>NC_081415.1:172306046-172972546 GCF_030272615.1 Cryptomeria japonica
TAGACTTCCTTCATATTTCTGCAGATGGATTGATATTCTCTTTAAGGACTCTTGCACAATCATTGATGTTAATGGTGAATTCTCAGAACCTATTCCCCTTAAGAGGTCTATCAAGAAAGGTTGTCCCGTTGCCCTGGCCTTATTTGTCACTGTTGTTGATATACAATAAGTAATAGCATACATGAGGAGTTCAAACTATTTGATAAATTTGTTTTTGACCTTTTTTACATTGTGGTTGCAAGTTCCCTGGGAAAATTTATACAATAAGTAATAGCATACACGAGGAGTTCAAACTATTTGATAAATACCTAAAAAGAGACACAATAATGCTATCAATTTATCCTTTATAGCATTGGTGATGAAAATAGGGCAGACAACTAAGAGACGGGGGGTGAATCAGTTGTAACCAAATTTTATAGCAAATTACTTTAACCTCAGGTCTTATAATCAACAGTGAAAGCATAAATCAACAACACAACATGAAAATACATAACACCAATTTTTTTAATGTGGAAAACTCGGTCAAGGGAAAAATCATGGTGGGAACCTACCCACAATATGATGATACCCTATTAGAAGTATATGAAATATTACAATGGGGAATGCACATGCATTCAATAACACTTCCTAGAGCTCACATCTCATAAAGAAAAAAAAGGGAAACAACCCAAGGAAAACTCGCTTCCTTACAAACATATTTGGATCACTTCCAGAAAATCATGAACTGAGAAATAACATCCTCAATGCCTGGTTATAGCTCTGGTTAAGCACATATAACTTCTCTAACACTTCTCCACACTTCTGCTCTACTTCCAAATTATTAAAACATTATTTACACACCACACACATCCTAGATACCATAATTACATAGATATTACATTTATTTATACATGACTTCAACTTGTGATCAATATCATCAAGATCGACTCAACATATATCTACTAATTACAAAAATGTAGCCATACATGCTACAATATCACATGCGGACCAAAAAAGTGTCAGCTAAGACATAGAATGGACCTAAATCACCACCTCAAATATGAAACACCTCCAAGAATTATGCATTGAACATCCACAACATGGAACAATCACCATGTAGACCAAGAACATGAAGAACACCACTGGACCAAGAAAAATCATCAATAACACACTCACTGATCAATGCAGACCACCAACATGAATAGAAAATGATCTAGAAACATCCACAAGCATCATGAATTACCACAACAACATCCGGAACAACTCAAATTACTAGAATCATTGTTACACCGAACTTCATGAAAAATAATCGAACTGACTGTCAACCTAGAAAAATCACATGCGGAGCTCCAAATCACAAACCACTTGAGTTAAGGACACACACCATTATCCCAAATATATTTCTAGATCTGCAAACTAAGATATTACAATGTGGAGCAATACAAATCAATATACAAAACACTGCCAATATTGAACAACAGAAAAAATGGCCACAATATAGATACTCATAACCCATTTAAATCTTCATACAGACCTTTGACACTTGTAGTGAATTAAATAGAGATATCATTCTACAAACCCTTTAATCCAAAGATATTGATCATCAATATACAACATAAACCAACTAACTAAACTCCACTGCATCACTACATTAGACATAGAAAATATGTTGACATCAATGACAACTCATTTATCAGATATCATTAGATCACATATTTGCATCATACCAACAACAATATCCAACAATCTCCCCCTTTGGAATTGATGGCAACATATGATTTGAAAAACAATCAATGTCAAAGAAATCAACAACTCTCTTAGATGGCTTTCTTCCACTATATAAATATTCTCTCCCCCTGAAATCATTATAAAATTTTTCACATGAATCTCTTACCCTTTGACATCAATGACAAATACATATTTACAAACATAGAATCTCATAAATCTAAACATTTGACTACTCCCCCTAAGTAGCAGCCACCTCATCAATTCAGATCACAAAATATGACTGTGAAATGCACCAAACTTATGCATACCACCTTAGTTTTGATCAAGAGAGGAAATCACCCCAAGCTCCTCATATTAATAGCTATATGGTTAGTCTTTGAATGCAGCATGAGATTTTTAAAAATATTAATAGCGTTTGAATTATCACAATAAATTCCAATAGGCTCATCATACACTACTATGATATCTTTCATTATCTGCTTCATCCACACAACCTGAGTACAATTTCAATAGCCACAATATATTCTTTCTTTGTAGGAGATAAAGAAATGGATTATGCTTTTTACTCAACCATGAAACCAATCTCTTACCTAAGAAAAATGCACCACCATTAGTACTCTTTCGATCATCAACATCTCCTACCTAATTAGCATTAGTAAAGGCACTCAAAGTAAAATAATTATCTTTAGGATACAATAAACCAAAATCAATAGCTCCTTTTAGATATCTAAAGACTCTTTTAACAACAACAACATTTGTTTCCTTAGGATTAGAATTAAATCTATCAACAAGACAAACATCATTCATGATATCCAGTCTAGTTTTAGTCAAATATAACAATCCACCAATCATCGATATGTACTTGGTCTAATTTATTTTAGGGGAATCATCTTCCTTAGTCAACTTATATCTAGTCACCATAGGGGTACCAAATGGCTTTGGATCATCTAATCCAAACTTCTTCAAAAATTCCTCCACACACTTTGATTAAGATATGAAGATACCTTTATTTAGATTGAGTAATTTTTAATCCCAAAAAGAATTTCATCTCACCAATCATAGACATCTCAAATTCATTATGCATTTCATCAACAAACTTGTGGCATAGAATATTATTCCCTCCAAAAATAATGGCATCAACAAAAACTTCAACAATCAAAATGTTAACATTATTAATCTTGAAATATAAATTACTATCAACAATATTCTCTATTGAACCCAAGCTTCAGCAAATACTTATCCAATCTGGCATACCAAGCTATGGGGGCTTGCTTCAATCCATACAATTCTTTCTTCAATTGACAAACCATATCTTTTTCATTAGTCAACTGAAATCCATCAAGTTTTTCAATGTATAGTTCATCTTTCAACTCACCATTTCGAAATGTTGACTTGATATCCATCTAATATACATTGAAATACCTATGAGCAACATAAGCAAGAAATAATCTTACAACTTCAATTCTTGCCACAAGAGCAAAAGTGTCCTCAAAATCAATTCCTTTAATCTGTGAATATCCTTTACAAAAAAGTCTTCTTTATTCCTAACAAATTCACCTTCCTCATTCAATTTATTTCATAAAACCCATTTAGTTCCAATTGCATTTATGTCTTTCGGTCTAGGTACCAAAATCCATCAATTATTATTTTTAGTGTAATTCAATTCTTTTGCCATCACTTTTATACAATGCTCAACTTTACATGCTTCACTCATATCCATAGGTTTAATCTTAGAAATTAAACAAAACTCAAATTGATCTTCTGCAATTCTTCTGCTAGTCTAAACGCCTTTATTTTTATCTCCTATAATCCAATTTTCTGAATAATTCAATCTTATATATCTAGGAGTCTTAGGATTTTCTTGAATTTCATACTCTTGTGTTCTTTCTTCTGCACTTGCACTATTACCTTCTCCTTGTGTTATTGGATTCACCAGAGTAATTTGAACTTGGTTTAGTATCTGAACCTACTTTCCTTTATCAAAACTATCATTTTGATCATCGGAATCATATCCAGAGCATCTGGGATGATACTCAGTATCTTAATCAACTTTGACATTAGCACTCTCAATTATCTTCCGCAATCTCTTATTATAGCACCGGTAGGCATTTCTTTTAGTAGAATAACCAAGAAATATTATTTCATCACATCTAGCATCAAACTTCCCTAAATATTCATCCCTTTTAATATAGCATTTACTTCCAAAAATTCTGAAATATCTAATAGTAGAAGTATGACCAAACTCTAATTCATAAGGAGTCTTAATGGTATCACCTTTGATATGCACCTGGTTAACAATGTAAACATCAATACTCATAGATTCTCTCTAATAGATATGCAGAACATTCCCTTCAATCATCATTGTCCTAGCAGCTTTCTAAATGGTTTTGTTCTTCCTTTCCACAACTCCATTTTTCTAAGGGGTTCTCAGAGAAGACAATTGTCTCTTAATTCCATGCTCTTCATATAATGTATTGAACTCATTGGAGATGAATTCACCACCTCTGTCAGATCTCAGACACTCTAGCTTCAATCTTGTCTTTGTCTCAACCATAGCTTTGAAAATCTTGAATTTCTCTAAAGCTTTAGACTTTTCCCTTAAGAAAGTAACCCACATCATCCTTGAATAATCATAAATCAGCATCATGAAATATCTATCTCTTTGCAAACTTCTAAATTTAGAGGGATCACATAAATCAATTTGCATAAGATCCGACAATCCATTAGAAAAATGTTTTTTTGCTTTTGAAAGAAACTCTGGTTTGCTTCCCATATTGACATTCTTTGAATATAGAGTTAGTAGGGTTCATGAATTTAGGAAGATCTCTTACTGCCTGAGTGGAACTTATCTTAATCATGCTATCAAAATTTACATGACACATCCTTCTATACCACAACCAACTTTCATCAATTTGAGCAATCAAACAACTTTTACCAGTAGCATTCAAGTGAAAGATATAACCTTTTGTCTTTGTACCTGATGCAATCTCATTTCTGGAACTACTCAAGATTCTACACTTCCCAATCTTCAATTCAAGATCATATCCCTTCTCAACCATCTATCCAACACTCAAAGAATTATGGTTTAGGTCTTCTAGTTAAAAGCACAATGTTGTGTCACACTTTTATAATGGAACTTGCCAACACAACTAAAACTATTTAACTTCGATCGCATAAAAGTGGCATTTCTAAATTGAATTTTGAAATGATGTAAACTGATCAAATGTAGAAATATGAATGAAATTTATGTCTGTTATTTTTTTAAAAAATAGGAAAATTTTGATATTTATTTTATAAATTCAAAGATAGATTTATCATTGCTAAAAAATGCTAAAAGTTAGGGGTTCTAGTCGATGTCACCAAAAGAAAAGAAAATGGACTTATTTTTTTCTGTTTTTTTCTTCCAAATAGAGAACATATATATGCAGTGTTTAAAAAAAAATTAATTTTGAAGTATATTTTTCTCATTGTAATATTTTGAAGTCCAACATAGCTAAATTTGACAGTTTTCATTTGACGTAACCTTTTGACTACTAAATTTATCATTAACCAAAATAGAGAAAATTCTCTTATCTAGTGAAATTTTTTTTTTTTTAAATATCATTTAATATTTTTTTTTAATTTCTAATCAGCCTCTTTTTTAACGTTAAAAAATACAACATTTAATTAATAAAAAATATTAAAATTAATCAAAATACTAAAAAAATTCTTTGTCTAGATTTGTGACTTCGAGCTCTACAAAAGGGTATTTTTTTATTTTTGTAAAAAATATTCTGCTTGAAGAAAAAATGAGCAAAAGTGAAAAGTTTCAAAAATACAGTTTTTCACCTTTTTTGTGCCACATCACATGACACATAGGCTAGCTCAGTCAAACTCAGTTTGGCCGAACTACCCTTATTTCAAACTATAAAAAAAGATTTGAATTTAATTTTAATGGACTCATTTAAACTAAGGGAATCCGATCGAGCTGAATCCGGTCAAACTCCCAAAGCCATTTTAGGGCTAGGTAGGCACCACGCGGCCTGGGAGTAGTCTAGCCAGACTACCCTCAGTTGGCCCAAAGTGTGACACATCTCCATTATTATACCCTTCTACGTACAAGACATCATCATTATTGTTCTTACCATCAAGATAAATAGAACCTCTACCATGGATTATACCTGCTTTGTCATCACCAAACCTAACAATGCCACCATCATACTTTTCAAGCTCACAAAACTTTTCTTATCACCTCTCATATAATGAGAGCATCCATTGTGAATCACTCATTCATATTTTTCTTTAGCTTGTGCAACCAAAGATCTTTCCTCATTAATGCAACTAGTAGAATTAGTAGTTATTGGATCATCTTCCTTGATATGTATAAACACCCATTAATTATCACTTGAATTTCATTTATCAAATTCATCATCTATCACACCTTCATCAGCTGCATAATAACATCTTTTTTGAAATTTAGGCTTGTAGGTTTTCTTAGGAACTATTTTTGAACACCTTAAAGCAAAATGTCCTATCTTATTGCATGAAAAAGATTTAAGAGGCAACTTTCCTTCATACTTACTGGCTCCTTTAGGTAATCTCTTGGAAATTAGTGCTTCAAGCTCCTCAAGATACCACTCTTCTTCTTTAATTTCTCTCATTTCTTTCTCATATCTATATATCCTCCTTGAAGAACTTTCACCCGAATCAAATCTTTACTTGTCCTTTCTAGAAACAATGGATTTGAAAGTAGATTCTACCTTAGGAAGAGAATCACCAAATTCACTTAATTCAAAAGTTGATAAATTACCAATCAATAGGTCTCTAGTCACATCAATCATGGCCTGGATCTCCTCAATAGCAACAACTTTATGTTTGTAGGATGCAGGAAAGGATCTAAGAACTTTACCAACAATCTTTGATTCTTCCAACTTTCCACTGGCACATCTGATGTTGCACACAAGTTCATTCACCTTTTGCATTAAAGAAGCAATGTTCTCATGTTCATCCATCTTCAATATCTCACACTTTCCTTTTAGGCTTTGCAACTTAGCAATCTTCACATAGATGTCACCTTCATATAGGTTTCCAACTTCTTCTCGATCTCATGAGTAGTATGCAATTCCATAATATTTGTCATTTCTGAATCGGTCAGAGCACTCAACAATACTTCCTTAGCCTTGATATTGTGTGTTAGGCCCAATATGGAAAGCTAATGTACTAAGAGGGGAGGAGTGAATCAGTACTCCAAAACTTTTCTTTAATAATAACCTTACTGTTATGCATAAACAAAATAGTGCAATAACATAAAATAAAGTTAAAATAAACAGATAACAATCATTCATGATTCACTCCATAACACATATGTTTTGGTTATGCAGAAACTCTTGGTTAGAGAGAAAAACTGTGGTGGGGATGGCACCCACAACTTCACTACTGCAATAATAAAGATGCTTGGTTAGAGCTACATGTTTAGTTATTTCTGATAGCTTACCCTGTTAGGAGTAACAAGATCTGTTAGATCTACCTTGCTAAAGGATTTCACAACATTTATTCTGAATGCTGCACCTAGTTAGAGGCTTTACAATTTATAGACTTGGTTAGAGTCTTTTACCTTGTTAAAGGTTTCTCTTTCAACTTCACAATATTACAATAAAATCATTACAAATATCTGCAACTTTACATCTTAAATGTTATAGCAGATTCTATGTGCTCAGAATAAGATTACCTTGCTTATAGCATACCTCGGTAACCCATATAGTAACTCGGTAAACCCTTATGTTTACTCTATTCTTCAACTGTTCTTTGAAAACCTTCTCAGTGACCTCTGTGTCTCTGTAATAGTCTTCCTTCATACATATATGCACACACATTGCTCTTAACTCATGTTGTATAAATAGATATCTTAAAACGGTGATCCAATTCATTGCTATGATCTTACAAACAAGATTCCTCAAATGAATAACTAAACAAAATATTTCATTAGTTGGATTGACCTCGCAATCATACATAATCTTCTAGTGCAATTTCCAATGTAATAATGGTTAGATGTGCCTCGATCTTGTAACACATTTTCATATGTATGTCCAGGCTCAGTGTATCTGGTAACATGTTTCACTCAGTGAATATCAACTTGGTGTGTCATCTTTACTGCTCGGTAGACTCAAAAAGATACTCGGTAGATGGCTTGATGTATACTATGTTATGTAACTACTTTCTTCTGTAACTGACTAGATTGTGCATTCCGACTTCTCTTTTTATATTGACTGCATGGTTCGGTAGTGCTAACCGACTACAATATATAGTATGACTTTGAATATAAAAACTAATGGCAAGCTGATAAGTAGTAACAATCTCCCCTTTTGACATTAGTTGAGATGTTTGACAAAAACTACTTTCAAAGTCATAACTCAAAAATCTATATATTTTGTAAAATGACTACACTTGACAATATATACAATAGTCAATGAAATAGTATATGCAAATATACTCCCCTTATCATTATATTGCATATTACTCAGATTTTGCATGCTCGGTTCTGTTCTATGCTTGTGTGCTCTGCTAGCTCTGCATGCTCTGCTCGGTATACTCCCCTGTATACAATCCCCAAAACTGTATTACCATAATTATATCTCTCCAAATATAGTATATTACTCCCCTTATGTAGTATTACTCCCCTTTTTTTGACGAACATCAAAAACTTAATTTCCATCCAGGAGCAGTAACTGATCAAAAATAGATTTATACTTGGTCCGAGCGTCGGTGAGTGCGACTGAGAGTGCATCCTTTACACTTTCCATTAAAGAATTTTGTGCTTGAATATCAACCAATAGTGATATTAAGCCATCAAGAGTGCTTCCCTCTTGTGTAGTAGATAGGCATGTAGCTTGGTTAATCTGCTCTTGAACAAATGAGAGATGAGGAAGGAATAATGTTTGGAGGGTCATTATATCCATCCTGATCTTATGCTCTTCATTTCTGAGTTCTAACTATTGAGCCATGAGTTGTTGAAGCTTGGTATAAAAATTTTGAACTGAATTAGGCTCGGTGGTCAACTTAGTTGAGAGATCGGTGATCTCTTTCTCAATTGCATCAGTTTTATTCTTGATATCTTTAATGAATAAGGAAAATGTACAAAGTTTCTAAAATAAATAAAGAATATGCTTGAGTTGAGGGGACAAGTTAGCAATGAATTTGACAAGCTTTACTTTTCCTATAGCGAGAGCTTTTTGTACCTCTTCTATCATCTTTGCAGTAAGCTCTTTATCTTTTAGCTTGCTCAAGTACTCAGATGCATCAACTCCAAATGTTTCTATTTGAGTAGGGAGTTCATCCAGTTGAATGTGGATGGCTGCATCGGTTGACACTATTGCTGAAGGTAGCATATATGTTAGCAGTGTCTTCACCTTCTATAGTACTTTATTCTTCTTTTGAATGGCCAATTGTTTTTCTTGTTCGGCCTTTGCTTTGCATAGTTCACCGAAATCAATAAGTGCTTGCCCTTTTAATTTTGAGATATCCACATTGGGCAAAACTATCGGTTTAGTTAAATTAACTTTGAAACTATGCTTTCTCACCTTCTTCTCTTTACCTTTGATCGGTTGTACTAAGACAAGTGCTTGTGAGGCTTGCTGACCCTCGATAGATTGCTTGGTAGATGCAACACTTTGGCTGGTTCTTATAGCCATTGTGGTGTCCTTGAGTGTCTCGGTACTAGGGGTCTTAGCTATAACATTTTCAGTGCTTGATGGTGCTTGAGACGTTTGATCTTTAGTTGTATCTTCTATTGCTTCAGACTTGTGCCCTTTGGTGCCTTGTTCTGTATCCTTAGGAGCTTTGGTAGAGATAGGTGGCTTGATTGGCAGATAAGGCTAAACTTGTTCTAAGATAGATTCACTAGATACAAGTTTTGCATAGGTAGTGTATTCTATCATTTCCTACTCCAGTGCTTCTGCATCCATCACATCTTCATCAATTTGAATAGTGTTAGTTGGGTCTTGCTTGGTAGCATCAGGACCTTGCTCGGTGACATCAAGATCATGCTCGGTGACATCAACAATTTCAACTTGAGATTTTTCACCGACATCCTTTCATTTGAAGATTTCTTGCCATTTGGCTTTTGTCTCGTTTTCTACATCAATGTATAGCCCATTCATCAATTTTAAGGCTCTCTATTTGACAAGAAATTTAGAATTGTATGTTGTCAAATGTTCTTTAATTTCTGCTACAGACATATCAGGAAATAGATGGACTAGACTTATTTCTCTTATTTATTTCTCTGAGTCCATTGCATATTTCCATCTATTATCAATATGTAAGTATAATTCACTCGAAAGTGACTTTACTAGTTCTAATGGAGCTAGCCGAAACTTTAGAAGTGTGCAAATGATAGCTTCTTCAATTTGTCGCTTCTCATCATTATTCCTAGTCTCATACTTGACATATCTAAATCTTGGAAATCTACCATATTCTTTAAGATTGGCACAAAAGTTTTCAACACTATGAATATTTACCTTCTTGCTTTTTACAATCTGAAATTTGTTTGCATCATCGGATTCGTTATCACTAGACTCTTTTGCCAAAATGAGTCTCTGAGTAGATTTCTTGTAGGTCTTGCTTACCTTGGGAATAGTAACACTCTTTTGTTTCTTACTCGGTGATGCAGCTGATGCTCTAGTGTTGGGTCTCTTTGTTGGTGGAGTCAGTAGGGCCTTTGTAATGTCCCATTTCTTTCTTTTCAAAACTTTACCCTTAGGCAACTCAGTAATTAATGTTATTGCTGCCTCTTGAGCTTCTGATTCCTCTTTGGTAATGGCAAGAGTGCCTTTGACAGGTGTAGAGGAGGATTCTTCTCCAAATTTCTCAGATAAAACCTTTATCATCTTTGTAGCCTTTCTTGTAGCCTTGGGTACTACAATGCTCATTTTTACTTTTTCTTTCACCTCTTCATAAGTTCCATATCTTAGTTCGGTAGCATGCCTTGGCAATGAAAGATAGGCATCAATTTGCTATTGTGTAATATTATAGTCAATCTCATAACCCATTGGTGGCAAAGATTGAGTCCTTGGTTCAACAAAATTCATATAATAGTAATTGGTGTCTTCCTCAAAACATATATCATCCTTATATTTCTCTACCAGCTGTGGTGGAATCCGGTACCTATTGTGCATCTTCTCTTGAAATTTTCTGAAATAGTCATCCATGATATCATTAAAATTATCTCCCAATTTCTTGATAAAATCATTGATTTGATGGGTGATAGGTCGGTGTAGCTCCCAAACTACTTTACCGACTGAGGGAAAGAACTTCTCAAAGTAGAAAAACATGCATACAAGAAGTGAACTAAACTTCAGTGTGTTTACCGAGTTGTTCTTCTTTGGCTTCCTTATTATGTTCAGGTTCTCAAACAAGTTCTTTAGTAGCACTTCACATAAGTCTACTTTCATTCCCTTTTTCACTATTTTTTAGGCTAAGTCAACTACTGCACATGGTACACTATTTTCCCTTGCTAATTGGAAGAAACAGTAACCAAATACTCTAATTGTAAAATTAAGTTCTACATCAGTGGCATTGTTCAATTTCAATCCTCGGTAGTCAGATTCTACTACAGTTAGACTGATTAACTCCTTCTGTGATATCATTTTCTATGCTTGTGCATGATCATAGATAGGATACTCGGTGATCACATGAATGATTTCCTTGGTGATTTTGAATGGTTGCTCCTCTAGCCACATAAAATCATCATGAACTCTACTTAAAACAAACTTAACCCACTAGGGTTTGAACACATGGGGATAGGCTAGGGCTTCAGTTAATCCCTTGATTTTGATATGCTCGTACTTGCTATCCATTTTGCCATCGATATAAAGTTCATCATATGTGTCACTAATCTCAACATGACTGAGTTCTTCAACATGACACTTGGTGAAGAATCTAACATCTTCGACTAACAAGACTCGATCAGGGATGAGTGAAAATGCATTTTTGTCATCTGGTTCAGAGGTGACTTTAGGAGTCAAAGAGTACTTTAGCGAGGGCTTCTCCACATTCTTGACAACTACGGGATCTTGGATCTTGGGTGCCATTGTATATTTTAGGTAAAAACTTAGCAAACTATCCTTAGGGTTTGACAGTTTACAAATGACTGACGCTTCACACTTGGTAGATAATAGCAATTTGACAAGATTGGAAACTAGCTTAATAGTGTGATGAGATTTGACGTAAATACCTTGAAATTCGCTCTGAATGAAGTTTGATCGCCTTGATTTTCTCTGCTCTGCTCTCTTGAAAACTTGGTGAATGAGAATGACTGCGAAAATACCTTATTAGGCTCCGTACAGGTTAGGTCAAAACATTAAATGCACTTAGTTTACCTTTAACTGATTTACTCCTTTTTTTTCATTTTAACCGAGTAACCAAATTTCCTTCATTTACCAACTTGATAGGCTTTTTATATACACTGTCTTGACAGGTTTCCTATAAAGTACTTTTGATAGAATTTCAAACTTACTAATGCACCTTAACTATGCAGATTTTGAATTTTGTACATAATAAAATGGGAACTGTTATGATTTAACCTTTAGAGAATGCAGTCCCTTTATACCTTTGTTGTTTAATTTGGAATAGGTGCACCTAACTCCTAGGTAAGGTGCTTTCTTCATCTGACATGATTTCCTTCTTTTTCTAAATCATCTTAAATTTTTCTTTTATCTCTTCAGTGTCTCTTCTAGGTTGATCTTTGCAATCTCTAGCTAAATTTCTAGCTTTGTGACAATGAAAACATGCCATACTAGGATTTCTCCATGATCTTCAGTTGTTCATTCCAAACCTTATAAAATAGTTGGCACTAATATGTCCATATCTTCCACAACATTCACACCATATCCTTGTATTGTAATCCCATGGTACTATTGCATATTGTCGGTAAGGATTTGTGTGAGTTCAGTAACCACTAGTGTTTGCTTGGTGTGCAGACCGCATGTGATTCTTTTGCTTAAACCAGCATTTCTTGGTACTATGTCCATATCTATTGCAGTTTCTATAGAACCCTTTGAATTTTGCCTTCTGATAGTTGTTAGCAGACTTTGTCCTACATTGATTAGATGTGTGACCATATTTATTGCAATTGTAACAATATCCATTGGACTTGGTGATATTCAGTTGCTTACCTTTTCTAATTTGGCATATGTTGGTAGTATGACCTTGATTTCCATAGTAGTAGCAAATATGCTTCTCTTTTATTTTATTCCTATTTCCAGCTTGCTTTGATGATTCTCCTCTTTCGGCAGTATGAATTCCTTTCTCGGTAGAGTCTTTTCCTTTGTAACCGAGTCCTGCATCTTTGTTCGGTCTTCTTGTATTCAGCTGCTCATCCAACATCTTTGATGCATCATAACTCTTCTTCAATGTTTCTTTGGATTTCTTCTCTGTTTCAAGTTCATCAGTCAACTTTGATACTTCAAGTTTTAATGCTTGATTTTCATCATTCTTTAGAATTTCTTCATGATGTGTATAACCTATTTGATCTATCATATTTTGTTGAATCCTAGTTAACCTTATGATTTCATTAATCTTATCAGATACTAAGACTTCAAGTTGTTGTTTCTCTCTTTGTATATCTCTTTCTTTATCCTCTATTGTCCTCAATGCATCTAGATTTTCAGTCATCTGTGTACTAAAATGTTCATGTTCTCTTTTCATTGCTTTTAGTTGATCAGCCAATGCTTTGTTCTTTTCTTTCAATACTCCAGTCATTTCTTCATTCTCTTCAAATATACTATTCTTAGATGATGTCTCAATTTGTTCCACTAACTCTTGAGAATCATGCAAGTCATCAGATAATCTTCTTCTTACTTTTAGAGATTTTTGCATTTGCCTTTGCATGTCTGCAATCACTTGATTTGCATGATCCAGCTCTTCTTGCAAATACACAATCCTCTGAGATTGTTTATAGCCTTCCATTGATAAGATCTTTCTCTTTAGGTAGTTAAACCCTTTTCAAGAATTCAAGCTCTGATACCAATTGTTGGGCCCAATATGGAAAGCTAATGTACTGAGAGGGGAGGGGTGAATCAGTACTCCAAAACTTTTCTTTAATAATAACCTTACTATTATGCATAAAAAGAATAGTGCAGTAACATAAAATAAAGTTAAAACAAACAGATAACAATCATACATGATTCACTCCATAACACATATATTTTGGTTATGTAGAAACTCTTGGTTAGAGAGAAAAATACGATGGGGATGGCACCCACAACTTCACTACTGCAATAATAAAGATGCTCGGTTAGAACTACATGTTTAGCTATTTCTGATAGCTTACCCTATTAGGAGTAACAAGATCTGTTAGATCTACCTTGCTAAAGGATTTCACAACATTTATTCTGAATGTTGCACCTGGTTAGAGGCTTTACAATTTATAGACTTGGTTAGAGTCTTTTACCCTGTTAAAGGTTTCTCTTTCAACTTCACAATATTACAATAAAATCATTACAAATATCTGCAACTTTACATCTTAAATGTTATAGTAGATTCAATGTGCTCAGAACAAGATTACCTTGCTTATAGCATACCTTGGTAACCCATATGGTAACTCGGTAAACCCTTCTGTTTACTCTGTTCTTCGACTATTCTCTAAAAACCTTCTCGGTGACCTCTGTGTCTCTGTAATAGTCTTCCTTCATACATATATGCACACGCATTGCTCTTAACTCATGCTATATAAATAGATCTCTTAAAACAGTGATCCAATTCATTGCTTCGATCTTACAAACAAGATTCCAAGATTCCTCGAATGAATAACTAAACAAAATATTTCATTGGTTAGATTGACCTCACAATCATACACAATCTTCTAGTGCAATTTCCAATGTAATAATGGTTAGATGTGCCTCGATCTTGTAACACGTTTTCATATGCATGTCTAGGTTCAATGTATCTAGTAACACGTTTCACTTGGTGAATATCAACTCGGTGTATCATCTTTACTGCTCGGTAGACTCAAAAAGATACTCGGTAGATGTCTCGATGTATATTGTGCTCTATAACTACTTTTTTCTGTAACTGAGTAGACTGTGCATATCGACTTCTCTGTTTATACCGACTGCATGGTTCAATAGTGCTAACCGACTAGAATATATAGTATGACTTTGAATATAAAAACTAATGGCAACTTGATAACTAGTAACAATTGTGTTCAACTTCCTTAGTCTCATCTGGAGTTGATGGACCATTTGTGGGAACAATATATTTGTCTTTAGTAACTTTCTTCTAATCTTCTCTAATGCATCTCAAGTAACACTCCATTTGGTTCCTCCAAATAGAATAATTTGTTCTGTTGAATTTTAGACTCTCCTTCTTATAAGTTGTCATCCTAGATCAACTCAAGTTGTTAAAATTCTCTAGAGGAACCTTCTCTGATACCAATTGATGATAATAGGGAAGAAAACTCAGAGGGGGATGAATCAATTGTCACCAAATTTTATATCAACTTACTGTTGAACACAATGTACCACTGAGAGGGGGGTGAATCAGTGGTACCCAATATTCAAAGCCTTTTAAACCTAACTCTTGGTACCGGTTATAAAAACAAACACAAGGAGGATATACCGATGAGCTAAAGAAATTGATCAAATGCAAACACACAAAGATACTCAACACATAACACGGGATATACGAGGAAAACCCAATGTGAGAAAAACCTTGAGGAGAAATATTGTTGGAGACTACTGCTCCAATCTAGCCTCACAATAAACATATTGATTACAAAGTTTATGGCACCAACCCAAGGAGCACCAACCCAATGAGCACCAAATATAATTCAATAATACAGTCACCAAATCAATCTCGAAACAACTTCAAGATTCAAATGACAACAAAAACCAGCCTCTCGACAAACTCAAAATCCAAAAATCCGACTCAAAAAGCTAAAACTGCCACAAACATGAAAACATAATAGAATGGTGCATCCGACAAATTATGTGGTGCATTCGATGAGTTCTCTCTATCACCTTTAATACCCATAATGACACATTTAATAACTATTCTAGTGCATATGTCATCGACTATGGCTCTTGCAACATATATAGTGGAAAATTTAACCTAATAACTGGTGATTTAAACACATATTATAGCACTTATGACCTAAATGGTGGCATATTCAAAATAAAGACTAAAAACTCAAAAAAATGGGAGTAAAGGATTGCTATTGTCTTGAAAATTACTAAGGTTACTAAACAGCCCTGAAATCAATCAAATAAAGATGCAAAGGCAATTGCAACCCACGAGGCTTATAAAAATATTATTAAGTAAATCCAAAACATAAGATCATTTCTTAGAAAAGCTATAGAGAGGAATCCTAGCAAATTTTAATGAAAATCCATTTGATATAAAACTTCACAGACATAGGTATGATAAGGGAATCTTTTCAAATAATATCAAATTCAAACTACAACACTCCCAATATACT
The DNA here is from genome assembly GCF_030272615.1 of Cryptomeria japonica. Taxonomy (NCBI): domain Eukaryota; kingdom Viridiplantae; phylum Streptophyta; class Pinopsida; order Cupressales; family Cupressaceae; genus Cryptomeria; species Cryptomeria japonica. The sequence continues at coordinate 172,322,203 of NC_081415.1, forward strand.
CAACCAAGGAATCCATGAACATTTACAACAAACACAAAGAACAATACAAGACCATTCACATCAATATCCAATAAATTAAAACCATAGAAATAAAATATTTTCCTCCAATATCATAATTATTATAAAACTATATAGTAATTTAACAATAGTATCAAATCTTCCCACTCTCGCAAACAATATTTCTTAGATAATCTTTCCAAAAACTAAATGCGAAGATGGGCAAAATCTCCAACCTGGAATAATGAAGATTTGCAAAATAATATTTGAAGAAGAGAAATCCAAATCATAGACCAGTCAAGCCAAATCTAAGCTCCAAGCAAGGAAACTCCAAATCATAGAAAATTCTCGAGAAGGCCAACCCCCATCAAATCTTAGGAAGCTCAATACATAGAAAATTATTCAAAAACTATAGAAATATGTCGACCAATCATAAAATTCCATAAAAATATATTCCATACCAACCCTCTCAATTACCAAGGTAATAATATAAAATATTATTTAATTAACTTATCCCCAATATATACAACCAATGGTAAAATAGGGTAGGTAAGGAATATAATATTTAATTAACCCAATAGATAAAAGGGAAATAATAATATAAACAACCAGCAGTAAATTAAACCATGGGAACAATTAAATATAAAATCCCAATAATAAAATAACCAAGGTTAATATAAATAAATGCTCCAAATTAATATTAGCCTCAACTATATAAATGGATAATAATTCAAAAAGACTCAATTAATAAAATAGTAAATAGTAAATATTAATAGATCACCCAATAATTTATCAAATATCAAATTATACTAAGTTAATTTAATTTATTTAAATTATATGAAACAATTATCAATTAATTAAATAACCAAATACTCACAACACCACAAGGCAATCCTACATAGAGTCAGCATTGCCACACAAGACTCTAGTCATTGGCTCAAGCCAAGAAACATAAATTGACAAGGCTGATAACTTAATCCTAGAGTGTGTAGAAGGAACTCATTCCATCTCCAATCAACTTGCTATTGGGATAAAGACATGCTCAAACCTATGAGGCTAGGTGGAGTTTATGTTTCATACATGAAAACCTATAACCACCAATACATATACAATATATATCATGAAATAGGCAGACAAGTGAAGGGGAATCACAATTTCATATCGTTCTGATAAATGAGTGGTATGACATTGTCCCTATCTCAAATTCAATACAAGACAATCACTACAACCAAGCACTATCATAATCATCATCGTATCCAATATAATCATGAAATAGGGTTAATGCATCATAAGATACCATCAAGTCACCATAAATAAACATAAACCATGCATATAAAATGAGTTCATATAGATCACCAAGTAAGAGCCCATAATCATGATAATCTAGAAATATCATCATCTGCATGAAACCAGAATGTCAACTGCAAATATGATATGTCTATCATCAATAATAATGCATCCAAATAATAAATAAATCTACAAACATCTATCAAAAGAATGACAAATTAGTCTAAGCTATATCAATATGGTCTATCGATGCACAAAAAGGGAAGATAAATTAGGAAGCAACACTACAAGAGACAACTAGAGAGGGGACAAATAGAGAGTCAAAAGAACTAAAGGGGAGAGAATGAGAGAGAGAGAGGACTAAGGAAGGAGGGAGGGAGAGGTAGACAGGGATAAAGTGAGAAACCTAGATAGGGGATAGGTATAGAGGTGAGGGAGAGAGAGAAGGAAATGAGAGATAATTTCACATAGAGAGAGGGGGTTAAGGAGTTAGGGAGAGAAGAAATAGTGGAAACTAACTAGAGAGGGGACAGATATAGAGATGAGAGTCCTAGAGGGTGAGGTATAAATGTGAGAGAGATATAGGGGATAGAGAGGTAGGTAATGAGATAAGGATGGAGTGGTAGAGAGGTAAATAGAAATGGAGGTAGAAACCTAAAAAAGGAAAATAAAGAGAGGGTTGGGGGGAGGTAGTGATGAATAAAATGGACATATAAGGTAGAGAAGCAATAACAGAGGGAGAGAAAAGAAGAGGTAGGATGTATTGATAGAGATGAGGGTAAGGAGGAAAGGTGAGTTAGAGAGGGAGAGAGGGTGGGAAGGACCTACAAAGGGGGCAAAGATAAGAGAGAGAATTGGGGAGAAAGGACAATATCAGTGGACAGGAAAAGAGGAAGGGGATAATGAAAGGTAAAACCTCAACTATTGATCATTAATAATAAACCTAAAATCTAACCCTTAATAAATGAGAGATAGAGAGAGAAAAAGAAAATAGATCCAATATAAAGAAAATACATTGCTAGCAATATGTGAGTGCATTTTCATAACCCTATACCAATACCCTAAACCCTATACACTCAACCATATATTGTAAACCCAAAGACATAGATAGATGGGGATAAAGAGATGTGGGTAATGAGACAAGGATGGAGAATAAGGGAGCATGGGAGAGAGACACCTAGATAGTGTAGGAGGGAACGGTGAGGAAATAGAAAATGGAGGGAGAGAATAAGAGTGAGTAGGGAACAAAGCGAGAGATAGGGGTAAGGAGGGAGATGGAGATAGAGAGGGATATATATATATATATGTGTGTGTGTGTGTGTGTGTGTGTGTGTGTGTGTGTGTGTGTATACATACACACACACACACACACACACACACACACACACACACACACACATATATATATATATAGCATCATAAAATTACAACCCTTACAATTTTGAGCATATTTAAGGCTTTCACCTTTGCGAATGCATTCCCCTACTTAATTGGGACCCCTCTCTGCATCATCATTTCAAATATTCTCTTGTTTCGGCCCCTCCATCACCTTGAGACCCCTTCTAGGCCCCAAATTAGGGAGAATAGGCATGTTGTACCCCTGTCCCCCCTACAATAGGGGTGTGGTGCCCCTGTCCCCCCTAGGATAGGGGTGTGGCACCCTTGTCCTCCCTCTTAGGGTGGCCCTAAGATGGGTTCATTTGACCCTTTAACCCATTTTTCTTCTTAGGAACTTAAATCCTCCTATGTCAGTCTTCGGTTAGATAAAAAATAATTCTCCTACACTAGTATAAAAGGGGATCTAGCTATTTAATTTGCATAAATGAAAATATACAAGAATAAGGAGAAGAAACGAAATTCAAGCAGAAGGTCTCCATTATTGTCATCAAGTATTCAAGTCTTCAAGTCTTCAAACATCTCCTTCTTCATGTGTCTTCTTCATTCATCCATTGGAGTAACATTAAAACATTCATTTGCAATAATATGTGTGTGTTAGGATTTTTTCATGTTACATGTCAATTCATGCAACACTCGTGATTACATGCAAGAAGAAAAGCAACCACCATCAACAAATTGCAGATCTACAAGGTATACATTTTCATTATTTACATTTAAGCATTTGCAATTACTTCTTTCAAGATCGATTCCTCAACTTGGGTTTGACTAAGGTAAACACCTATCCACAACCCTTCTTTCCTTATTTCCTATATGTAGGTTGCAGGTGCCCAGCTGTAATTGCATATTTAGGCTTCATTTGGAGAGATGGAAAAACCCTTTTCGATTCGCGAGTTTTTCAAAGGACCAAGTACAATTTCAACCCAGTCTAGGTGATTTTTCTCTAAATTTATAGGGCAGATCCATATTAGTCTAAATATCTCAGATCCAAAGTTATAGCGCGATCCTAAACTGGTAGCTCCTTATTTCATCCATTTTGTCTCCCTTTTCTACATAGTCAACAAGTCAACTCTTCTATTTATAAAAGAGGGTAAATTACATTCCAACTCTTGCAATCCACTTGGAATTCACATCCTTATTTCTCTTGGTTTTGGATCTAGTGGATAAAACTACTCTTTTGAATATAAATTATCTTCCAAGTGAAAATCATCCTAGTGATTTCCTTTCTCTCCTAGGTGTGGAATCACTAGGGTTCAATTTTCTAGTTTACATTTTGGTGAACCCGATGTCCTACATCTTAATTCTAATTTCTTATTTGTTAGATCTAAATAATTGCAATTTGAATTTTAAAATTTCATTTTCAAGTTTGATCTTTTTGTGAAATGTAGAGGTTAATTCCATAAAAACCCTTATTTTTTGTTTTGAAGAAATTAAGCCTATGAAGTATAGCATTTTGGTTGCTTGTTTCAAATCTGATTTCTATTTCAAATTGCAATTCAAATCTATCTTTTTATTAAGAGAATTAAGTGGTTAAATAGTAAAACCCTAATTTTTAAGAATCTCCTATTTTTGACGTTTGACTGCTAATTTGACCTATCTGGGCATCTCCAAATCAGTTGTTTTTTTGGATTCTGCAATTAAATCATAATTCCTATAATCCCTGAAAAATTTCAAAAAAGACTGGACCAGGTACACATTGCACCTAGTCCCTTGTTTTTTTCCTAAAATTTTGAGACTCGAAATTGACTATATTTTTTTTCTTAAATCTAGGAAATTGGCTGATTTTATCAATTTTTAAACATCCTAAGGTCGAAATAAAATTCAAAATTGTATGTTTGATTTTCTTGTAATTTACAAAAAATCTAGATTTGAAATTGAATTTGTACAAAACTTGGATCTTACTTCAATTTTTCTGTTTTATCATTGTTTAAATCCAGAAAATTGGTTGATTTTGTTGTATTTTGATTCCTCTAAAATCAAAAACATTTCCCAATTTGAACATTGCAATTTCAAGAAATTTTTTAAAATTAAGTGGTTAATTATGATCTGCCCTAATTGTGTCCATTTTAAATTTAAATTAAGTGGTATCCCATAGGCCCTGATTTTAAAAATTCAATCTCTTTTGGATAATTTTAAATTTAGAGGTTAGTTTTTAACATAATCCTAATTTTAAATTTTAATTTCCTAGGATGTTTCATTATTATTCTTTCAATCAATTTGTTCATTTAATTGCATAATGATTTTTCCTAGAAGTTTGAATTATTCAATTATTTTGCAAGTTTCAAATTTCAAATTTCAAATTTGCAATTTAAATTACATTTTCTCTCTTTTATTCAATTTTATATGCATGCATGAAGTGAAAATCATTATGGTTAAATGGCATATGAGTTTCTTGTTTGATCATAAGTGCATATGGAGTTCTTATCTTATTTTTCTAATTCAATTTGATGTTACATTAAAGATGTTCATGATATTCCCTTTCATGCATATGATGATAATTTAGTTCTCCCTTTCATTCATACCTATAATTTACCCTCTTCTAAAATTGATCTAATTAATGAGGGCACATTGGTGCAAAAAGGGAATATGGACACTTCTTTCAAAGATCTCCCTTCTAAACATGAATCTTTGGAGAATTGTGTTCCTTCTTCTCCTAAGAAGTACCTCCCTCTTAAGGATTATTTTGTGCAAGAGGATGATATTATATCTACTTATCCTAGGGATACCATACCTTCTTTTCATGATCTTTCCTCTAAAGATGAAGTATTAATTACAAATGATAGTCCTTTTCCTAATGACTATCTTGAACATAAATATACCTTAGAACAAGAGGATGATATTATTTCTCATCATAATTCTCTCTCTCCCAAAAATCAAGAGCCTAACAAAAATCAAATCAATTCCATTCATGTTCCTAGGAAACCAAAAATTCTTCTTGATTATCATGTTATGCCTTACACATATACTAATGAGGTAGTTGATGAAAACATAAGCAAAGCATCATATGCTTTCTTAGTTCCTATAATCCTCTCTCCAATTCACTGAAATATACCATCTCCTCCAAAAGAAGTTCATAAAGAAGAACTCTTAGAGGATGATTGGGGGTCCTTACATTTCACTCCTACCTTTTCTATAAAGTCTAAGATGCCTGAATTTCATTTTCTGAATTTTTCTGTTAACACAAATCTTGAAATTGATTGGGCCTCTTTAAAATTCAATCCGATTTCCAATAAGAGTGAATCCTCTTTTTAACATACACATGGATACAAGGGAAAAATTCATGATAAATTTATGATAAATCACACTTTCCTTTGTCAACATCTTCTTCTTCATTATCTTGTAAATCCACACCTTCTGATTCTAATTTTGAGTTACAACAAGAAAATGTGTTTACCAATCTTCTGAATTCTAAATTAATATCTCCTCTTTCTCCTAAACAAAGAAGAAAACATAAACAACTTTCTCAAAATTCTTCTTTTTGTAAATATCATCAAACCCATGGCCATTCTACTAATGAGTGTCAAGCTTTGAAAACACAAATAGAACATTACATTAATTCAGGCATGTTAAAAATAGCATCTGACAATTAATACCCTATTCATCATGATCATTTAAAATAAAATTCAAGTTCCTACTATGTTTCTCCTCACTATGTGACATAGTTAGCCTACTTATTGGGGGCTCCTTGGCATTCATGGTGGTACAATTTTAGGTGTAATCATACTTAGTGAGCAATGTAATAGTCTATTTATTCTTGCCTCTATTCTTGGGGGGCAAGAATATTTCTTTTCCTCTTTCTAAGGTTTCACTATTTTCTTTATGGAGTACATTATTCATAAACTTAATGTCCTTTCTTGCATGGACTTTTCCTTCATGTGAGTGTATGTTTGTTCCATGAGTGGGATCTTCTCCTTGCTTGAAACTATACGTCTATTATGAACAATCTCTCCTTAGAGAACTTTTTTAATATTCTTCTTTCTCTCTCTTTGCAAATTACCTCTTTTGTGTTATTCATAACTTGATGTCCTTTCTTTAATGAAGTTATCCTTCATGTGAGTGCATGTTTGTTCCTTGGTTAGGATGTATTCCTTGCTTGAAATGGTATGTCTCTTAAGAGTAATCTCTCTCTAGAATTTGTGTAATTCTTCTAATTGTCCTACACTTTGGGAGAAATGGTCTCTCTCCCTCTCTCTTTCTCAAAGGATACACTCTTTCCTATTATGTGGATGGTGTGAGTTTTATTACTTGATGTCATTCCTTATGTGGAATTGTTGTTGTTCACTCAATGGTTCTCTCTAATACAAGAGGTGTAAGTCCTTGATTACAATCTCTTTCACACTTGGTTATGTACATCTATAATAAATTCACCCATCCTCATTGGGCTAAAAAAGAGTCATCCTTCATCGATAATCCCTTTCACCTAGCAATAGGAGGAAGAATTCAATTCTTGTTTTGTTTTATGGTTTGTTATAGAAGATGTTATATTTGTCTAAGATAACTCCTCTGGGAGGTAAATATATTTTGAGAAAAGATCTCTTCTCTTACAAGGATCTCCTTTACACTTATAGCAATATATCTCTTTTTCAACTACCTTGTCCTTTCTCAAAGAGTATTCCCTCTCTTGCTTATATTTATGACATTGTTGCATAATGGATATCTTCTTTGTGTTGAAGATAGATATCCTTGTTATATTCTTCTTAAGATATCAATATTAAACTATGTTGATATATTAATGGGGGGCACCCATGTTGCTCCCTTTGTACTATATTTCTCTTATGCATTGTATCCCTTTTATAGTGGGTCATTCTCAAAACCAGAGCATAGCCTTTGAGAGCAATATATCGCCACTTTTCTCTTATACAGTGGATCAATCTCAGAACAAGAGCATAACCTCTTAGAGAGATATTTTGTCACTTTTCCCTTATATAGTGGGTCTTTCTTGGAACCAGAGCACAACCTCTTAAAGCGAGATGTTTCCACTTTTATTTTATACAGTGGGTCAATTTTGGAACTAGAGTAAAGCCTCTTAGAGTGAGATGTCGCCACTTTTCTTCTATATAGTGAGTCATTCTCAGAACTAGAGCATATCCTCTTAGAGAGAGATGCTACCACTTTTCTTTTATACTGTGGGTCATTATTGAAACCAGACCATAGCCTCTTAGAGTGAGATGTTGCCATTTTTCTTTTATACAGTGGGTCATTCTCGAAACCAAAGCACAACCTCTTAGAGTGAGATGTCATCACTTTTCCCTTATATAGTGGGTCATTATCAAAACAAGAGCATAGCCTCTTAGAGAAAGATGTCACTACTTTTATTTTATACAATGGGTTATTCTTGGAACCAGAGGGAAACCTCTTAGAGAGAGATGTCACCACTTTCTTGACATTTGTACTATACATTTTATATAGGTTGTAGCATACTCAGGTATAGACTCCTATGAGGTGTTTCGAACCTCGCTTGCACACACATGTACGAGCTTGAGTGGAACTAATAGTGTTCTCACCCTCCTCCATTACATGGAGCACCTAGACAAAATCTAGGGGATATTTTTACATGTTCTCTTTCCTCCATGGATCACCTAATTCTAGGGGTGAGATGTTCATGGTTCCTATGTGCAGGAAAAGTGGTGCGATGAAACATAAAATATGAGTTCAAGACAAGTCCACACACCAATGGGACTCTTCGTGCAAGTTATGGATCTATATGGAATAGCTCAACTTCCCAAGGGATGTTCCATTGTTCTCTATCTCACAAGACCCCTCAAGCTAATGCCTTTTCTCGTAGATCACCGAGCAAAGTGACCTAGGGATGTTTGATCAATCTACCATGAATGCAATCCTAAATGTGCATGATATTAAAAAACATGAATTAAACTAGCACGTATATGATGATAAGATGAAAGGATTAGTAAAATAACTATCCTAACATGATATACTATCTTAATATGATTATTTATGATAATAGAAATGCCTCTAAAATGTTTATTAGATTATTTATATTCAAAGAGAGACTAAAGGCTTGATAAAATGACTAGATATACCTAGTAAAATTCCTATAAGTGTGATGCTAAAAACTTGGATCTTAAAATGGAGGAATGAGAGCTCTATTTATAGGGAAAATAGGGTAGTGGATGGTTAAGATTAGATAATCTTAACAAGGGTTAGGATTGAAAGTTAATCAATCCATGTTCACAATTGTCACCAATGAAATGGTGACAAATGTTTACATAAGATTGATTGAGAGGAGATGTAAGAAGCATTAAATGCTTGACAAGACCTCATGGTTACCTTAGGAGGTAAGAGCTAAGGTTAGGTTAGGATTACCCATTGGATAAAGCTTTTTCCAAAAGGATAAACTCTTGTGAAAGGGTTAAATGAATAACCATGGTCAAAGCAATGAATGCTTGATGAGACCCCTGGGTTAGATGAAGGTTGAGCTAGGGGAAAACTCTCTAATCATGCAAGAGGGTTGAGTCAACCATTAATGGTTTGGAAGAATTTCAAGGTTAACTTGTTGAAGACATAAAGCCTTAAATAGTTTTCAAAGACTTTGAGGGTTTGAGAAGTGACTTCCCTTTGTTTAGGGATGTGAAAATATTTAGTAGATGTGTTAGGCTAATTTAGAAGTGATTAGAAAAATGTAGAAGAGGGTTTAGAGAGGCAAGTGGTGGATGTAGGAGAATGCAAGTGGATGGAGGGTGATATGATAGATATACATGTGATGGATGATATGATGAATGTGATTAGATGATGATGATGACATGTATCTTGAAAATGAGATTTATGATAATGAAACTAAATGCAAATTTACATGATATGCAACTAATTGATCATCCTCATTCTGTCGTTTGTCATTCCTGTATAGTCACATGTTTTTTCTTTCTGTGTGTTTATCATCATTGAGCTATTGATATGTTGAAAATTTATACAAATATAATGGTATGATTTTACCATAATGACCTGAGAAAAATTTACATGGATTTTGATATTGTAAGATGGCACAAGCATTGAGGTATAATTTAACCAAGATGACTTGAGTGTTGCTTGCATATAAATAGACAAGATTGAACCATTTGTATGCGCAAAGTGGAACAATATCTTCAGTGATATGTTGTGAATTATGTCACAAGACAAGTAATTGCACAATACAAGTGATTGCCTCATAGACAGAAAACTAAAAAGAAAATCAGAGTCCCTAACCACTTTCTCTAGCTCGATTCATCATTGAAAAAATTTAGGGGATCTAATAATTCAAAAGGTTTAAGTGCAAAAATAGTCAAAAACTTCATGCAAGTTGTAAACAATTTATACTTCAAAAAATCATCCATCATGTGTGTTGAAGTTATTAATCGGATCATTGTTTTGCTTTCTTAGTTGTTTGAGATTTATCTTGATAGGATTCGCTTGATGTGCGGTGATTCTTGTTTGCTTGCAGTCAGATGAATGTTGCCCCTAGTTATAGATACCGATCGATGTGTATATGTACAATGTTTACCAAACCATGGTGGGATATAATGAACTGATATTCAGATAGGCAAGGACAATAACTATGCTAAGTATGTCCAGGATAATGTTGTTTATAAAGTGTTGGGTGATGGCTAGTGGTTTTGACTCTGGTTACAAAAGATATGAGTAATGATAGATAGAGGAGTTGGTCCCTCACAAGTAGCACCTATTGCCAGGTTTTCACCATTTGTTTTTATTGCACCTTTTTTTTAAAAAAATTGTTATTTTTTTAATTTATTTTTTATTTTTTTGTATTTTTTTTTCCATGCATTAGACCACTCAAGTATAAAATTTCTTTAGATGGATGTTGTTGGTTGGTTGGTCAAGCACATCGCCTTCTATAGTTGTTAGCTGATAAGGACCTGATCCATAGGCTGATATTATGACATAGGGACCCAACTAGTTAGGCTCAAATTTGCCATTCTTTTCTCGATCTTATTGATTTCTAGGATTTTCTTTAGTATGAGATCACGAACTTTAAAAATTCTATTGATGACTTTGTGGTTGTAGCTTCTACACATGTGCTACTAGTATTCTTTGAGGTAATTATAGGCATGTTGGCGTTTTTCATCCAGAAGCTCTAGTTCTTGCAATCTGTTAACACGATACTCCTCATCTGGAATGAGGCCTTTCAAAGATACTCTAAGTGATTGAATTTCTACTTCAAGAGGTAAAATTGCTTCTGATCCATACACCAATGAGTATGGTGTAGAACCTATAGGTGCCCTGATGCTATTCCTATATGCCCAAACTGCTGGATTGAGTTGCACATGCCAATCCTTTCCTACATCATTTACTGTCTTCTTTAGCATTTTCAATATTGTTTTATTTGATGCCTCTACTTGACCATTCCCCTATGGGTAGTAAGGTGTAGAGAAATGATAATGGATTTTCAATCATTCACATAGTTTTTGTACATGCTGGTTTTTAAAGAGATGCCCATTATCTGTGATGATGGAACTGGGGATGTCGTACCTGTAGATCAGATAATTGAGAATAAAAGAGGTGATTTGTTTTCCAGAGACTGTGGTCATTAGGACTGCTTCAATCTATTTTTAAAAATACTTTGTTGGAGTGATAATGAACTTGTGTCCATTTGAAGATGAAGGATGTATTTTTCCTAATAAATCAATTCCCCACTGATAGAAAAGACAAGATGTTGTAAATGGCTGCAATTCCTCTGCTAGTGTATGCATAAGATTGCCATGGATTTGGCACTTAGGACATTTCTTTACAAATTGATAAGAGTCTTTCTCCATTGTCGGCTAGTAATATCCTATTCTCAGAAGTTTTTTAGCGAGAGTAGGACCACTTGAATGTGTGCCACAAATACCTTCATGAAGCTCATGTAAAGCAGAGTCAAATTCATTATGATCAAGACAACGAAGAAGCATACCATCTAGACCTCGACGGTAAAGGGTATTGGCAGTTAAGGTATAACGGGCAACTTACCAGATGAAGTTGCATTTTTGGTTCTAAGATAGGTCAATGGGTAGGGTATTGGTTTTAAGATACTCCTATATTGTCCCGTATAGAGGAGAGTCTAAACCTGTTAAGGCATAGATAACATGGGATACAGAATTGTCGTATGCTAGGGAAAATAATTTCTCTACATAAAATCATAATGGCTCTGTTGTTTTGGAATTTGTAGTAGTGAAGCGATAGTAGCCATTGCATCGGCTGCTCTATTGTCTAGCCTTGGTATTTGCTCTAAGATGATGTGTACAAAATACTATTTGAAGTCATCCACCATTCTTTTGTATGGTAGTAGCTTGTCATCGTTGGTCTGATATTCATTGTTGATATGATTTATGCCCAATTGGGAATCTCCATAGACCTTCAATTATATGATTCTCCATTCCATGACCATTTTGATTCCTGTGACCAGTGCTTCATACTTGGCAATGTTATTTGTGCATGGAAACATGAGTCTATATATCTTGGAATGGTGTGTCCTTTAGGAGTGATGAAGAAGATGCCAACACCTAAGCCATATTGAGTGTAGGAACCATCAAAGTATAGGATCCATTACTTGGTTGTAATAGTAAGGACATCCCTATTTGAAAATTTGACCTCCATTGGTTTTTTATCTGGTAGTTGTGCTTCAGATAATTGATCTGCAATTACTTGTCCCTTGATAGCCCGACGCTCTATGTATTGGATATCAAATTCACTAAGAATCATGACCCATTTATCTAGTCTACCTATGAGAGCTGCTTTGCTGAGTAAATACTTGAGAAGATCATTTTTTTCTACTAGCTTGATGGTGTGAGCTAGCATGTAATGTTAGAAATTTTGAGAAGTGAATACCATAGCTAAACAAGCCTTCTCAATGAATGTGTAATTCAACTCATATCCATTTAATGTTCTACTGATGTAATAAATAGCTCATTCCTTGCCTTCTTGATCTTCTTGTGCTAATAGTGCCCCCAATGATATGTTCATTGTTGATATGTAGAGGATAAGTGGCTTCCCTGCTATGGGTGGTACGAGAACTAGTGGGTTCATTAGATATTGCTTGATCTGATAGAACGATTCTGCATATTTGGCTTCCCATCTGAATGGTATGTTTTTATGTAGCAAATGATTGAATGGTAGACTTTTATTTGCTAATTGGGATATGAATCACCTGATAGACTGTAGCCATCCTTGTAGAGATCTGAGTTGGCTAATGTTCTTGGGAGGTGGCATCTCCATGATGGCCTGTACATTTGCTGGATCTACTTCAATTCCCTTTGCTGACACAATGTAGCCTAATAATTTGCCTAATGTTACCCTGAAGACACACTTCTTAGGGTTAAGCCTGACTTGGAATTTCTCCAATCTTTGAAATATTGTCTCTAATATGCCCAGATGTTTTGCCCGAGAAAATGACTTAGCCAGTAAATCATCCACATAGTTCTCCATGAAGGTATGCATCATATCATGAAAGATTGCCGTCATTGCTCTTTGATAAGTTTCCCCAACATTATTTAAGCAAAAAGGCATGACATTCCAACAATACGGTCCCCAAGGATAGATGAATGTTGCTTTATCTTGATCATCTGGAGCTATCTTGATTTGATTATAGCTAGAGAAACCATCCATTAATGATAACATTGCATGGCTTGTTGTGAGGTCTACAATTATGTCGATGTTGGGAAAAGGAAATTCATCCTTTGGATAAGCTTTGTTAACATCCCTAAAGGTTTTGCATATCCTGATGCTTCCATCTGGTTTTGAAACTGGCACAATGTTTGAAATCCATTCAACATAGTCTATAGGTTGAATAAATCTGACAACTAATAACATCTTTAGTTCAACTTTGACTATTAATGCTACATGCGGATTCATCTTTCTTAATTTTTTCTTGATTGGCTTAGCTCCTGGAGCAATAGATAAATGATGCATGATTAAGTTTGGATCAATCGTGAGCATATCTAAATAGAACCAAGCAAAGTTGATTTGTTTTTCTTTGAAGACTCAGATAAACTCTTGTTTTTCTTCTTTTGTTAGAGATTCTGATAGGTGTATGTTTTTAGTTGCTTCTTCTCTACCAATGCTGATTGATTGAGTGGGATCAATCAATATGGGTGATCACTCCTGATAGTGTTCAGGAAGAGTGTCAAGTCTCCCATCCTTAGGTGCCTTAAAAAGCTTTTCCCCCTTAGATGCATCCTCTATTTTGACTTTCTTCTGATCTAGTGCTGCCATTGATTGGTTTTCAACATTACACCCTTTATTTCTTTCATTTTTTCGACTGAAAGACTTGGCACCCTCCTGATTTCAGATATCATTACTTTGTTTACTCGTAGAGTATGTTTCCGGCTTGACAGTACATAGGTAATGGATAATGGACTCGTCATCTGCGAAAATAGGTATGTCATGGTTTTTTAGGTTCATCCCAGTCTATGAGATTAGGAAATACTATTGGTAAAGATTCATTGGGTGGGTCGAGGTCGGCTACGGTAAGTGTCATGATAGAGGAATCGTTAAAATTGTTTGGGATATTACATAATTTAATAATATTGTCAAGGTCTTTGATGGTATCATTTTCCATGTAGACTTGCTCATAGTGTCGCTGCTCGCTTTCCTTAGCTTCGTAGATATGTTGTGGACCAAATTCAAGTAGTCTAGACTCTATGCCTGGTCCTTCTTGAGAAAGGGGTGTATTAATAGCACCTTCAGGTATATCTTTAGTAACATTTGAACATTTGCCCCATTCATAGTCATTAGAGTATGTTTTAGAAGTATTGTGCTAGAGTCTTTCAGTGCTGCTGACAAGTATGTTGTAAGGTGAAAAGAGATCCCTGATAATTGATACCAATCTGGTACTTTTCTCTGATTCTGTATCAGAACCTACTTGTACTGTTTGCATCTATTCATACACTATCTCTCCTTGGGGAGTAGTGGTTTCTTCAAGAGGTGCTTTCACCTTGTTTTGAATAGGTTACTGAATGTGGTGTACTTCCTCATAAGATGCTTCTTCTCTTTGAATGGCCAATTCCTCTTGTTGTTTCTCTTTTTCTTGATGTTCTTGCTCTTTCCTTATTGTTTTTTCTATTTAGTGTAGTGCCTCTTGCCACGAGTCCTCATTGTATTTCTTCTTTGCTTTCCACTGAGGTTTTTGATATTTATTCTTCTTTTGCCTCTGGGGTAGACTGTGTCCATATCCCAGTCCTATTTTATCTCGGGAAAACTGTGAAGGAGGGTCTAATCATTTTGTGATGCCTTCTTTATGCTTGCCTATACGTCCTTTTCTATTGTACCCCATCTTTTGCATGGTCAGGTATCCTTTTCCATACTATTCTATTGGTATAGATACCTCCATAGTAGCAGCTCTATCTTCTCCTTCATCCTTGTATAGCCAACTGAGGATATCTTTTAATTCGGATTCATGTGCTAATGTACCCAATTGAATGAACTTTCCATCCAACTTGGTGATGGGATATGTTGCTTGATGTGTCAATGCAGAAGATTATCCATGAGATTTTGGTGATTCTGGTAAGTTGGTTAGGCACATGGGTTTGAAAGAGTATTCTCCCATGCCTTGCTCTTTGATTTTAATTTTTTGTTTGAAATCCATGGATAAAGATTTGAGCTTTTCTTGATGTTGATCTAATGCTGAGGAAGTTTGAGCTTCCCTGTTGTGTGGAATCAAGATATCTTTGGCTGCCCCCATAGCATTGCAATGTTGAAAGGGGTTATTATCTACTGATATAGAAATCTCCTGCCCATTATATGGAAATTTGACACACTGGTGGTAAGTTGATGGTACTACTTGCATTTCATGTATCCAAGGATGACCCCAATAAAATATTGTATGTGAGGTCTATGTCTAAGACTTGGCACATATTATCTCTCTATATCGGTGCTACTTGAATAGGCAATACCACTGTTCCCTTAGATGATCTCTCTTCATCATCATATGCCTTGATGGTGATCTTTTTGTGTGGATCAATAGACTGCTCAGAGAAGCCTAATGCATAGATATTGAGACCAGCTCCTCCATCTATTAATACTCTTTTAACTCGATGTTTGTAGACTAAGACTTCAATGTGAAGGGGAGTATTATGTGAATGGTTGAATGAGATATTATCATGCTCAGAAAAAGTGAGATTATGAGGCCATGTCATGTGAGCCATCATGGCTTTAAATTTGTTAATATCCAGATCTTGAGGGACATTTGTTTCAACTAGTGCTTGTTCCGAGATGTCTTTATGTTTTGGCAAAAGTTTGAGTAACTCAAGTATGGATATTTGAGTAGGGGTTCTTTGCAGTTGACTTACCAAATCATATTGAGTCTTGCAGATAGTGGTATATGTTGATGTATGCCCTTTCAAAATATATTTTTGAGCTCGAGTTGTCACATTGATTGATGTACAGTCTTGTTTGTTTATTATTTTTATGACGATTATTTAATTATCCTTTGTTGATATATGACTGATAGTGTTGTTGTACAGATGATTGATGCGAGCTCCTCATGTATTGTTTGATGATGAAGCTCCTTCTTTGTTATAATTTGGAAGAGGATTTTTAAAAGTGTCATGATCACCATTCATTTTGAGACCATCAACTGTTAAATTACCTTGATCAATCATGTCTTGAATAATGTTTTTAAGCCTCATACATTTATTTATTTTTATGTCTGTTGTTTCGATGAAAATCACAAAATTGTGAGTCAATCCACCAAGGTGGTTTAATCTGAGGTTCAAAGTTGATTATGGTTGGTAATGTGATGATCTTGTTTGCCAGGTGTTCTTGAAATGTTGATTCTAAGGATTGCCCAAATGGTGTGTAAATGCGTCTATTTGGAAAAGTGTTGGTGTTACCCCTTGAATTTGGATTAGATCCTCGATTTGTGTTATTGCCTTGGGTATTGTTGGAGTTGTTTGTATTTAAAGGTCCCTGATTGGTATTTGGTGTATACGTGTTAGTGCCTTAGTTAACACCATTTTGATTCTTGGTGGCCTGAGGATAACCTGATAAAGCCAATACTAGTTATTTGGAATTTATATCATTAGCATCAGTTCTTCCCTTGTTGCCAACATTTTTGTTTCCAGTCCAGAACCTGGATTTGTCTAAGTTATTATTGTTGTTCTGATTGTTAAAGTGAGAGTTTGATGAATTAGGTCCTTCTTTGAATAACTTCAACATTCCCTTTTTAACACATGCTTCCTCTACTTGGATTCTATTTTCGATTAACTTGGCAAAAGATGGTATGCATTGGAGCTTGAGTATGTAACTCATCTTGTTATTGAAATTATCGATGAAAATTTCCATCTTTGCCTTTAACATTGAACAAACATCATGAATGTTTCATTTTTTTTTGTTTGGTATTACATACATCTAGCATGGTGATTGCATGTTGAATATTGTAAGAGTATTGAGTGATAAATTTATTGACCAACTCATCAAAGGATCTAACAGGAGGTGTGAGTTTGGATAACCACTCCATTGTTTGTCCTTCCAAACTTCTTGGGAATAGCCTCATCAAATAAGTGTTATCATGGAAAAATTCAAGGCTTATGGTACAAAACTCCAGAACATGATCTCGGGGATCACGCTTACCATCATATTTATCATATTTGGGTATATCTAAATTTGGGGGAAAAGGTATCATGTTTGATCTCTTGTCAAAAAGGTAAGGACAAATTTAGTTTAAGGAATACTATATTGTGGTCCCCTGTTTCATATCCTAAATTTGGCTTTACAGCATTTGCATTTGTTGTGTAAGAGAAATCAAGGCGCATTTGTTTGCTGAGGGAAGGGTTCTTCCCTTTCGTTATCCCTAGTTAGAGTATGTGTGTGTTCTGGTATGTTATGTTGTTCATTTATGTTTTGCTCATGTATGTTTTTCTCAAGGTTCCTCTTCTCTCTGTTATTCTTGATAAGTATAATTTTGAGACCTTGTCCTAGAAATTTTGGTATCAAAGTCTTTGGGAAGTCTAACTCCTTTGCTTGTTAGAATGAGCATGTATTTTTCTTTGTCAGCCTCTATGAGCCTTTCCATAAGTTTTTGAAATGAAGGGTTTTCTTGACATTCTTGAAGGAGTTCTTTAGTGTAATCGAATGGGTTTGATAATCTTCGACCCATACTAGATTCTAGTTGTGGTTCACTTTGCTTATTTCATTGAGAGGGAGTGATAGTGGGGATCTAGTAGAAACTTTCCATGACAAAGGGGATAAACTCCTCTTCTTATTCTTGTTCAGGGGTTCGTGGTTCGAATTGAGCTATGTTATAAGTGATGCAAACTTGTAGGAAGAAAGTTGGATTTCCTCCATGATTTAAGTGTTGACTGAATGCTATTTTTTGGCAAAAGGCTCTACTTCTCAATGGTTCTTTGTAAAATTCATTTGACTTGTCTTGAAGATATAAGTGCATATGATAGAGAAACATGTAATGTAATTTGAAGAGTTGGCGATTGATGTAGAGAAATCTATTCCATTTAGCAAGTTTCTGAGAACTAGGTCATCATTTCTTCAACTTAGTGTTATGATGAAGATTTTTTCTTCTCAAAATATGATGAGTGGTCATACATGAGTGATCAATGGTTTCCTTTGATTTGGCTAGATTATGATACTTCATTTGAAAACTTAAGCCTACATTATCAAATGGAGGTTTAGATGCCCCCCCATGACAAAGTGCATCAAATGATATGAAATAAGAGCTTCCCAATAAGGAGACTCGATTTGACAACTTAGGTTTAAGCTAGGTATGTTTTGTTGATGGAATCCATTTAATTGGCAGACCTTTTGATCAATGTGATGATGTTACCTGATTTTGATAGGAGAAAGTGTTATCCTTAGCTAGTTTTGGATTTTGACAACTGTTGTTCTAAGAATGGCTTTTGTGATTGTTCGGAATATTTTCTAACATTTTGACTCAAGTTTGGCCTAATGAGGTCGACTGAAGATCCAAAAGGGTATTTGAAATTGATGATAAAATTTTTCAAGAATGCTCAGTTTTGCTCTCTTTTTTTCTTAGTTTTACCTATGCGCTAAGACAGAGGCTGGATGCACTAAACTTTTCCTTAGATGCACTATTTAAAGCTACTAATGCACTAAGTTGACTGTGCTACATGTTAAACTAGAGTTTTGAATTTTTCTATGACATGAATAGTTATGTGCTAATATGTCCTTAATAAGCACTAATTTTTAGACTCAAAGTGCTACAATTTGGCTCCAATGTGCTAGGCTGATGCTTTAACGCACTAATATGGTGCTTAAGAGAGCTAGTGAGAAGTTGCCAAATATTCAGATGGTTATGTGCTAGTTTTGAGAATGAATGCACTAAGTTTCAACTTTAATGCACTAAAGTTTTACTTAGATGCACTAGGATATTGCTCCTACGTGCAAAACTACTCTTCTTGTCTTGTTTCTGGTTTTTTTGGAAATTTTCAACAATTTTTCAACTTTGATGGATGATTTTCAGAAGTATAAAATACAAACATACACAAAAAAGACAACCATTTTTGCCTATTCTAAACAAAGAGTGTATGTTTTGCGAGGATGTGTTCAAATCCCCAGTGTTTTCATAGGTTTGGATACAAATAATATAATTCAGATAGACTCTTTATTCAAAGGTCATTAACAATACCATATCCCACTAGTCTCAATACCCCATCAACTCAAACAACTGTGTCACACCCTAGGGTGCGCCCATTTTTTTGCCTTTTGCCAGAAATTAACCCAAAGTGAATCGCTTCACAATTGAGTAGCTATCTTGGTAGATATATGGTGAGTAATCTTGCGGGTAGATTCTTCCTCACCCTTGCACTATGATATTGAGGATGTTTGGATACTGACTTGGCTCAAGCTTTCTATAGCTAAAGTTCATAATCAAGCCTCATGTTTGGTCTTCAGTGATAAACTCCCTCACGAGGCTTCCCAACATTTAGAACAAAGGCTTTACATATCATAAAGATACTGGGGGAAGGATAATCGCTGAGAAAAACCATTGAAGGGACTTTCGTCACTCTCCACTTTTGATTATAGTGGATTAGAACACTTGGCGATAAAGTCATTTCCCACTTACATCATTCCCCTCTCACCGACCAATTAAATGGTGCTCTAAGATAAACTCGGGAGGGCAGACCTGCTAAAGGTTGTAAATGCTTGAAATACTAAAAGTGTAAGAATGGTTTGGCTTTCTGCTCATCTAGTTAAGGGGAGAGCATATACCTTCCACTTTTGAGACAAGGCACAAAAATGGTACCTTTTAACCTTGCAATTTAGTTATTTTCTAAGTCTATTGGGAGATGTTGCTCCAAAAAGGCATGGTGTTCTTTTTAAATTTTAAATCAATGATTTTTTTAATCTATGTAATGAAGTCTTGGTCAACAAAATGAATTCGATAGGGGAAGGATTTCCTTCTTTTGCTTTATCTAGAACTTGAGAAAATGAGGTTCTTTAACTTATGCAAGAAAATGAAATGGATCCTTTTAAACACCAAAGGATGGTGAGATTCATTTTAAAATTTTGCAAAAAGAGAGTTTTTCTTGTTCCTTTTAAACCCCAAAAATGAAGTGTTTTTCTCTTCCTATGAAAGCAAGGTAAAGTTTTTGTTTGTTGTTCTTTTTAAATCACCCCAAAAGGAAAATGAGTTCAATTTTACCAAATAAGGAAATGAAGAAAACTTGAAATAACTAACTTAACCAAGTTAGAAATAAAAAATTTAATCAAAAGCCTAAACTTAGTAAGAGGAAATTCTCACAACCCTACAAACAAATGTTAGTTACCTACAATAAAAACCAGTTAGCAACAAAAATTTTCAAGGTGGACTTCTAAAAGTCTAATTTTCTATCTTTGTTACAATTTTGTTTTTCTTTTTGCATCTTCGATGCACTAATATACAAACCAGATGCACTACAAAATGGAACCGATGTGCTACATTGTTGCGTGGATGCGATGTACTAATGTTTTAAAATACTGAGGCTTAAAGGAATTAATATAAGTTCTTATGCACTAAGGTTAAAGTGGGATGTGCTAAAGGATGGTATCTAGGTGCTAATTCAAGTTTTCTGCATACTTGCATATTTAGTCCTACATCAAAAACAATTTGATAAAAGGGGTTATACCCCAAGCTGGGCACTAGAAATGTGTGCGGGAAAAGCGGTGCGATGAAACAAAAAATACAAATTCAAGACAAGTCCACACACCAATGGGACTCTTGGTGCAATTTATGTAGCTATATGGAATAACTCAACTTCCCAAGGGATGTTCCACTACTCTCTATCTCACAAGACCCCTCAAGCCTATGTCTTTGCTCTCAAATCACTGAGCAAAGCAACTTAGGGATGACAATCATGAGAATGAGGGATTTTTGATCAATCTACCATGAATGCAATCCTAAATGTGCATGATATTAACAAACATGAATTAAAATAGCATGTATATGATGATAAGATGAAAGGATTAATAAAATAACTATCATAACATGATATAATAGTTTAATATGATTATTTATGATAATAGAAATGTCTCTAAAATGTTTATTAGATTATTTCTATTCAAAGAGCAACTAAATGCTTGATAAAATGACTAGATATGCTTAGTAAAATGCCTATAAGTGTGATGCTAAAGACTTGGATCTTAAAATGGAGGAATGAGAGCTCTATTTATATGGAAAATAGGGCAATGGATGGTCCAGATTGGATAATCTTAACAAGGGCCAGGATTGAAAGTTAATCAATCCATGTTCACAATTCTCACCAATGAAATGGTGACAATTGTCAACATAAGACTACTTGAGAGGAGATGTAAGAAGCATTAAATTCTTGAGAATACCTCGTGGTTACCTTAGGAGGAAACGATTAACGTTAGGTTAGGATTACCCATTGGATAAAGCTTTTACCCAAAGGATAAACTCTTGTGCGAAGGTTAAAAGAATAACCATGGTCAAAGAAATGAATGCTTGATGAGACCCCTGGGTTAGATGAAGGTTGAGTTAGGCAAAAAGTCTTTAGTCATGCAAGAGGGTTGAGTTAACCATTAATGGTTTGGAATACTTTCAAGGTTAACTTGTTGAAGACATAAATCCTTTAATGGTTTTCAAAGACTTTGAGGGTTTGAGAAGTGAGTTCCCTCTATTTAGGGACGTGAAAATATTTAGTAGATTGGTTAGGCTAATTTAGAAGTGATTAGAAGAATCTATAAGAGGTTTTAGAGAGGCAAGTGGGAGATGTAGGAGAATGCAAGTGGATGGAGAGTAATTTTAAGTAAAATAAATTTCTTTATTTTAACAAAAATAGATGCAACTTGCATAAATACAAGTGGGGGATTTATATAGATAAATTAGATTTATTTATTTTATGTGAACAATTTAATTAAATGTAAATTTAATTAAAAAGAGTAGAAAGGGGATCTAATTAAATAAAGTGATTTATTCAATTAAATGATATGAAAGACCTAGGTGAATTTAATTAAATAAATTGGAAAACTTATTTAATCAAATAGATGAATGTGAATAATTTAATTTTAAAAAAAAAAATTAAATAGAGGAATGAGGTTAAAATGAATATTAAATATTCACTTAGGAAAATGGTCATTTTTATACGTCTACGGTTCCTTTTGTTCGCCTTTCTTCTCATGGATCACAAAGTGTTTATTCATGTCTTCTCTCTTCTTCCTCTCATAAAATCATGGTTCTACTATTGATAGTTCATGGTGTTAGGTCCTGGAGGCAACCGAGAGGGGGGGGGGGTGTTGAATCAGTTGCCCAATATAAATTTAAACCAAAACAACTTAACCAAATTATTACTTAATACCGATGAACCAGTCTATTATACCGATGGATAGTTTTAATAGATAAATGTAATATCGGCAAAGAATAATGCATGAAAAAAAAAAGACCAAGTCATCCACAACACATAACACCAATATTTGTACGTGGAAACCCTATAAGGGGTAAAACCAAGGTGGGAAACCTTACCCACAATTAGATGATACTACTGCAGATAGTAAGTGTACATAAATGGGGTCTGCACATGCAAAAATGCCAAGCGCCTAGAGCTCACTACTCAAACATAAATGGGAGTCACACTGACTACAATTGGATGGTTAACTCCAATAAGAATGTACTACTCAAAGTAGCATCTTCATATGCTGGATTCAGTATAGGTGTATTTCTTATATGCTTTCACAAAAACCTAGCTTCACCTTCAATGATGTCTGCATGTATAGCTCTTCTTAATCTTGCATATACCTTCACACAATTCCTCTTTTTCACATTCTACATTCGATCTTACAATTAAGACCTTACATTTATACCATAACCTAAGACCAATTTTAGTACGTCGGCTCTACAAGATATTACAATAAAATAATTTTACAAACAATACAATTTCGGATGCAATAACCAATTGAACATGTCGTCTTAATGCATTTACAATAATAATTAATCATCTCCATAGCGTGTCGTGCTGATCTAGAAAAGATAAACCTGTCGGTGTAACCCTGAACCTATTTGTCGGTAACAGCAAATATGAAAATATGAATATGCTACTAAACAATTCTCCAAGATAAGATGTCCACACAATGTCTTCGACATTACCAAGTGTTTTCCATGCTATTCCAAGTGCCAGTGATCATTATATCTTGTCGGTGTACAATATACCCGTGCCTGTGTAAAAGTCACTTGCTTACCAGTGAATGTTGCTGGATCTCCAAAGTGCTAGAGTTTTAGTAGGTGTTGATATCAATGAAAAAACCATAGCAAAATACAAACAATCTCCCCCTTTGGAATTTATGGCAACACAAGATGGAAAAACTATCAATGTGCCAAACTAGAAATGCCAAAATAGAAACCAACAATCTCCCTAAAGTAACAATCTCTCCCCCTAAGAGTAACATGAGTTTCCTTATGTTTTTCTATACAAATCTCTCCCTAAAAGATAATGTGTTTTTCCATAGATATAACTCCCCCTTTGACATTAAATTCCAAAGTTGCAACAAAACCGAGTTCATATACAAAATACCAATCAATACCAATATACCAACTACTCCCCCTGTGAAGTAGCTTCCTCATCAAAGCCAGAGTAATAATATTTCTCTGTTAATTCTATTGGTTGATGGAAGACATCAACTTTCTAAGTATCTACCGGTGTGGGTATGACCCCAAGATATTCTCTAAGATATTCAAAAGTCTCCTAAGGCAAAGGTTTAGTGAAAATATTTGTAAGCTGTTCTTTAGTATTCACATAAACCGGTTTTATTTCTTTTGCTTCAACATTCTCCCTTAGAAAATTCAATTTGATTGAAACATGTTTTGTTTTAGAATGTAATATCGGATTCTTAGATATAGCAATTGCTACTGTGTTGTCACAATAGATAGTTATAGGTTCCTTGCATTTTACCTTTAAATCTTTCAACATTTGTTTAAGCCATAGTACCTATGTACAGTTAGTTGCTACTGCAACATATTCTGATTTTGTTGTTGATAAAGATGTACAACTCTATTTCCAAGAAAAAATGCTCCACCGGTGGTGCTTTTTCTATCATCAATATCTCCTGCCCAATTTGCATCTGTGTATGCACATAGGTCAAAGTTTTCATCTCTAGGATACCATAATCCAAGATTTGTAGTGCCTTGTAAGTATTGAAAAATCCTTTTTACTGTTGATTCATGACTTTCTCTAGGATTAATCTGAAATCTTGAAATAATACATACTACATTCATAATATCAGGTCTTGTTTGTGTTAAATATAGTAAACCTCCTATCATAGATCTGTACCTTGTTAGATCAATAGGTTTAGATTCATCCCTTAAAGATAGTTTGTCATTTGTAGTCATAGGTGTGCTTACCGGTTTAGAGTTCTCCATCCCAAATTTCTTAAGTAAGTCTTTTAAGTATTTTGATTGACTCAAGAATATACCTTTGTCAATCTGTGAAATCTGCAATCCTAAAAAGAATCTTATTCTACCAATCATAGACATTTCAAATTCTTGCTGCATTTTAATAGAAAAGTCTTTACACAATCTATCTTCTCTTCCAAATACTATATCATCAACAAAAACTTCTATAGCCAAGATGTCATCATTAGTCACTTTATAGTATAAGTTGTTGTCAGCATTACCTTTAGAAAAACCAATCTTCACAAGATACTTATCTAATCTTGCATACCAAGCTCTTGGAGCTTTCTTCAATCCATACAAAGCTTTTCTTAACCTGCAAACTATATCTTTGGTATCTATCAAGGAAAATCCATCAGGTTGTTCAATGTAAACTTCCTCTTCAAGATCTCCATTTAGAAATGCACATTTAATATCCATCTGATATACATTGTAATTCTTATGTGTTGCAAAAGCCAAAAACAATCTAACTGCCTCAATTCTAACTACCGGTGCAAAGGTTTCATTATAGTCAACTCTTTTTTGAGAATATCCCTTACACACTAGTCTTTCTTTATTTTTGATAACCTTACCATCTTCATGAAGTTTATTTCAGAATACCCATTTTGTTCCAACTATATTTTTATCTCTAGGTCGGGGAACTAATGTTCAAGTGTTATTTTTCTCAATTTGTTCGAATTCTTCTTCCATAGCTTTAGTCCAATATTTATCTTTGCATGCCTCATTAACTGATGATGGTTCAATTTGAGAAATAAGACATACCTCTTCATTTTCTAATCTTCCTCTTGTCATAACTCCTTTATGCTTGTTTCCAATTATCCGATCTTCAGAATGATTCAATCTTACATACTGGGGTGTCTTTCTTTGTTGTTGTTCCTTAGTCACAATGGAATTTTCAGATGATATCGGTGTAAATGGATCTTCACTCTGTATCGGTGGATTTGATGTAGGTTCATTTGTTATAATTTCTGTTGCTGGTTCAGAATCTATATACCTTGAAGTTCCTCTGAATTGTTCATCAATCTTTACATTCGTACTCTCAACAATTTTCTGCAATCTCTTGTTAAAACATCTATATGCTTTACTCTTAGATTAATAACCAAGAAATATTCCTTCATCACTTCTAGGATCAAATTTCCCAATGTACTCATCTCTTCTAATGTAACATTTTCTTCCAAATATTCTGAAATATTTAAGAGTAGGAGTAATACCAACCCATAATTCATAAGGGGTTTTACCAGTTTCACCTTTGATGTGAACTTTGTTGAATGTATAGACCATTGTACTTACTGCCTCTCTCCAATATACATGTGGTAGATTTGCTTCTTATAACATACTTCTAGCTGCATCCAAGATGGTTCTATTTTTTCTTTCAACAACTCCATTCTGCTGTGGTGTCTGAGGTGCTAATAGTTGTCTTCTAATTCCATTCACTTCACAGAATGCATTAAATTCCTTAGATTTAAATTCACCTCCTTGATCTAATCTTAAACATTTGTTTTTCTTACTGGTTTCATTTTCAACCATTGCTTTGAACAATTTAAACTTTCCAAGTGCTTATAATTTCTCTCTGAGAAAAGTAACCCAACACATTCTAGAATGGTCATCAATGATTAGCATGAAATAGCTATCACCTTGTAAGCTTTTAGTTCTAGTTGGACCACATAAATCAGTATGAATTAAATCAAGAGCATTATTGTATTTTTCTGGAATACTTTTGAAACTAGCTCTAACTTGTTTTCCAAATTGACATTCCTTACATATTGTATTGTGAGGTATGACAATTTTAGGTAAATCTCTAACAGCCTTAGTGGTACTAATTTTTACAATGCAATCAAAGTTTACATGATAGAGTCTCTTATGCCATAACCAACTTTCATCAATGTGTGCAATCAAGCATGCATTTTCACTGTTAGTCAAATGAAAGATATTACCTCTAGTCTGATTACCAGTTGCAATTTATAAACTAGTTCTATTCATGATTTTTCATTTTTCATTTTTGAAACTAAAATCCTTTCTCAACTAATTGACCAACACTCAAAAGATTATGTTTTAAACCTTCAACATAGTAAGCATTGTCAGTGTTATTCTTACCATCAAGAGATATTGAACCCTTACCTTTGATTTGACAAGCTTTGTCATCTCCAAATCTCACTAAGCCAGCATTATATTCTTGAAAGTTCTAGAATTTACCTTTATCTCCTATCATATGATGTGAGCATCTAGAATAAATGATCCATTCATCCTTTACTTCAATTTTACCTGCCAAGGGCTGCTCTACCAGTTGGACTATTGGTGCCAGTTGATCTTCTGTTATAGCAACAAAAACCCATCCATTATCTATCAGATCTTCATCAGAATCATCAATCACTCCTTCATCAGCAACATAACAAGATTTGTCTTTATTCTTCTTAAATCTATATCTCTGATATTTAGGATTAGGCTTGTATGTTCTTCTAGCTTCTTCTCTTAGTCTGGCATGTCTATCAAGGCATCTTGAAGTCATATGACCAATCTTATTGCAGTTAAAACATTTAAAGGGTGCTTTACCTTCATACTTACTTCCAACTGGACCTTTAGGCATTTTTCTTGCAAATAGTGCTTCAAGCTCTTCAAGTTCTTCATTTTCTTTCCTGCTTTCCTCAAGTTCTCTTGCATAAAAGGCTTTCCAATCAGATTTTTCAAATGATGATGCAGATGATGTTGATGCTTTGAAGGCCAAATCTATCTTTATAGTAGCAATGGGACCAAATTCCTCAATTTCAAAGGTTTAAAGTTTTCCAATGCTACCATCAGATGCATATTTGATCTTGAATAACCACTTGGATGAGACAACTGATTTGTCTTTTGGTCTAGGCACTATATCCCAAACATCATTCCTTAGTATCGATTGATATTCTTCAACCATATCATCTTTCAAAGCCTATTTTGATAAAGCTTCTCTGACATTTGTTGGTTCAGAATTTGTAAGTTTGATTAGAAGTGCACCATAACATTTTAGAGTTCTTGTTCTCTTATTTTCTTTGGAAATTTCATTTGGTTCTACATTATTCTCTTCAATCATTTTCCTTTCCCATAGAGGTCTTTTCTTGTTATTGAGTGTTTCAATATTTTCATCAACAAGAGGTTCAGAAGCTCTTATGAAATCCTCCCTCTCAGTGTCTGAAGGTTCGGAATTTTCTATGATATTCTCCCTCTGAATCGTAGTTATGTGATCTTCTTCTTCTTTAGTAATGTTATCATCCTCAGGTTCTTTGAGTGTAGTGTTTTCTTCAAACTTTACATCTCTACTTATCTCAACAAATTTTTTCCCTAGAATGTAAATGTGATATCCTTTAGTATTTTCACTATAGCCAATGAAGATACCTCTTTTTCTAGATGGTTCTAGTTTTGTCCTCTTTTCTTTAGGAACATGTATATATACAGGACATCCAAATATCCTTAAATGACTTAAGTTTGGTTTGTTCCCTATAAAAGCCTCTTCAAGAGTTATGTTTTCTAGAACTGAGTGCAGACATCTGTTTTGAATGTAGACTATTGTATTTGAAGCTTCTGCCCAGAATGAAGTGTGTAAGTTTTGGTCATGCATCATGGCTTTTGCTACTTCAATTATGGTTCAATTCTTTCTTTCTGCTACACCATTCTGTTGTGGATTATATGGTATAGTATACTCCCTCTTAATCCCAACAGAATTACAAAAGTCTTTGAAGTTGTCAGATGTATATTGTCGGATCTTAACACCTTAATTTTCTTCCCTGACTGGTTTTCTACTAGTGCCCTGAATTCTTTGAACTTAGATAGTTCATCATTTGAGTCTTTGCACTTTACAAAATATATCCATGTTTTTCGAGAGTTGTCATCAACAAAGATTATGTAGTATAAGGATCTAGTTAGGGATGGTGTTGACATGGGACCGCATAGGTCTGAGTGAATTAGTTCTAAAATAATTTTTGATTTGTGCTCACTTGAGGGAAAAGAAACTTTCACATTGTTTCCCAAGGCACGTCCTTTGCAAATGCCTGTGTGTTCAGATTTTAGTTGGGGTAGTCTTGAAGTAATCTTCTTTATGTTGGATAGAGCACTATATCTTAGGTATCCTAATCTTTTGTGGCATAATTTATTATTATTTGAAACTTCAAGATTTAGTGCTTCCTTTTGATCAATGCATAGTTTGTATAGGCTACCATCTCTTGAATCTACTATTATGGCATTTTTTATATTTGTATTTTTAGGCCAGAGTAGAACTTTATCTTCATTGAAGGTAACCCAATATCCTTGATCAGCTAGGCCTGAGATTGAGACTAGATTTCTTTTTATTCCAGGTACAAACAAATCATCCTTTAATTGTAGAGATACTCCATTTCTTAGTTTGATAGTACAGGTCCCAATTCCTTTCACAAGATATGTGGAGTTATCTCCAATAGTAACCTCTTCACTTGAGTGCCTGTCAAGTGTTTCAAACTGATTTATGAATCTAGTTATATGCCTTGATGCTCCACTGTCTACGATCCAAGTGTTTTTAATTGTATTTATTTCGCTTGATAGGGCTAAGAAGAAAAGTGAGTTTTCTCCTTTGACTTCGGCTAGAGTAGCTTGTGTTTTCTTCCTTTCTAGACAATTCCTATGAGTGTGCCCATATTTGTCGCATTTGTAACACAAAATTTTAGACATATCTCTTTTTTGATGGTTTTTATTTCCTCTCTTCCGTTTGGAGAACTTTTTCTTTTTGTTGAAGGTATTTGTATTAAGTGCTTGGATTTCTCCTTCTTTATTTGGCCCTAATCCTCTTGAGATTAGTCGAGATTCCTCTTGAATGCACTCATTCTTAAGTTGTTCGAATTTGGGTAAGGGGGGTGTTCTGCTAATACATTGAATGTAGGATTCCCATGAAATTGGTAATCCTCTTAGGGCTATGAGAGAGATTTCTTGATCATCTACCTCATTTCCAATAGTTTATAATTGGTCTTTTACTTCATATATCCTTGAAAAGTATGTAGATATTGTATCATCTTTATTCATCTTTATGTTTAAAAGTTGTTGTTTCAAGGTTAACATTCTACTCACATTGTTAACTTCATATGCTTTAGGCAGTCTGGCTATAGATGGAAGAATATGATCTTTGACTGAGTCAATAATTATTTTCTTTTCTTTATTATTACGCCTTTTCTAGGTAGATTTCTCTGGTTCATCATTTGGCATGTCTAGATTTTCTTCTATGTAAGACTCTAATTCTAGTTCTTCAAGAATGGCAATGATTCATATCTTCCAGGAAACGAAGTTGGAGGCTCATTTGACTCTATTTTCCACTCTCATATTACTTGACATTTTGAATATTTTCTTAGTCGGATATATCCTCTACGTATATAGCCTTTACATCGATTTGTTATTTACTTCTGATAAATGCTTATTAGTAATATGGCTATCTAATTATTCTCTTAATATGTTGGCTCTGATACCATGTTGTAAAATATGGATCGAAGAATAATGACAGTGATTATGGAAGATTGATTGTCGTAAGTTATTGGTCATCTCCATCATTGAATCTGGTTTTTAAATACAAGAGGAAAGGTTGCCTACATAGGGACATGTCCATACGTGGCAGTTGCCACATATGGACATGCCCCTATGGAGGCAACCGTTCATAACAATTAGTTTGTTTATGTTTAATTTCCGAACTGCATGCTCTGTTAATATAATGCGATCGAGAATCACATGGGCATGATATATATAAAATAACCAATTTACCATCAGTTAGATTCATGAGGGCTATATCTTAACATTAATTGCCCAAATGTGTTTACAAGTTTTCCTTATTTTTCAGACTTCATCCTTTGTGTTGATGAATGTTTTAAAGCTAAATTTTATGAAATGAATAGTGTTTATTCATGAAATTGTCAACATTCTATGTATAAAAGATATACTTTGTTTTGAATTTAATAATTATTACTGATTTTTCTACGTGCATTATGTCTAAATTCTTAATCAATAAATGGATTGAAAAATATTTATAACTTTCAAATGGTCTCACATTTTTCAAATCTGAAAGATGTTCCATACTCTATGCTTCACAGACTAAAGGTTAAAAAAATTGATTTTGTTAAATTTTTTATCGAGTTAGGGTGGTCAAACAAACAATTTTCAATATTTTTAAAAATTCCTAATAAAAAATTCATAACTAATTATTTATTTTTTGGTTGAGACAAATCGGTTTTACAAGGACCCGAAACCCAAATCCAATAGCAAAAAAAAAATAGTAGCAAACCAGACTCTAACCAACAAACAAATGGCTACAAATATAGGGGAAACACCCCACAACACCTAACAAAAAGCAACAAAGCTAGAACAGAACATAAACAGAGAGAACCAAAAAGCTATCTAAGAGCTTTCATGAGCTCATTATTTTTTTGAATTATATTCCTGTTAATATATTCAAGCTCCTCCATGATAAATCTCGAGTTGCTCCTCTCCTAGTTCTTACTTTTGGTCCTAGTAGAGGGTCCAATAGAAATCTACATCTTGGTCTCTTGTGTGTTTATATTCAAATTCTTCTTGCTGGACTTGGTAGCTGAAGATGAAACACTCCTGAGAGGTTGGGCTTTTTGTATGGCAATTTTCTCATTGCTTATTCCTACCAGTCCCATATGGTTGCGTTATAAATCCTCAATACTCCTTTCCACGAGAGAAATTTTTGACTCAGGCTCAGTTTTCATAACCCTAATGTCTTTTATTAATTTTTGAGTCATCTTTAGGAGCTTGTCCATTCTGTCTGGCATGGGGTTTTCAATGAAGGTATTAATTATATCCTTAATACATTGTTTAAGGAGGGAAATTTCACTATTCACCCAATGAAAAAAAAATTCCTTGTTAATGGTAGAATTAGCAAGGAGCATATCAAAATTTGAATCTTCCTTTGTATAATCTCTTAGGTCCACATTAAGTGGGATATCTAGTTTAATTTCATCATCCCCTTTACTCTTTTGGTCCACTCCTTTCCCAATTTTCTAGTTTTTCAAGTTTTTAGGGCCCAGGTCTTAGGGTTTAGAAAGGGGGATTTTCAACTTTTTGGCTGCAAATCTAGGAGGATTTTTTCTTTTCTTGCTACTATTAGTACCATCAGTTAGTTTCGGAGGGGAGGCCTAATCCTCCAAATGATAATATTCTGAGTCATCAGATAGCTAGAGATCATTCCAACTGATAGCCACTTTAGCCACCTCCTTCTCATCAAACTTGGTATCAGAAACCACATGCACATCTTGACTCACCAAAGACTTAGGGTTTTTAATAACAGGGGAGGGCTTAATCTCATGCACTTTGGCATATTCCATAATGAGAAAAATTAACCCCTCATGCAAGATAAGATTCTCATTATTTTTAGTATGTTTTAACAGACTATGCTCACCTGAAGACATTAAAGAAAAAGGTAGAGATATTTTCCTATCATGCCTAAAATGGTTTGAAATTGTGAAATTATAGCAAAAGATACTAGCATAGCGGCCATCCAGAGTAATTTACCTCATTATTATTTCCACCATATACACCCAAATCTTCAAAATATATTTCCTATTGTAACCCCCATCAAGCATCTGCCTTACTCTATTTCTTTCACTCAGTTTGTTGTAGAAGAGTGACAAAGCTTCCTCTGAGTTCTTTCTTTCTCTATAATTTTTTTTCCTTCCATAATCAAGCTTGTAATATCTTCTATGAAAGGCTCATCAATCCTAAATTCAGCACCATACACACTGAGAATTCCTTTATGCCAAACCTTCAAAAAATATTTCATTATTTTGTGGTTCTGACCATGTAAAATTGTGAGGTAGGGCTCTAGACTGTCGTCTATAATTTCCATTAAAATCTCCTTGTTTTGTTCTCACTTCTTGCATGAAGACAACTCAATTATATTCTTGTCTCCCACATAAAAGGAATACCTTTGTAACTTTTAATATTCACAAAAATAATACCAGACCCGAACCAATGGATACAAATCCAGACCACCAGGAACAATCTAGAAAGGTTACTCCACTAATTTCTAGAAATGACTTTACATGTGAGAATCGATGACATAATTAATATCTTGCCATTGAGCAAGATATTTGGCATTCTTTCAAGATAATTCATTCAAGTTAATTGGGAAGAGATCCCTCTTCATCCACGATTTGATTTCATCATTTAGTATACTGATATTTTCCATGTAATGCACTGGCTTATTGCCTTTCTTGAAGATATGGGTTATTTGAATTGCACCCAAATTGGTAATCATACCAAGTAACTCCTGGATTAAATGATTGATTGTATAATTGGAAAGTGTATTTTTTAATTAGGTAGTTAATGATATTTATAGAGTCACTTTCTAACCAGACTTTTTAATACCCTCCACGAATAGCAAGTTGAAGCCCAATATAGGTTATATTTTCCTCAACAAAGTGGGTTTTCTAAGTACCCAATGGGAGTGCCATTGCTGATACAAGCCTACCATTATGGTTAGGAGAAACTCCCCCACAACCTATTGGCCCAAGATTCCCCTTAGCTACCCCATCAACATTAATTTTGATCCACTGTCTGGGAGGTGCAACCCAAACAATGTTGGATTTGGCATGCTTTATCTTTACAATAAGTCTAGAAATATCCCAATCAATGTGCCATCTATTAATAATGTTCCAATCCTGATGAAAATTAGGAATAACATGATCAATCTTATAAGAGGGATAGAAAGACAGAAATTTTTCCTTGGTATTGTTTTGGATATGAGGGGCCGCCATAATGGCAGATAATTTCTTGTCCCTAAAGATATAGTTATTCCTTTCCTTTCAAATTCCCCAAGAAATATGAAGGAGCACGAAACTCCATAAAAAAATTGAGAGAAGGATTATCAGAAGGGCATACCAATTGTGATCAACATTGCATCAAACTAAGGGGGGAGCACCATCTAATCCCGCAAAGATCAAGAAAGTGTGCCCAAATATCCTAAGAAAAAGAACAATGAATCAACAAATGGGAAACATATTCAACAGAATCCTTACATAGAAAGCATCGATTAGGCATTGACATACCTCTCCTACAAAGATTCTCAATATAAAGCTTCTTGTTTTGCATAAAGAGCCAAAAGAAAATATTAATTTTAGGAATCAAGACCAAAAGAATTGGTGAGCTAAGAAAAAGTTTGAGAAATGGAAAAACCTCTAGATGACAAGCCCCTCCAAACTAGAGAATCCTTTGTTGGCCATTTGATTGAATTTATTATGTGTTGCATTTATGTTTTGTCATTGATGCCAACACTAGCTATTAGGATGCTTTACCGACGACACCCTTCTGGTCCTAGTAGGTTGAGTGGTTTCTAGTTAACTTGGATGCGACATGATACAGTATAGTTTGGTGATGGAATTGGCTTGTTGATGATACTCATAGTCATATTTGGTTAGTTGGTTTTGGTATGGTGATCAGATGCTATCCTACTTGCCTAGAAGCTTGGTTTCACAAGCAGAGCTTTTGGTGGAGATCTTTGATGAATGGAATAAGTGGTTTTGGTGCAACTTTTTGTGGAGTTTTCAGATGTTGTTGGTGATCATGTTCAAGAATCGGTGGATGGAGATCATTTTTATAGCATGTGGACCTATACTGGGTCTCGGTTGATCTAGATTATGGAACGACTTTAATGTAACATGTGGATAGGACCTATTGATGTGTTTCAAGGATGTCTTATGTGTTGAATATTATTTGTTTGGTCTAAGGTGGACATGGTTTGTAATTATGTAATTGGTTTATTCCCTGGTGGTCGACCTGATTGTTTGTGGTTGAGGGTTTGTATAAATAGATGTGAGATCTCATTGTAGATTATCATGGTTGTTGTTAGAGATCATGTTCAAGGAATGCAATGTGCGAATACTGTAATATCATTTAGGCAAAGGAGTGGGTCGATAAATTGAGATAGAATTGTGTTTATGTAAGAGGATTTAGTCTTCCGGTATTGAGCTTAACCAAAACTGTACTCAGGCATAGGAGATGCTATCTTTTGCAGTTCAACACTTCTCCAGATTGTATTGTGGATTTATATGTAGTTAGTGAGACTCCTTTTGTGATGAGTAGTGCACTCTAGGCTATTGGCCTTCTTGCAAGTGCAGGCCCCTTCATTGTAAATTCATATACTTACTGTAGAAGTATTATCTAACTATGGGTAGGCTTCCCACCATAGTTTTTCTCTTTACCGGGTTTTCCACATACAAATCTTGGTGTTGTGTGGATGGTATTTATTTTGTGATTATTGTTTATGCTTAATTGGTTTATCTGTTATTTTGGTATTAAAGTTTTGGGTTTCGGTATTAAAGTTTAAATTGCTAATAGTTCTGATAATCTATGACAACTAATTCACACCCCCCCCCCTCTCAATTGTCTTCCAGATATTTGAACAGTTTAACATCCTAAACAGGGAGGGAAGGAATATGAATACCCGAGATCCACTTTTGAAATGGTTTCAACATAGGATCAATTCTGATAAAGATCAATCCATTGAACATCCCAAATGTAGTTAGCTACCCAGTGCCCAATTTGCTCCACACACATTTCTTTGAACTGAACAACCTAGTGATTTTCAATCAAAGGACAATCACCCGCCCACCAGTCTTCCCAAAAATGAATTTTCTAGCCATTACCAACACTCCATCTTGAACCTTTTAAAATTGAAGATTTTTTTTTTACAATGTTCAACCAAAGACTAGAAGTGGCTTGAGGGAATAACTTATTATTTAGATACAGAAAACTTAAAAAGAAAATATGCATCACATTTGAGCATGTTTCCTCCACTAATATTAGAAGTTTCAAAAAGTAATATTATATTTTTCTTGTACTTAGGTTGACTGTAGAAACACATATTTTTTTATTTTCTTCAAAAAATTTAGAAGTACGGAATTGAAATTTCAAATTGTCATAAAATAGATTTACATTTTCCAAAAATTAAAAGCTATTAGCTTAGAGATTACATTCAACTTTCTACAAAAAAATTTCTTATATATTTTTCAAAATATGTTGTTAACCTATCCAAAATAATTTTGAAATTGTCTAACTCTATTTTTCATTATTTTTATTGCCACCTCAAGGCCTATTTTGGGCCCCCACGATCCTTCATTGACTAGCTAGTGGGGTTGATAATAGTGAAAAAAGAAGAGCTTGAAACATAAAATTCCAAATCCAAGCCAGAATCCAAAATCCACATGGAAAAATGAGCGCTTGTGGGAGATTTTTTGGGAGATAACATGGATGAAGAAAATAGAGTTTTGAGTTTTTCTTGGGACCTTGGCTTTGTTACCTAGAAAAAATGTAAGAATAATTTAGAAGGGGGTGTGGGGTATAGAAAGAGACATGAAATTGAAACTTTAGGTTCCAAGTCCTGATTATGTCCTTAAGCTCAAATACATGTGAGGAATGGAGGATAAAGAAAAATGAAGAACAAGATGTGGATGATAGAAAAAGAACCACCGATGGAGCTTTTTTTCTTGCAAGCAGATTAGTTTGTTGGTTGAATAAGAAACAGAGTTGTACATCTTTATCA
This sequence comes from Cryptomeria japonica, assembly GCF_030272615.1. Classification (NCBI taxonomy): domain Eukaryota; kingdom Viridiplantae; phylum Streptophyta; class Pinopsida; order Cupressales; family Cupressaceae; genus Cryptomeria; species Cryptomeria japonica. Next base: position 172,358,259 of record NC_081415.1, read on the forward strand.
ACAACATAACGGAGTTGTTGAAAGGAAAAATAGAGCCATCTTGGATGGGTTTTTGTTGCTATAACAGAAGATCAACTGACACTTGCAGTCCAACTGGTAGAGCAGTCCTTGGCAGCTAAAATTGAAGTAAAGGATGAATGGATCATTGATTCTAGATGCTCACATCATATGATAGGAGACTTTTGAATATCTTAGAGAATAGCTTGGGGTCATACTCCCACTGGTAGATACTTAGAGAGTTGATTTTTTTCATCAACCGACAGAATTAATAGAGAAATATTTTTACTCTGGCTTTGATGAGGAAACTACTTCTTAGGGGGAGTAGTTGGTATTTTAAATTTATTGGTATTTTGCATATGAACTTGGTTTTGTTGCAACTTTGGCATTTGATGTCAAAGGGGGAGTGATATCTATGGAAAAACACATTATCTTTTGGGGAGAGATTGGTATAGAAAACATAAGGAAACTCATATTACTCTCAGGGGGAGAGATTGTTACTTTAGGAAGATTGTTGGGTTTTGTATTTGGCATTTTTGTTTTGGCACTTTGATGGTTTTTCCATTTTGTGTTGTCATAAATGCCAAAGGGGGAGATTTTTGGTATTTTGGTATGGTTTTTTCATTGATGTCAATACCTACTAAAACTCTAGCACTTTGGAGATCCAACAACATTCACTGGCAGCAAGTGACTTTTGCACACTCACCGGTATATGGTACACTGGCAGGATATAATGATCACCGACACTTGGAATGGCATGGAAAACACTTGGTAATGTCGAAGACATTGTTTGGACATCTTATCTTGGAGAATTGTTTATTGGCATATTCATATTTGCATATTTGTTATTACCAGCAAATAGGTCCAGGCTATGCACTGAGAGGTTTATCTTTTCTAGATCAACACGACATGCAAAGGAGATGATTAATTATTGTTGTAAATGCATTAAGCCAACATGTTGAATTGGTTATATTGCATCGGATATTATATTGTTTGTAAAATGATTTTTGTAGAGCCGACCTAGTATAATTGGTCTTAGGTTATGGTATAAATGTAAGGTCTTAATTGTAAGATCGAATGTGGAATGTGAAAAGGATTTGTGTGAAGGTATATGCGAGATTAAGCAGAGCTATACACGTAGACATCATTTGAAGATAAAGCTAGGTTTTTGTGAAAGCATATCAGAAATAGACCGGTACTAAATCCAGCATATGAAGATGCTATTTTGAGTAGTAGGTTCTTATTGGATTTAACCATCCAATTGTAGTTAGTGTGACTCCCATTTGTGTTTGAGCAGTGAGCTCTAGGTGCTTGGTCTTTCTGCATGTGCAGACCCCATTTATGTACACTTACTATCTGTAGTAGTATCATCTTGTAGCATCCTAAAATTACAACACTTGCAATTTCGACTACATTTGGGTCTTCACGATGGTGGTGCAACGTTGAAACTAAATGGAGACCCTGAAACCTATTTGCGACATCAAAAACTGCATATTTCTGCACCTTGGCCTGATCCTTCCTTGCACCCTGCTGTCCCGGGAGGTGGGACCATGGTGCCCAGTGCCCTGGTCCTTCAGGACCATGGTGCTTAGCGCCCTGGTCCCTCAGGAGCATGGCGCCCAGCGCCCTGGTTCCTGGCCCTATTTTGGGCCTGGTCTCTTGTTGGGCATCGGGTCTTTAAGTTTGCAATTCGGAAAATAATTCTCCTAGGTCGGCCTAAGGTCAGAAAAATCAATCTCCTAACACTAGTTGACAAGTATATAAACTACATTTCCCCTCCCAGAAAAGGGTAGGAAAAAATATTTGTGTACAAGAGGTAGAAGTGATATTCAAACATTCAAACATTCAAGCATTCAAACATTCCTTCAAGCCATTGAGCATTCTAAGTCTCCATTCAAGGCTAAGTGTTGCATTCAAGACAAGGACTCAACCATTGAAGAGGAGATCACCTACAACATACAACATATAACATCATTACACCTTCGCATGTAAGAATACAAACATTCTTACTACAAGGTATCAATACTTGTTTACATTATAAACATTTACATTTATAGCATTCTCATTTCTTGGTTAATTCCAAAATTGGGGTTTGACCTAAAGGCAAACCCCTAATCCCTAACCCCCTAATCATCCTCTCTTTTCTGTGTGTAGGTTGTAGGTACACGACTGTAATTGGAGATCTGGAATCCTTGTGCAGAGACGAACAGATCCCACTTCGTTTCGTGGATTTTTTCGAGGACCGTGTGCACTCCGAGCGCCATCGTCCCGTCAACTTTTGTTCAAATTTGTAGGACAACATCGTCTCGACATCTTACTGCTAATTTCAGGTCCGTAGCTTCATCCTGTGTCCCTATCTCCGTTTATAAGCGAATCTTTCCTACTTTACATGTACTCCTAGTTCAATCCTTCTATCTACATTCTTTACAAAAGAGGGTATCCTTGATGTCTCAACCCTTTAAACTCATCTACAATTCAATCTTACATTGTGTGGGATTGGATCTTGTGAGTTTCAACCCCTCTTTTGAATGTAAAGTCTCTCCTAAGTGAAAATCGTCAACCCTAGTGACCTCCTTTCTCTCTCCTTGGAGTGGGGGAACACCTAAGGTTCGATTTTCTGCTTTACATTTTGGTGAACCCGACATGAACATCCTAATTTTGATTATTCATGGTTAGATCTGAAAAATTTTGCTTCCTTAATTACATTTCCATGTTTGATCTTTTGCAAATTTTAGAGGTTAATGGCATAAAAACCCTAAATTTTCTTTTTAGTAATTGAGCTTGTCAAATGTTTAATTGTTAATGCTTGTTTTAGATTCTATTGCAAATTTTCAATTCATATTTGTGCTTTAATTTTGAAAATTAAGTGGTTAAGTGTTAAAACCCTAATTTTTAAAGCCTTCTTGATTCAACCTTTGATTGATGATTTCACTGATCAAAACACCTCCAAATCGGTTGTAACTTTGGATTCCGCAACAAAATCATAATATCTTTCATCCCTGAAAATTTGGAAAAAAGTTGCAAGGACCGTGTGCACCCCGAGCGCCATTGTCCTCGACATTTTTCTGAAATTTCGGGAGCTAGATCTTACTGTATTTTTCTGCTAAAATCCAGAATCTTGGTTATTTCATCAATTCTAACACTTTCAAAATTAAAGTCAAAGTTGGTCTAGTGATCGCTTGGATTGAGGCTTCTGATCATTCAAAAATTGTCGAAATTGAAATTTTTGTGTTAAAATTGTGTTTCTTACAGTCCTAAATCTGAAAAGTGTGTTGGCATTCATTCGAAATTTCAGTGCTTTATTCAAATTTTTGCAGTTTGTGACTTTTGAAATTAAATGTTTAATTGCAACAACCTTGATTTCCACTTTCAAAATTGAATTTTGCATAAAATTGAGTCAACTGTTAAATTTCAAAGCCTCCATTGCTTTTAGTATTCCCTCTAAAATCATAAAATTCAAAATTTCAGTTTCCCTCTCTTTTTCAAAATTCAAATTTTGCATTTTTCAACAATCTTGGTAGGGTTCAATTTTGAGATTGCAACTTTAATTTGGCCTATCTACAGATTGTAAAATCACTCAATTTTTTCAGATTAGCTTTAAAATCATCATAACTTTCATCCCTGAAAATTTTGAAAAAAGTTGTGAGGACCATGTGCACTCCGTTCGCCACGGTCCCTGACATTTTTTCCAAAATTTCAGGAGATTGTCATGATTGTATTTAATAGCTTAAATCTAAGAGATTGGCTGATCTTATTGAAATTTTCTGCCTCTAAAATTCAACATCTTCTCTCTCTCTTTAGTGCATGAGTTTTACAATAATAAGCCCTACTTACACTATTCCCGTTAGACAAAGCCTTAGAATTAAGTCTTTCCAAGGTTTAATTACTGAGGAGATGGAACCTAATTTGAATGGCCTTTTTAACGAGGACACAAGTAATTCCTCTAATCTTCTTAATAATGAAGAAGCTCTCCATGAGGTTTCTGTAGAACAACTTTCGAAATTGGATAACCAATTTGATGATTTTCAGCAATGGATGTCTCAAGAATACCCCAGTAGTCAAGCTCTTTCCTTAATTGAGGGTCTAAAACATATGGTTCAAAGTGATAAGAATGGAATTGATATTTTGCATGGTATTGCACACATTGTGGATTCGAATGTGATGCCTATGAAGAGTTGTGCTGAAACTTTAGGTTATACACAACCTCCTACTCAAGTCAATCATTATATTCCTTTAACAACTTCTATTGCTAGTATACCTACTTTTACATCAAACATAATGACTACTTCAATACAAGACATTCCACCTATGATCACCAGTCATGGGGGAAATCCTTCTTCTTCATTCATTCCTTCAATAAGTATTCCTATTACATCTCCACAAATGAACATGGCGCAAGGGGGCAATTCATTTAATCATTCCATTCCTCCTTGTAGTGTTCCTTCTTTCCAATCATCTCCTATGACTAACTATCATAGTGTCCCACCACCTTATTCTCAATCAATACCTTCTTTCAATAACATAATACCTCCATCACAATCTAACGTGTCTAATATGAACTCTTTGACTGAAGCGACCATTAACAATCTTGCACAAAATGTCTCTTCTTTACAGCAACAAATTGCCTCTATGAATCAATCTAAGTTTAGTGTGCCCACATTTGATGTTACGAGCCCACTTTCTCTTGACATTGTTCGAGCTATCCCCCCTAAGCATGTTGAAATCCCACAGTTGGAGCTTTATAATGGTAAAGGTGATCCTCTAACACATGTTAAGAGCTTTCAAACAATATGTACCGATTTTGCTCATGACCAAAGGTTGCTTGCAAAACTGTTTACTAGAACATTAAGAGATAAGGCTCTACAATGGTATTGCTCGTTGCCTTCCTATTCTATTACTTCTTTCCAACAACTTGCAAATGCTTTTATTCAACAATTTCAAAACAATATAAGTCCTAAAGTTACTTTGATTGATTTAATGCATTGTAAACAAGGTGTTAAAGAAAAAGTGACTGATTTCATTGGTAGATATAAGCATTTGTATGCTCAAATTCCTTTTCTAGTACCTGACAATGATATTCAAAGAATCTTTATTTCTAATTTACAAAAAGATATTAGAGAAAAACTTCTATTTTCTGAGTTTACTTCTTTCCAACAATTGTGCACAACTCTTCACAATTATCAACTGACTGTGAGTCAAATGTAACAAGCAAATCCTATGGCTCCGAGTGATAAGGGTGATAGTAGTCAACAACCATTTGGGAAGTTTAAATTGAACAGAGAATCCATTAAATTCAATGAAAACATCATCAACAACAATGTGAATGCAACATCAGGTGTGCCTCCTATTTCTGAGTTTTTCAAGAAAGAAAGAAAGTTTACTCCATTGAATGAATCATTGCATAGTATTATGAATAAGTTATTGGAACAAAATGTGCTTACTCTTCCTCCTATAAGGCAAATAGATCCTACAAAGATTAATTCACCCTATTTTGATAACAAATCCTTTTGTCAATTTCATCGTCAACCTGGGCATGATACTGAAAAATGTTTTGCTTTAAAGGGTAAAATTCAAGATTTGATTGATAATAATACTATCTCTGTTTCTGGTGTGAATGATAAAGGCAATACATCTGTAGCTCCTCCTAACCAAAATCTCAAGATTTTTACTGATTCGTTACCTTCTCATACCTCTAATGCGATTGATACTAATGATTCCTCTGTCTCACCTGATGATCTTGTGTCTATGACTCTGAATGTGATTAACTTTGTAGAGCAGCAGAAAATCCCTAAAGAACCTTCCATCACCTTTGATTCTAGTGAAACTATCAGGGCACCTGATGGTCCTTTATATATAGTTGCAAACGTCAATAATACACCTTGTCGTGGAGTGCTTATTGATCCTTCTTGCATGGTTAATATCATTACTGAAGAATTTCTTTTTACTTTGCAATTGAATCAAGTGATCTATGACAAAACAAATGTGGTTGTGAAACTATTTGATGCATTTTCTTCTCCTGCAATTGGTTCTATTACATTACCTATTGAGGTCCATAACAAATCCCTTGATGTGAGCTTTGCTATTATTCCATCGTCCGAACAATTTCGTGTGAAGCTAGGCTATCCTTGGCTATCTTCCAGGAAAGCTATTGCTTCTCCTATTCACAAGTTTTTGAAATTTCCCCATAATGGTGAAGTTGTTACTGTCAATCATAGTCTCTTTAAACCAGCTGAAAGAACTTCTAGCGTTCCTATTGATTATTTCTGGCCTAAACAATTCCAATCTCTTCCACCGCGAAGTGATCATCTTTTCAAATCTTATCAAAAGTGGAGAAAAGATATGATCCTATCTCTAAGTGAACCTAGAACACCCAAACTTGATATTCCTATCGTTCTTGAGAAGGAAGTTCTTCCTTTGAAAGATAAAATTAATGTCTTTCCTCGAGGAGATTCCCAACCCATCCCTATGGATGTGACTATGTCTATGCCTAATAAAATTTCTAAAAGTAGACCTATACCTCCTCGTCATGATGGACTTGGTCTCCTTCCTAAACCAAATATTCTTCCTTTATATGGAGCAGTTCCTCCTCCTTCTTTTTATAGAGAGAAGAGACCTTCTTCTTCTCCTATTATCCAACCTAAGAGATCACAACCCAAACACCCAAGTGATAAGGATGAGAATATTCCTCCTCCTCAATCTTCTCAACTTCCTACTAAGACTAGACGAAATCATTCTGCATGTGAACGCCGATGAAAGCGTCGTCTTAGAGCATGTGCAGCTGCTTCTCAAACTTTGCAATCCCCAAAAACACCTTCAGCTAGCATTATTCCATTTTCTCCTCAGCTGGAAATTGAGCCAAAATCTCCTAAACATAAGATGCATGATGGTCTTGATCCTGTGCGAGTTAAAGATCCTATTTTTATAAATCTTGATGATGATATAGATGAAAATGTTATTCATGATGAAAATGTTACTTCTTTTCATTCTGATAGTGAATATGAATATGTTGATGTTGATAACCATTTATCTAATGAATTTTCTAAAGGACTTATCCTAGCTCCTAGACAAGAACAACGTGGCTTGGAACATGAACATAGCCCTTGTTTGGATCTTGTGATAGCTCCGTTTGCTATGTTGGATGTTCCTCCTCTAGTGTGTTTCCTGCCTTCCCGAAATATTGATCAGCAAGATCGGGGGGTAGATGACGTGCTAGACTAGTTTCATTAGCATAGCAGACTCTCTCCTCCTCTCTTGATCTTTTGTTACTTCTTCTATGTGTTATTCTCACTCTTCTATTGGTTGTCCTTAGTGTTGTCTACTTGAGGACGATGCAAACCATTGCGACCTCTTTTGGTCTCTCTCATGTTGACTCAAAAGACACATGTGTTGCCTTCTTCTAGGTGACCTTCCTTGATTGGGGAATGAAGAACAATTATGCATACATACATATGATATACATGAATTATCATACAGCATACTGACCCCAAGGGAAGCGAAGTCACCTTGTGCTTTGTGTTTTGTGTCTATTATCCTTGGGCTTATCTCACACTTGGGGGCTAAATCCTTGTGATAACATGCTCCTTTCCTCCTCATTTCCTATATGTATCACTACCTTAAAGAAATCACCCGCGTTGAGGCGTGTGCGATCACTTTAATGTAGGGGGGCATACACCCCGTTCATATCTCTTCAAGATACTTGAAAATTTCTTGACAAATTTAGCTTTGCCTTGAAAATTTTTTATATCTTTCTGGCATGACTCATAGTGAGGGAACCTTACTATTGACAGTCATGGTTCTCCCTCATGATCTTCCCTTTTACTTTGTCAATCGAAGTCGTAAGAACCTTAGTCCACTGGGGGCTTGGTATATCTTGCCTTCTTGACGTGGTGAAAGTTTTTCATATTGTTTCCTTGTACTTTACCGGAAGTATGGGCCTATGCTTATACTCCCGCTAAAGTGGGGGCTAAATGTAGCATCCTAAAATTGTGACACTTGCAATTTTGACTACATTTGGGTCTTCACGATGGCGGCGCAACGTTGAACTTGAATGGAGACCCCGAAACCTGTTTATGACACCAAAAACTGCATTTTTCAGCACCCTGGCCTAATCCTCCTTGCACCCTGCTATCCCGGGAGGTGGGACCATGGCGCCCAGTGCCCTAGTCCCCCAAGACCATGGCGGCCAGGGCCCTGGTCCCTGGCCCTATTTTGGGCCCGGTCTCTTTTCGGCATCGGGTCTTTAAGTTTGCAAATTGGAAAATATTGTTTCTAGGTCGGCCTAAGGTCGAAAAAATCAGTCTATCAGCCCTAATTGACAAGTATATAAACTACATTTCCCCTCCCATTTGAGGAGGTAGAAAAAGGTAAGAAAAAAGAAGACATATGCAAGCAAGAGGCGGAAGCGATATTCAAACATTCAAGCATTCAAGCATTCCTTCAAGCAATTGAGCATTCTATGTCTCCATTCAAGGCTAAGTGTTGCATTCAAGACAAGGATTCAACCATTGAAGAGGAGATCACTTACAACATACAAAATACAACATTCATTACACCTTCGCATGTAAGAATACAAACATTCTTACAACAAGGTATCAGTACTTGTTTACATTACAAACATTTACATTTATAACATTCTCATTTCTTGGTTAATTCCAAAACCGGGGTTTGACCTAAAGGCAAACCCCTAATCCCTAACCCCCCAATCGTCCTCTCTTTTCTATGTGTAGGTTGCAGGTATGCGGCTATAATTGAAGATCTGGAACCCTTGTGCAGAGATGAACAGATCCCCCTTCGTTTTGTGGATTTTTCGGAGGACCGTATGCACGCCGGGCGCCATCGTCCCGTCAACTCTCGCCCAAATTTGTAGAACAGCATCATCTCAACATTTTACTACTAATTCCAGGTCCGCAGCTTCATCCTATATCCCTATCTCTGTTTATAAGCGAATCTTTCTTACTTTACATGCATTCCTAGTTCAATCTTTCTATCTACAATCTTTACAAAAGAGGGTATCCTTGATGTCTCAACCCTTGAAACTCATTTAGAATCTAGTCTTGCATTGTGTGGGATTGGATCTTGTGGGTTTCAACCCCTCTTTTGAATGTAAAGTCCCTCCTAAGTGAAAACAGTCAATCCTAGTGACCCCCTTTCTCTTTGGAGTGGGGGAGAACACCTAGGGTTTGATTTTCCGCTTTACATAAGTACATGAATAAAATTGTTGAAGCCTACCCTATCCTTTGCATTGAATTATTGGATTTAACAAAATGGGGTGTTGGGATATGATAATGAACTTGGTTGGCCCATTTAAAGGGCAAATGTGTGGGTAATTAGAAATAGTTAAAAAACTCGATCAGTAGATATTGCAAGATTAAAGATAGAGCAGGAAAAGGCAAGGATTGTATGTAATTTCTATATTGAAGATAATATATATCTTCGTTGTCTCCTTGGCCAAGTTTTTTTTTGTTTTTTTCTCAAATGATTTCTCCATTTTAACATTGTGTTTTAAGTTTAATTATTTTTTTTCATATTTCTTTGAGTTTTTGATTTATAATCTTGTAATATATAGTTAGTTATTGTTAAAACATAATATTATTAGGGTTCATACCTTTATAGCATTTATATATTGTTCTCATATAAGGTTATAAAACTTTATATACTATATGTTTTATTAAGTATATCCCATTGTAAATAATTATAATAAGATACTATTGGATTATTAATTGTTTATGAATGGGGATTATTGAAAAGGTGTGACTACTGAAGCCAACTTTCCTCCTATATTCAAGGAGGTTTTCTCTCATTTGAGAGGTAAGGTAATTTGGAGATCGATGGTTGAGTTATATGACTATAAATAAGAGGTATTATTGGCCATGTAGAAGTAAGGAGAAGTGTCCCCAAGTTCACGTCTATTTTGTTATAGACTATATTTTGTAAGTGTTTTGATAAAATGATGCTTTCTGGGGTCTTTAACCCAAAAGGGTTTTTCCCACGTATGTCTTGTGTAATCTGTTAACTTTTTGTGTGTATTATTCTTAATTTATTTATTTAATATCTTTTTTATAATGATTAGTGTCCTAAGATCCTAATTCTAAGATGGCATCCTATTGTGTTAGGCTATACTAATCATTTTTTTAGGTTATATTCAAAGAAATGTAGAACTTGATGGAAACCTCTTTATAATCAACACATTACACGACCATTTTTGTAATGCATATTTTATGCCTCTTATATTATTTTAAATGAATTCATCAAGCTAAGATAGGGTTGATTACGATTTGTTATAGGTAATATCTAAGAGAATGTTCATACTTATTTTTCTTAGCTTATTTATATACCATAAGATTGTGATTTCTATTATTTGATTGTTAAATGATGTAAGATTTTAATATTGAATATTATACATCAAAATTAAATAAAAATTATTCCATAATCCCCTAAATAAGAAACATCTTTCAATCTCTTCAAACTCTCTAGTTTTGAGTTCCCCTTAAATATCAAAATTTCCCTTTTTTTTTACCTACAATTATTAGATTGCTTGAAAGCATATTTATCATATCAAGAATTATAACTAATTTAATCATTTATCTTCCTTCTTATAACTTAATTTAGAAATTATTAACAATTTTATGAAATTATGAAAATGAAAAGATAATTTTTTTTAAAATACATAAATTTTATTAAAATTCAAATCAATTTTTATGATTTACAACTATTATCACTTCAAATATGCTGAAATTTTTTTTCCTATATATTTTCTAATATTCAATCTCCTTTAAACTTCATGTACTTCTTATCCTTAAGTTATTTTCCTTCTTATTTGTACCATTTCATAAATGCATGCCTATTCATCTTGAAATGTTGTGCTTCTGTCTGAAACAAACTTAAAAGAGATTTGTTGGCTTAATCTAATATTAATGAAAACTTATTCTAATGAAAGAATTTTTAAAACAGTCAATTTTAGAAGAAAAAAAAAGTCCCATTGTTAATAAAAAACGTTTTTAGTGCCTTCTTATGATACTAAATTCTATTGTAATGTATTTTTATATGTTAATAAAATAAATATATAACTAATAAACTCTTTATTGTAAAAAAAATAGAGATTCTTTTTAAGGCTCATTTTCATATGGTCAAGGATAATATTATGAGTTGCTTATGTGACTAAATATCTATGTATTCAAAATTAACTTACATAATTAACTTTATTAGATTTATAATCTTAAATTGGTTCATTTGAATCTTGATAACATGGTGTCATTATTGATCATTTTGGAACCTTTTTCTTTTTTTAATCTTAAACTCACACATGCCTCGCCTCTCTCTTTCAATTCATCTCACAATCTTCTAACTCATTTGGTGACTACGATTTTTTTTTTTTATCATGAATCATTTGTTATTATATCCAACAACATTATTGGTTTCTCCTTAAGATCATTAAGGTCATTAATAGTCCCGCCTTCCCCTTTCTATTTATCTCCTTTGAAAGGTTTATTCTAATTATTGTCATATGATCATCATCTTCCAAAATTCTTCCCAGTTTGATATTGTGAATGTGTATGTGCTTGTATACTTATGAATTTTGAATTTAATTGGATTATTTGTATGTATTTATATCCCCTTGACCATAAATGCTTATTCAAATAAGAGAGTTAGTTATGTATGGTTTATATGTTATAAATAAATTTTATTAGTCACTCCTCTTTCACACTACTTTTCTCACCCTCTTTGTTTGTTACTCTAGCCCAATTTTTTTTCCCAAAGAAAAAGAAAAAAATTGATCTTTTGCAGAGGTTTTGTGTAGATTTCTAATGAAATTTTATTTATGGGTGGATTGTCATTATATTAGAGCTTCTTGGTACTAGCAAGGTCTATATGGAATACAACAATTTCAACACTTACATGATTGCCATTTTTGTCGTGAGACTAGTTTTTTCAATGTTTCCCCCTGGAATACACCAATTACAACATTTGCACAAATTCATGTTTTTGAGGAGGTTTTGATGCATCTAAAGTCAACCTCCATATCCTTTGTTAACATCCTCCTAAGGTATGGAAAAGTTGGAAATTTGGAATAGGGCATGAACATCCATCATACAATAATCAAAACTATTTTCATTGAATATGGTGGTTACAAGTGCCTTAGTTGGCATGTTTAAGAAATGTAAAAGCATGTACAACACAATCATTGTAGTATATACACAAAATGTAACCCCCAAAACACAATGATTGTAGTATATACACAAAATGATCAATGCAATTTATAAAAGTACATAAAGATTACTGAGATTAAAATTAAATTTGTCAATTGCATTTTTTTCAAATTTTAAAATCTTTTCTCTATAAGACTATGCCTTTACTTCAGATGAGTAGCTTAAAGATTCCAAGGTTTTTCAAACAAATCCATTTTTCTTATTGCTAAACAAATCCATTTTTCTTATGTTCAATAACCATTTCATTTTGTGAGAGTGTATTTCTTTCAATCCATTTTAAAACTATTCAAATGTGTTATATGTTTTGTTAGGTTTTGTATAGATTTAATTTTATGTCTATGTTATAGTCATTATAATCCTTGCGATCACATTTGTGTTGATTCATTTACAAAAGATATCAACAAGAATTTTTTTAATGCATAAGTTTCACTAACTACCCATAGAAATTAAAAAATAATAAAATAGTATTCCTTACAAATAGATTCCAGCCTAGATTCCTTACAAATTGACTAAGATCAATTTAGTTTAAACAATTCAATCCAAACCATAATTTTTGAAGCCATTGATATATTTATTCATTTCAAATTCTTTTTTAAACTCAAATAAAAAATTATGATTTTATAAAAAAATTTGAAGAAAAAATAGTTACTATTGTACAAAAGCCAAGCATAATCTCACCTTTCACATTTTGACAACTGCATAATATAACAGTAAAGCAAAACAAACCATAGGCATTTGCCACCTAAATCCATACACACCCTATAATTAAACTTCAAAAGAGAACTACAACATGATTTAATATGAATTATAAACTCAGATTTGAATATAGTTTTTGATCTTTATTCATAGATTTAAATCAAATGCTTATCCCAGGTCTGAAAATACACTTCTTCTACAAGTTGGTTCAACACTTAACATGTAGCGGTGAATAATGAAAAATATATCTCTTTCTATTTCTTTGTCTTTTCTCTTTTCATATCTTCCTCCCATTCTCTATCTCCATCTCTATCGATATATATCTCTACTTCCCCTCTAACTATTGGCATGAGGTATTGCGTCTCTTATTTTAAATACAACTATAATATTCTGTCTTTATACCAAGATATATTTTTAAAACCTATATTATATATATTTACCTTATACTCGCTTTCTAAAATCGCAATAATGCATTAGATTGAGGTTTTGGTTTTATGAAAGATCAAGATTAAATTTTAAGTTGAATTTAATTCAATCTCTTCTCATACCAGGTACGAGCCGAAACTTATTTATGATTTTTCTAGCACATTCATGAGAAAAAGTGACACTAAAGATCAAGGATTAAATGATCTGTATATGACAAAGTGACAACAAAGATCAGGGAATAAATGATCTGTATATCACACCTTTTTCTGGACGGCCGCCCTTCTCCGCATGCTTACACCGAACTTATTGATTCGCAGAAGCGTATAACAACTTATTATATTTGTTCTCTATCACTGTAAAGAATTAATTCCAATTTATCCATAAGAAAAAGAGAGAATAAAGACCAGAGTATGAATAATGTGGATGCTACACCTGTTTAATTCCATTCCTTTCCACTGATACACCTGTAAGAACCAATATTCCTTTTCTTGCCCTATATAAACACCATCAAACCTCAAACCACAAAGACAACGCACTCGCTAGTTTGTATTGTTCATTGCTTTCTGAATCATTTTTCGTACGCTATAAGCAAGTATGGCATACTACCAGCAGTATGAGAGCCCAAGATACCCAAATGACTGTGATGGTGGGTGTGGGCAACAGCAGAACTATGGCTACAATCAGTCTGAGTACAACTACAGTGAGCAACAGAGGTACCACAGCCTTCCACAGGGGCAGATTGTGAGGGTCTGTTCTAAAGCCAATCCTGACTATGCTCTGGGTATCAGAGATGGAAGGGCAACTCTTGTTTACTATAATCCCAGTGATCCAACTCAGGTATATATGCATTTCCTATACTATATGTATCTTGTATTGGAATTTGTGTCCTTAAGTTCCTGTGTATTTAAATGTTTTACTTTGACTTTGATTGTTTTAGTGATAGCCGTTTTCTTTGGTAACTTTTGATATATATGTATTGTGTGTATTATATGCAGCAATGGGTGAAAGATGAGTCATGGAGCAACCGTGTTAGGGACACTGTGGGTCATCCAGCCTTTGGCCTTGTGAACAAAGCCACTGGGCAGGCCCTTCGTCATGCCCCAGCTGCATGCCAGGAGGTATATATACATTTTGTTTTTGAGTGATTCTTTTCTAGTAGACTAATTGTTTCACTGCAGAGGTTCTTTATGTCAGGATGTTTTTGAGTTTGGCCTAGTAACTGTATATATGGCTTTTGATGATAATTGTTGTTTCATGGCAGGTATTGCTGACGAAGTATGAGGCTGGCTCCTATGATGAGAGTGTGCTGTGGAGTGAGAGTGAGGACATGGGATATGGCTACAGGACCATAAGGATGGCGAATGACATTGGCCTTAACTTGGATGCATTCCAGGGTGATAGGAAGCATGGGGGCATCGAAGAGGGCACTAGAGTTGTGCTCTGGAAGTGGAACAAACAGGACAACCAGCTCTGGAAGATTTCCCCCTGCTATTAGAATGATCGTCATGATATATACAGTATAGAAACATCTATTTGCTTTAAGTATGTTATGTGTATTCTTAGTCTGTAACTTCTTAAAGCGCGGAGCTCACGAGTATATGCGGTTTGCATGGGTCTACCTGATCATATAAATAAAGAAGTTCTATAGTTTATAGTACAAAATTTCTATTGATATGTTCTATTTTCTGACTGGCATGGTAAATTAGATTTTGATTCATGTTTTGATTTTCTCTGATCAGTTAAAAGCTTGCATAGAAAAGAATGCTAGCTTATCTAAGTACACGTCAAATTTGAGTGATTTGCTTTTAGAAGTGATAAAAAGGAATATTTTGAAAAGCTGACAACAAAGTTTATAACATGTATGAAATAATGTTGATGAATCAATACTCAAAGATTAAAAATTAATTATTATAAAGAGAAGTTCTTGGAAATTTATATTGGAGGCTTGTGTATATCTATCTATATATATATAAAAAGAAAGATATTAAATTCTTTATTGTAAAGATATAATTTTTTTTTAAAAATTCATCTTAATGTGATGAAGGATAGTATTTTGAATTGTTCAAGTAATTAATTATTTGTTCAGATTTACTTTGAATAAGGAATTATACAATTAAACTCCTTAAATTTATAAACTAAGTTCACAAAATCAAATTAATTCATTGTATTCCATCTTTTGTATATTCATATCTTAGACATTTCATTTTATATTCTCATATCATGCCACGTTTCATATGTACGTTGAAGAATCTTTATTGATTTTTCTTTTTAAAAAATACACATGAATAAAATAAAAGTTGTAGACCTTTCTCCTTTTTTAAATGACTATTTCTAGTAATCAAAGTCCATTTACACATCCATTAATATTTCTCTAGATGTAGCTTGTAATCATGCATGAATTTGACAAATTTGATACAAATGTATGCTTTTATATTTATTTATATATATAGAGAGAGAGTGTATGACATGAAACTTAATTTATTTAAATATATATTGTTCAATAGTTCTACACCAAACAAATATTCATGTCAAATTTAACAAGTGATTGTGAAAAAAAGAAGCAAAGGATACTAAAACCTATAATGGAATTTAGGAAAACATAGAAAATCTAGAAACATAGTTTTCTTTAGTATCAATTATAAAAAGTTTTACAATATATGCAAAAAAAAAAGTTGTGGCATATATATTCTTAAAACAAGTTTGCTAAAATAGAAATAGAAAAACCAACCAATATTAAAATTGTACATTTTAAGTCCTATTTTAAATCTAATTATCCAGCCACCTTTAGGATTTTTCTAAAAGACTCTTTAATGATCATCAACTGCTCATATATAGCATGAACTTCATCAATTTACTATAGTTAATAATCCATGGAATTTTTATTTTTTTTAAATTTTTTAGATGTCTCTTAGAAAGATTTTAATATTATTTTAATATTTTGCCAATAACTAAGTGTTGTTCAAAATAGTCATGTGTCTCACATCAAACTCAAATTATGTCCCAAGTTTCAAGGATGTCAAACTTGGGAAGCGAATCAAATACCTATGATCAAGTTGGGCAACTATTGATTGAATCAAATATCTACTTAACCAAGGGATGCTTTTCTAAGGTGATACAATAGATGCCATTATAAAAATTAATATTTACTTTAACACAAACCATACCCAATGCATAGTGTAGCCTTACTTTGGTTGTCATCTTTGTACCTATATGCTAGTTTGCACTATTCAAGTTCAAGCACCATAATAAGAAAGATAGCTTACCATACTAATTATCTAATAATTAATAATTAGTAATGGTCCCTAATATTGTATTACACATTTAGTCATGGCAAGGGAATACACTAAATCATGTTAAATTAAAAATGTCATTTAAAAAATTATTTACGGGTGCTTTGGGATGAAAGGAAGGTGGAGCCTGTGGTAGAGTGGCACCTTTATCAAATTGGCTAATAGATTCATAGAATTTATATTAAATGAATATAATGAAGGAAAAAGATACCTTGATAAAGATATCACAAAGGACAAAATCCTTCAAAATGTAAAAGGAAACTAGATTCTACACATATATTAAAAAAAACATATATTTATATAATATTAAATGATTCTAGTGAGTAATCCATGAGTATGGTGATACATTTCCGTTGTTTCCTTGAAAATATACCTTGCAAAATCTTTTCAAAGATTTTGCAGTTGTCTAGCTAGCCAACTAATTAGCAACACATTTAGAAATGCACACCATAGATAGAGAGCAATAAATCAAAGTCAATTCTACCTTTAAGAATTCAATCTTTAGAGGCTATAATGAGATATTATAATTTTTGGATAAACCTAGATAATTAAATTGCAAAATTTCTAAAACCAAAGCTAGAAGATGGAATATTAGGGCTTTGATATAAATTATTTTATTTTCTTGCTTTGATAATTCTCTTTTTAAATTTTAAATCATATATTATATTAAAAATTTTGAGGTTTGAAATACTTATTGATAATCACATTGAAAGGAGGAATTCAAGCATGAATGAGATCCTAAAATTTTATGAGTTTTGAGGAGTTGAAAGGGATGTTCATCCCTTCATGTCATAGTTTTCTTTGATATGATTGTTGTCACAGAGGATTGCACCTGTGATGCTAAGTGTGAAACCAAGCAATCCTATGAAACATGGAAACACCTTCAAGCCAATGGGTTGCTCAAAGTGAAGGTGAATCTCTGGAGATCAGGCAGGCTTCTTGTCTAGTGAATCTTCTACAAATTTTTTTGATATGAAAAAGGGGTAGAATAATTGCATGTAACTAAAAATACCTCCTAATGTGGTGATGTACCAAATAATTTTCTATCTAAAATCTGTAACCACGAAACTCACAAAAAACCTTCCAACAAATAATCCTGAATCTCACAACTCAATTGAGCATGCAGATGCATAAACATTTCCTAGAAAGGGATGAATTTAATGCATGCATGAAGGAAAACAACATGTTTTCACAACTTCAAGCAATTAAAATCAACTAACACAAACTAGAACCTGCAACTAGCATGTATCTCCTTGTACCACACATTGACTGAATGAGATAAATTAGAGGATAAAAATCACAAGAAATCATCAAATCATTCATTCACCAGATATTACAAGAAGTACCAAGAAGGAAATTTGCTACTATAATATTGAAAAATAATGAATCTACTATTACAAAACTCAAAAAATGTTGAGCTACAATGCCATCCTTTAGCATGAAAGGGCCTAAAATCAATCCATAATCATGTTGGAGAAAGGAAAAGTGTGAGATTTTTCCAAGCTCAAGAGATCAATGAAAAGTACAAAATAGAGAGACAAAATATTGATAGGAATAAACTATATTCTATCAAGATGAAAATATTGATCAATTGGATCATGAACCAATGCTATTACATCCAATGAATGTGAGCTTGCTTATATAGGAAAGGCTATATGGATATGTGAGAACACAAACATGACATGTGGCTCAATAAGAAACAAGGGTAGGTAGGAAATAGGTGTGCTAGGTAGGAGAAACAATATAATATTCCACATGAGGTGGATCACCCACCGAATGTGGAATGTAACAACAAGACAAGATCACAATAGGTGGAAATTATCCTACACAGACTGTCCCAATGTGGCACAAACACCCAAGTATCTCATACCCAAACTACTATGATATGCATGTACCTAAGTAAACTTAAGTAAGGTGTAATAATATCCAACATTAATAAATAATTACACCAAGACCCCACCCTTAAGTACAACTTAGAGGAATGCACTTAATTCTACAATGCAACTAAGCAATGCAAGATGGGTCTCAGCTACTAGGCCATGTTAGGTACCTGTGTACAAATACAAATGTATGCAAACCAATAAAATGAAATCTCTCACAAAGTGGGGAAAGAGAGAAAAAACCAATGGGAAAAAACCCCCACAAAAAGAGAGATGAAAACTATATACAAAGAACTCTCATAGAAGCATGTGAAGGAAAAAACCCCATGTGAGGAAGAGGTCCCCCCCATATGAGAGAAGAAGAGAGACTAGGTATCCCCCTCTCAATGTAGAATCAACACCAATGGTATAATCTCAAAGATGAGTGAAGAAAATACTCTACAAACATCAAACAACGTTCCTCCCCTTGGGAAGAAACAAAACCAAACGTGTATCCATGAAGTCTCCCCAATCATGAAGGGGAGATGTAGGAAAAAAACTCATGATGAATGAGATCTCTAAAAATTGCTCAAGTGTCCCCATTTCAATGATGAAAGATACCGCTTCCAAAGGTGGTGAACTACTCCACACCACTAAAAAAGGCACTCCAAGATCTAGTGGAGAAGAATGCAAAACAATATCCAAAGACTCACAAGTATCATCTAAGGATAAAGAGACCTCCTCCAACTGTTGTAGAAAAGTATCCACAATGATGTCAACCTCCAAAGAAGGATCATGTAGAGAATGCACAAGAGTGTCTGAGTGTTCCCTCACAACAATCAAAGAAGGATCATCTTCATCAAAGAGAAGATGAATATCACCAATGATGTATCCCAAATATGCAATGTAGGACTCCACAAACAAACCTACAATGTCTGTCAAGTAGGCATCCCAATCAACTGAAGTTGGAAGACAAGAAATATCCTACTACACTAAATCACAAGAAGGCAAATTTGTTGCACTAGCTGCATCATCAAGTGCAATAGGTGATGTTATATCAATAGGAGAAGATGAAATGCAAGGCTCAAGAATGAGGTCACATGTGAGAATCCCCAAGTTCAATTACCCAAAGTTCTCCTCAAAATCTAAATCATCAACATAGGAACAATCACCGTCATCAATAGGACAAAAATGTGAAAAAGAAGTATAACCGAGATGCATGATCAACCCCCCAAGTCTCAATAATATCTATAGTCTCCAAGTCTCTAATGATAACTGAATCAAGTGTGAACTCCATAGTTTTCCTAGTTGCTCCATGTGTGATTTGATAGAGGGAAAGAAGATTGATTGTCAAGTGGGGTACACACAACACATCATTGAAGGAGTTATCCCCAATGGCAATAGAAAGGTGGAAATTATCATACACACACTATCTGAATGTTGCACAAATACCCAAGTGTCTCATACCCAAACTACTATGATATGCATGTACCTAAGTAAACTTAAGTAAGGTGTACTAATATCCAATATGAATAAATAATTACCCCAACAAAAAGAACAAGATGGAAAAAATATATAGAATACATCTATGCCAAAACCCTAAAAATGAAAAAATGCATGAGAAAAATCCTTGGGCAAATTTGCCCAAGATATCCTAAAAAGCTCATGCGAAACTTTACCAAAAATATCTTCCCATTCTCAAAATAGGACCCCAACTGATGTTGCATGAAAAAGACTCCCTATGCTAAAAATATAACTGTCAATCTGCTACAAAAAATAGGTCCACTGAAGGAGCAAGGCTCACTATCCTTAATGATAGGTTGTTTTTTCTTAACTGTCAGCAACTATGTGCAATTACTCTATATGAAATCTTCAAGTATGAAATGACCTTAATGGCTATGTAATATATAACTCAAAAATGAGTACTTTTCATGTGTCTTCTAGTGATTAACCAAAATGAATCTTTGCATCTTTAATACTACTATCAGAATTTTGGGCGCAAACTCTGTTTTTTACTATTATAAGCTCCATGGCTTGATGTCTTATGGGTTGTGACTTTCTTCATAAATGCACTATCCTATGGCTCTTTTTCCATATAATGACTTTATTTATAACATTATTGTTCTAAACGATAATTTTCATCGTTCCTTGGCTCTATTATGATTTCATGTATTGCCCCTACTCATATGATGATAGCAGTCATCTATTAACTATTGAATGTATTGAGTACATGTTTTTTCTTTCTGCCATTAGATGACAGTCCCTTTCTATAATTTAGTGACAACATGTGAGATCATGGCATGGTGTACTTAGTATTTTGATAATTGGCTAATGTCACCCTCTGAATAGTGACATGTATGCTAAGCTCGACCTCTTCGAGAGACCATTTTAACCCACATACATGATAGATATGAATTGAAAACCTGTATCTACACATGAAGCAAATAAGTTAGATAAAACATGATACTTGTTGTTTACTCATGGCACCTTCTTTCTGCACTGATTCTCTTCTCTCCCGTATTTGATATCTTCATAGTTGTAGACATATATTTTCGTATCTCTATGCAGATACACTGTATATTCTGTTGAGTTTGAGCATGACAGTATGGTTATCTTTATTTCTCTAATCATCATTTTTTAAAATCTCTTGTAGGTATGGATGGACTACGAGCCGAAGGAGCTGAAAATGGATGAGTGGATGAAGATCAACCACTTCTTAAATCTCAGGCTCATCATTCCAGGCATTGACGAGCCACCCTTCTATCATCTCATTCTTTCTTTTATTTATATAGTTTTTCTATATAGATGTATGAGAATGTATGCCTATAGATTACTTGGTTATTCCCATGGCTTTCGTGGGAAACTTTACACACTCTTTTAAATAAAAGAGTTATTTTTATGCAATCCTTTCGTTGGTATTTCTTGAAAATTACTTTGCATAATGAAATAACTTCAACTTTGAAATCATAATGTGCAAAATTCAAGAATTTGTAAAAACCATTTGTGTGTACCTTTCTTCAATTGCAATGTGTAAGGCCTATGTAGGCCACCAAAATTTAGTTGGTGCAAAATTTTGGTAACAATGATACCTAAAACTTACCAAAACATATCTATTTATATTTATATATGGATGTTGATCTATCTCAATTTGATACATGATAATTTAAAGCTTAACAATTGGCATCTACCAATGACAAGGGTGTAGTTTCGTTGAGTTTTGAGGTTAAGCTATGACCTTGGAACTTGATGAAGTTTTAGGAGGTTGGATGGACTTGACATCTTGAGGTTTTGGTATTTCGGGATGAATTGGGATCTTGGGGATTGATGTCACTTTTTAGAGTTTGGGAGACTTGGGATCTTCTAGCTTGATAAGGTTTTAGGAATTATGGGGGATGTTTGAATTTGAAACCTAATGGGCCATTGGATGTTTCAGGGGACTTGGGGATCTTCGAACTTGATAAATTTTCAGCAGTTGGGAGGGACGAGGGATCTTTGATATTGATTGAGTTTGATTATTCTTAAGTATTTTATTATTTGGACCTAGTTTCAAGGCTCCAATTCATCCCAAGCTTCTAGATTCTAGGAAGAAAATAAGGAAAATGGGTTAAGGAGATTGGATGGAATGAGGACTTGAGGACCAAGTACTTAGTTCAATGAGACCTTATAGGCAACGAAAACCCACAAAGAAAAGATAACTCTAGAAATACATTATTTTTCAAAGATGGCCGATTTTGAAAGATTAATTATATTATGACCTCCCTATTGGAGTAATTAGGATAATCACCTAATTAATCATATTTAATCAATTATTTCTATAATTTAATTTATTACACTTAAACTAAACTTATGATTTATTTTCTATATGAGATCAAACTAATTATAGGTCATTTTCTTAATTCATAAGATAAGGATAATTCACATGCTCTAATTTAATCCTCACTTAGAGTTAATATATAAGGTATTATCTTTATTCTCTTTTAAGAATTAATTATAATCCATCCAAGTTTTTCTAGGTTTATTATATTAGTTTAGTATAGGCATATCTTTCATGCTTTCTTAGATAAATATTTTTATCTATTGGAGAAATGTCACATAAAATTCCACAATAGAGAGTAATAGTATTCATTAGGAAATGATATCTATATGAGATGATAAACTATGTACAACAGTCTTTCTTAAATAGGAAAGAGTTAGAAAGAGAAAACCAATGAGGTGCGAGGGTAGTTACAACGAACTAAAACAATTTACTAAATGCACACTTAGGAAATACCTAATAATGACAAATAATATCTACCTAAGTGAAACTTAAGAAAGAATAAATAATATTTACTCAAAAACCCCTCGTTAAGTGCAAGTTAGGGAGAAAAAATGAAAGATGATATGATGATGGGTTCCAGAAACTATGCAATGCTAGGTACCCATGTAAAACTAATTATACAAAACTCCTCTCCAGAAAAGAGATGATGAAAATGAATAGGTGACCAATAATATTGTTGCACAAATCCTAATCGACAAGATGAGAAAGTCTTACAAATAGAAGAAATATCATCTGATAATATAATCCTAGACTCTATATTTAAATCTAAATCAGCAATAATAATAACAAAGAAATTTCTCTACAAAAGTAATTACATAGCTATAAAGAGATAGGATCTCAATAGAGGCTGGCGAGGATCTCAACTAGGAAGGGTTGTCAATCAACATGCTCTAATACCATGTTAAAAAAATTCTCCCAAGTCAAGATCAATGAATACAAAAACATCCATAGCATAGAGAATAATAATATTCACTTGGATATGATATTGATATGAGATGGTAAAATATGTACAAAAGCCTCACTTAATATGCAAGAATTAAAAGGAGAGCACTAATGAGGTGCGAGGGTAGCTACAACTACCTAACACAATTTACTAAAGGAACATTTAGGAAATACTGAATAATTATGTAACTAATATCTAGCTATGTGAATATTAAGAAAGAGTAGAGAATATAGTTACTCTAATACTATGAAGATTGCATAACATAATCATGGAACTTTTTATTAATATATGATATGAATTTTTCGTTGTTGGTGATTTTTTGGATTTGTGAGATTAACTATTAACACCAAAATGGTATCAAAGCATCTAATTTGTGACTCCCTATCCAAATTCTAAGAGATATAGTCTTGAAATAAAAATTATCTCATCTTAAAAAAAAAGTAGGTGAAGGTAAGAAAATGTATTGGAGAAATAGATAAAACAACAAGAATTATAGCATAAAATCTATTATACATTCTCCTCTTACTTAATCTAGAGTGATGCACCCAAAATCACTTAATTTTTTTCTTTTGTTGATTGGAATATGGATTTTTCTCTATTTCAACATAATGACATAGATTATGATGAAACTTTTTGCATTTTAATAGCATGAATTAAGTGATGGATTTGTGAAGAGAGGCTTCAATTTATAGATTTTTTGTGGGTGAATGGAGGGTCAAGATGTAAAAAGACACAAAGGGCTAATATTGCATGAGAGGGAGTGACATGGGTTAAAGGCTTAGCCTTGTGATAAGAGTCACAAGGTGGTGTCATATGAGAGAGATACTTTTAATGGGGAATAGAGAAAGGTGTTCTAAAACATGTATGAGAATTTATTAGGAACAAAATGATGATGACAAGTGGAAGAGATGTATTTATACATGTTGGAGTATTTATAGCTCACAAAATAATTTATTTTTTTAAGTTATGATGACATTTCAATGAGGTTTATTTAAGCCCTTGCATAGAAAGGCACTCATATGGTATGAATTTTTTCCAAAGAATTCCTTTTCTTTTTGGAATTAACTTGTGACTATATTTAAAGAACAATTATTATTGCATTTAGACGCTATCATTCATATAAAATATTCTAAACAAATCAAATGGAAAGAAGGAGAGTCTAGCAAGGACTTTAATCATAAGCTCATTGCTGGTCCATTTTCAACATACCATAAATTTATAGACCTAACATAATTTATATTGATATGCTCCCTGAGGCATATGAAGCTATTCAAAGTTGAATATATTTTTTTGCAATTCTTATATGTGGAAGTTTAAGTGCGCAACTAGTTTGATTTGGGTGGCACCAATAACATAATGAGTTATCATCAAGAAGTTAACAATAAATGACATTTAGGATTTAGTTCTTCACCTATAGTATTTCATGATTCTAATATTTGTTCGAATATAATGTGAAATAGTACATGTAATAGTGATGTATGCCAATTTTATGTTGTGCCTAAAATGAAAAAGAATTCAATATAAAAAAAATTCATGGTGAAGGTGCCACTTTTAATGTTGGTGATGATGGCGTGAGCAAGGTTGAGTATCTATTTGATCCCAACATCTAGTTGGAAATGGATATGAGTGGGAAAAAATATATTGGATTGATGATCAACCAATTACTTGAGCTTTTATATGCCATAGCTTAAAAAGTTTCAATTTGAGTTGTTAGAGGATGTTCTTCCTTGTCCAAATCAACTCAATGTTGATGCATACTTTTTGTTACAATATGAAATTGAGGTACTTTCATTTTTCATCAATTCAATTGTGGAGTTAGTATTTGTCCTTTAATAATTAGTAATGAGTTAAGAGAGAAAAAAGGACCCATTTCTTGTAGCCGTGTGAATAAAATAGCTTCATATTGAGGAATCAAGTTACTATAGCAACATTTCATTTCACAAAGGAAAGAGGATGTTACAACTTGTTCATGGCTATGTGTCATGGGTATTCTTCTAGGGTTCAACTTACAAAATAACATGACTATGTATTCATGAGTATTCATGGTAAGTTCTATGTGTCACCATGTCTTGAATGTATATATGTACCCATATAATTTGTTGTAGGTTGTTATTTTCCTTGTATATATTGTTTTTTTTTCTCTTCGTCTCTTTTTTCGTTCGCATTTTTAATCTACTCTTGGAGATCTATATTCTTGCTACGTTTGAAAGAGAGACCCATCCCAAACAGGATCTAGTATTTTCATTCCTATTTAATATGATTTGTCTATTCCAAAAGTTATATTTTAAGCCTATCTCACCCACCATTGAATTTATTTGAGAGGCATCCATTTGGGTCGCCTATGTTAAAATCTTATTTCAGGGTGCTTATTAAAAAATGGTATTATCTTGAATCCCTTAGTAAAATGTGATAATAGAGTGACTTACTTTTATGGTCCAATTACCGGGCTTCTTGCTTGGATATTTTGAGGTTTTTTAAGTTCTTTGATTTTTCATGGATCTTGGAGCTTATCAATTATTCCTTGGTTCTCATTCTTAATTTTTATTTATCCTTTATTCCTCACATGTATTTGCCTTTCATCTCCTTGTGCACTTTGATCCTGAGGACATAATGAGGACTTGGAACCTAACAATTCAATTTCATATCTCTTTTTGCACCCCACATCCCCTTCTAAATTATTCTTACATTTGTTCTAGGTAACAAACCCAAGGTCCCAAAAAGATCCAAGAATTCTATGTTCTTGGTCCATGTTTCCTCGCAAAAAATCTCACACAAGTGTTTATTTTTCCTTGTGGATTTTGGACTCTGGTTTGAATTTGGAATTTTACATTGTAAGCTTTTCTTTCTTTTCTATTCTCAACCCCATCAAGGGGTGAGTGAAAGATCATGGGCCCAAAATAGGCCCTAAGGTGGAAATACAAATTATGAAAAAAAGAGTTAGGAAACTTCAAATAAAAAATTGGATAGGTTATTAACATATTTTGACAAATATATAAGGAAAAAAATTATATAAAATTGAATGTATTTTCTAAGGTAATAGTTATCTTTTTGGAAAAAGTAAATCTATTTAATGATAGTTTGAAATTTCAAGTTAGTAGTTCTATTTTTTTTTAAAAGTAAAAAGTGGGTGTTTGTCTGGAGTCAACCTAAGAAAAAGCAAAAAATAACATTACTCTTTGAAACTTACAATATTAGTAGAGGAAACATGCTCAGATGTGATGCATATTTCTACAGAACTTTACCTAGTCTTGGCTTTATTCTGCTTTTTTTGTTGTCTTGTCTTTAGTTCATGTGTGTTGTGTCTTTCCATTGATGGCTTTTTGTTATTTCTTTTCTATGTCAGTTGTCTCTAGCTTTTTTCGGTGTTCTCTAATGGCTATCTTTTGATCGAATGTTGTAAATGGTTTTAGGGGCCCTTCAAAACTCATTTTCCCCTAATAAAAAACATGCTCAGATGTGATGCATATTTTCTTTTTAATTTTTTTTTAACTAAACTATTAGTTATTGATTTTTTATTAGGACATTTGAAAATATTGAGAATTGTTTGTTTGACCACCCTAACTTGATAAAAAATTTATGAAACTCAATTTTTTTAACCTCTAGTCTGTGAAGCATAGAGAATGACACATCTTTCGGATTTGAAAAATGTGAAACGATTTGAAAGTTATAAAAGTTTTTCAATCAACTTATTAATTAGAAATTTAGGCATAATGCATGTAGAAAATTAGTAATAATTATTAAATTTAAAACAAGGTATATCTTATATTGATGAAATATTGACAATTTCATGAATAAACAATTTTCATTTCATAAAATTTAGATTAAGAAAACTTCATCAGCACATAGGACAAAGTTTGAAAAAATATGGAGAACTTGTAAACACATTGGGGCAATTGCCTTTTTGGGTTTGATACCCCCAAGCCAAACACAAAGCAATCTCAAGGAAAATCCTTTTGTAGCAACATTTATTAGAAAAAAATAGTTATTTGTTTTGAATGGATATCTATTTTTTGCACTTAAAACTAGATAGTTATTTGAAATGAATATCCATTTTATTTTATTTTTCCTACTTATATTTTGTATTCAATACGTGTCTTAAAAATTAATGCTATATATATATATGATATTAATACCCCTTTCTATCTCCATATCCTTCCTACACTCTCTAGGTTTCTAGCACCCTCCCTCCCTCCCTTCTTCTCCATCCATGTCTCATTGCCCACCTCTCTCTATCCCCATCTATCTATGTCTCTAGGTTTTCAGTATAGGGTTGAGCCTATATGGTTTAGGGTATTCATATAGGGTTATGAAAATGCACTCACATAACGCTAGTACTAAATAATGATATCATTCTTTTTTTTGAATTGGATCTATTCTCTTTCTCTTTCTATCGATCTCTCTCTCACATTGATTAAGACTTAGATTTTAGGGTTTATGATTAAAGATAAATAGTTGAGGTTTTACCTTTCATTACCTCCCTTCCTCTTTTCCTCTCCATTGATATTGTCATTTTTGTCTCACTTCTCCCCCCCTCTGTAGGTCCCTCCCACCCTCTCTTCCTCTCTAACTCACCTTTCCTCCTTAACCCCCATGTTTATCCCTACATCCTATCTCTTCTTCTCTCTCCCTCTCTTCTTGTTTATCTCCCCTATATTTTAAGAAAGTCAAGTAGCACAACAACTTCCTACACTAACCTTGAGAGGAAGGTAATGGAAAAAAATTTATAGATCATTACAATAGTTACATAAATAAAAAATAGACATAATAACATTCAAACCATAACATAGTGATTTATAGGAGAAAAACCCCACACTCCAAAAGCTTCCCAATATATTATTCATTAATCAAAATAGATTACAATGTAATTGCAGAGAAAGATCTTTGCAGGAATACCACCAATCAGAGATTCAGAGGTAACTCAACAACAATACTTGACTCTTAAACACAACCTCTATCTCACTCAACTCGTATATAGGAGATTCAATACAATAAGCCTTCAATTGGTATTACAAAATCATGGGATAAAACCACCCAATAAGGTGTAGCGAACCTTATCTCCCTTCTAGATACCCTATTACATGTCTCTCCCTTTTCACAACTCATTTATATGTGTGATGTATTTAATATTTCCTATTTTACAACTTGAGAATTGTGCGTCCTAATGATGAACCATTTGGAACGCTGAAAATATCATGAAGTTCTCTATTGCCTAATTGTGATCTCATGACATAACTTCACTAGAATGTTTATCTAGCCAATCAGAAGCTTCGGGGAGAATTTTGCATCATTTCATACTCAAATGAAAACTTACCATAAATAGTAACCTCATGTAAATGCAAGGTTGAGACAACATTTTCCAAACAAATGTCCCACTTGTTGAACACCTTGCAATAGCAAAGGGAGTATCAACACAATGAATCAATTGCTAGGGGCGATGAGGCCATAGACTTCGAGCACCATCTGAAATTCTTTATGGTCACAACCTTAGTTAAATAATCTTTAACATTCATCAAAGTTTATAGCTTAACCAACTTCACCCTACCATCTTTGAACATATCTTTGACAAAATGATACTGAACATCAATATGTTTGGTCTGGGCATGAAATGTCGGGTTCTTAGCTAGGCAGATTGCACTCTAGCTATCACAATAAACTATCACAACTCCTTGTTTTATTCCAATGTCTAAATATAGTCTCTTAATCAGAATGGCCTCTTTACAAGCATGAGTAGCTACCATATACTATGATTCATTAGCTGACAAAGTAACTAGAGAATATCGCTTATTCATCCAACTAATTGCCCCACCAAATAAATTAAACACATAAGCATGGGTCGATCTTCTTCGATCAATATCACTTGCCCAATCTAAATCCACATTTTCATGAATGTCAAGGGAAATCATGTCTGCAACTAAATTACCATGATAACACAAAGAATACTCTGAGGTACCCTTCAAATATCTGAAGACTCTTTTGACTGCATCCCCATGAACTCTACCAGGATTAGAAATATATTTCGATAGGACTCCCACTACTTGGGAAATGTTAGGTCTAGTACAGAACATAACATACATCAAACTTCCAATTTCACTTTGGTAAGGAACTCTTTTTATGTCTTCCATTTCCAATGGAGATGTATGACAATATACAGTAGATAATTTTGTTCCAACTGTAGAAGGAACACATAATGGTCTACAATCCTACATGTTGAACCTCTGTAACATTGAATTCACATACTTACTCTAGCCTAGCCATAGCTTTCTATTCATTATATCTCTTCTAATTTCCATCTCCAAAATGTGTTTTCTTGTACCAAGATCTTTCATTTTAATTTTAGCAGCGAGTTGAGACTTAGTTTGGAAATCATACCTTTCCCTTTACTAATAAATAACATATCACTCACATACAATGCAATGTATAGGAAATTATACTATCAGATTTATAATAAACACAGTGATCTGATTTAGAATGATCAAGTCTTGAACTTAACACATGTACCAAATGTTGGGTACCACATCCTAGAACTTTGTTTGGGGCCATACAAGGATTTCTTTAATTTACAGATAAAATTAATTTTACCTTTCACCACATAGTGCTTCAGCTATGTCATATAAATATCCTCCTCCAAATCACAATAGTCAACACCTTCAACCTAAGAGTATGGTGTCATATAAAATCTAATGGATGTCAATTTGGAAACAGGAGAAAATATCTCACCATACTCAACACCCTCAACCTAAGTGTAGCCTTTTACAAACAACCTTCCTTTATACTTCTCCTCAATGCTTCCATTTCAACCAATATTTTTCTTGAATAACCATTTGCAACCAACAAGATTTCATCTTTTAGGAAATGGTAGAAGATCCCATGTATCATTATTTTTCAAATCTTCCATTTCTTCTTCCATAACAATCTTCAAGGATTCTGCATCATTCATATCTAATGCCTCTTCTACAGATTTCAGTTCATCCATATTATTAGTTTTCAAAGAAAAAATACATCTCCAATCATCAAGTAATTACCTTTCAGTTGTTTGTATATGTCTTGTAAAGCTTTGAACATGCTGAGCTAGAGGTTCTTCCTCCTCATCTAAAGATTTAGAGCTAGATGACATCTCCTCAACTTTTTGCCTATCTAGGGGTCTCGATTCAACTCTTTTAGGTGTAGAAGGAATTGAATCACTTCTTCCTTTTTAGTCTATTCTGGCTACAACGTAACAAAAGAAGACTTAATTTCTATAAAAATAATACTTCTAGTATGAATTACCTTTTGTACAATAAGGTCCCAAAGATTGTATGCTTTCACACCATAACTATACCCGATGAAGATACATTTCACAACCTTGTTCTCCAACTTTGTTTGCTTCTCCTTTGGCACATGTGCATATGCCTCACAACCAAAAACTCTAAGATGTCTCAATGAAGGCTTGTGACCTAACCATTCTTCCATAGGCATTTTATCAACAAGGGCTAGTGTAGTAGACCTGTTAATAAGGTAGCAAGAAGTGGCAATAGCTTCAGCCCAAAACATTTGTTGTAGACCAACACCACTCAGCATACTCATATCCTTCTCCATCAGTGTCTTGATCTTTCTTTCTGTAACTCCATTTTTTTGTGGAGAATACAAAGTTTTCTTCTATTTGTTAATGTCATAGTCTTTATATAATCTATCAAAATCATTAAAGAAAAATTCACCACAATTATTAGTCCTAAAATTTTATTTTTTTTTCCAATCTCCAACTCAACCATTGCTTTAAATTCTTTAAATTGACTAAAAACTTCAAATTTATTCTTTACAAAATAAACCCATGTCCTTCTACTAAAATCATCAATAAATTAAATATAATATGTGGGTTTTCCAATTGAAGAAACATCTATCTGACCAAACACATCATAATGAATAAGATCCAAAATACCACAAGTTTTCTAAAAACTCAAGTAAAACTGAACACGTTTTTGTTTTCCATAAATGCAATGCTCACAGAAATCAAATTTAGGATTACAATCATTCAAACCTTTAACAAGGTTTTTATTTTTCAAGGCCCTTACACCATTTTCTTCAATGTGAACAAGTCTTTGGTGCCATAACATAGTCTTCTCTGCAAGTAACTTTTCTTCAAGAGAGAGAGAACCCTTAGGTACCCAAAAACCATTTACACCTGCTAAAGGTGAAACCCTTAAATCTTCCACAGATTTACATTTTACATAAGTGCTATTACACTCAACAGTGTTTGTGCCTAGCTTATACAAAGTGTCAAACTTGATACCTCTTGCAATTAACATCGCAACCTTAATCATCTTACATCCTGCTTTAGAAAAGATTACCTTCACACCCACATCTATTAGTTTGTTCACAGATAATATATTTTGTTTTAAACATGGGATATGTAGCACACCATTAACCCTTTTTATTGTATCATCATAAAACCTGATTCTAACTTTATCTCGAGAAACAATGTATAAATGTACATCATCACCCAAGTACACCTTACCTCTATTGGCAGTCATATGAAAAGATGTGTGAGTTAATTCACCAGGCAAAATTACCTGCATGAGTCACCAAAGCTGCAATAAATGCATCACCATCTTCCTTCTTGGACTCAAAATCAAAATCAATCTTCTTCTTTTCTTCTTTTTAGTCCTTATGAATGTGACCTAGTTTACCGCAATTCTAGCAAATGACTTTGGAGTTTATAGGAGATTTCGATCTCTCTCTCAATTTAGACTTATCACACTTCTCATTCTTCTTGGCTTTCTCCTTAGGTCTTCCACTGATAGTTAGGGCTTCCTTTGAATTTTGGGATACCTTCCTTGACATCTCTTCACCAAGTAGGGCACCCACCACATGTTTAGACTTCAAAAAAACATAAGTACTACCGATATTCATAACAAGAGAATCCCACGAATTAGGCAAAGAACAAAGCAATATATAAAATTTTGCCTCTTCATTCATCCTAACACTAATAGATACTAATTGAGCCACCAACATATTGAATGCTTTTAGATGGTTTGCAACTCATCCACTCTCTTCGATATTCAAGGAATATAATTTCTTCCTCAAGAAAATATGATTTAATAAATATTTCATTTGATATAGTTCACCAAGCATAGTCCATAGCTTCTTTGTAGTGTTTTCTTCATGGACATTGATCAGAACAGAGTCTGCAAGGAATAGTTTGATTAGACCCTTGGCTTTTTGGACCCTAACATTATACAGATCCCCTACAGTAGGATCTAAGGGCCTTTGAAAATTTGCATAAACAACATCCCATAGATCTCGATCTATTAGGAGATCTTCCGTCTTTAGCTTCCACATGTCAAAAAAATTTCCATTAAATTTTTTCACAACTATTTTTCGTGAGGAACTTGCCATCTGAAAATTCTTGAAACAAGATCAAAAAGTGTCCTCTGCAAAAGCTCCCACTCAAATATATATTAGTTTAAAAACCCCAACAATCAAGAACTGAAACCAAAGGTGATCAAGCTTTGATACCACTTTTAAGGAAGTCAAGTAGTGGAACAACTTCCTAAACTAATCTTGAGAGGAGGGTAATGCAATGTTTTTTACAAATCCTTAAAATAGATATAAAAAATAGAAATAGACTTAATAAGATTTAATCCATAACACAGTGATTTACATGGGGAAAAGCTTTATGGGAGAGAAACCACTCCCTCCAAAAGCCTCCTAATATATTTTTCAGAAATCAAAATATTTTACAATATACTTGCAAAGCAACCTCTTCGTAGGACTACCACTAATCAGAGACTTAGAGGTAACTCAATCGCCATAAGACTCTTACACACAACCTCTATCTCATGCACCTCATATATAGGAGATTCAATATAAGAAACCATCAAATGGTTTTACGAAACCATGGGCTAAAACCACCCAATAAGGTGTATCCAACCTTATCTCCCTTCTAGATTCCCAATTACATGTCCCTCCCTTTTTATAGCTCATTTATGTGTCTGATGTATTTTATATTTCGTAGTTCAGGAGTACAAACTTCTAGAGGCCATAACTTGTGAACTATGTGTCCTATTGATGAACCATTTGATGCGTCGGAAAGCTCACAAAGTGATCTAATACCTTGTAAATAGCTACTCCATTTATGCCCACTTCTCAGGGTATTTAGAGGCTTCTAAATTCCTCAAAATAAAATTTAAACCTTTCATTGGGCCCCTCCAAATCAGAAAATTTAATATCTTCAAAACTAGTTGTGATCTTGCAACATAACTTTACTAGAATGCTTATCTAGCCAGCCAAAAGCTTCGGGGATAATTTTGCACCATTTCTTGCTCAAATGAAAAATTACTATAAATATTAACCTGGTGTAAATTTAAGGTTGAGACACCATTTTCCCAACAAATCTCCCACTTATCAAACACCTTGCAAAGGCAAAGGGAGTATCAACACAATGAATTAATTGCTAGGGGCCATGAGCCCCATAGAATTTGAGAACCATATTAACTTCTCTATACTCACAACATTAGTTAAATAAGCTATAACATTATTCAAAGTTTCTACCTTAACTAGCTTCACCCTACCATCTTCGACCATATCTCTAACAAAATTATATTGAACATCAATATGTATGGTCTAAGCATGAAATGTCGAGTTCTTAGTTAGGTAGATTGCACTCTGACTATCACAATAAATTGTCACATCTCCTTGTTTTATTCTAATGTCTGAACATAGTCTCTTAAGCCAAATGGCCTCTTTACAAGCATGAGTAGCTGCCATATAATCTTCTTTAGTAGTGGACAAAGAAACCATAACTTGTTGCTTACTCATCCAACTAATTACACCACCAAATAAAATAAACAGATAAGCACTAGTGGATGTTCTAATATCAATATCACCTACCTAGTCTAAATCCACATAGCCATGAATGTTAAGGGAAATGATCTCTCCAACTGAATTACTATGATAACACAAAGAATACGCTAAGGTACCCTTGAAATATATGAAGACTCTTTTGACTGCATCCCAATGAATTCTACCAATATTAGACATATATCTGGATAAAACTTCCACTACTTAGGCAATGTCTAGTTTAGTACAGACCATAGCATACATAAAACTTCCAAGTGCACTTTGGTAAGGAACTCTGAACATTTCTTCCATCTCTGATGGAGATGTATGATAATCTGTAGTAGATAATTTCGTTCCAACTGTAAAAGGAACACACAATGGTCTACAATCCTACATGTTGAACCTATGTAACACTAAATCCACATACTTATTTGGTCCTAGCCATATATTTTTGTTCACCCTATCTCTTCTAATTTCCATTCCAAGAATTTATTTTGATGCACCAAGATATTTGATTTCAAATTTAGCAGAGAGCTGAGACTTATTTTCTCAAATCATACATTTCCCTTTACCAATGAATAATATATGAACAACATACAATGCAATATATAGGAAATGATTACCATCAAATCTATAATAAATATGATGATGTAATTTAGAATGCTCAAATCCCAAACTCAACACATATGTATTAAATTTCTGGTACCACATCCTAGGAATCTGTTTGAGGTCATACAGGGATTTCTTTAATTTACAGTCTGGAAATTACTTTTACCTTTCATGACATAGTGCTTCGGCTATGTCATACAAATATCCTCCTCCAAATCACCATGAAGGAAAATAGTTTTTACATCCATTTTCTCAACCTTGAAATCATAAGAAACAACAACAGAAAGAAAAAAATCTAATGGATGTCATTTTGGAAATACTAAAAAATATCTCACCATAATCAACACCCTGAGCTTGAGAGTAGCCTTTTGCAACCAACCTGGCTTTATATTTCTCAATTCTTCCATCTGAATCACTCTTTTTCTCAAACACACATTTGAAACCAACATGCTTTTGTCCTGGAGGTATTGGTACAAGATGTTATGTATCATTATTTTCCAAAGATGCCATTTCTTCTTCCATAGAAATCTCCCAGGATTATGTATCATTCATACCTAATGCCTCTTATATAGATTTTGGTTCATCCACATTAGTATTCAAAGAAAAAATTCATCTCCAATCATCAAGTAAATACCTTTCAGTTTTTTGTCTATGTCTTGTAAACCTTCAAACAATCTAAGTTTGAGGTTCTTCCTCCCCTTCTAGAGATTTAAAGCTAGACAAGCTCTCGTCAACTTCTTGCTTATCTAGGGGTCTTGATTCAACTCTTTTAGGTGTAGAAGGAAATTGAATGACATCTTCCTTTTTAGTCCATTATGGCTCTAATGTAACAGAAGGAGACTTAATTTCTCCAAAAATAACACTTCTACTATGAATTGCCTTTTTTGCAGTAGGGTCCCAAAGCTTGTATCCTTTCACGCCATAACTATACCTGATGAAGATACATTTCATAGCCTTATTCTCCAACTTTCTCTATTTCTCCTTTGGCCCATGTGCATATGCCTCATAACCAAAAACTCTAAGATGTCTCAATGAAGGCTTGTGACCTGGCCATGCTTCCATAGGCATTTTATCAACAAGGGCTGATGTAAGAGACATGTTAATCAGGTAGCAAGTAGTGGCAATAGCTTCAACCCATAAATTTTTTTCTAGATGAGCACCATTCAACATACTCCTAGCCTTCTCCATCAATGTCCTATTCATTCTTTCTGCAACTCCATTCTACTATGGATAATACAAAGTTGTCTTCTATCTGCTAATGCCATAGTCTTTACAAAATCTATGAAAATCATTAGAGAAAAATTCACAGCCATTATCAGTCCTCAAAAAATTCATTTTCTTTCGAGTCTACAACTCAACCATTGCTTTAAATTCTTTAAATCGACTAAAAACATTAGATTTACTCTTTAGAAAATATACCCATTTCCTTCTACTAAAATAATTAATAAGTGAAACGTAATATGTGGATTCTCTAATTGAAGGAACATCTACAAGACCAAACACTTTAGAATGAATAAGATCCGAAACACCACAAGTTTTATGAGAACTTTAGTAAAACTAAATGCAGTTTTGTTTTTCATAAATGCAATGCTTACAGGTTCAAAGTCATGATTACAATCATTCAAACCTTCAACAAGTTTTTTATTTTTCAAGGTCCTTACACCCTTTTCTCCAATGTGGTCAAGCCTCTCATGCCATAAAATAGTCTTCTCTATAGTTAAATTTGATTCAGAAGAAAGAGCACCCTTGAGTACCCAAAAACTATTTCCATCTGCTGAAGGTGAAACCCTCAAATCTTCTATAGATTTACATTTTATAGAAGTGCTAGTACACTCAATAGTGTATGCGGCTAGCTTATACAAAGTGTCTAACTTGACACCTCCTATAGTTACCATAGCATCCTTAATCATCTTACATCCTGTTTTAGAAAAGACTACCTTCACACTCGTATCTATCAGTTTGATCATAGATAACATATTTTGTTTTAATCTAGGGATATGTAGCACACCATTAATCATTTTCATTCTTCCATCAGAAAACTTGATTCTAACTTTACCTCGACCAATAATGTCTAAATGTGCATCATCACCCAAGTATACCTTTCCTCGCTTAAATTCTTCATATTTAGAAAACCAATCTTTATTGGTAGTCATATGAAAAGATGCACCTAAGTCAATTAACCAGGCATCATCACCTGCATGAGTCACCAAATATGCAATAGATGCATCATCATCTTCCTTCTTGAACTTAGAATCAAAATCAATCTTCTCCTTTTTCGTCTTCTTTTCTTCTTTGCAGTCCTTATGGATGTGACCTAGTTTATAGCAATTCCAACAAATAACTTTGGACTTTCAAGGATATTTTGATCTCGCTCTCGATTTGGACTTATCATGCTCCTCATTCTTCTTGCCTTTGTCCGTAGGTCTTCCATGAATAGTTAGGGCTTCCTTCAAACTATGGGATACCTTCCTTTTCATCTCTTCACCAAGTAGGGCACCCACGACATCTTTAGGCTTCAATACAATAGAAGTACTACCGATAGCCATAACAAGACAATCCCACGATTCAGGCAAAGAACAAAATAAGATTTGGCATTTCTACTCTTCATTCATCTTAACACCGATATATACTAATTGAGACACTAAAATATTGAGTGCTTCTAGGTGGTCTTCAAATCGTCTACCCTCTTCCATCATCAAGGAATACAATTTCTTGCTCAAGAAAATCTGATTTAATAAATATTTTTCTTGATGCATTTCACCAAGCTTAGACCATAGCTTTTTTGTAGTGTTTTCTTCATGGATATTGATTAGAACAGAGTCTACCAGGCACAATTTGATTAGAACCTTGACTTTTTTGTCCATAACATCATAGTCAACCGCCATAATAGGATTTGAGGAAACTTGGACACTCGCATCAACAACATCACATAGATCTTGATCTATTAGCAGATCTTCCATCTTCACCTTTGACATCTTAAAATTTTTTAATTAAACTTCTCCACATATATTTTCCTTGATGAACTTGCCATTTGAAAATTCTTCCAACAAGATCAAATAGTGTCTTCTATAAAATCTCCCACTCAAATCTGGATTAGTTGAAAAAAACCAACAACCCACAACTGAAACCAAAGGTAATCAAGATTTGATACCAATTGTAAGGAAGTCAAGTAGCAGAGCAACTTCCTACACTAACCCTGAGAGGAGGTTAATGCAAAAAATTTTATAGATCATTACAACAGTTACAAAAAAATATATATATAATCACATTCAAACCATAACATAGTGATTTACATGGGGAAAACCCTTACGGGAGAAACCAAAAGCTGCCCAATATATTATTCAACAATTAAAATAGATCACAATATAATTGCAAAGAAATATCTTCCCACGAGTACCACTAATAAGAGATCCAAAGGTAACTCAATAACCATAAGACTCTTACACACAACCTCTATCTCATGCACCTCATATATAGGAGATTCAATATAAAAAACCCTCAAATGGTATTACAAAACCATGGGAAAAAACCACCCAATAAGGTGTAGATGACCTTATCTCCCTTCTAGATAGCCTATTACATGTCGCTTCCTTTGGATAGCTCATTTATGTGTCTGATGTATTTTATATTTCCTATTTCAGGAGTACAAACTTCTAGAGGCCATAATTTGAGAACCGTGCGTCCTATTAATGAACCGTTTGAAGCATCAAAAAGATCAGGAAGTGCTTTATTACCTTGTAAATTGCTATACTATTTACACCCACTTTTCAGATGTTTGGGACTTCTAAAGTTCTAAAAATCAAATTTAAACCTTTCATTGGACCCCTCCAAAATGGAAAATCTAATATCTTCAAAACTAGCTATGATGTCATGACGTAACTTTACTATAATGCTTATCTAGCCAGCCAAAAACTTTGTGGTTAGTTTTTCTCCATTTCATGCTCAAATGAAAAATTACTATAAATAGTAAACTCACTTAAAATGAAAGGTTGAGACACCATTTTCCCAACATATATCTTCATTATATTCATCACTAACCCCCCCCAACTCTCTCTCTATCTTCCCTCTTTAGATTTATCCCTCCCTTGCTATATACCTCTCCACCACTCAACCGTTATCTCATTACCCACCTCTCTATCCCCTCTTTCTCTTTTACATTTATACCTCACCCTCTAGGTCTCTCACCTCTATATCTCTCCCCTCTCTAGTTATTTCCCCCTTATTTCCTCTCTCCCTAACTCCTTAATCCCCTCTCTCTATGTGAAATTATCTCTCTAATTTCCTTCTCTCTCCCCCTCACTAATATAACTATCCCCTATATAGGTTTCTCACTTTCTCCCTATCTACCTCTCCCTCCCTCCCTCCTTAGTTCTCTATTTATGTATGTTCTTCTTGTTCACTAGAGACACTGCATAGATCATCGAGTGCTGTTATTGATGGAAAACTATGTCAAAAAACCTATCTATAGTGTGTGATTTGATCCTATCAGAAGTTAGAACGCAAATTTGGTCAAGTTCAATGATCTAGAACAGTACATTTGGCATAATTTAGTTTTTTGGTTGACACTTCATTTTGATTGAATATTTTTTCTTGTGGAGCTGAGAGATACGTGATAGATGTTTTGAACATCTTATTCCATGATTTTATCATCTGGTGTTGATTGAATTGTAAAGAAGATCAGGTATATTGGTTTTTGGTTTGATAGTGCAAAAGAACAGTCTCATATGAATAATCCTTATGTGGATTATGTGGATTGATTTTGGTGGTTTTTTTAGTGATCAAGGATGTTTATCCAACATGTGGGAAGTGTGCAAACAATTATTTTTGGTTTTCATATGCATTTGAGATTGGATTCAACCCACAATGCATACACATTTCATTATTTGTAAAATATTCTTGAAGATGACAAGTATCTAACCTAATTCCTTGTTGCAGATATATAATGTTGATTGATATGATCATTTTGGATATCGATGTGTATGTCATAGGTGTTCATGATTGATTATGTACAAGTAGATGATTTATGCTCTTGAATATTGTAGAACAGTGGAACAAAGCAGTATAAGGTAGAATGGAAATATGTGAGAAATGTGCTTCACCAAAACTATACTCAACATTTGTAGATGTTGTTCATTATTTAAAATTCTCTTGTAATCAATTTTATCTCATCTTTAAGGTAGTGAGCCTTCCTCGGGGTTGTAGCCCTTCTTGTTTTTGAGCAGTGAGCTGTAGGCAGTGTGCCTGAATGCATGTGCATTCCCTTGTAAAGTCTATATTTGAGTATACTCATTTGTGGTTCTCATCCCCACCATGGTTTTTCCCTTAACCAAGTTTTCCATGTATAAAATTATTTTGTTATGGTGATGTCATTGATTGTCTTGTTCTCTTACAACTTTATTTTGGTTAGATGTATTAATTGGTTAAATTTTCATCTTAATTAAGTTAAAATTTGTAGAACACTAATTCACTGCCCCCTCGTAGTGTTCCTTGATTCCAACAATTGGTATCAGAGCCTAGTTCCTCAGAAGAAGTCTAATAGCTTGAGCAAGATCTAGGAAGGTGGTTTAATGGATTTTGGTGGTCTTCAACAATAGATTTTAGTTGCACTTGATGATCTTGATCAGTCCAATGCTGAAGTACAAAAATTTAAAGAAAATCTTAAAGATGCTAAGAACTTCATTCAATCATTGAAAGAGAAATTGAACAAATCTAGAGAGAAGAGAAAGGAGCTTTGTGGTTAGCTAAAGAAGAAAGAAAGCCTAAGTATGGATGATGGATCCTTGAAGGAGAAGACACAGGAATGTGAAAGACTTGTTAGAAATAATGCAGTCTAGGAGAATGAGATGGAATCTATAGTGATGAAGTTGACCCAAAATATTGAGGGAAGAAAGAAGAATGAAGAAGGCCTTAACCAGTCCTTGAAAAAAAGATCTAAT
Organism: Cryptomeria japonica; assembly: GCF_030272615.1. Taxonomy (NCBI): domain Eukaryota; kingdom Viridiplantae; phylum Streptophyta; class Pinopsida; order Cupressales; family Cupressaceae; genus Cryptomeria; species Cryptomeria japonica. The sequence continues at coordinate 172,398,853 of NC_081415.1, forward strand.
GAATGCTGCAGACTTAATTGTGAGAATGATCGACTGAAGCTTGAAAGACAAATTATCATTCTTAGGGATGACCTTGCTACTGCAAATGAATACAAGGAAAATTTCAATATTAGATCAACTAAGGTAGATGAGATGCTTGGAAGCCAAAAGGATGTAGATGATAGAAGAGGTATTGAATTTGAGAAGGTGAAAGCTCTAGATTTGGTCAAAGCAATCCCAAGTCAGCACATAAGAAGAACAAAGCTATAAGGTCTTTCATAAGGAAACCTAATACTTCAAATTTCAATGGTAATTGCTTTGTTTACAATAAATTGGTCATAAGGCTAGTCAATGCAGAAATAGAATGAATCATAATGGTCCATCATTTTCTGATCAATGTTTCAAATGCAATAAGTATGGACATAAGTCAAATGAATGTAGAAGTATGATGAATAACCCTTTCAATAGAAGAAATGTTAGATGTTATGCATGTGGTGGATTTGGACACATTTCTAATCCATGTAGATCAAGAGAAAATCAAGAAAAATTCAAGTCTAGACATGGAAATGTTGTATTCTACAATTGCAACACATCTGGTCACGTTGAAAGATAATGCAAAAATAAGAACATGAGTAGAAATGGTCCGATAAAAGATAGCCAAAATGTGAAGGAAAATGGTAAAGGAAAAGGAAAAGTTGATGAGATCAAAGATCAAATGAAGAAGATATGGGTAGAAAAGAGTGATTCCAATGTAGAAGATGGATCCGCACTTGAATTAGGTGCTATAAACTCATCCAAAAATTGAAGTGAAGCCTTTGACCTAGAGGGATATTTCATGAAAATCCTATGCCCCCCTATAGGAGATGAAAACTAAATCCAATAGGTTGGTAGATGTAGTGTTAAGGTGTTGCAAATGATTTGAGGTAATCTCCGAAAGATATTGGACATCATTGGAGATCAGCAGGAAATTTATTGAGAGAAGTATATGGATATAGGATATCTAGTAGGTTTAGGGTCAGTACATTTATTTCATCAAAAAATTAAGTGTGTGAAAGATAAAAGGGAAATTTTACTTCTCATTTGTTACTTTTCTTTTTGAAGAGAAGAAGATAAGCTAGCTCAATGAAGATATCTTTGTGTGAAGGTGATTCCTCGTGAAACCCTATTCTAGTGATGGAAGGTATTTATCTAGAAATATTTTCAATTTGAAATCTCTACAAATGGATACACCTTTGGTAGTTGATGGTACAAAAAGATATTGCCCTTAATTAAAGAAGCACCCTTTCAAATCAGTAGAATATGACCTTCTAGGTGCATTTTCATCTATTCCATATGGTGTTCTCCAAGTCGAGAACATTAGGGAATACATTCATTCAAATATTGAGGAGTTAGGTGGATACCTATTGTTGGATCTTTACAAAAATCACATATTAGGAGAGAATTTAAAAATCAAACCTAAATTCAATTCTTTGAAGGAGAACTTTACACAGATTGATAGGTTTCCATTGTTTGATAAAAATGAATGGGTTTAATATGTTCTAAGCCAAATTTCTTGATGAATTCATGTGGTTGAACCAACCATTTAAAATCACAACTAATGTAATCAAGACTGTAATAGGTTTTAGCTCATTCAGTGGTTTGCTCATGTTCTAGTTTGTAAAGAATCAAATAGTTATTGATGCAATTGGTTCTAAATTTGATAAGAGAGACATGACAATCAACAATATTGTTGAACTAGATATGAATTTTGCTTCCATGGTGGTCGGATACAAGATCTATCACTCTAGTCAGGAGAATTTGTTAGCTGGAACTGATATATATGTTGCATATCAGATGTTGAAGAAAAATAAGGAGTATGATCTGTGTGAGCTACTTCGGATCTAGCTGATGGAGAATCTCACTTCAATAAAAAAGGACAAGAAGAATACATTAAAATATGGTACAATGTTATTATGCATATTCTTATATTTAATAAATAAGATTTCGGGTATTAGTAATATTGAATGGGATAGTGAGAGAACAATGGCAATTTAAACTAGAGATCTATTGTATAGTATTGGATATGCTAAGGCCTGAAGAGCTTCACTTCAGGGATATTTCAATAACTTATAAAGAATGATGCAAGCTAGGGAAAGAATCACTAGATCTGTTGTGGAGAAATATCAAGATTCAATTTACTTCATGGTTGAGATTGACCAATGTTTGATGGAGGCAGTTGAACCTAGAACTGTATGGATCATGCCTATGAGGTATGAGGTAGATGAACATATTTTAGAGGTACATGCTAAACAAGTTTTGAGTAAGCTAGTTGATACATTTGAGGAGAGATTTGACACACTTTTTGAGAAGGATTTACAGCTTCATAGTCAATTCAAGAAACCATAAATTGTGAGAAAAGTTAGGAAGTGGAGCACTATGCACAAGAATATTGGAATCACTACAGAAGTTGTCAAGAAAGATAGGCAGAGGAAAGAGAAAGATGAGACTTCCAAAGCTACTATGCTTCTATCATTTGCAATATCGAGACAATATAAGAGTTGTACACCCTCCTCAAGTTCTTAGAAGGAAGGCAACTCATTGAAATTCAAAGTCAAGTCATTTGGTGGAGAAGTTAAGAGGAAGAATGGTAAGTGTACTCAAATTTATGTTGATGTTCCCAATGATGAGGAGACAAAATCCAAAGAGGTAGCAAATAAGTTGACTTCAAAAGGCACAAAAGCTTCAAAAGTCACTAAGGAGGAGCCCTCTAATGAAGATAAACCTAGCAAGAAGTTTAAATATGAATCTAGTAAATTTGGTATGTCAGTAAGAGAGGTGGAAGAAGTAGTCAGTATATAAGTTAATGTTAAACCACTCCCTGAACTCTATGATACATTTGAAGATGTCGGTTAATTAACCCTAGAAGCTACTATAAAATAATTGAATGAATTTAATAGGTCTCTTGTAGAGAATGTCATAAATTCTTGAGATTTTATATGATGTCTTGGAGATGAGGAGAGTTAGTGCTCAAACTGAGGATGAAATGATAAGAGAGATTATTCTAGTTAATATATGTTTGATGATATCTAAGAAAGAAATAACAAAAATTCTTAAAGAAGCCAAGAAGGAATTCAGAAGAGGGTAAATAAGCTTATGATTGGGCCATTTGAGGAAGTGATCAGAGATACCAAGAAAATATTGAGGACAATTTTGCTCAGGAATCAGTATAAAGTTGTTTTGGAAAAATTTCAAGATGCTAAGGATTCATCTATTACGGTAGCCCAATATATGCAATCAAAAGGTGAACAAGTTGATGTGAATATTTCTTCTGTTTTGGAAGAAGGAAATTCATTCAAAGGTGGTGATAAGTCAAAGGTAGTGGATGTTGTAGAGGATACTCAAAATCCTCCAGATCAATTTAATAATGGAATATGTATGGAGTATGAAATTTCTAAGGTAGATACAAAGGACTTGAAGGTTGATAACATGACACCTATTCAAGAAACAAGAGAGACTACAGGGGCAATAAAGGAGTCCTTGGAGAAGGACCAGCAAGAATCATTTAATCCAAAATTAATCTAAGGTCCTATTAACTTATCCTCTTTGTCCACTATTCATAAATTGCAACTTGCATCATTTGTGCAAGCTAAAGAAAGGGAGGAGATCCTTAAGTCTCATTTTGAGGATAGTGAATTGCTAACTTTGGCATTTGGTGTGTTAGAGAAAATCATGCCTACGCATTCCAAAGGCACATCATATACTCCATTCGGCCAACTGAAAACTCTTATCAATTAAGTACTCATTTTGAGTCACTTGAGAAATTATTTGCAGTCAAAATCAAGAAAGAATTCGATGCATATAGACTTAGTAATTTGAAGGGTATGATTGCTAGGTACATGTATAAAGAGAATGTATATATGCTCAGTAATCTGAAGGGTATTATTGCTAGGTACATGTATATAGACTGAATAATATGAAGGGTATGATTGCACTATCAAAAGATGTAAGTGTTTACAAAGCATTTTTATCATTGTCTAAATTCGCTGAGAATATAGTGAACTAGAGTGAGGAGTGCATGAGAAGAATTTAGTAGACTTATCTCAATCTTTTGATCCTTTGACTATCTCAGTAAGTAGTCAAGAAGGTCAAGTCATTACCTTGATTAACAAGATAAAAAATTAGATGCATTATAAGGACAAGATTATTGGGAGAGTTGGTGAACTTCAAGATCTAATTGGTCCAAAGATAGAGACAATGCTCAATACTTTGAATGAAGCACAATTTCCTATGGCTATAAGTGATCTGATGGATCTTACGACAATAAAGATGTAGGCCTATCTTTTTAGTGGTCACATCTCTAATTTGGAGAGTCTCGAGAAAAGTTGGGATACTAGTTTGAACTCATTGAAAACTACTTTTACAGATATTTTCAAGTTTATATAAGATAGTAAGGTTTGTGTATATATATGTCTCTATTCATAGCAATTTTGTTTGAATTTTTGGCATCCAGATCCCTACCTTTTCCATTGATGTCAAAGGGGGAGTGTAAGGTAGTGAAAAATGTCATAAATGTCATAATCATCTCAAGGGGAATTTTGAGAATTTTGAATTTTGAAATTGGTTTAGTGAAAAATGTCATAATCATCTCAGGGAGAGTTTTGAGAATTTTGAATTTTAAAATTTTGTTTTGCAGTGGGTATATATGTTGCTATTGATTCCTACACTTTTTCATTTTTCACTAAGTGTTGCCATCAATTCCAAAGGGGGAGATTGTTGGCAAGAGACATTGCACAAATCATCTTTTGTTGTCATTCATGGAAACTTAGGTCAGCAAGCCTATCCATAGTATGTGATTTGATGCTACCGAAAGTTAGAATGCAGATTTGGTGAAGTCTGGTGATCTAGAACAATACATCCCATAGAATTTAGTATTTTGGTTGGTACATCATTTTGGTTGAATATTTTGTGTTGCGGAGCTAAGGGAAGATTTATAGATGTTTTGAATATTTTATTCCATGATTTTAGCCTTCAGTGTTGATTGAATTGTAAGTTAGAACATCTAGTATTTTGGTTTTTAGTTTGATAGTGTAGAACAACAGTCTCGGGTGAATAATCCTAATGAGGATTATGTTGATGGATTTTGGTGATTATTTTAGTGATTGATGATGTTTAGCCGACATTTGGGAAGCATGTGGACAATTATTTTTGGTCTGCATATGCATTTGAGATCGAATTCAATCAACAATACATACATGTTTCATTATTTATAAAATATTCCTAAAGCTGACAACTAACTAGCCTAATTCCATGTTGCAGATATATAAGGTTGATTGATATGATAATTTTGGATATCAACATGCACGTGAGAGGTGTTCATGATTGATTGTGCATAGTTGCATGTGTACAAGTAGAAGATTTATGCTCCAGAATATTGCAGAATAGTGGAACAGAGTAGTGTAAGGCACAATACAAATATGTAACTCATCTATAAGGTAGTGAGTCTTCCTCAAGGTTGTAAACTCTATATTTGAGTATACTCATTTATGGGTCTCATCTCCACTATAGTTTTTTCCTTAACCAAGTTTTCCACGTATATAATTATTGTGCTATGGTGTTGTTGTTGATTTTCTTGTGATCTTGCATCTTTCTTTTGGTTCAATGTATTAATTGGTCCAAGGTTCAAATTAATAAAGTTAAAATTTGCAAAACATTGTTTCATCCCCCTCTTAGTGTTCCTAGATTCCAACACCTCTCTCTCTCTCTCTCTCTCTCTCTCTCTCTCTCTCTCTCTCTCTCTCTATTTGTCCTCTCTCTAGTTCTCTCCCTCCATCTCCACCTCTCTCTCCCTCCCCTTATGAACTCTCACATTCTCTTCTTTCTCTCCTCTCAACTCTCTATCTTGTCCTTCCTTGGGTTTTCTACTCCCTCTACCCTATTCCCTAAAACCTATATATCCTTAATAGTTTATAAATGCTAAACGTTATACCATCTAAAATGGAGGGAGAGGTTATGACCTAGAGAGGGGGGGAGGGAGGAGATGAAAGTCAAAATAAAAAAGATAGATAGAGAGAGAGAGAGGTATAAATTTAGAGAATAAGACACCCATGGAAGGAGAAGATAGAGAAGTGAGGGTAGAGAGAGAAGAGAAGCATATACTTGATAAAGGGAGAGGGTTGAGGGGGGATGGGTGAGGTACCTAGAGTGGGGTTAGAGGTTAGAGACCTAAATGGGGGAAAATATGGGTGAGATAAATAGAAGGGGATAGAGAGAAGTTGGTAGTGAGACATGGATGGATATTTAGAGAGGTGGAGAGGGAGGAAGGAAAAAACCTAGAGAGAAAAGAGAGGATAAGCAAGAGAGTTGATTAGCTCAAAAATAGGGAGAGCATAAGAAAAAGTGAGGGAGTGTGGGTAAGGAGGTTGGGGTAGATAACGAGGGATAGATGAAGAAAGAAAGGGATATCCATAGAGGGTTGAGAGAGAGGGATAGGGAGATAAAGAGATAGAGATAAGTATCAATATAGATAATACCCTCAACCTTATGTACTTTAAATTATTTACCATTAATATTAATTTCTATAACCTAAACCCTAAAACCAATATCTTACATAAACCCTATAATGAGAAAAGGAGGGAGAGGTATAGAGATAGAGAAGGAGAGAGGGTGGGAGAGACCTAGAAAGGGGGTATAGAGTGTGTGAAATGGATATTCCTAGAGAGATTAAGAGAGTGAGAGAGAAGAGAGAAGACAGGGAGAAAGAGAGAGGTAAAATGCAATAAATGTTCACAATGAGAAAAGGGAGTAAGGAGATAAGGAGATAGGTTGAGAGGGTGGGAAAGAGCTAGAGAGGTGATACATATAGAGGCGAGAGATATAGATCTCAAGGAGGGAGAGGTGATAGACATAGGGGGAGAGATAGAAGGGGAGAGAAAGGTGGGTAATGCAATATCGATGGAGAGGTAGAGAGGTAAATATGGAGGGAGAGAGAGAGAGAGAGATAGATAGATAGATAGATAGAGAGAGAGAGAGAGAGAGAGAGAGAGAGAGAGAGAGAACTGAGATGGGAGAGGAATAATATGAGATGGAAAGAAAATAAACAGAGGCAGGGAGACAAGGATAGAGATGAGGGTGAGGAGGGAAGAGAAGAAATAGTTTTGGTGGAAGAGGAGCAGATCAAAGGTCCCAAGGAGAGTCCAAACTTATAGAGCAAAGTGAGGATTCACATATAAAGAGAATCCATAGAGGAAGAGGACCAACTAGTAACCCACGAATAGGTAGATCTAGTGGACCGGTAAGCGGGTCCTACTTCTCCACCATGAAGTGTTACAATATTCAAAAGTTGGGTCACCCTGCCTATAGATGTCCAGAGAAATCCACTTCGGCTCAAGGAAATGAAAGAAGAGTGGCATATGCACAAGAAGATGTAGAAAGAAACAAGACACAAGGTGTGAGCTTAGGGTTAGTGCAGGATCAAGGGGGGCCAAAAAGTGGCGATGTGAAAAAAATAGCCTTCTTCACTCACATAAAAATGTGAAAATCCGTGTTGACTTTTTGCTTGGCCTGGGTGTTAGTACACCTTGGCCTGGTAATTAGCTATGCAAATCGGATATCTGATTTTTATTTGTAATTTTAATTTAAAAAATATATTATATGTTACATATTATATAATATATAATCTATTATTATATTATATAATAATATATATAATATAATATAATATAATATTATATTATATAATATAATACAATACGTATTATATTATATATTATAATATATATAATATAATACAATACATATTATATTATATATTATAATATATATAATATAATACAATATGTATTATATAATATATTATTATATTATATAATATATTATTATATTATATATGTTATTTAAAAATAATTTAAGTATATAAATCGGATATCCGATTTTCTGAGACTTTTATATTTTGACAGTGGCAGCCCGTGAGTCATTTTTAACTCACGGGCCACACAATTTCATCACAATCCGATATCCGGTTTTTTGACAAAAAATTGCTAAAAGATAGATTCAGAGGTAAGAATTTTATCATTTTGAATCATTTTCATTCATTTTTTTTATTTTTTATTAATGTTTATCTGATTTTTCATTGAAACTATGGTTTTTTTATGGAAACTAGGTTTTTTTAAATCAAATACCTAATTGTTTAAGTTTGTTAACTAAATTTAATTGTTTATATTCAATTAGGTTAAAAATGGGGGATAACAATGAAAACACTGATGAACAACAATTGCAACAGCCAAACCCTCATTTGCCAAACGCCCCCTCAATTCAAGATTTGATTGCACAAAATTTGAATGAATTGAGGGGGATTGTAGAAGTATATCATAGGATCCCTCGTCTAAACCCAATGTTTGATCCTCTCACGTTGATCATAAAAAAGTATGGAAACCATGACTAAGGAGCACGATGCTGCCCTTTTGTGGTGAGATTCTATGAGGGAAAAATATGCAGATGGCTTGTCGTATAAGGATATCAAGGATCTTGAGATATCCAAAGCCGAAATCATCTCATTGTTTGTCAATCCCTATACTGGTCAGCCCGTAGATCCCCAAAAAACAAAACTTTCTATTAAATGGTGCACAAATGATGGGATTGTGAAAAACTTTTGGGATCATTGGTGGATGGTTTTTGACAAACCACCCAACAACAATCTTGATATCCCCTTCTATTTTATAAAAAAATTGTATGCTGAGTTTGTTTTACACAAACATGTGAACTACTTTGACATCCAAGCTTTCCAGGGTGTAGGATTAGGTATGCCCCAAAATAGACCTGGGGCAGCCAAAGTAGTCCAGGGCCTGTATGTCCCCCGCTCCTCCTGTTGATCCCCCACTTGTAGTGCAGCATCCTGATATCATTCGTGAGGCAGCTTCACGAACCATATCGGCTATTCACTCTTTGAGTAGCCTTTTGGTTTCTTAGGCCGCATCAATAGCTCAACCTACTCTTGATGGTAGCGGTGCATCCAGTGGCATTGACATGTCATCCTCAACTCCACACATATATGTGCCCCATAGTTGTGTCATGTGTGGGCACATATGCTTGGGTCTAGTAGGACAGCCCGTCGATCATCCTGTGGACAGTGTAGATTATGAGGTGCATGAGATGCATGATGCACTAGATGTTATTACACAGACTAGAGGATACCCTGGGGAGTCCTCACATGCTAGAGGTGAGGAGGCACTATCATCATACATTGATGATGTAGTGGTAAGATTTGTATTTTCATAGTTCATGTTATATTTTATTTAAATATTTATAAATTAGATAATATTAAGTACTAATTTTTATTTACATGGTCTATTTAACAGTTGATGACCGAGGATGAGTTGAGATAGATTCAGGAGGGCACCTTGTCAACCATTTCATTTGGCCTTGATATCTTGACAATACATTTATTATTGCACCTAGTCGTTTGTATTTTATTGTACATACATGCTCATAATTTATATCGGTATTAATTAGATTATGTAGTAACTTGCATGTATATCTTATTTTACTCTTGTAGGGCACAAGCAGCATGAGTGTGGGGCAGTGTGATTTAGGATCTGGTAGTGTAGTTGGAGACAAGGGAAAGGTAATTGAATGCAAATATGATTGAATGGATAGTTTAAATAACTTATAGTGATTATACATGTCTAGACATAGATTGATAGTTTCATATACTTGTTGTGTATATATATAGAGAATCCTTGGCTTCACATCCTTGATGACTACACCCAGTATACCTGAAGAAGAAGAAGAGATGTCTCGAGTAGATGTGTGTTTATTTTATTTTTTGATTAGTAGATATAATTTGTTATTATCAGTGACAATTATATGCTAACTTGTATCAATGTCATGTTTCTGAACATATGTAGGTTGTTTATAAAAATATTCAAAACATACCTCCTCTACTGAAGACATACATCAAGAGCCCTACAAAGCTCAAGAGAAAACGTGGAGATGAGGTAAACATGAATAGTTCAATTATAGTTCATTTTTATGTTAACTTTTCGAATGTGAATTATATAATATAACTAATATTAATCGTGGTTTGTTTTTCTTGTGCAGGATGCTTCAGAGCTGAGCAGTACGGTGAAGAGGATCGATTTTGATGATCCATCAGCAGCTTAGGATGTTATAGATAGTTTTGGGATGCTTACATGTCTAGTTGGCATGTATATTTTATATATGGACATACATTCATGTATTTAGACATACATTTTGTTTTAGTTGGCATTTATGCCATATTTGTGTATGGACATACATTTGTAATCATTTGACATTTTTATATATACAGAAGTTGATATTCGATCATATAAATTGTTGCTCATCTATGCGTGGTGTTATCATGGAAATATTTAATCTTCCTTCCAATAATTAACAATGGTTAATAATGGCTATTTAATGAACAATACAATTCATTTCATTTCATTTCATCGTAAGTGTTGTTTTTATAATGAACAATATAATTCATTTAATGAACAATACAATACAATTCATTTAATGAACAATACAATTCATTTAATCAACAATACAATACAATTCATTCAATGAACAATACATTTCATGAACAATACAATTCATTTAATGAACAATACAATACAATTCATTTAATGAACAATACCTGATACAATTCATTATTACCCTATGCATGGTACTATTTTTCCCCCCACCTCAGTCAAACACTTAGAGTTTTATTAGGGCAGCAATTTTTGGGTTGGTAAAAAAATCGTCAGTCTCACTCAATGGAATGTTGCCGCATGGCCAATTTCTCGTTCTACTTGTCGCGATGACAAACCGTCAGCTCTGATATGTCTAGTTAGGCATTATTACCCTATGCATGCTCCTATTCCTCCCCCCCCCACTCGTTCGAATACTCGGGGTCATACCCTACTGGCATCATCCCTTGAGCACCCTAAGTGCTCAAAATTGTCAAACTTTGACAGGCCCTAACTTAGAATTCGTGGCACCTGTGAACATTTGGTTTAAACCTATAGGGCTATGAGAGGGGACCCTACAAAAGGATATCTTGGTTTTTCAAGTTTCCCTATGGTTTTATTAGGGTAGCAATTTTTCAGGTGGCAAAAAAATCGTCAGTCTCACTCAATGGAATGTTATCGTGTGGCCAATTTCTCGTTCTGCTCATCGCGATGATAAACCGTCGACTCCAACATGTCCAGCTAGGCATTATTACCCTACGTATTCTCCTATTATTCCCCCCCACTCAATTGAACACTCAAGGTCATACCCTACCGACATCGTCCCTTGAGCGCCCTAAGTGCTCAAAATTGTCAAACTTTGAAGGGCCCTAACTCAAAATCCGTGGCACCTACAAATGATCCATTTGAAAACACGGGGCCATGAGAAGGGTCCCTACGAAAGCCTATCTTGATTTTTCAAGTTTCCCTATGGTTTTATTAGGGCATCATTTTTTCGATTGGTGAAAAATCGTCAGTCTCACTCAATGGAATATTGTCACATGGCCGATTTCTCATTCTGCTTATTGTGATGACAAACCATCAGCTCTCTGACATTTCTAGTTAGGCATTATTACCCTATGCATGCTCCTATTTTTCCCCCCCACTCGATCGAACGCTCGGGATCATACCCTATCGGCATCGTCCCTTGAGCACCCCAAGTGCTCAAAATTATCAAACTTTGACGGGCCCAAACTCAAAATTTGTGGCACCTACGAATGATCCATTTGAACCTACGGGGCCATGAGAGGGGTCCCTACTAAAGCCTATCTCAGTTTTTCAAGTTGCCCTATGGTTTTATTAGGGCAGCAATTTTTCGGTTGGCGAAAAAATCATTAGTCTCACTCAATGGAATGTTGTCACGTCACTGATTTCTCGTTCTTCTTGTCGTGATGATGAACTATTGGCTCAGAGATGTCTAGTTAGGCATGTTTTGAGAGAGAGAAAGGGGGAGAGAGAGAGAGAGAGGAGGAGAGGGATAGAGGGAGGGAGAGAGAGAGAGAGAGAGAGAGAGAGAGAAAGAAGGAGAGGGAGAGAGAGAGAGGGAGAGAGAAGGGGAGAGAGAGAGAGAGGAGGAGACAGAGAGAGAGAGAAGGAGAGGGATAAAGGGAGAGAGAGACACAGTGAGATAGAGAGAGAGAGAGAGAAACAGAGAGAGAGGAGGAGAGAAACAGAGATAGAGAGAGAATGACATGATTTGGTGTCTTAAGGGGTCCAATGGTGTCACAAGACACCATATGACCCCTAAAGGCACAATAGGACCCCTTAAGACACCAAATCATGTCATTAGGGGTCATATTATGTCTTAAGGGGTCGTAGGACATAATATGACCCCTAACAACATGATTTGGTGGACCTCAAGGGGTCCTATGGTGTTCTTAGGGGTCATATGGTGTCCATAGGGGTCATATTGTGTCCCATGAACCCTTATGACCTCTTAGGACACCATATGACACCATATCAGGTTGCTTTGGGTCATATTGTGTCCTAAGGGGTCATATTGTGTCTTAAGGGGTCCTATGGTGTCCCAAGATACCATATGACCCCTAACGACACCAAATCTTGTTGTTATGGGTCATAATGTGTCCTACGACCCTGTAAGACACAATATGACCAATAATGACATGATTTGATGTCTTAAGGGGTCATATGGTGTCTTATGACACCATCAGACCCCTTAAGACACCAAATCATGTCGTTAGGGGTCATATTGTGTCTTACGGGGTCCTAGGACACAATATGACCCCTAATGACATGATTTGGTGTCTTAAGGGGTTTGATGGTGTCGTTAGGGGTCATATAGTGTCCATAGGGGTCATATGGTGTCCCATGAACCCTTATGGCCTCTTAGGACACCATATGACCCCTAATGACACCATATTGGGTCTCTTTGGATCATATTGTGTCTTAAGGGGTCATATTGTGTCTTAAGGGGTCCTATGGTGTCCCACACTATATGGCCCGTATGGACACCATATGACCCCTAACGACACCATAGGACCCCTTAAGACACCAAATCATGTCATTAGTGGTCACATTATGTCTTACAGGATCGTAGGACACAATATGACCCCTAACGACATGATTTGGTGTCTTAAGGGGTCTGATGGTGTCGTTAGGGGTCATATGGTGTCCATACAAGTCATATGGTGTCCCATGAACACTTATAACCTCTTAGGATAGTATATGACCCCTAATGATACCATATTGGGTTTCTTTGGGTCATATTGTGTCCTAAGGGGTCATATTGTGTCTTAAGGGGTCCTATGGTGTCCCAAGACACCATATGACCTCTATGGGCACCATATGACCCCTAACAACACCATAGGACCCCTTAAGACACCAAATCATAACATTAGGGGTCATATTGTGTCTTATGGGGCCGTAGAACACAATATGACCCCTAACAACATGATTTGGTGTCTTAAGGGGTCTTATGGTGTCGTTAGGGGTCATATCATGTCCACAGGGGTCATATCGTGTCCCATGAACCCTTATGACCTCTTAGACCACAATATGACCCCTAATGACACCATATTGGGTTGCTTTGTGTCATATTGCATCCGAAGGGGTCATATTGTGTCTTAAGGGGTCCTATGGTGTCCCAAGATACCGTATGACCCCTATGGACACCATATGACCCCTATCGACACAAAATCATGTCATTAGGGGTCATATTGTGTCCTACGACCCCGTAAGACATAATATGACCCCTAATGACATTATTTGGTGTCTTAAGGGGTCCTATGGTGTTGTTAGGGGTCATATGGTGTCTTGTGACACCATATGACCCCTTAAGACACCAAAACATGTCATTAGGGGTCATATTTACACTATAAGACCCTTTAAGACACAATATGACCCCTTAGGACACAATATGACCCAAAATGATGCAATATGCTGTCATTAGGGGTCATATGGTGTCCTAAGAGGTCATAAGGATTCATGGGATACCATATGACCCATATGGACATGATATGACCCCTAAGGACACCAAAGGACCACTTAAGACACCAAATCATGTCGTTAGGGGTCATATTGTGTCCTGCAACCCATTAAGACGCAATATGACCCCTAACGACATGATTTGTTGTCTTAAGAGGTTTGATGGTGTTGTTAGGGGTCATATGGTGTCCATAGGTGTCATATGGTGTCTCATGAACCCTTATGACCTCTTAGGACACCATATGACCTCTAATGACACCATATTGGGTCACTTTGGGTCATATTGTGTCCTAAGGGGTCATATTGTGTCTTAAGGGGTCCTATGGTGTCACAAGACACCATATGACCCCTATGGACACCATATGACCCCTAACGACACCATAAGACCCCTTAAGACACAAAATCGTAACATTAGGGGTCATATTGTGTCTTACAGGGTCGTAGGACAAAATATGACCCCTAACAACATGATTTGGTGTCTTAAGGGGTCCTATGGTGTTGTTAGGGGTCATATGGTGTCCGATGAACCCTTCTGACCTCTTTGGACACCATATGATGCGTAATGATACCATATTGTTGTGTCCTAAGGGGTCATATTGTGTCTTAAGGGGTCATATGGTGTAAATATCACCCCTAACGACATGATTTAGTGTCTTAAAGGGGTCATAGAACCCCTTAAAACACCAAATCATGTCATTATGAGTCATATTGTGTCTTATGGGGTGGTAGGACACAATATGACCCCTAACGACATGATTTGGTGTCATTAGGGGTCATATGGTGTCTTGGGACACGATAGGACCCCTTAAGATACAATATGACCCCTTAGGACATAATATGACCCAAAGCGACCCAATGTGGTGTCACTAGGCATCATATAGTGTCATAAGAGGTCATAAGGGTTCATGGGACACCATATGACACCATAGGACCCCTTAAGACACAAAATCATGTCGTTAGGGGTCATATTGTGTCTTACGGGGTCGTAGGACACAATATGACCCCTAACAACACAATTTGGTGTCTTAAGGGGTCTTATGGTGTTACAAGACACAATATGACCCCTAACGACACAATATGACCCAAAGTGACCCAATATGGTGTCACTAGGCATCATATAGTGTCCTAAGAGGTCATAAGGGTTCATGGGACACCATATGACACCATAGGACCCCTTAAGACACCAAATCATATCGTTAGGGTTCATATTGTGTCTTATGAGGTCATAGGACACAATATGATGCCTAACGAAATGATTTGGTGTCTTAAGGGGTTCAATGGTGTCGTTAGGGGTCATATGGTGTCCATAGGGGTCATAGGGTGTCCCATGAACCCTTATGACCTCTTAGGACACCATATGACCCCTAATGACACCATATTGGGCCGCTTTGGATCATATTGTGTCCTAAGGGGTCCTATGGTGTCCCAAGACACCATATGACCCCTACAGACACCATATGACCCCTAACGACACCATAGGACCCCTTAAGACACTAAATCATGTCGTTAGGGGTCATATGTTGTCCTAAAGGGTCATAGACCATAACATGACCCCTTAGGACACAATATGACCCAAAGCGACTCAATATGGTGTCATTAGGGGTCATATGGTGTCCTGGGAGGTCATAAGGGTTCATGGGACACCATATCACATAACTATCATTCGCAGTCATAGTTATGGGTCGTAAGACACAATATGACCCCTAATGACATGATTTGGTGTCTTAAGGGGTTATATGGTGTCCCAAGACACCATATGACCCCTAATGACACCATAGGACCCCTTAAGCCACCAAATTGTATCGTTAGGGGTCATATGGTCTCTCCCTCTCTCCCTCTCCTCCTCTCTCTCTCTCTTTCTCCCTCTCTCCCTCTCCTTCTCTCTCTCTCTCTAAAATATGACCAATAAAATCCGATATCTGATTTAATCGGATGTCGGATTTCTGCCATGTGGCAGTTTACTTCATAAATGGCAACAAAGGGAAACTCTTTGGCGACCGCAAATTTTTGTACTCAAATTTTCAAATTTCAAATTTCATCTTGGGAATGCTTTTGTATTAGGCTTGCAAGTGACAAGCCTGGAAAGTCAAATGAAAAAAAGTGTTTTTCAGTATTCCTTGATTTTCTAGACTTTACACTGGTGGCTGATGACTTTTTTTGTAGCCAAAATTGATAAGACAAAAAGGGTTTTTTAAGGACATTCCCAGCATTCCAACAATATAAGGCTTGTCTTATTTTGAGTTTAGTAAATAATTATTATTTATTTTCTAGTTGAATTCTAACAATAGTCCTGATTGATATACTGATTGAAAAAAACTCATAACTTTAAAATGGTATAACATTTTTTGAAACCGAAACATGTGTCACATCATATGCTTCATCTACTATAGGGAAAAATTTAAAAAAATTAAATTTCATAAGGTTTTGACCAGGTTAAGGTGGTCAGACATAGGAGTTTCTGAATTTCTGAAACGCTATAGTAAAAAAATCATAAATAATTTTTTAATTCATAAAAAATTAAAACAAAATATGTGTCACATTCGGACATGAGTCTAATACTTATATTTCATATATTATAAAAAAATATTAAGATTTGATTGTGATTAGGGTGGTTAGACATACGTCTACTTCTTATTTTTTTCCTGAAATTTTAGTACCACTGCATTGAAATTTGAAATTTTCATCAAATAGGATTGTTTTTTTCCAAAAAACAACTAGTAGCTTAGAAACTACATTCAATTTTCTATATATTCTCTTCTTACATATTTTAAAAATAATGTTCACAACTTATTCAAATTTTCATGTCAAGTTGCATAACTCTGATTTTTCTGAAATTTCATTGCCACTTAAGGGCCTGTTTTGGCACACCATGATCCTACACATACCCCTTAGCTCCTAAAGATGGAGAAAATTTAATTATGAGAAGAGCCCTGATTAAGGAGCCAATCAAAGAAGAACCAACTCAAAGAATATCTTTGTTTTGAATCAAATGCAAGGTCCTTGGTAAGGTTTGTAGAGTGGTGATAGACTCAGTGTCTACTGACAACATTATGTCAGAGAAAGCAGTAAATAAATTGAAGTTGGAAATAATCCCACATAGTAATCCATATAGGGTAACTTGGCTCAACAAGGAGAAGCATGTGGTAGTAAATGAACAAACATGGGTTGAGTTCAACATAGGTAGTTATAAGGATAAAGTCTTGTGTGACACCCTGCCTATAGATGCTTGCCATCTACTTATTGGTAGACCATGGTAGTTTGATAGAAAGGCCATTCACAATGGAGAGAAGAACTCTTATTATTTTCAAAAGGATGGAGTTACATACCATATTCAGTCCCTAAGTGATGAAGGAGAGAGTAGCAAAAGTAAAGTCCCAAAATATGTTATTAGTGAGTGAAATAGAGTCTATTAACACTCTGAAGGAAGGAGAAGGAGTGGGATTTTCTCTTATACTAAAACCAAAGGAAGAAAACTAAGAAAAGAAGGTTCAAACACCTCATGAAGTGCAACAGATACTAGACAACTTCAAAGCGATTATAAGTGATGGAGCACTAGCAACCCTACCTCCCATTAGAGCCATAAGCCATCAAATTGATTTCATTCCAAAGACATAATAACCCAACAAAGGAGCCTATAAGATGACTCTAGAACAAAACAAGGAAGTGGCTAGATAATTCCAAGAATTGTTGGAGTAAGGATTGATAAAGAAGAGCATAAGTCCTTGTGTCATACCTACAGTGTTAGCACCCAAGAAAGGACGAACATAGAGGCTATGCATAGATTCCAAAGCCATAAATAGAATCACTATCAGGTACATATTTCCTATCCCAAGAATTGAGGACTTGATGGATTGTTTAGGAGGTGCAAAGTAATTCACTAAGATTGATCTCAAGAGTGGATACCACTAGATTAGGATAAAGGAAGGTGATGAATGGAAAACAACCTTCAAAACAAATGAAAGACTTTATGAGTGGCTTGTTATGGCATTCGGTCTTAGTAATGCTCCTACTACATTCATGAGACTCATGAATGAAGTGCTTAAAGATTTTATTGATAAATTTGTTGTTGTATACTTAGATGTTATCTTGATTTTCAGTAAAATCAAAGAGGAACATCTAGAGCATCTTAGTATTGTATTGCAAAAATCGTATGATGAGAAACTAACAATAAATCTGGAGAAGTGTGAGTTTATGAAGTAGAAACTTGTCTATCTTGGATTTGTAGTTTCAGGAGGAGATTTGAAGATGGAAACGTCAAAGGTAGAAGCCATCACAAATTGGCCAACACCAAAGACAACAAGTGAAGTAAGAAGTTTTCATTGTTTGGCATAGTTCTATAGGAAGTTTACAAGAGGGTTTAGTGAAATTTGTGAACCTATGCTAGATACCATCACTAGAGGAGTTAAAAATAAGTTTCAGTGGACCAATGCAACTAACAAAGGGTTTGAACTTTTGAAACAAAAGGTAGCTACACAACCAATACTCATTCTTCTTGGTTTTGATAGGTTGTTCACAATTGAATGTGATGCAAGTAATATAGCAATTGGTGATGTTTTGAGTCAAGAAAATAGACCTTTAGCTTTCTTTAGTGAGAAGCTCAATGATGCCAAGAAGAAGTATTCATCCTATGATCTTGAGCTATATGCTCTTGTCCAAGCTCTTAGAAAGTGGAGGCCCTACTTGTTACTTAAGGATTTTTTTGTTTACACAGATAATCAAGATTTAAGTTTTCATAATTCACAAGATAAGTTGAGTCATAGGCATGTTAAATGGGTTGAGCATTTGTAGTCATATACTTTTTCTATTAAGCATTAGAAAGGATGGTGTAATAAAGTAGCAAATGCTTTGAGTAGAAGGCTACTAATAGTGCAAGAAATGAAGATTCAGAGTATTGGAGTTGATTAATGTTAGAATTAATGATAGTCCCAAAGATACAGAGAGGGGCGGGATGAATCAATATCTAACTAGTTTGTAGAATATTTAAACTTATTAAGAACTTTGCATCTCAAAACATTGTACCGGTAAACAAGAATTAATGCAACAAATAAGAATAACAAAGATAGCATAGAGAACACACCATAACAAAATATATTTAATGACGAAACCCGGTGTGGGAAAAACCTCAGTGGGATTTGTGACCCACAATATTCACTCACTGGCCAATGAATAAATATTACTTCCAATGAGGGGCCTACACATGCAGGAAGGCCAATTGCCTAGAGCACACTGCTCAATAAGAGTCACACTGACTACAAAAGTGGATTATGAAATCCAATACAATGTACTGCTTCAAAATAGCATCAACTATTCTAGGTTCAGTATCGGTTTAAGCTCATTCCATTACCAAAACCTTCGTTGTCAACTATATCACCTTATACACAATTTTCATACTTCCATACATTCTTTTTCTATTGTAAAATGACCTATAAGATCTCATACATATAAATGAGTCTTTTACAATATGATATGTCAGATTTTACAAAATATAATTACATTTAAATACAATAAAAAATATTTTATTCCCTATCAGTTGGGGTACCAGTATGCATTATTATCATTGTCGGTGAAGTATCTGCCAATGTTTTTAGATATCAATTGTTGGTGTCGGTAACTGTCGGTGGCTTGCTAGATGAATACCAGTTGGTTGCCATTTGGTTGCCAGTTGGTTGCCATCAATGACAACATCAATTATTCTCATAAGGGTGTAGAATGCCAACAATTTCCCCCTTTAGCATTGATGGCAACACTCATGAGAAAAATCCAAAATCTGTTCCAAAAACTGAATTCCAAAAAGTTACCAAAAAGATGTGATTCCCTTGAACAAATGATCTTTTTTGAATAATCATTTTTCTCTCTCCACTACTCCCCCTTTGACATCAATGACAAAGGTTGTCAAAAATAGTCAAATGAGTGTAAAAATGTCACCTCAAAGTTTGTAACTGGTTGGTTACAATCTAGAATATATCTGCCAAAACCAAATTAAGACTCTGCATGAATCTGTTGTTGTCATTCAGGGCTGCCTCAGTTTGTTGGATCGTATCAGTGAGATGATGCATGTGCTTTTCCGGTGATCGTTGTCCTTGAAGTAATGCCTTAGAGATTTCATTTCTCAGAGAGATTAGATTGTCCAACTTAGGACCAAGTTTGTATTTAAGTTCTTTGGCATTTGACTTAATCCTTGCCTTTTCTTTCTCAAATTTCTCCAATTTCTCCTCAAAACCTGTGATTTCCTGTTCAATAACTGATATAGGTTTAGATGAACCAATTATATTATTAGCTATGTCATCTATTTCTTTTTGTACTCTTCTGATCTCCTTTTCTATGTCCTTTGTCAAAAGATGTGGTTTACATGTTTCTTTGTACAACTCTTTATAGTCCAAAATTATAGTGTTCAGTGCCGGTAATAGTGTATTCATGTGTTTTGTGCACTTCTTTATTATGTCCTCAAAGAATTTATCCTTCTCCTTTTCAACTTTCTCTTTGAAGGTGTCCTTATTCACCTTATCAACCATTATTACATTGTCAGTAATGAATTTGGACAATGTGTCCAATTTACCTAAAGAATCGTTTACATGATCTATGTTACATTTTGGTGCAATCAATTTAAGAATTGGTATGGTGTCATCAATTGCCTTGTAGGCCAATGCATTACAGTCTGTTATCTTCTTGATTGAATCTAGGAGTACCTCTGTTACATTAGTAGGTCTAAATTCACTTGATGAAGTTCTAGATGTCTAACCTATTACCTTAATTACCTCTATGCTTCAAACATTAGTAACCATTTTGCTTGTGTTATCCTTCAATGGATCAGTTTGAGTTTTCATTTCAGCTAGTAAAGTTTGTTTGATTGTTTAGGTGTCTCAGTGATTGCCAGTTTCTCTACTTCAATATGTACCTCTATCTCAGTAGGTTTCTTTGTATGCTCAACTATTGGTATCTCAGTCCTAATAGGTTTCTTTGTGCCAGCATCTATACCTTTAGTATTGTTCCCAGTATCCAATGGTTACTCTATTTGTAATGATTGCTCTAATTGTAATGATTTCTTTATTGGGATCTCAACCTCAACAATCTCTACCAGTTTTTCAACAATGTTTCCACTGTCAACATTATCATCCTTAACCTTTGTAGTGTCCTTATCCACAACAATATTCACTTCTTGAGTACCCACATTCATTGTGAATAGTATTTCAGATTCAGGATTAGTGTCATCATGTGTGATACCTTCATTGTTAGTAACCAGTGGATCAACAGTATGTACCGGTGCAGTATCCAAAGGTGGCGGTAAATACTCAGTGATCTTGATGTTTGGAATACCACCAATTTTACCTTTCCCCTTGTTGTTATCCTTTTGATACACCTTGAATGTTTTCTTCCACCGGTTCATTTCCTCTTGTTTTTGTTTTTCCACAAAAAAGATATCCCATTTACCAGCAGTCTCCTCTGTAATCTCATTCACTCTACCTTCCATCAAACTTTCTTTTTGGTGATCACTAGAAAAAATGGGTATGTTAGCCTGACAAATTAGATCATCAATTTCCTCTTTTGAGTTAACTGGATGTACAGCTAGAAGTTTTTCAACTTTTAGTTTCTTATCCAATTCCATCACTACAATCCTTTTTGCATCTAATCTTCTATATAGTTCATTAGGTAAATCATTCACTACTTCAATTAAAACCTTTTTGTATATATCCAGATCTAAAATTATACTATTCTCAATTCTTTCCTTGTCTGAATATTTGAATTTCCCTATCTGAATCTTTGAATGTGCTATACAATTTACTCACATTAGCCAAATTACCATCATCAATTATTTCATTTAATAAATTATCTAATGAAGGTATGTCTGGTTTCTATTTCTTCTTGGGAGTTAGTTTCCTAGCTGGTTACCTTACTGCCTATTGTTTCTTCCTCAAGGTCCTTGTTCTTTTGGGTGAAGGAGAGGGTACCGATGAAGGTTTTCTCTTCCTCTCAACTCTTTTGAATTCAGTTGGTATCTCACTATCAGAAGATGTGCCAACCGATGAAATGTGTGCCTCTAGTTGTAGTCCTTCCAGCTCACTAGCCGTTATCCTAGTAAAGTTCATAACATTTTCTTTGAATTCCTGTACCTTCTTTGATGCATTCCTAATGTAATTTTCTCTTTTCTTGTTTTGCTTCATTGTTTTCACACCACTCTCAATAGTTTTAACATTACCAAATACTTGTTCTGTTGGTTCTCTTGGTGCATTTAACAAAGCTTTTGCATATGTCTCAATAATGTTGAGATCTATCTCATAGCCCATTTTAGTTACCTATATAGTCCTAGGAAGTAAATAATCCATCCATGTCTCATCCTTTTTGATGACAAAATAGATTTCTTTGTCATATTTGTCCACTACACTTTGCAGTAGTCTTTCTCTAGTTTTCATTTGAGCTTGAAAAGCTTTAAATTATTCAGTTATATTGTTGTTTTTTGTAGTTCCCATGCCGATAAAGGATTCCTCTAATTCTTTTCCTACTGGTATGTCATATCCAAAGTCTTTTGGTCCTATATCGGGAATTTCCTTAGTGAAATACAACATTAACCATACTAGAAGATTAGTAAAGTGAAATGTCCCTTTCTTATCTCCTTTAATCTTTTTCAAATTATCAATGAGCTCATCTTTCAGCCCTTCACACACATTAATGATTGCATTGTTGTTGACCATTTCATAAGCACTATTAATGCAAAGACTAGAAACTGAATTAAGTCTATTTGTATGTGTAGTCTTGTAACCAAGAATCATACTTATGAATCTCTCATTGATGTCTTTGATGTCATTCACTCTTAGTGATCTACTGTCTGATGTTCTTCTAGTTAGGATCATTACCTTTTTGTTAGGAACTTTCTTTGTTTTGTCTAGTCTTTTGTCGGTTGAGGGTAAACCAGTTACTGCCCTAATTGCTTGCCGAGTGAATTTGTAGATAGAATCGAACCATAGAAATTCTCCATGTTCCCTACTTAGGAAAATTCTCACTACTTCTAGAAATTTAGGGATATTCAATATCTCAAAAAAACCTAAAGTCTCTGCAATTTTGTGTTCAAGTTTAACAGTGCATTTTCATCGCAAATTACCATTCTAAACATTTTCAATAATTCCTCGAAACCTAATTCTTCAATGTTGCAATGAATATAAATCCTCAGGTCTTCAGTGTAAGCTACACCTTTAGGAATTTTTGTAAAAGCACCTATGGAATCATCTTTCTTAGCTACTTCAAGAATTATCTTAAACATGGGCCTATGGTGTTTTACATTTTCCATGATAGTAGGGTTCGTAGTAAATTCAGGAGCAAAAGAAGAAGCAATTTGAAAAATACCTTTAGTTACCTGATAATATCTGAATGCTTGAAAGAAATCGCTTCAGACCTTCACATTGAATGTCTTTGCTTAGTTTTAACACCCTCTACTAATTTGAATGCTCAATGAATAAAAAATGACTTTTCTCTCAACAACCGCATTAAATGCTCACCAATTAAGTGAAAAATTAACACATCTACTAGTAAAGAAGAAATATATCTTATCACCATCGACTGAGGGTAATCTATATGATATTCAATTTGCTGCAATACCCCTAAAGGGTTACTTCTTAGTTGGATGAAGAATCTCCTACCAGTCGAGGGTTACTCTATTCTACCAATGAAGAAATAGTCTCATCAACATCATGATCTATCTTCCTAATCCATTGTTTTGAAAATTCTTGGTTTACCTCATCTACCTTTTCTTTGCCTTTGAAACTCGATCCTTTATTATTTACCGATGAAGTCTTACTTCTACATAATTTTGCAATATGTTCAATCTTTTTACAAGCATAACAGGTCACATTATTCCACTGAATAGCTTTTCCATATCCTATGTCGGTTTGTGTTCTGCATTGATTAGATAAGTGTCCATATCTTCTACAAACATAACATTTCACATTCATTTTGTAGTTTTCTGAATTATGACCAACTTTGTTGCATTTGGAACATTGGTCGGTGGGTGCATTAATGTTCTATTTTTTTCTAAATCTACATTGATTTTCTTTATGACCATATTTGTTGCAATTGAAACATTTTTTGTTAAAATTGTAAGCATTAGTTTGTCTTACCGGTTTACTATGATCATGATTGTTTGCAGTACTAGAACTTTCTCCAACTTCAAATTCAAGTCCATTTGTATCTCCATTTGGTTTCTGACTTTTCAGCATATCATCAAGTTCCTTTGAACTTTTCTTGAATTTCTCTTTGTGTTGATTTGTAGTAGCAAACACATTTTATCAAATTCCCTTTTTTGTCATAAGTTCAGTTTTAACATGTTGCATGTGAATCAGATCTGTCTTCAACATATCATTTTCATGACTGAGTCTTAGATTTTCATTTCCAGCATCATTGAGTGTTCTAGTCAAGTCATCTTCATTCTTGTGTATGTCTTCAATGTCTTTACAAAACCTCATAGTCATATCTTACATTTCATTTTTTATAGTATTGTTTTCTTGTCTCAACTTGTTCACAAGTTCATTGAGAGTTTGCTTTTCATCAGTATCATTCTACATCTTTTCATGAAGTTCTTTTCTTTTATTTCAAGCTATAGTAAGATTCTCCTAAAGTCCTTGAATGAATTCTGGTGCAGTCCTCAGATCATCTTCAAGTTTGATATCCTTCAACTTCTCTGCATCATAATCTACAAGAGCTCCTTCCAATTGTTTTCTTAAGTTCTCGATCTATACCAGTGTCAGAATCTTTCTCAAGCTATTAGTCTTTTGAAAATAGAGGACCAGGCTCTAATACCAATTGTTAGGATTAATGATAGTTCAAAAGATACTGAGAGGGGGGGTGAATCAGTATCTAACCAGTTAGCAGAATATTTAAACTTATTAAGAATTTTGCATCTCAAAATAGTGTACTAGTAAACAAGAATTAATGCAACAAATAAGAATAACAGAGATAGCATAGAGAACACACCATAACAGAAGATATTTAACAAGGAAACATGGTGTGGGAAAAATATCAGTGGGATTTGTGACCCACAATATTCACTCACTGATCAATGAATAAATATTACTTACAATGAGGGGTTTGCACATGTAGGAAGACCAACTGCCTAGAGCACATTGCTCAATAAGAGTCACACTAACTACAAAAGTGGATTATGAAATCTAATACAATGTACTGCTTCAAAATAGCATCAACTATGCCAGGTTCAGTACCGATTTAAGCTCATTCCATTACCAAAACCTTTGCTATCAATTATATCACCACGTACACAATTTTCATACTTCCATACATTCATTTTCTATTGTAAAATGACCTATAAGATCTCATACATATATTTGAGTCTTTTACAATATGCCATGTCGTATTTTACAAAATATTATTACATTTAAATAAAATAAACAAAAGCTTATTCCCTGTTAGTTGGGGTGTCGGTACGCATTGTTTCCGTTGTCAGTGAAGTGTCCGTCGATGTCGGTAACTGCTAGTGGCTTACTAGATGAATACTAGTTGGTTACCAGGTGGTTGCCATCAATGACAACATCAATTATTCTCATAAGAGTGTAGAAGGCCAACAATTACTTGAAGGATTTGTACCCTAATGATGATTTTGCAGCCATTTACAAGGTTTGTCAAGAATTTCAAAGTCACTTTCATAGTGAATATGTCGACTTTACTTTGTAGAATGGTTTGTTGTTTCAAGGTGGATAGTTGTGTTTTCCCAAAGGATCGATGAGGGAAAATATGATCCAAGAAAAGCACAATGGATGTTTTAGTGGTCATTTTGGCCTTAATAAGACATTGAAACTTATTTAAAGGTTATACTATTGGCCCAAAATGCAGAGGGATACTAGAAGGTATGTTGAGCAATGTATGATTTATCAAAAAGCTAAAGATACAACTACTAATCCTAGTCTGTATCACCCATTACCTATTCCTACAAGGCCAAGGGAATGTGTAAGTATGGATTTTGTGGTTGGATTACCCAGAACAAATCTTGGCTGTGATAGCATTTTTGTTGTTGTTGACAGATTCAGTAAGATGGCACATTTTGTTCCTTGTAAAACTACTCATGATGCTAGTCACATTGCACACTTTTTTTTCAAAGAGGTTATTAGAATCCATTGATTTTTGGTTAGTATTGTTTCAGATAGAGATATCAAATTCCTTGGACATTTTTGGAAAAGATTGGGAACTAATTTGTCTTTTGGTGTAGCCTATCATCCCCAAATGGATAGTCAAATAGAGGTCATCAATATGAAACTTGGTAACCTTGTAAGGTGTTTGACAAAAGAATATGGATAGAGTTGGGATTAGATTCTTCATTAGGAAGAGTTGCATACAATGATAGTGTCAATAGGTCTACTAGGAAGAGTCCTTTTGAGATAGTATATGGTATGCACCCACGAGGTGTTATAGAATTACGAGATCTTGGTAATCTTTCACACAAAAGTGGTCAAGTAGATGATGTCACTCAATCTATGAAGGAGGTTCATGACCAATTCAGACGAGCTCTCCAAGATTCTTCACAAAAAGTTAAAGCCAGAGTTGATGCCACACAGAGAGGTGTCCAATTTTCAGTTGGAGATTTGGTGATGGTACATTTGAACAAGGCTCAACTTTAGAAAGTAGTTCCCAGCAAGCTACAAATGAGGAGAATAGGCCCATGTAAATTTTTAGCCAAGTATGGCTCTAATGCATATAAGATTGATTTGCCATCTGATATTACTTTGTCTCCCATTTTAAATGTTGTGGATTTGGTTATCTACAAGAGATAACTTCCCAAGGAAAATGCATGAGTTTTTGATGTTCAACAGTCAATTGCCAACTTGCCCTTACTTTCTTCTTCCATACCTCAAGCTGAGACAGTATTGGATTCCCATGTTCTGAAGAAGACTAGACAACAGGTCTACATGGAACATTTGGTCAAATGGATGCATAAAACTGATTCTGAAGCGACCTGGATTTGTAAATCAGACTTTGTCAAGTCGGGAATTGATCTCTCCTTGCTGCAACACGTAGTCACTTGACTTATTTGGTTTTGGGGGAGTATGGTGTAGGAGCACCTAAGGGTTGAAATTCCCTTAACCAATTTTGGCTTGTGAGACCTTCCAGTGGTCATGTAAATACATAAGGAATGGCTCTAGTCCATTTGTTTGGTTGTTTATTTCAGTTTTTGAAATTTTGTCTTAACAACAAGACCTACCCTGATGGGCAACACTTACCTCGATGAGGTCATTAGAGTATGGAGCATTGTATCAGGTATCAAAAGGAGCAATTTCACGTTACCCTGATGACCCGATGAGTAAGCATTGGGAGCATAGCTCTTCAGAGTATTGTATCAGGTATCGGGAGGAGCTATTTCAAGCTACCCCAATGACCCAAGAAAGCATTGGCGTGGAGAGGTTGTATCAAGTTATTGGTGGGCAAGGTTCTCACCTACGCCGACAACCCCATAAAAAAGTGGATGGATAGGAGCAAGTCCTCGACCATCAGGAGGGATGCTTTAGTGTTACGCCAATGACCTAATGAAAAAGCACAAGCGGAGGAGGCAGACTCTAGTGGCATCGGCCATCGGACGAAGGGATTTCTTGTTATCCCAACACCTGATGGAACATCATAAGTGGAGCATTGACCATTGGGTTAACATGTTTTGAAGCCTTCTTGATCACCTGAAAGGAAGTGAGAAGCACAGCAAATCGTCATTGGCCATTGAAAACCCTAATTTCTTGCTATCCCAATGACCCGATAGAAAGTGCGGAGCACAGAAAGTTGCCATTGGCCAGCAGGAACTAGGATTTGATGTTGCTACCCCAAAGCCTGATAGAAACATGTGAGCTTTACAAGTCACCAATAGACTTCAAAAGCCAGCTTCTGAGGTTACACCGATGACCCGATATGAAACAGTTTTCTCCAGGACCCATTATGAAACTGATTTATCCAGTTTGTAACTGTATGTGTTTTCATGATGGATGGATGAACTATAAAACACCGCAAAGGTGAATTGTAAGAGGTTCAATGGGACTGGTTGGAAAAGAAATACATACAAGTCTATTTTATGGTTTTTCTATCACTAAGTGTTGTTCTGTCTCATTTTGTAAAGTATTTCATTATAGTTCTATAATTAAAGTTTCCTTTTTGTTTTTTGTTTCTTTTTTTTGAATTCACTGTGTGAATATGGCTCTGTCTTGAACCTCCATCGTGGGATCCGCATGGCCATTGGAGCACTTCAGGAAGAGCTGAAAAATGTACAGTATGAGTAGAGTAGTAGTAGGAGGTAACTAGGAAATGGTAATCATCATTTCTGCATGCTAAGCCTAGGTGAGCTTCGACATAGTCCAGCTAGGATTCAGTGACCATGAAGGAGATAACTTGCAGGGGAAGGAATCTGCTGAGAACTGGAATAAGATCGAGAAGGCTACAAGCCTAAAACCGAGACATTGTGAAACCAAAAGGAGAAAATTTACTAAACCAAACAATATGGGTGGTTTAACAAAGATAGATTGAATGTGTGTGTCCTACAGCCCTACAAGATTATAGAGAGAAATCTTCTTTATGATCTTGTATCAAGTGTGGTGAGAAAATACAAGTAGGGAAGCACTTAGAAGTCTAGAAGGGTAGACTTCGAACTAGGAAGAGATAGAAGCAAACCACCAAAGAAATCTAATTGATGGTGAACTAGGTAGCCTCCCTTTCAGAACTACATCTTTGGATAGTAAGCACAATATTGACAATATTTATTATGTTGAAGGTTTCAAGCATAATATTTTGAGTGTTGGTGAATTAGTTGAAAAAGGATTTTAGTTACAATTCAAGAATGGTAAATGCAAAATTAAAAATAGAACTAGATTGGAGATTACAACCGGTAATCAAACTAAAGGTAATATCCTTCATTTGAACAACAATGATAAGACATGCTTGATTGCACATATTGATAAAAGTTAGTTATGGCATAAGAGACTTTGTCTTGTAAATTTTGATTGTATTTTAAAGATCAGTTCAACTAAGGCAGTAAGGGATTTACCTAAGACTGTGAAACCTCATAATCCAATATGTAAGAAATGTAAAATGGGAAAGCAAGTTAGAACAACCTTTTAGAGTATTTCTGAGAAATCCAATAATGTTCTTGATTTAATTCATACTGACTTGTGTGGTCCAACAAGAACAAGAAGTCTATAGGGAGATAGATACTTTATGCTAATTATTGATGATTATTCTAGAATGTGTTGGGTTACTTTTCTCAGAGAGAAATCATAAACTTTTGGAAAATTCAAACTATTCAAGGCAATGGTAGAGAATGAAACCGGTAAGAAAATAAAATGTTTGAGATCTGATCAAGGAGGTGAATTTACATCTAAGGAATTTAATACATTATGTGAAGTAAATGGAATCAGAAGACAACTATCAGCACCCAGAACACCTAAGCAAAATGGAATTGTGGAAAGAAAGAACAAAACTATTTTGGAAGCAGCTAGAAGCATGATATTGGAATAAAATCTACCTCATGTATATTGGAGAGAAGGTGAATACATTGGTTTAAACTTTCAACTGAGTTCACATCAAAGGTGAAACTGGTAAGACCCCTTATGAACTATGGTTTGGTAATGCTCCTACTTTTAAATACTTTATAATTTTTGGAAGCAAATGCTATATTAGGAAAGATGACTATGTTGGTATATTTGATCCTAGAAGTGATAAAGGAATATTTCTTGGTTATTCATCCAAGAGTAAGGCATATTGTTTTAATAAAATATTGTAGAAAATCATTGAGAGTACTAATTTGAAGATAGATGAACACTTTAGAAGAAATTCAAGGTCTCTAGATTCTGAACCAGTAGTTGAGATGATCATAAATGAACCTATATAGAGTGCACCGGTACATAATGTGGATCCAGTCACACCAACATCATCAGAGAATTCCACAGTGACAGAAGAACAAAAACATGTGAATAAACCCAGGTATGTAAGACTGTATCAGAACATTAGGTCCTCTTTGTGTTGAAGCTTAACCACTTGAGGAAAAGATCTGAAGATGATGAAGGAGGAGGGTCCCAAATTGAAGATCTGGAATCCTTGTGCAGAGACGAACAGATCCCCCTTCATTTCATGGATTTTTCGGAGGACCGTGTGCACTCCGGGCACCATCGTAATCTATCGTAATCTATTGTAATCTATTTTGGAGGGAGTGGTTTCTCTCCCATAAGGCTTTTCCCCATGTAAATCACTGTGTTATGGATTAAATCTTATTAAGTCTATTTCTATTTTTTATATCTATTTTAAGGATTTGTAAAAAACATTGCATTACCCTCCTCTCAAGATTAGTTTAGGAAGTTGTTCCACTACTTGACTTCCTTAAAAGTGGTATCAAAGCTTGATCACCTTTGGTTTCAGTTCTTGATTGTTGGGGTTTTTAAACTAATATATATTTGAGTGGGAGCTTTTGCAGAGGACACTTTTTGATCTTGTTTCAAGAGTTTTCAGATGGCAAGTTCCTCATGAAAAATAGTTGTGGAAAAATTTAATGGAAATTTTTTTGACATCTGGAAGCTAAAGACGGAAGATCTCCTAATAGATCGAGATCTATGGGATGTTGTTTATGCAAATTTTCAAAGGCCCTTAGATCCTACTGCAGGGGACCTGTATAATGTTATGGTCCAAAAAGCCAAGGGTCTAATCAGACTGTTCCTGGCAGACTCTGTTCCGATCAATGTCCATGAAGAAAACACTACAAAGAAGCTATGGACTATGCTTGGTGAACTATATCAAATGAAATCTTTATTAAATCATATTTTCTTGAGGAAGAAATTATATTCCTTGAATATCAAAGAGAGTGGATGAGTTGTAAACCATCTAAAAGCATTCAATATGTTGGTGGCTCAATTAGTATCTATTAGTGTTAGGATGAATGAAGAGGCAAAATTTTATATCTTGCTTTGTTCTTTGCCTAATTCGTGGGATTCTCTTGTTATGAATATCGGTAGTACTTATGTTTTTTTGAAGTCTAAACATGTGGTGGGTGCCCTACTTGGTGAAGAGATGTCAAGGAAGGTATCCCAAAATTCGAAGGAAGCCCTAACTATCAGTGGAAGACCTAAGGAGAAAGCCAAGAAGAATGAGAAGTGTGATAAGTCTAAATTGAGAGAGAGATCGAAATATCCTATAAACTCCAAAGTCATTTGCTATAATTGCGGTAAACCAGGTCACATTCATAAGGACTAAAAAGAAGAAAAGAAGAAGATTGATTTTGATTTTGAGTCCAAGAAGGAAGATGGTGATGCATTTATTGCAGCTTTGGTGACTCATGCAGGTAATTTTGCCTGGTGAATTAACTCACACATATTTTCATATGACTGCCAATAGAGGTAAGGTGTACTTGGGTGATGATGTACATTTATACATTGTTTCTCGAGATAAAGTTAGAATCAGGTTTTATGATGGTACAATAAAAAGGGTTAATGGTGTGCTACATGTCCCATGTTTAAAACAAAATATATTATCTGTGAACAAACTAATAGATGTGGGTGTGAAGGTAATCTTTTCTAAAGAAGGATGTAAGATGATTAAGGTTGCGATGTTAATTGCAAGAGGTATCAAGTTTGACACTTTGTATAAGCTAGGCACAAACACTTTTGAGTGTAATAGCACTTATGTAAAATGTAAATCTGTGGAAGATTTAAGGGTTTCACCTTTAGCAGGTGTAAATGGTTTTTGGGTACCTAAGGGTTCTCTCTCTCTTGAAGCAAAGTTACTTGTAGAGAAGACTATGTTATGGCATAAAAGACTTGTTCACATTGAAGAAAATGGTGTAAGGGCCTTGAAAAATAAAAACCTTGTTAAAGGTTTGAATGATTCTAATCCTAAATTTGATTTCTGTGAGCATTGCATTTATGGAAAACAAAAACGTGTTCAGTTTTACTTGAGTTTTTAGAAAACTTGTGGTATTTTGGATCTTATTCATTATGATGTGTTTTGTCAGATAGATGTTGCTTCAATTGGAAAATCCACATATTATATTTAATTTATTGATGATTTTAGTAGAAGGACATGGGTTTATTTTGTAAACAGTAAATTTGAAGTTTTTAGTCAATTTAAAGAATTTAAAGCAATGGTTGAGTTGGAGATTGGAAAAAAAAAATTTTTTGAGGACTAATAATTGTGGTGAATTTTTCTTTAATGATTTTGATAGATTATATAAAGACTATGACATTAACAAATAGAAGAAAACTTTGTATTCTCCACAAAAAAATGGAGTTACAGAAAGAAAGATCAAGACACTGATGGAGAAGGATATGAGTATGCTGAGTTGTGTTGGTCTAGAACAAATGTTTTGGGCTGAAGCTATTGCCACTTCTTGCTACCTTATTAACAGGTCTGCTACACTAGCCCTTGTTGATAAAATGCCTATGGAAGAATGGTTAGGTCACAAGCCTTCATTGAGACATCTTAGAGTTTTTGGTTGTGAGGCATATGCACATGTGCCAAAGGAGAAGCAAACAAAGTTGGAGAACAAGGTTGTGAAATGTATCTTCATCGGGTATAGTTATGGTGTGAAAGCATACAATCTTTGGGACCTTATTGTACAAAAGGTAATTCATAGTAGAAGTATTATTTTTATAGAAATTAAGTCTTCTTTTGTTACGTTGTAGCCAGAATAGACTAAAAAGGAAGAAGTGATTCAATTCCTTCTACACCTAAAAGAGTTGAATCGAGACCCCTAGATAGGCAAAAAGTTGAGGAGATGTCATCTAGCTCTAAATATTTAGATGAGGAGGAAGAACCTCTAGCTCAGCATGTTCAAAGCTTTACAAGACATATACAAACAACTGAAAGGTAATTACTTGATGATTGGAGATGTACTTTTTCTTTGAATAATAATAATATGGATGAACTGAAATCTGTAGAAGAGGCATTAGATATGAATGATGCAGAGTCCTCAAAGATTGTTAGGGAAGAAGAAATGGAAGATTTGAAAAATAATGATACATGGGATCTTCTACCATTTCCTAAAAGATGAAATCTTGTTGGTTGCAAATGGTTATTCAAGAAAAATATTGGTTGAAATGGAAGCATTGAGGAGAATTATAAAGGAAGGTTGTTTGTAAAAGGCTACTCTTAGGTTGAGGGTGTTGAGTATGGTGAGATATTTTCTCCTGTTTCCAAAATGACATCCATTAGATTTTATATGACACCATACTCTTAGGTTGAAGGTGTTGACTATTGTGATTTGGAGGAGGATATTTATATGGCATAGCCGAAGCACTATGTGGTGAAAGGTAAAATTAATTTTATCTGTAAATTAAAGAAATCCTTGTATGGCCCCAAACAAAGTTCTAGGATGTGGTAACCAAAATTTGGTACATGTGTTAAGTTCAAGACTTGATCATTCTAAATCAAATCACTGTGTTTATTATAAATCTGATAGTTATAATTTCCTATACATTGCATTGTATGTGAGTGATATGTTATTTATTAGTAAAGGGAAAGGTATGATTTCCAAACTAAGTCTCAGCTCGCTGCTAAAATTAGAATGAAAGATCTTGGTGCAATGAAACACATTTTGGAGATGGAAATTAGAAGAGATATAATGAATAGAAAGCTATGGCTAGGCTAGAGTAAGTATGTGAATTCAATGTTACAGAGGTTCAACATGCAGGATTGTAGACCATTATGTGTTCCTTCTACAGTTGGAACAAAATTATCTACTGTATATTGTCATACATCTCCATTGGAAATGGAAGACATAAAAAGAGTTCCTTACCAAAGTGAAATTGGAAGTTTGATATATGTTATGTTCTATACTAGACCTAACATTTCCCAAGTAGTGGGAGTCCTATCGAAATATATGTCTAATCCTGGTAAAGTTCATGGGGATGCAGTCAAAAGAGTCTTCAGATATTTGTAGGGTACCTCAGAGTATTCTTTGTGTTATCATGGTAATTTAGTTGGAGACATGATTTCCCTTGACATTCATGAAAATGTGGATTTAGATTGGGCAAGTGATATTGATCGAAGAAGATCGACCAGTGCTTATGTGTTTAATTTATTTGGTGGGGCAATTAGTTGGATGAGTAAGCGATATTCTCTAGTTACTTTGTCAGCTAATGAATCATAGTATATGGTAGCTACTCATGCTTGTAAACAGGCCATTGTGATTAAGAGACTATATTTAGACATTGGAATAAAACAAGGAGTCGTGATAGTTTATTGTGACAGCTAGAGTGCAATCTGCCTAGCTAAGAACCTGACATTTCATGCCCAGACCAAACATATTGATGTTCAGTATCATTTTGTCAAAGATATGTTCAAAGATGGTAGGGTGAAGTTGGTTAAGCTATAAACTTTGATGAATGTTAAAGATTATTTAACTAAGGTTGTGACCATAAAGAATTTCAGATGGTGCTCGAAGTCTATGGCCTCATGGCCCCTAGCAATTGATTCATTGTGTTGATACTCCCTTTGCTATTGCAAGGTGTTCAACAAGTGGGACATTTTTTTGGAAAATGTTGTCTCAACCTTGCATTTACATAAGGTTACTATTTATGGTAAGTTTTCATTTGAGCATGAAATGATGCAAAATTCTCCCCGAAGCTTCTGATTGGCTAGATAAACATTCTAGTGAAGTTATGTCATGAGATCACAATGAGGCAATAGAGAACTCCATGATATTTTCAGCATTCCAAATGGTTCATCATTAGGACACACAATTCTCAAGTTGTAAAATAGGAAATATTAAATACATTAGACATATAAATGAGTTGTGAAAAGGGAGAGACACGTAATAGGGTATCTAGAAGGGAGATAAGGTTGGCTACACCTTATTGGGTGGTTTTATACCATGATTTTGTAATACCAATTGAAGGCTTATTGTATTGAATCTCCTATATACGAGGTGAGTGAGATAGAGGTTGTGTGTAAGAGTCAAGTATTGTTGTTGAGTTCCCTCTGAATCTCTGATTGGTGGTATTCCTACAAAGATCTTTCTCTGCAATTACATTGTAATCTATTTTGATTAATGAATAATATATTGGGAAGCTTTTGGAGTGTGGGGTTTTTCTCCTATAAATCACTATGTTATGGTTTGAATGTTATTATGTCTATTTTTTATTTATGTAACTATTGTAATGATCTGTAAAAATTTTTGCATTACCTTCCTCTCAAGGTTAGTGTAGGAAGTTGTTGTGCTACTTGACTTTCTTGAAATATAGGGGAGATAAACAAGAAGAGAGGGAGAGAGAATAAGAGATAGGATGTAGGGATAAACATGGGGGTTAAGGAGGAAAGGTGAGTTAGAGAGGAAGAGAGGGTGGGAGGGACCTACAGAGGGGGGGAGAAGTGAGACAAAAATGACAATATCAATGGAGAGGAAAAGATGAAGGGAGGTAATGAAAGGTAAAACCTCAACTATTTATCTTTAATCATAAACTCTAAAATCTAAGTCCTAATCAATGTGAGAGAGAGAGATCGATAGAAAGAGAAAGAGAATAGATCCAATTCAACAAAAAGAATGATATCATTATTTAGTACTAGCGTTATGTGAGTGCATTTTCATAACCCTATATGAATACCCTAAACCATATAGGCTCAACCCTATACTGAAAACCTAGAGACATAGATAGATGGGGATAGAGAGAGGTGGGCAATGAGACATGGATGGAGAAGAAGGGAGGGAGGGAGGGTGCTAGAAACCTAGAGAGTGTAGGAAGGATATGGAGATAGAAAGGGGTATTAATATCATATATATATATAACATTAATTTTTAAGACACGTATTGAATACAAAATATAAGTAGGAAAAATAAAATAAAATGGATATTCATTTCAAATAACTATCTAGTTTTAAGTGCAAAAAATAGATATCCATTCAAAACAAATAACTATTTTTTTCTAATAAATGTTGCTACAAAAGGATTTTCCTTGAGATTGCTTTGTGTTTGGCTTGGGGGTATCAAACCCAAAAAGGCAATTGCCCCAATGTGTTTACAAGTTCTCCATATTTTTTCAAACTTTGTCCTATGTGTTGATGAAGTTTTCTTAATCTAAATTTTATGGAATGAAAATTGTTTATTCATGAAATTGTCAATATTTCATCAATATAAGATATACCTTGTTTTGAATTTAATAATTATTACTAATTTTCTACATGCATTATGTCTAAATTTCTAATTAATAAGTTGATTGAAAAACTTTTATAACTTTCAAATCGTTTCACATTTTTCAAATCCGAAAGATGTGTCATTCTCTATGCTTCACAGACTAGAGGTTAAAAAAATTGAGTTTCGTAAATTTTTTATCAAGTTAGGGTGGTCAAACAAACAATTCTCAATATTTTCAAATGTCCTAATAAAAAATCAATAACTAATAATTTAGTTAAAAAAAAATTAAAATGAAAATATGCATCACATCTGAGCATGTTTTTTATTAGGGGAAAATGAGTTTTGAAGGGCCCCTAAAACCATTTACAACATTCGATCAAAAGATAGCCATTAGAGAACACCGAAAAAAGATAGAGACAACTGACATAGAAAAGAAATAACAAAAAGCCATCAATGGAAAGACACAACACACATGAACTAAAGACAAGACAACAAAAAAAGTAGAATAAAGCCAAGACTAGGTAAAGTTCTGTAGAAATATGCATCACATCTGAGCATGTTTCCTCTACTAATATTGTAAGTTTCAAAGAGTAATGTTATTTTTTACTTTTTCTTAGGTTGACTCCAGACAAACACCCACTTTTTACTTTTAAAAAAAAATAGAACTACTGACTTGAAATTTCAAACTATCATTAAATAGATTTACTTTTTCCAAAAAGATAACTATTAGCTTAGAAAATACATTCAATTTTATATAATTTTTTTCCTTATATATTTGTCAAAATATGTTAATAACCTATCCAATTTTTTATTTGAAGTTTCCTAACTCTTTTTTTCATAATTTGTATTTCCACCTTAGGGCCTATTTTGGGCCCATGATCTTTCACTCACCCTTTGATGGGGTTGAGAATAGAAAAGAAAGAAAAGCTTACAATGTAAAATTCCAAATTCAAACTAGAGTCCAAAATCCACAAGGAAAAATAAACACTTGTGTGAGATTTTTTGCGAGGAAACATGGACCAAGAACATAGAATTCTTGGTTGTTTTTGGGACCTTGGGTTTGTTACCTAGAACAAATGTAAGAATAATTTAGAAGGGGATGTGGGGTGCAAAAAGAGATATGAAATTGAATTGTTAGGTTCCAAGTCCTCATTATGTCCTCAGGATCAAAGTGCACAAGGAGATGAAAGGCAAATACATGTGAGGAATAAAGGATAAATAAAAATTAAGAATGAGAACCAAGGAATAATTGATAAGCTCCAAGATCCATGAAAAATCAAAGAACTTAAAAAACCTCAAAATATCCAAGCAAGAAGCTCGGTAATTGGACCATAAAAGTAAGTCACTCTATTATCACATTTTACTAAGGGATTCAAGATAATACCATTTTTTAATAAGCACCCTAAAATAAGATTTTAACATAGGCGACCCAAATGGATGCCTCTCAAATAAATTCAATGGTGGGTGAGATAGGCTTAAAATATAACTTTTGGAATAGAAAAATCATATTAAATAGGAATGAAAATACTAGATCCTGTTTGGGATGGATCTATCTTTCAAACGTAGCAAGAATATAGATCTCCAAGAGTAGATTAAAAATGCGAACGAAAAAAGAGACGAAGAGAAAAAAAAAACAATATATACAAGGAAAATAACAACCTACAACAAATTATATGGGTACATATATACATTCAAGACATGGTGACACATAGAACTTACCATGAATACTCATGAATACATAGTCATGTTATTTTGTAAGTTGAACCCTAGAAGAATACCCATGACACATATCCATGAACAAGTTGTAACATCCTCTTTCCTTTGTGAAATGAAATGTTGCTATAGTAACTTGATTCCTCAATATGAAGCTATTTTATTCACACGGCTACAAGAAATGGGTCCTTTTTTCTCTCTTAACTCATTACTAATTATTAAAGGACAAATACTAACTCCACAATTGAATTGATGAAAAATGAAAGTACCTCAATTTCATATTGTAACAAAAAGTATGCATCAACATTGAGTTGATTTGGACAAGGAAGAACATCCTCTAACAACTCAAATTGAAAATTTTTAAGCTATGGCATATAAAAGCTCAAGTAGTTGGTTGATCATCAATCCAATATATTTTTTCCCACTCATATCCATTTCCAACTAGATGTTGGGATCAAATAGATACTCAACCTTGCTCACGCCATCATCACCAACATTAAAAGTGGCACCTTCACCATGAATTTTTTTTATATTGAATTCTTTTTCATTTTAGGCACAACATAAAATTGGCATACATCACTATTACATGTACTATTTCACATTATATTCGAACAAATATTAGAATCATGAAATACTATAGGTGAAGAACTAAATCCTAAATGTCATTTACTGTTAACTTCTTGATGATAACTCATTATGTTATTGGTGCCACCCAAATCAAACTAGTTGCGCACTTAAACTTCCACATATAAGAATTGCAAAAAATATATTCAACTTTGAATAGCTTCATATGCCTCAGGGAGCATATCAATATAAATTATGTTAGGTCTATAAATTTATGGTATGTTGAAAATGGACCAGCAATGAGCTTATGATTAAAGTCCTTGCTAGACTCTCCTTCTTTCCATTTGATTTGTTTAGAATATTTTATATGAATAACAGGGTCTAAATGCAATAATAATTGTTCTTTAAATATAGTCACAAGTTAATTCCAAAAAGAAAAGGAATTCTTTGGAAAAAATTCATACCATATGAGTGCCTTTCTATGCAAGAGCTTAAATAAACCTCATTGAAATGTCATCATAACTTAAAAAAATAAATTATTTTGTGACCTATAAATACTCCAACATGTATAAATACATCTCTTCCACTTGTCATCATCATTTTGTTCCTAATAAATTCTCATACATGTTTTAGAACACCTTTCTCTATTCCCCATTAAAAGTATCTCTCTCATATGACACCACCTTGTGACTCTTATCACAAGGCTAAGCCTTTAACCCATGTCACTCCCTCTCATGCAATATTATCCCTTTGTGTCTTTTTACATCTTGACCCTCCATTCACCCACAAAAAATCTATAAATTGAAGCCTCTCTTCACAAATCCATCACTTAATTCATGCTATTAAAATGCAAAAAGTTTCATCATAATCCATGTCATTATGTTGAAATAGAGAAAAATCCATATTCCAATCAACAAAAGAAGAAAATTAAGTGAGTTTGGGTGCATCACTCTAGATTAAGTAAGAGGAGAATGTATAATAGATTTTATGCTATAATTCTTGTTGTTTTATCTATTTCTCCAATACATTTTCTTACCTTCACCTATTTTTTTTTTAAGATGAGATAATTTTTATTTCAAGGCTATATCTCTTAGAATTTGGATAGGGAGTCACAAATTAGATGCTCTGATACCATTTTGGTGTTAATAGTTAATCTCACAAATCCAAAAAATCACCTACAACGAAAAATTCATATCATATATTAATAAAAAGTTCCATGATTATGTTATGCAATCTTCATAGTATTAGAGTAACTATAATCTCTACTCTTTCTTAATATTCACATAGCTAGATATTAGTTACATAATTATTTAGTATTTCCTAAATGTTCCTTTAGTAAATTGTGTTAGGTAGTTGTAGCTACCCTCGCACCTCATTAGTGCTCTCCTTTTAATTCTTGCATATTAAGTGAGGCTTTTGTACATATTTTACCATCTCATATCAATATCATATCCAAGTGAATATTATTATTCTCTATGCTATGGATGTTTTTGTATTCATTGATCTTGACTTGGGAGAATTTTTTTAACATGGTATTAGAGCATGTTGATCGACAACCCTTCCTAGTTGAGATCTTCGCCAGCCTCTATTGAGATCCTATCTCTTTATAGCTATGTAATTACTTTTGTAGAGAAATTTCTTTGTTATTATTATTGCTGATTTAGATTTAAATATAGAGTCTAGGATTATATTATCAGATGATATTTCTTCTATTTGTAAGACTTTCTCATCTTGTCGATTAGGATGTGTGCAACAATATTATTGGTCACCTATTCATTTTCATCATCTCTTTTCTGGAGAGGAGTTTTGTCCCATGAGGTTTTCTCCCTTTCTCTATTTTTAAGAGATTAGTTGTATAATTAGTTTTACATGGGTACCTAGCATTGCATAGTTTCTGGAACCCATCATCATATCATCTTGCATTTTTTCTCCCTAACTTGCACTTAACAAGGGGTGTTTGAGTAAATATTATTTATTCTTTCTTAAGTTTCACTTAGGTAGATATTATTTGTCATTATTAGATATTTCCTAAGTGTGCATTTAGTAAATTGTTTTAGGTCGTTGTAACTACCCTCGCACCTCATTGGTTTTCTCTTTCTAACTCTTTCCTATTTAAGAAAGACTTTTGTACATAGTTTATCATCTCATATAGATATCATTTCCTAATGAATATTATTACTCTCTATTGTGGAATTTTATGTGACATTTCTCCAATAGATAAAAATATTTATCTAAGAAAGCATGAAAGATATGCCTATACTAAACTAATATAATAAACCTAGAAAAACTTGGATAGATTATAATTAATTCTTAAAAGAGAATAAAGATAATACCTTATATATTAACTCTAAGTGAGGATTAAATTAGAGCATGTGAAGTATCCTTATCTTATGAATTAAGAAAATGACCTATAATTAGTTTGATCTCATATAGAAAAGAAATCATAAGTTTAGTTTAAGTGTAATAAATTAAATTACAGAAATAATTGATTAAATATGATTAATTAGGTGATTATCCTAATTACTCCAATAGGGAGATCATAATATATTTAATCTTTCAAAATCGGCCATCTTTGAAAAATAATGTATTTCTAGAGTTATCTTTTCTTTGTGGCTTTTCGTTGCCTATAAGGTCTCATTCAACTAAGTACTTGGTCCTCAAGTCCTCATTCCATCCAATCTCCTTAACCCATTTTCCTTATTTTCTTCCTAGAATCTAGAACCTTGGGATGAATTGGAGCCTTGAAACTAGGTCCAAATAATAAAATACTTAAGAAAAATCAAACTCAATCAATATCAAAGATCCCTCGTCCCTCCCAACTCCTGAAAATTTATCAAGTTCGAAGATCCCAAGTCCCTGAAACATCCAATGGCCCATTAGGTTTCAAGTTCAAACATACCCCATAATTCCTAAAACCTTATCAAGCTAGAAGATCCCAAGTCTCCCAAACTCTAAAAAATCACATCAATCCCCAAGATCCCAATTCATCTCGAAATACCAAAACCTCAAGATGTCAAGTCCATCCAACCTCCTAAAACTTCATCAAGTTCCAAGGCCATAGCTTAACCTCAAAACTCAACAAAACTACACCCTTGTCATTGGTAGATGCCAATTATTATGCTTTAAATGATCATGTATCAAATTGAGATAGATCAACATCCATATATAGATATAAATAGATATGTTTCGGTAAGTTTTAGGTATCATTGTTACCAAAATTTTGCACCAACTAAATTTTGGTGGCCTACATAGGCCTTACACATTGCAATTGAAGAAAGGTACACACAAATGTTTTTTACAAATTCTTGAATTTTGCACATTATGATTTCAAAGTTGAAGTTATTTCATTATGCAAAGTAATTTTCAAGAAATACCAATGAAAGGATTGCATAAAAATAACTCTTTTATTTAAAAGAGTGTGTAAAGTTTCCCACGAAAGCCATGGGAATAACCAAGTAATCTATAGGCATACATTCTCATACATCTATATAGACAACCTATATAAATAAAAGAAAGAATGAGATGATAGAAGGGTGGCCCGTCAATGCCTGGAATGATGAGCCCGAGATTTAAGAAGTGGTTGATCTTCATCCACTCATCCATTTTCAACTCCTTCCGCTCGTAGTCCATCCATACCTACAAGAGATTTTAAAAAATGATGATTAGAGAAATAAAGATAACCATACTGTCATGCTCAAACTCAATAGAATATACAGTGTATCTACATAGAGATACCAAAATATATGTCTACAACTATGAAGATATCAAATACGGGAGAGAAGAGAACCAGTGCAGAAAGAAGGTGCCATGAGAAAACAACAAGTATCTTGTTTTATCTAACTTATTTGCTTCATGTGTAGATACAGGTTTTCAATTCATATCCATCATGTATGTGGGTTAAAATGGTCTCTCGAAGAGGTCGAGCTCAGCATACATGTCACTATTCAGAGGGTGACATTAGCCAATTATCAAAATACTAAGTACACCATGCCATGATCTCACATGTTGTCACTAAATTATAGAAAGAGACTGTCATCCAATGGCAGAATGAAAAAACATGTACTCAATACATTCAATAGTTAATAGATGACTGATATCATCATATGAGTAGGGGCAATATATGAAATCATAATAGAGCCAAGGAACGATGAAAATTATCGTTTAGAACAATAATGTTATAAATAAGGTCATTATATGGAAAAAGAGCCATAGGACAGTGCATTTATGAAGAAAGTCACAGCCCATAAGACATCAAGCCATGGAGCTTATAATAGTAAGAAACAGAGTTTGCGCCCAAAATTCTGATAGTAGTATTAAAGATGCAAAGATTCATTTTGGTTAATCACTAGAAGACACATGAAAAGTACTCATTTTTGAGTTATATATTACATAGCCATTAAGGTCATTTCAGACTTGAAGATTGCATATAGAGTAACTACACATAGTTGCTGACAGTTAAGAAAAAACAACCTATCATTAAGGATAGTGAGCCTTGCTCCTTCAGTGGACCTATTTTTTGTAGTAGATTGACAGTTATATTTTTAGCATAGGGAGTCTTTTTCATGCAACATTAGTTGGGGTCCTATTTTGAGAATGGGAAGATATTTTTGGTAAAGTTTCGCATGAGCTTTTTAGGATATCTTGGGCAAATTTACCCAAGGATTTTTCTCATGCATTTTTTCATTTTTAGGGTTTTGGTAGAGATGTATTCTATATATTTTTTCCATCTTGTTCTTTTTGTTGGAGTAATTATTTATTCATATTGGATATTAGTACACCTTACTTAAGTTTACTTAGGTACATGCATATCATAGTAGTTTGGGTATGAGACACTTGGGTATTTGTGCAACATTCAGATAGTGTGTGTATGATAATTTCCACCTTTCTATTGCCATTGGGGATAACTCCTTCAATGATGTGTTGTGTGTACCCCACTTGACAATCAATCTTCTTTCCCTCTATCAAATCACACATGGAGCAACTAGGAAAACTATGGAGTTCACACTTGATTCAGTTATCATTAGAGACTTGGAGACTATAGATATTATTGAGACTCAGGTGATTGATCATGCATCTCGGTTATACTTCTTTTTCACATTTTTGTCCTATTGATGAGGGTGATTATTCCTATGTTGATGATTTAGATTTTGAGGAGAACTTTGGGTAATTGAACTTGGGGATTCTCACATGTGACCCCATTCTTGAGCCTTGCATTTCATCTTCTCCTATTGATATAACATCACCTATTGCACTTGATGATGCAGCTAGTGCAACAAATTTGCCTTCTTGTGATTTAGTGTAGTAGGATATTTCTTGTCTTCCAACTTCAGTTGATTGGGATGCCTACTTGACAGACATTGTAGCTTTTTTTGTGGAGTCCTACATTGCATATTTGGGATACATCATTGATGATATTCATCTTCTCTTTGATGAAGATGATCCTTCTTTGATTGTTGTGAGGGAACACTCAGACACTCTTGTGCATTCTCTACATGATCCTTCTTTCAAGGTTGACATCATTGTGGATACTTTTCTACAACAGTTGGAGGAGGTCTCTTTATCCTTAGATGAGACTTGTGAGTCTTTGGATATTGTTTTGCATTCTTCTCCACTAGATCTTGGAGTGCCTTTTTCAGTGGTTTGGAGCAGTTCACCACCTTTGGAAGCGGTATCTTTCATCATTGACATGGGGACACTTGAGCAGTTTTTAGAGATCTCATTCATCATGAGTTTTTTTCCTACATCTCCCCTTCATGATTGGGGAGACTTCATGGATACACGTTTGGTTTTGTTTCTTCCCAAGGGGAGGAACGTTGTTTGATGTTTGTAGAGTATTTTCTTCATTCATCTTCGAGATTATACCATTGGTGTTGATTCTACATTGAGAGGGGGACACCTAGTCTCTCTTCTTCTCTCATATGGGGGGGACCTTTTCCTCACATGGGGTTTTTTCCTTCACATGCTTCTATGAGAGTTCTTTGTATATAGTTTTCATCTCTCTTTTTGGGGGGGTTTTTTCCCATTGGTTTTTTCTCTCTTTCCCCACTTTGTGAGAGATTTCATTGCATTGGTTTGCACGCATTTGTATTTGTACACGGGTACCTAACATGGCCTAGTAGCCGAGACCCATCTTGCATTGCTTAGTTGCATTGTAGACTTAAGTGCATTCCTCTAAGTTGTACTTAAGGGTGGGGTCTTGGTGTAATTATTTATTAATGTTGGATATTATTACACCTTACTTAAGTTTACTTAGGTACATGCATATCATAGTAGTTTGGGTATGAGATACTTGGGTGTTTGTGCCACATTGGGACAGTCTGTGTAGGAGAATTTCCACCTACTGTGATCTTGTCTTGTTGTTACATTCCACATTCGGTGGGTGATCCAACTCATGTGGAATATTATATTGTTTCTCCTACCTAGCACACCTATTTCCTACCTACCCTTGTTTCTTATTGAGCCACATGTCATGTTTGTGTTCTCACATATCCATATAGCCTTTCCTATATAAGCAGGCTCGCATTCATTGGATGTAATAGCATAGGTTCATGATCCAATTGATCAATATTTTCATCTTGATAGGATACAGTTTATTCCTATCAATATTTTGTCTCTCTATTTTGTACTTTTCATTGATCTCTTGAGCTTGGAAAAATCTCACACTTTTCCTTTCTCCAACATGATTATGGATTGATTT
Organism: Cryptomeria japonica; assembly: GCF_030272615.1. NCBI lineage: Eukaryota > Viridiplantae > Streptophyta > Pinopsida > Cupressales > Cupressaceae > Cryptomeria > Cryptomeria japonica. The sequence continues at coordinate 172,443,815 of NC_081415.1, forward strand.
TAGGCCCTTTCATGCTAAAGGATGGCATTGTAGCTCAACATTTTTTGAGTTTTGTAACAGTAGATTCATTATTTTTCAATATTATAGTAGCAAATTTCCTTCTTGGTACTTCTTGTAATATCTGGTGAATGAATGATTTGATGATTTCTTGTGATTTTTATCCTCTAATTTATCTCATTCAGTCAATGTGTGGTACAAGGAGATACATGGTAGTTGCAGGTTCTAGTTTGTGTTAGTTGATTTTAATTGCTTGAAGTTGTGAAAACATGTTGTTTTCCTTCATGCATGCATTAAATTCATCCCTTTCTAGGAAATGTTTATGCATCTGCATGTTCAATTGAGTTGTGAGATTCAGGATTATTTGTTGGAAGGTTTTTTGTGAGTTTCGTGGTTACAGATTTCAGATAGAAAATTATTTGGTGCATCACCACATTAGGAGGTATTTTTAGTTACATGAAATTATTCTACCCCTTTTTCATATCAAAAAAATTTGCAGAAGATTCACCAGACAAGAAGCCTGCCTGATGTCCGAAGATTCACCTTCACTTTGAGCAACCCATTGGCTTGAAGGTGTTTCCATGTTTCACAGGATTGCTTGGTTTCACACTTAGCATCACAGGTGCAATCCTATGTGACAACAATCATATCAAAGAAAAATATGACATGAAGGAATGAACATCCCTTTCAACTCCTCAAAACTCATAAAATTTTAGGATCTCATTCATGCTTGAATTCCTCCTTTCAATGTGATTATTAATAAGTATTTCAAACCTCAAAATTTTTAATATAATATATGATTTAAAATTTAAAAAGAGAATTATCAAAGCAAGAAAATAAAATAATTTATATCAAAGCCCTAATATTCCATCTTCTAGCTTTGGTTTTAGAAATTTTGCAATTTAATTATCTAGGTTTATCCAAAAATTATAATATCTCATTATAGCCTCTAAAGATTGAATTCTTAAAGGTAGAATTGACTTTGATTTATTTCTCTCTATCTATGGTGTGCATTTCTAAATGTGTTGCTAATTAGTTGGCTAGCTAGACAACTGTAAAATCTTTGAAAAGATTTTGCAAGGTATATTTTCAAGACAACAAAGGAAATGTATCACCATGCTCATGGATTACTCACTAGAATCATTTAATATTCTATGAATATATGTTTTTTTTAATATATGTGTAGAATCTAGTTTCCTTTTACATTTTGAAGGATTTAGTCCTTTGTGATATCTTTATCAAGGTATCTTTTTCCTTCATTATATTCATTTAATATAAATCTATGAATCTATTAGCCAATTTGATAAAGGCACCACTCTACCACAGGCTCCACCTTCCTTTCATCCCAAAGCACCCATAAATAATTTTTTAAATGACGTTTTTAATTTAACATGATTTAGTGTATTCCCTTGCCATGACTAAATGTGTAAAACAATATTAGGGACCATTAATAATTATTAATTATTAGATAATTAGTATGGTAAGCTATCTTTCTTATTATGGTGCTTGAACTTGAATAGTGCAAACTAGCATATAGGTACAAAGATGACAACCAAAGTAAGGCTACACTATGCATTGGGTATGGTTTGTGTTAAGGTAAATATTAATTTTTATAATGGCATCTATTGTATCACCTTAGAAAAGCATCCCTTGGTTAAGTAGATATTTGATTCAATCAATAGCTGCCCAACCTGATCATAGGTATTTGATTCGCTTCCCAAGTTTGACATCCTTGAAACTTGGGACATAATTTGAGTTTGATGTGAGACACATGACTATTCTGACCAACACTTAGTTATTGGCAAAATATTAAAATAATATTAAAATCTTTCTAAGAGACATCTAAACAATTTTTTTTTAAAAAAATTCCATGGATTATTAACTATAGTAAATTGATGAAGTTCATGCTATATATGAGCAGTTGATGATCATTAAAGAGTCTTTTAGAAAAATCCTAAAGGTGGTTGGATAATTAGATTTAAAATAGGACTTAAAATGTACAATTTTAATATTGGTTGGTTTTTCTATTTCTATTTTAGCAAACTTGTTTTAAGAATATATATGCCACAACTTTTTTTTTTGCATATATTGTAAAACTTTTTATAATTGATACTAAAGAAGACTATGTTACTAGATTTTCTATGTTTTCCTAAATTCCATTATAGGTTCTAGTATCCTTTGCTTCTTTTTTTCACAATCACTTGTTAAATTTGACATGAATATTTGTTTGGTGTAGAACTATTGAACAATATATATTTAAATAAATTAAGTTTCATGTCATACACTCTCTCTATATATATATAAATAAATATAAAAGCATACATTTGTATCAAATTTGTCAAATTCATGCATGATTACAAGCTACATCTAGAGAAATATTAATGGATGTGTAAATGGACTTTGATTACTAGAAAATAGTCATTTAAAAAAGGAGAAAGGTCTACAACTTTTATTTTATTCATGTGTATTTTTTAAAAAGAAAAATCAATAAAGATTCTTCAACGTATATATGAAACGTGGCATGATATGAGAATATAAAATGAAATGTCTAAGATATGAATATACAAAAGATGGAATACAATGAATTAATTTGATTTTGTGAACTTAGTTTATAAATTTAAGGAGTTTAATTGTATAATTCCTTGTTCAAAGTAAATCTGAACAAATAATTAATTACTTGAACAATTCAAAATACTATCCTTCATCACATTAAGATGAATTTTTAAAAAAAAATTATATCTTTACAATGAAGAATTTAATATCTTTCTTTTTATATATATATATAGATATACACAAGCCTCCAATATAAAATTCCTAGAACTTCTCTTTAAAATAATTAATTTTTAATCTTTGAGTATTGATTCATCAACATTATTTCATACATGTTATAAACTTTGTTGTCAGCTTTTCAAAATATTCCTTTTTATCACTTCTAAAAGCAAATCACTCAAATTTGACGTGTACTTAGATAAGCTAGCATTCTTTTCTATGCAAGCTTTTAACTGATCAGAGAAAATCAAAACATGAATCAAAATCTAACATACCATGCCAGTCAGAAATTAGAACATATCAATAGAAATTTTGTACTATAAACTATAGAACTTCTTTATTTATATGATCAGGTAGACCCATGCAAACCGCATATACTAGTGAGCTCCGCGCTTTAAGAAGTTACAGACTAAGAATACACATAACATACTTAAACCAAATAGATGTTTCTATACTGTATATATCATGATGATCATTCTAATAGCAGGGGGAAATCTTCCAGAGCTGGTTGTCCTGTTTGTTCCACTTCCAGAGCACAACTCTAGTGCCCTCTTCGATGCCCCCATGCTTCCTATCACCCTGGAATGCATCCAAGTTAAGGCCAATGTCATTCGCCATCCTTATGGTCCTGTAGCCATATCCCATGTCCTCACTCTCACTCCACAGCACACTCTCATCATAGGAGCCAGCCTCATACTTGGTCAGCAATACCTTCCATGAAACAACAATTATCATCAAAAGCCATATATACAGTTACTAGGCCAAGCTCAAAAACATCCTGACATAAAGAACCTCTGTAGTGAAACAATTAGTCTACTAGAAAAGAATCACTCAAAAACAAAATGTATATATACCTCCTGGCATGCAGCTGGGGCATGACGAAGGGCCTGCCCAGTGGCTTTGTTCACAAGGCCAAAGGCTGGATGACCCACAGTGTCCCTAACACGGTTGCTCCATGACTCATCTTTCACCCATTGCTGCATATAATACACACAATACATATATATCAAAAGTTACCAAAGAAAACGGCTATCACTAAAACAATCAAAGTCAAAGTAAAACATTTAAATACAGAGGAACTTAAGGACACAAATTCCAATACAAGATACATATAGTATAGGAAATGCCTATATACCTGAGTTGGATCACTGGGATTATAGTAAACAAGAGTTGCCCTTCCATCTCTGATACCCAGAGCATAGTCAGGATTGGCTTTAGAACAGACCCTCACAATCTGCCCCTGTGGAAGGCTGTGGTACCTCTGTTGCTCACTGTAGTTGTACTCAGACTGATTGTAGCCATAGTTCTGCTGTTGGCCACACCCACCATCACAGTCATTTGGGTATCTTGGGCTCTCATACTGCTGGTAGTGTGCCATACTTGCTTATAGCGTACGAAAAATGATTCAGAAAGCAATGAACAACACAAACTAGCGAGTGCGTTGTCTTTGTGGTTTGAGGTTTGATGGTGTTTATATAGGGCAAGAAAAGGAATATTAGTTCTTACAGGTGTATCAGTGGAAAGGAATGGAATTAAACAGGTGTAGCATCCACACTATTCATACTCTGGTCTTTATTCTCTCTTTTTCTTATGGATAAATTGGAATTAATTCTTTACAGTGATAGAGAACAAATAGAATAAGTTGTTACACGCTTCTGCGAATCAATAAGTTCGGTGTAAGCATGCGGAGAAGGGCGGCCGTCCAGAAAAAGGTGTGATATACAGATCATTTATTCCCTGATCTTTGTTGTCACTTTGTCATATACAGATCATTTATTCCTTGATCTTTAGTGTCAATTTTTCTCATGAATGTGCTAGAAAAAATCATAAATAAGTTTCGGCTCGTACCTGGTATGAGAAGAGATTGAATTAAATTCAACTTAAAATTTAATCTTGATCTTTCATAAAACCAAAACCTCAATCTAATGCATTATTGCGATTTTAGAAAGCGAGTATAAGGTAAATATATATAATATAGGTTTTTAAAATATATCTTGGTATAAAGACAGAATATTATAGTTGTATTTAAAATAAGAGACGCAATACCCCATGCCAATAGTTAGAGGGGAAGTAGAGATATATATCGATAGAGATGGAAATAGAGAATGGGAGGAAGATATGAAAAGAGAAAAGACAAAGAAATAGAAAGAGATATATTTTTCATTATTCACTGCTACATGTTAAGTGTTGAACCAACTTGTAGAAGAAGTGTATTTTCAGATCTGGGATAAGCATTTGATTTAAATCTATGAATAAAGATCAAAAACTATATTCAAATCTGAGTTTATAATTCATATTAAATCATGTTGTAGTTCTCTTTTGAAGTTTAATTATAGGGTGTGTATGGATTTAGGTGGCAAATGCCTATGGTTTGTTTTGCTTTACTGTTATATTATGCAGTTGTCAAAATGTGAAAGGTGAGATTATGCTTGGCTTTTGTACAATAGTAACTATTTTTTCTTCAAATTTTTTTTATAAAATCATAATTTTTTATTTGAGTTTAAAAAAGAATTTGAAATGAATAAATATATCAATGGTTTCAAAAATTATGGTTTGGATTGAATTGTTTAAACTAAATTGATCTTAGTCAATTTGTAAGGAATCTAGGCTGGAATCTATTTGTAAGGAATACTATTTTATTATTTTTTAATTTCTATGGGTAGTTGGTGAAACTTATGCGTTAAAAAAATTCTTGTTGATATCTTTTGTAAATGAATCAACTCAAATGTGATCGCAAGGATTATAATGACTATAACATAAACATAAAATTAAATCTATACAAAACATAACAAAACATATAACACATTTGAATAGTTTTAAAATGGATTGAAAGAAATACACTCTCACAAAATGAAATGGTTATTGAACATAAGAAAAATGGATTTGTTTAGCAATAAGAAAAATGGATTTGTTTGAAAAACCTTGGAATCTTTAAGCTACTCATCTGAAGTAAAGGCACAGTCTCATAGAGAAAAGATTTTAAAATTTGAAAAAAATGCAATTGACAAATTTAATTTTAATCTCAGTAATCTTTATGTACTTTAATAAATTGCATTGATCATTTTGTGTATATACTACAATCATTGTGTTTTGGGGGTTACATTTTCATGACATGTTTTACCCAAAAAGAAAACAAATAAAAATGTGTTGTACATGCTTTTACATTTCTTAAACATGCCAACTAAGGCACTTGTAACCACCATATTCAATGAAAATAGTTTTGATTATTGTATGATGGATGTTCATGCCCTATTCCAAATTTCCAACTTTTCCATACCTTAGGAGGATGTTAACAAAGGATATGGAGGTTGACTTTAGATGCATCAAAACCTCCTCAAAAACATGAATTTGTGCAAATGTTGTAATTGGTGTATTCCATGGGGAAACATTGAAAAAACTAGTCTCACGACAAAAATGGCAATCGTGTGTGTAAGTGTTGAAATTGTTGTATTCCATATAGACCTTGCTAGTACCAAAAAGCTCTAATATAATGACAATCCACACATAAATAAAATTTCATTAGAAATCTACACAAAACCTCTGCAAAAATCAATTTTTTTCTTTTTCTTTGGGAAAAAAAATTGGGTTAGAGTAACAAACAAAGAGGGTGAGAAAAGTAGTGTGAAAGAGGAGTGACTAATAAAATTTATTTATAACATATAAACCATACATAACTAACTCTCTTATATGAATAAGCATTTATGGTCAAGGGGATATAAATACATACAAATAATCCAATTCAATTCAAAATCCATAAGTATACAAGCACATACACATTCACAATATCAAACTGGGAAGAATTTTGGAAGATGATGATCATATGACAATAATTAGAATAAACCTTTCAAAGGAGATAAATAGAAAGGGGAAGGCGGGACTATTAATGACCTTAATGATCTTAAGGAGAAACCAATAATGTTGTGGATATAATAACAAATGATTCATGATAAAAAAAAAAAAATCGTAGTTTAAGATTAAAAAAAAAAAAAGGTTCCAAAATGATCAATAATGACACCATGTTATCAAGATTCAAATGAACCAATTTAAGATTGTAAATTTAGATTATAAATCTAATAAAGTTAATTATGTAAGTTAATTGTGAATACATAGATATATAGTCACATAAGCAACTCATAATATTATCCTTGACCATATGAAAATGAGCCTTAGAAAGAATCTCTATTTTTTTTACAATAAAGAGTTTATTAGTTATATATTTATTTTATTAACATATAAAAATACATTACAATAGAATTTTCCTCAAACCTTCGAATAAAATAAATCAAGAAACAAAGATCAGAAGACCAAGCCCAATCATCATCTGCATCTTCATCCACCTCCCATCCGTAGTAGCAACCAAAACCCTAGTTCCCTCACATCCGCCTCCTACTCTTCCCGCTCTTGCCATTTTCACCTCCCCCTCTTATTTAGTATCATAAGAAGGTACTAAGAACGTTTTTTATTAACAATGGGACTTTTTTTTTTCTAAAATTGACTGTTTTAAAAATTCTTTCATTAGAATAAGTTTTCATTAATATTAGATTAAGCCAACAAATCTCTTTTAAGTCTGTTTCAGACAGAAGCACAACATTTCAAGATGAATAGGCATGCATTTATGAAATGGTACAAATAAGAAGGAAAATAACTTAAGGATAAGAAGTACATGAAGTTTAAAGGAGATTGAATATTATAAAATATATAGGAAAAAAAATTTCAGCATATTTGAAGTGATAATAGTTGTAAATCATAAAAATTGATTTGAATTTTAATAAAATCTATGTATTTTAAAAAAAATTATCTTTTCATTTTCATAATTTCATAAAATTGTTAATAATTTCTAAATTAAGTTATAAGAAGGAAGATAAATGATTAAATTAGTTATAATTCTTGATATGATAAATATGCTTTCAAGCAATCTAATAATTGTAGGTAAAAAAAAAGGGAAATTTTGATATTTAAGGGGAACTCAAAACTAGAGAGTTTGAAGAGATTGAAAGATGTTTCTTATTTATGGGGATTACGGAATAATTTTTATTTAATTTTGATGTATAATATTCAATATTAAAATCTTACATCATTTAACAATCCAATAATAGAAATCACAATCTTATTTTATATAAATAAGCTAAGAAAAATAAGTATGAACATTCTCTTAGATATTACCTATAACAGATCGTAATCAACCCTATCTTAGCTTGATGAATTCATTTAAAATAATATAAGAGGCATACAATATGCATTACAAAAATGGTCGTGTAATGTGTTGATTATAAAGAGGTTTCCATCAAGTTCTACATATCTTTGAATATAACCTAAAAAAATGATTAGTATAGCCTAACACAATAGGATGCCATCTTAGAAATTAGGATCTTAGGACACTAATCATTATAAAAAAGATATAAAATAAATAAATTAAGAATAATACACACAAAAAGTTAACAGATTACACAAGATATACGTGGGAAAAACCCTTTTGGGTTAAAGACCCCAGAAAGCATCATTTTATCAAAACACTTACAAAATATAGTCTATAACAAAATAGACGTGAACTTGGGGACACTTCTCCTTACTTCTACATGGCCAATAATACCTCTTATTTATAGTCATATAACTCAACCATCGATCTCCAAATTACCTTACCTCTCAAATGAGAGAAAACCTCCTTGAATATAGGAGGAAAGTTGGCTTCAGTAGTCACACCTTTTCAATAATCCCCATTCATAAACAATTAATAATCCAATAGTATCTTATTATAATTATTTACAATGGGATATACTTAATAAAACATATAGTATATAAAGTTTTATAACCTTATATGAGAACAATATATAAATGCTATCAAGGTATGAACCCTAATAATATTATGTTTTAACAATAACCAACTATATATTACAAGATTATAAATCAAAAACTCAAAGAAATATGAAACAAAATAATTAAACTTAAAACACAATGTTAAAATGGAGAAATCATTTGAGAAAAAAACAAAAAAAAACTTGGCCAAGGAGACAATGAAGATATATATTATCTTCAATATAGAAATTACATACAATCCTTGCCTTTTCCTGCTCTATCTTTAATCTTGCAATATCTACTGATCGAGTTTTTTAACTATTTCTAATTACCCACACATTTGCCCTTTAAATGGGCCAACCAAGTTCATTATCATATCCCAACACACCATTTTGTTAAATCCAATAATTCAATGCAAAGGATAGGGTAGGCTTCAACAATTTTATTCATGTACTTAATTTGAATACCTAGTTATTAGTTTCTAAGCAGCCAAATGGTTATTATTTATAACCATGAGTTCTTTTATGTTTATAATAGCCAAACAAGATGAAAAAAAATCTCATAATTATTGGTGTAGGTTTTTATTTTCCTAGTTGGGTATTTATTTTTCCTTAGACATGGGCTTTTCCTATACTTTTTATTAATTTTTTTTAGGTTAATAAATTGAGTTTTGAAAGGAAGTTAAGGTAGCAGAAAAACTTAGTACTCTAACCTTGAGAAAATGGTTATGGAGGGACACACATTTCTGTGTTGAATAAGGGGAAGTCTTTCTTGTAGTAAAAGGTAGCTCATTCTAATTATAAATTCTAAGAGAGCTCCATTATCTCAAGGGACAAAAAATTTCATTCTTCAAAAGCTCTATTACTAGTGGTAGAGGAGCCTCATGAAGTACACCTTGAAGCGAATTTATTTTGGGATATCCTAATGAGAAGACTCTCTTCTACTTCAAAAATTTTAAAACTATTTTTCTTTAGGAGACATAGATTTTGATAAAGATAAATGGGTTTTACATGGACCTGAAACCAAAAGTTTTACAAAAGCCGACCATCAGCCAAACATACATAAACCAATAGGAAAATAGCAGAGCACCCCAGGACAATCACGAAAGAAAAATAGACATAGACAACAAAACAAAACAAAATAAAAGCACTCAATTAAGAGAGTTCACCAGCTGCTTGTTCTTCAGGATGCAAATCTTATTGATTTCCTCCAGCTCCTCCATAATGAATCTTGAGGTGCCCTTATGGCTACTCCTATTTCTGGTCCTAGAACTAGGACCTATGGTTTTGTTTTCTCCAGTAGCCATGTCTTCACCTCCAAGATCTTTATCAGGTTCACTGTGGATGGATACGTATTTCGTAACCATGACATTGATCTTTTCGAGCCCCTCTATACTATTATTCATGGCTTCCTTTCTTATGTCGACCAGGTTCTTGAGGTTTTTCTTTATCTCCGCCCTAAATTGTTCCATCTTTTCAATTCTTTGTTCATGGTTGCATTTCATCACCTCGACATCTTGGGAGAGCTTCTGGATCATAATCACAAGCTTCTCAAATTTGCTAGGCTCAGGTGAGGCTGTGAAGATATCAATAATCTCCTTTAACCCCACTTTGAGGGTATGAATTTCTCTCTCCACCTACTTCCAACAGTTCTCCCGGCTTCTTGTCTCTTCCATCACCAGGTTCATCAGAGTACTATTCATCTGTTTTAGTAGACATAGTTAAGATCTATGCCTCATGCACTTTTGAACAAAAAATTAAAGATATGTCTCATGCACATGTATATGATTTAAAAGAGTTTTCAATATTCACCAGAACCAAAAGAGTATTCATTGAACATATACTTGCAAAACTTACAAAAATAATATATCAAATGTAGAAGAAATGGAAAGATTGAGTTGAGTCTCATATTGTTCATACCAATAAAATAGTATTGTTAGTTGAATATTAGTCATAAAAATTGGGATAATTTTCTCATAGAATGTATATTGTTCATTTTTTCTCATAAATAATAATTGACACTAAATCTCCTATGTGTGTGAACCTTAAGGTCTCAATCATTACTTTAACTTTTACCAAAAGCATGAATTGTGCTTGTGGATCTTGATAGTACCAAGAAGCTCTAATATAATGACAATCAACCCATAAATAAAATATTCTTATAAATCTACACAAAGCGTCTCGAAATTTTATTTTTGAATATTTTCTAGACAACTAATACTAAACTAACTAAAGACTATAGTAACACTATGGGATAGTGAAAAGTAGAAACTACTTTAGCAACTAACCTATCTTATGTTCACTTGTGAAAGGAAAATGGATAGAAGGAGCATACATTTAGAAAAAAAGATAGAGTTAGAGTGACAAACAAAGAGGGTGATAAAAGTACTATGAAAGAAGGGCGACTGGTAAAATTTGTTTATGACACATGACTATATAAAACTAAATATTTTTGGAGGGGAAGATAAAAAGAGTCAAAACCACAAATAAAGGATCAATAATGGCACCATGTGAAGATCCAAATGAACCAATTTGAGATTGTAAATTCAGATTATATATCTAATAAAGTGAATTATGTAAGTTCATTGTGAATACATAGATATTTAGTCACATTAGAAAATCATAATTTTGTACTTGACCATATCAAAATGAGGCTTAGAAAAAATTTCTTAGTCTTTAACAATAAATAGTTTTCTAGTTGTATGTTCATTTTATTAACATATCAAAATACATTACAATATATTTTTCCTCAAACCTTCCAATATCTAATTAACAAATTTACTCTAAAATGGATTTTTTTTTTATATTTCAAATATTAATTTGTAAACTTTATTTCACATGTTATAAAATTTGTTATTTTATTTTAAATTTTCAAAATATTTTCAAGAATTTTAGCAATGCTTGATAAGAAAGCATTATATCCTAATATGATATTCATTGATGTAAATTTTTAATTTAACATGAGAAATCATAATATGAATGAAATTTTTTAACTTCTATCTAATATACCATACCACATATGAATAGAAACCATGTACTATAAACTAGAGAACTTGTTTATATATAAGATCAGGTACACAGATGCCAACTGCATATACTCCTGATCTCTACACTTTCAAAGTTATAGAATAGGAATATCCATAACCTTAATATAACATATTTATAGCAAATATATATCTTTATAGTTCATGTATCATGATGATCCTTTAAGTAGAAGGGAGAGATCTTCTAGAGTTGGTTGTCCTGCTTGTTCCATTTCCACAACATAACTTTAGTGCCCTCTTCAATGCCTCCATGCTTCCTATCACCTTGGAATGAATCCAAGTTAAGGCCAATGTAATTTTCCATCCATATAGTAGATCATAATCGACCCCAACTAAGATTGATGAAATTATTAAATATAATAGAATAGGCATACAAGATGCATTACAAAAATGATGTTGAAATTTGTTGATTGAGTATAAACAGGTTCCCATCAAGTTTTGTGTATCTTTGAATATTACTTATTAAAATTATTAATATAGCCCAACACACTCTCATACCATGTTAGAAATTAGGACTTTAGGATACTAATCAATATAAACAAGATACAAAATTAATAAATTAAGAATCATACAAACAACACATTAAACAAGATATACATGGGAAAAACTCTTTTGCGTAAAAGACCACATAAAGCATCATTTTATCAAAACACTTACAAAATATAGTCTATATCAAAATATACTTGAACCTATGGACACTTAGACTTACTTCCACGTGACCAGTAATACCTCTTGTGCATAATCATACAACTTACGATTGATCTCCAAATTACCATGCCTTTCAAACAAGAGAGAACCTCCTTAGACATAAGAGAAATGATGGCTTTACTAGTTTGAATAGTTTCAATAACCCTAATTCATAAATAATTAATAATATATTAGTTATTTGGTTATAATTATTTCAAATGGGATATTCTTAATAAAACATATAATATATAAGATTTTATAACCTTACATTATAACAATATATAAATGTTATGAGGGTACGACCCCTAATAACATTATGTTCTAATAATAACTAACTATATATTGCAAGATAATAAAATCAAGAACTCAAAGAAATACAGAACAAAAATAATTAAATTTATAACTTAGTGTTTACATGGGGAAACCATTTTAGGAAAAAAACATTGCACCAAGGAGAGAGGCCAATATCTATATTATCTGCATGATAGAAATTATATACAATCCTTCCTTTCTCCTCTATCTTTAATCCTTAAATATTCTACACGTGGAGTTTTTTCACACCTTCCAATTACACCCACATACTACTTTTGGCCTACTTATATAGGACTTTAAATTTTTAAATGTTTAAACCAAGTTGATTATCAAATTATAACACTCCATTTTGGTAAATCCAACAATTTAGTGCAAATGATAATGTAGGATTCAATAATTTTATTCATGTACTTTATTTTGACACCTCGGTGTTATTAGTTTCTAACCAACCTAATGGTTATTATTTATAACCATGAGTTTTTATTATGTTTAATAATAGCCAAACAAGATTTTAAAAAACCTCATAATTATTGGTGTAGGTTTTTATTTTCCTAGTGGGGTATTTATTTTCCCTTAGACATAGATTTTTCTTACGATTTTCATTAAATTTTCTTAGGTTAATACATTGAGTTTTGAAAGGAAGTTAAGGTAGAAAAACAATTTAGTACTCTAACCTTGAGAGAAGGGTTATGGAGTTGAATAGGGAGAAGCCTTTGTTGTAGTCATAGGTAGCTCATTCTCCTTATAACATCTAAAAGAGATCCCATTATCCCAAGGGAAAAAAGATTCATTCTTCTAAAAGTCTATGACTAGTGGTAAAAGAACCTCATGAACTACATCTCGAGGTAAAAAAAAATGATCTCCTAGTGAGGAGAAGCTCTTCTACTTCAATATTTTTTAAATCTCTTCAGGATACATATTTAAGATATGTCTCATTCCTTTTTGTTAAAAAAAGAGACATCTCTCATGCACATGCATATGATTTAAAAGTGAATCGAGAAAAAGACTTACCAGATGAATGTGCACTTCTATGAAAGGATAAACTTTTTCAATCATCACCAATATCAAACAATATTTACTGAAAGCATGCTTGCAAAACCAAAAATAGTAATACATCAAATGTAGAAGAAATGGGAAGATTGAGTTGAATCTCATATTGTGCATACCAACAAAATACAATTGTTACCTAATTATTAGTCATAAAAATTGGGGGATAGTTCTCATAGAGACTATATTGTTCCTTTTTCTCATAGATAAGAATGGACACTAAATCTCCTATATGTGTGAAACTTAAAGTCTAATGCAGGAGAATCTCTAGTCTATGAGCAATCTTGCATCAGCCAAAAATATTTCCTTTCAGTTTAGTTCTTGTTTAGTTTAGTGTGCAGTTTTTTGTGTTCTTACCAGTAGCTATCGGTAGTTGCTTGCTTTTCATTGCAGATCCTATTTTCGGTTTCTAGGGTAGTTCATATGCTTAATTCCATATTTTCAATCCTTTTGGATTATTTTCCGGCTAGTTATCACTCCTGGATGACTGTTTCTAGGTTCTGGGATAGTTCTTATGCTTACCGGTTAACTTTCCTTCATTACCGAAGAAGCTCTTAGCATGTGGATATTTTTGGGGTCTTGTATGATGTTCTTGGGCATGTGGTTGACCTTCTTGCTTCTCTAATCTTCTTGGTTGTTATTTTTTGGAAGGGTTTCTTTCATTCTTAGGGCCGACCTAGTTGCATGTTTCATTTTCTTGCATTGGTAAATGAAATATTTTGAGGCCAACCTAGATATGTTCCAAAGGGTATATATATGGCACTATGTAATCATTTGTAGAAAAAAGGAAGTAGAAACTATAATAAGGATTGAGATTGGTGATTAGTGATCCGGTTGATTCTGAGAGTCCTGATTGGATTGTATCTGGCTTATAGCCTGCATGTAACTGATTAACTACCGGATGTTCTATGATGATTGTATGAACATAACCAATTGGTTTCTGGGGGTTCTAAGATAATAATATGATCTATTTTTGTAATCTTTCTATGTTTTCTTGTTGCTTTCATTGTGTTACTCTTGTTGCATAAGCTAGTTAATTTTCTTTTGAGGGTTTCACCAGTTATGGCTGCATCAATGTCTCAATTATTACTTATCACTTTTAGCTAAACAATGAATTGTTCTTGTGGATCTTGCTAGTACCAAGAAGTTCTAATATAATGAAAATCCACCCATAAATATTTTTTTCTTAAAAATATACACAAAACCACTACAAAAGGTCAGTTTTTTTCTAGTTTCTAGATAATTATTACTAAACCAACTAAGACTATAGTAACTCTATGGGATAGTAAAATGCAGAAACTACTTTGGCAACTAGCCTACCTTATGTTAACTTGTGAAAGAATAGGGATAGAAGGACACATTTAAGAAAAAAGCATAGGGTTAGAGTAATGAACAAAGAGGGTGAGAAAACTAGTGTGAAATAAGTGTGACTAATTAAATTTGTTTATAACACATAAATATGCATATCTAGCTCTCCTATATGAATAAGAATTTATGGCCAGGGGGAATATAAATGCTTACAAATAATCCACTTCAATTTGAAATTTATGATGTTGAGATAACAATAGTTAGAAGAAACCTTTTGAAGGAAAAAAAGAAAAAGGGGAGGGTAGAACTATTTATGACCTCAATGATCCTAAAGAGAAACCACCAACATTGTTCGATATAATAACAAATGACTCATGAAAAAAAGAAGTCTTATTCACCAAATGGGTTAGAATATTGTGAGGTGATTTTAAAGGGGAGGCACATATGAGTTTTAAGTTTAGAAAAAAATAAGGTTCTAAGAGTAAATACTACAAACTAAATATTTTTGGAGGGAAATATAAAAAGAATAAAAAACATACAAATATAGGATCAATAATGATACCATGTTATCAAGATCCAAATGAACCAATTTAAGATTGTGAATTTAGATTAAATACATCTAATAAATTTAATTATGCAAGTCCATTGTGAATACATAGATATTTAGTGATGTGAGAAAATCATAATACTATCCTTGACCATATGAAAATGAGTCTTGAAAGAATTTCTTATTCTTTTATAATAAATAGTTTGCTAATTGTATGTTCATTTTATTAACATAACAAAATATATTAAACAATAATTTTTTTCAAAAAACTTCTAATATAAAATGATAATTAATAACTTCACTCTAAAAAGGATTTAAGTTTTGTATTTCAAAAATTAATTTGTAAACTTTATTTCACATGTTATAAAATTTGTTATTTTATTTAAAACTTTTCTAAGAATTTGAAGGAATGGTTCATAAGGAACCCTTCTATCCTAATATGATATTCATTAATGCAAAGATTTTAATTGATAATGAGAAATCATAATATGAATGAAAATGTTTACTTTCTATCTAATAATATAGCATACCACATATGAATAGAAACCATGTACTAAAAAACTAGAGAACTTCTTTATATATAAGATCAAAAACATAGATGACAACCGTATATACTCCACATCTCCATACTAACAAAGTTACAGACTAAGAATATCCATAACCTTAAGATAACATACTTGTAGCAAATATATATCTCTATAGTTCATATATCATAATAATCCTTCTAGTAGGAGGGAGAGATAATCCAAACTTGGTTTTCCTGTTTGTTCCACTTCCACAACACAACTTTAGTACCCTCTCTGATGCCTCCATGGTTCCTATCACCTTGGAATGCATCCAAGTTGAGGCCAATATCATTTGCCTTCCTTATGGTCTTGTACCCATATCCCATGTCCTCACTCTCACTTCACAGAACACTCTCATCATAGGAGCCATCCTCATACTTGGTCAACAATACCTACCATGAAACAATTCAATACTTTATCATCAAAATCCATATACAGTCACTAGGCCAAAGTAAAAAACATCCTGAAATAAAGAACCTCTACAATGAAACAATTATAATCTACTCGAAAAGAATCACTTGAAAACAACTTCCTGGCATGCAATAGGGGCATGACGAAGGGCCTGCCCAGTAACCTTGTTCACAAGACAAAACGATGGATGACCCATTGTCTCACTCACACGGTTTCTCCATGTCTCATATTTTACCCATTGTTGTATATATATACAAAATACATATGCATCAAAAGTGACCAGAGAAAGCAACTATCATTAAAACAACCTGACTTTACTTCTAACTGCATATCAACTTATAGAAAGAAAATTCAATAGAAAATACTAGTATAGGAGATTCTATGAGATTTTGTAAAGATCAAGGGCACAATGAAAATCACACAAAAGAGAGACAATAGCTTGACAAGAACAAACTATATTCTCATCAATATACAAAAGTGATCAACTCGACTAACCAATACAATGAACATGGGCCTACATATATAGGCAAGGCTAAATGGCTATGTGAGAACACAATCATGACATGTGTCTCCATGAGAAACAAGGGTAGGTAATAAAAATTAGGGGTAGGTAGGAGAAATAATATAATATTCCACAAGAGGTGGAACACCCATTGAATGTGGAATGTAACAGCAAGATAAGACCACAAAAGGTGGAATTTCTTCTACAAGAATCATCACTATGTGCACACTTTTCTTAGTTTCTCATATCCAAACTATGATGAGATGCATTATCCTAAGTCAACTTAAGTAAAGTGTAATTTTATCCTATAAAAATAAATAATTACACTAACACCCCCTTAAGTGCAACTTAGGGGAATGAAGACCCAAGTCAACAATGCAAGATGGGTGATGGATACTAGGCCATGATAGTTACCCATGTACAATTAAAAAATGCAAGCAAAACCTATGCAATGCAATCTCTCAGAAATAGAGAAAAGGAGAAAACAGAGTGGGAAAAAATTCCCCCCAAAAGAGAGATAAATTTACAAAGAGACTCTCAAAGAAGAGGGACAAAACCTCAAAGAGGAAAAATTTCCCCCCATAAGAGAGGAATGAGAGGTTAGGTGACTCCCCCTAATGAAACATCCAGCACCCCAAGAGAGCTTGCAACTACTGGAACTTACTCTTAGTGAAGGGTTTGGTGAATATGTCTGCAACCTACTCCGTTGTAGGACAATACTACAAATCAATGACCTGGTCCTGAATCAACTCTCGAATGTAGTGCATATGAATCTCCATGTCTTTGGTCCACTGATGCTAAACCAAGTTCTTTGAGATTGTAATAGGACTTTGATTGTCACAATGCAGAACTATCAGTCATGGAGTGAAGAACCCAAACTCTGTGAGAATATGCTGAAGCCAAATAGTCGCAGTTTTGGCATTAACATCCCCTCGATAGTCAGCCTTAGTTAAAGAGAGAGAAATAGCATGCTTCTTCTTTCTCTACCAACAAATGGGGCCCAAACCAAGGTGGAAGCTGTAACCAGAAGTATACTTATGATCATCAATATTTCTAGCCCAATAAAAGTCTATGTATCTGACCAACCAGAGTCCTGTTCCTATTGCATGGTGAGTCCCATAATTATGTGTACCCTAAATGTAGTGTAGGATGCATTTGGTGGCTTTCCAATGAAGCTCATGTGGTTCTTCATGAAGTGGGAAACCATGCCAACCACAAATAAAATTTTAGGGTGTGTGTGAGTCAAGTAGATGAGACTAACCACAAGTTGATGATAGAATGTGGCATCAACTAGTGGAGAAGAGAACTTAGCCTCAATCTTGACTCTTGAAAGAAAGGGAGTCAATGCAGGCTTACAATCAGTCATATGAAACCATGCAAGTAGATCAAGAGCATACTTGGGCTGCGAAAGTGTAATCCTAGAATATGACTGTGAAATCTCTATCCTGAGAAAGTAGTGCAAAACACACAAGCCAGTCATAGAAAATTTGTCATGAAAAGAAGATTTGACACTACTAAAGATGGATGAGGTGTTCCCTGCAATGATCAAATCATCAACATAGGGCACAAGTATCAAGTGTGAGTCATCCTATCCCAAAATTTTGACATTTAGATTGGAATGACACCTGGTGAACCCTGCTAATGAAAGGAAGGAATCCATCTTGGCGTACCAAGCCCTAGGGGCTTTCTTAAGGCCATAGAGAGATTTCCCCAAGCAGAAAACCAATGAAGAATCTTGGATGAAACCCTATGGATGCTCTATATATATCTCCTCATCAAGATCCTCATGTACAAAAGCACTCTTAACATCCATCTGATGTACAACCCAACCATGAGTTGCAACAATAGAAAGTGTCAAGTGAATGGATTTCATCTTAGTGACAAACGCAAAGGTCTCAGTGTAGTCAACACTTGGAACCTGAGAGAAACCTTTCGAAACAAGTTGAGCCTTATACTTATCCACACTAATATCCATTACAAACTTGGTCTGATAGATCAAATTAAATCAAACCATATTTCTCCTCTTAGGGAGAGGGACTAACTCCCAAGTGTTGTTCCTCATCAAGGAACTATACTCTTCCTCCATAGCTTGGTCCCACTCGGGAAACCCTGATGCTTCCTAAAATGTCTGTGGATTGGAAGTGATAGCAATGTATGCATGTAGGAGGTCCTGATACTATGATCAATTTCTCCATGTATCTGAAGGATCCCCAACAAGAGAACGTGTTGACTCAAGTGTCTGTTGAGCCCAACAAGGTCTAGGTGGAGGTGGAGGACAAGGCTCCTCAACTGCCAGTGGACCCTGAAGAGGTGTAACATTGTGAATCGTAATTGAAGGAGTTAGCATCTAAATCACTCTCATCACTATCCACAATGGAGGAAGGTAGAGGAGGAAATGACACTAAGCTAGGAGAGCTTTCCTCAAAATGAACACTCCTCTCAATAAACCTCTCATGTGTCTCTAGATCCATCAATCGATATGCCTTAAAACCCTCAAGATATCCAACAAAAATACAAGGCCTACTTTGAGGTTCCAATGCCTTGTGTTTCTGCAGAGGAATGCGAGCCCATGCTAGACACCCAAAGACTCTGAAATGTCTCACAATCAGTTTCCTACCAGCCCAAGCCACAAAAGGAGTAATACTCATCAAATCTTTATGAGGAACCTAATTTTGGATGTGATTAGCACAACTGATAGCCTCTACCCAAACGGTGGGATCAAGAGAACGTGAATGTATCATACAGCTAGCCATTTCCTTGAGAGTTCTATTCTTACATTTTGCAACTCCATTTTGCTGTGGAGTGTAGGCAACAAAATGTTGAAGATCAATCCCCTCAAATGTACAAAGATCCTCAAGTCTTTTGTTCACATATTCCCTTCCATTATCTATGTGAATGATCTTGACCACTTTCCCTAATTGCTTCAACACGTGAGCCTTGAAGTCTAGAAATTTGTCAAACACTTCACTCTTATGAATAAGAAAATAGACCCAAGTGAAGCAGGAGTAGTCATCAATGAGGGTGAGGATATAGTGGGCCCTATTAAATGAAGGTGATGGAAATAGACCTGCTACAGTGTTGTGTATGAGTTGAAGAACTTCCAAATATCTCCAAGCTTTCCCCTTATCAAACTTCTCCTCGGGATGCTTTCCCATGGAACATCCTGAACATACACCCTCTAAAAAATTGATTCGAGGTAGACTTGTGACCATGTCTTTACTGCTAAGATACTGAAGATAGCAGTAGTTGAGATGACCAAACCACTCATGCCATAGCTTACTTTTAGAATTTGAATGAGTAAGCAAGGCCCTAGAAGGAGAACATGGCACAAAGTGGGATAATGAATAAATCCTTGATTTGTCATTGACTTGTCCCACTGCTATCAAGGCATCATTATCAAGTTCTTTTACCATAACTGAATCAGGTATAAACTTAACCTTTTTCCCATTCCCATAGTGAGTGATTTGGTAGACAGAGAGAAGATTGGTAGACAAGTTAGGACCACAAAGAACATTCTCAAATATTCCATCATCCATGGAAACCAAACCTTTCCCTTCTACCTCAACTTGTGTATCATCAACTATGTAAATGTGAAATACCTTTGATGGCTCCAATGAATAAAACTTGTCCTTTGTACAACCCATGTGATAAGAGGCACCTAAGTCAAGTATCCACTACTATGAAGAATCTACTGTAGCTACAAATGCTTGCCCTTTTCCCTTAGACTATGAGGAACTAGAAGGAGATGATTACTTCTTGTTGTAGATGAATGGAAAATTGATGTTTTTCTTCTTAAGGAGATTTGCCAACTCATCAACTTGCTTGGTGTGGCATCAATGCTCATCATGGCCATTCTTTTTGCAATAAGAACAAGTTGGGTTTTCCTTCTTAGGTGGATTCCGCTTCTTGGAAGAGGATGAAAAATCACCTTGTGATGGAGAGGATGATTTTCCTTTTTCCTATTGTGGCTTTGACTTAGTTTGCTTCTTCTTCTTATTGGAATCTTTTCCTTGATTCCCTTGACTCCCTTGATTAGCCACCAAAGCCTTTAACTTTTAAGACTTGAGAATCCCCATGTTCAACAACTTAGGTTGTTCCAACATCAACATTTATGTGAAAGCATCAAATGAAGGCATAGTGTAGGAACTCCCCACTATCAAACAATGAGTTTGGAAGATAGAAATAAATGTTGCATATTCAGGTGAACGCTTGTCCAACAAGTTGAATATCAATTGAGCATCTTTTTTGTCAATTCCACAATCCTTAAGCTTTTCTCTTAGGTCATTTTATTTGGTGACATAATCTTGGATTCTATCAAAACTCTTGGGATACAAGTTGGTGAGCTCATTATCAATCTTATAGCCTCTGATTTCATCAAATTGACCATACAATTTCTAAAATACATCCCAAGCCTCTTTGATTATAGAATACTTCTCAATGTGAAAAAAGAGGTCATTTGATACATACTTATGCAAAGTTCCAAGAGCCATGTAATTTTTAGTGATTCATTCTAATTGAGCATTAGGATCATCTTTAGCATCTGCTAGTGCTTCTATTTTTCCATCTATGAATTGTGTGAGTCCTTTTTCCATTAGTTTGCTCCATGCTTTTATTTTCCAAGATGCATAGTTATGTGGAGTTAAAGCTAGAGATTTATGAGGACCTATAGAAATAAAAATGAAAGAGCAAAAGGAAAGAGAGGCATAACCACACAAGACACCCCCCCAAATTCACTCAATCAAAGAACCTTCCCAAAAATGATGATTTGGTACTTTATACTTAGTGCATGTACAATGGTCCACTTGCAAAAAATGGTGAAGTGGACTTCTAATTTCAACTTTACAACTACCTCAAAGTGGCCAAAGGAGACTCAAACTTAAAGTACAAGAGATCTAAACTAAGATCCAAGCCATTTACAAGTACCAAGTAAGCCACAAAGGATGAATTTCTGAAAGTATAATATTCAATCAAAATGCCTACAAACTGATGACAAATTATGAAAGTAGATGAAAAAATATGCACTTTCAAAAAAAACGGCACCTAAAAAAGAGGTCATATCAACCCAAACGAAGCCTTTCAAGTTGGAAACTTGAGGATTGGATAGGTAGAGCTGAGAGATTCTGAAAATTATGAAAAACCTATTCACCAAAATCAAAAAATAACCACACCATTGCAGAGAGCATAAAAAATTAGCCCAAATCAAAACACATTGCACCCAAAAAGGAGGAAAATTGAGCAAGTTATGGGCCTCCAAAGTTGACACAAAAAATCAAACTGCCCAATGAAGAGGGGTCTCAATGTTTCAAAAAGGTGTTGCCGTAAGCTGATGTCAACAATTCATTGTGTTAAATTTTATGGTCATATGACCATCAAAATGGTCGTCGCACCCTTCTCCTTGGTTGTACGAATAGACGACGTGGCAACTAACTGTGTGAGACCATACTGTACAGTGGAGATGATGTGTCATAGAGTGTCATGCCCATGAGCTAGTGGCCACTTAGCATATGGAAGATGTGGGTCCTATCAGAGGGAGTAAGGTTCAGTGGGGTTGGTCGCACAGAGCGATGAGCACTGCCAGTAGCTATCGCCGGTAGCGATGGTCGGGGTCGGTAGTGAAGTCGTCGGGGCTGGTAGTGAAGCCGTTGGTGGCCAGGTTCGACAACATTGCAGGGACGACAGGAGGTCGTGACAGGGCCAGTAGTCAACAGCACAAGGGTTGAAGCTGTATGACCGTCATTGGGTTGCAAGAACGTTGGAGCTGCTATGGATAGTGGTACACCGTACTACTCGAATTGGGTTAAAAAATTCTCCAACACCCAAAATTGGACTTTCGCTAAAATAGGTCAACTTTATACTTGATCTTGTATGGAAATGTCCTCCTGGATGCAACGGTGAGGTCAAAAATGCTCTAGGATGCCTCCAAAATATGCAGTACCTCAAATCCAAAATTAAAAGCCTTCCAAGATGTCTCCCAAAACAAATCAATGAAGCCCCAATGGCTTTGATACCATATGAGATTTTGCCAAGATCAAGGGCACAATGAAAATCACAAAAAGAGAGACAATAGTTTGACAAGAACAAATGGTACTATCATCAATATGAAAAAGTGATCAACTTGATTAACCAATACAATGAATATGTGCCTACATATATAGGCAAGGCCAAATGGATATGTGAGCACACAATAATGATATGTGGCTCAATGAGAAACAAGGGTAGGTAAGACAAAGTAGGGGTAGGTAGGATAAATAATATAATATTCCACAAGAGGTGGATCAATCTCTGAATGTGGAATGTAACAACAAGATAAGACCACCAAAGGTGGAATTTCTCCTACAAGAATCATCCCTATGTGCACAGTTCCCTAAGTGTTGCATATCCAAACTATGATGAGATGCATTATCCTAAGCCAACTTAAGCAAAGTGTAATTATATCCTATAAGAATAAATAATTACACCAACAAATTCATATATACCTAAGTTGGGTCACTTGGATTATAGTAAACAAGCATTGCCCATCCATCCCTGATACCTAGAGCATAATCAAGATTGGCCTTAGAGAAGACCTTCACAATCTACCCCTGTGGAAAGTTGTGGCGCCTTTGTTTCTCACTGTAATTGTACTTAGATTGAAATCAACACTTTTTCTCCCTATCACTACATCTTTGGCTCTCATACTATTACTAGTATGTCATTCTTGCTTATAGCTTAGGAAATAAGATGCAGAAAGAAATCAAAAATGAAAATGAGTGTGTGTGTTGTCTTTGTGGTTTGAGGTTTGATGGTGTTTATATAGGGTAAGAAAAGGAATATTAGTTCATAAAGATGTGTGAGTGGAAGGGAATGGAATAAAACTTTTCTTTCAACTTTACATTAGAATTAGTTCTTTGAAGTGATAATAGAGAAAAAGATAGAATTCATTAGAATTAATTAGTTGTCATCCAAAAATAGGTGGCATATATAGAATATAATGATTACACCATATGCATTATATTATTTATGAAAAATGTAAAAGCATACATAACACATTTGAGCTATTTAATAATGGTACATGAAAGTAATGCTCTTTCATAGAATGCAATGATTGTTGAACATGAAAGAAATATATTTGTTGAAATTTGTTTTGAACAAAATAGATTTATTGAGAAAACTTAGGAATCTTTAAGCTACCCTCCTAAAGTAAGTGATGTAGTCTCATGGAAGAAAGTTTTCATAACTTTGAAGAAAATACAATCAACTTATGTAAATTCAATCTAACAACCTCTATGTGTACTTTTAATGTTTGCATGAACCATTTTGTGCATATACTATAATAATTGTAGTTAATTGGATTACATTTCTTTGAATAGTTTAATGAAACAATTTTCTTATGTTAAACATGCTTTTACATTTCTAAAACATGCCCATTAAGGCAATTGTGGCTACCATGTATAATAAAAATCTAGTTTTAATTATTCTATGATGGATGTTAATTCTCTATTCCAAATTTGTAGTTTTTTCATGCCTTAGGAGGATGTTAACAAAGGTTATAGAGATTGACTATAAATGCATGAAAACATCTTCAAAAGCATAATTTTTTGCATGTGTTGTAATCAATGGAGTCTATGGGGCCTAACATTATTTTAAAAATGTATTCTCATGCATAAAACAATGTACTAAATGAGACTTTCTAATAAAATGTCTCAAATAAATATAATCCCATAGAATTCAATATAACATGACATGCACAAAAAAGGTTTGTCAAAAAAGATCAAAAATTTTAATTAAAGACACATGCGTGTACATTTCACAAGCATGTCCATGAAGACACTTGTAACCATAATATCTAATTAAAATCTACTTTTGATTATGGTATGATGGATGTCCATGGCCAATTCTAAAGCTTTATCTTTATCATAACCTAGAATAATGCTAACAAAGTTTGTGGAGATTTACCTTACATCAAAATCTCCTTGAAAACATGATTTTCTATATATGCTATAGTGATTTTAATTTATTGGGCAATTTTTTTTTCTAAATATAGTCTAATGACCAATGATCCGATGTCCATTAAGGATGCCTTCTTCAATTTTAATAGTGGCTTATTTTCATCTGAACATGGTGTTATGAACCAAAAGGCTCTTGAGAAATGTTTATTGTTAATCCCTAAGAAATTTTCTTGTCAGGAGGCCAATGCTCTGGGAAAAAAGATCTCACTTGAGGATATTAAATCTACTATCAGCTCACTAGCCAATGGTAAGTCCCCCAGGGATGGATGGCTTACCTATCAAATTTTATAAGCTACACTTGGATTGGATATGCTTGGAACTGCTTGCTCTGTATGAAGATGTGTTTGAGCAGGGATCACTTGGAGAAAACATCAATAGAGGTGTCATTAGACTTCTACCTAAGGGTGGGGATAAGACTTTGGTTAAAAACTGGAGGCCTATTACCTTACCGAATATCTGTTACAAGATTGTTGTAAAAGTATTAGCAAGGAGAGTTGTTGGGCTATTAAACAACTTCATTTCTGTCACTCAGATTGGGTTCATTAAAGGTAGATATATACTGGAAAATTTGATTACTGGTTGGGAGGCCATGCATTGGGCCAAAGCTGACAAGTAGAATGTTGCAATGATTCTTTTGGACCTTTAGAAAGCATATGAAAGAATAGAGTGGACCTTCATTAGAGGGATGTTGCCAAATTTTAGATTTCCTTCATATTTCTGAAGATGGATTGATATTCTCTTTAAGGACTCTTGCACAATCATTGATGTTAATGGTGAATTCTCAGAACCTATTCCCCTTAAGAGGTCTATCAAGAAAGGTTGTCCCGTTGCCCTGGCCTTATTTGTCACTATTGTTGATATACAATAAGTAATAGCATACACAAGGAGTTCAAACTATTTGATAAATTTGTTTTTGACCTTTTTTAAATTGTGGTTGCAAGTTCCCTGGGAAAATTTATACAATAAGTAATAGCATACACGAGGAGTTCAAACTATTTGATAAATACCTAAAAAGAGACACAATAATGCTATCAATTTATCCTTTATAGCATTGGTGATGAAAATAGGGCAGACAGCTAAGAGACGGGGGGTGAATTAGTTGTAACCAAATTTTATAGCAAATTACTTTAACCTCAGGTCTTATAATCAATAGTGAAAGCATAAATCAACAACACAACATGAAAATACATAACACCAATTTTTTTGATGTGGAAAACTCAATCAAGGGAAAAATCATGGTGGGAACCTACCCACAATATGATGATACCCTATTAGAAGTATATGAAATATTACAATGGGGAATGCACATGAATTCAAGAACACTTCCTAGAGCTCACATCTCATAAAGAAAAAAAAGGGAAACAACCCAGGGAAAACTCGCTTCCTTACAAACATATTTGGATCACTTCCAGAAAATCATGAACTGAGAAATAACATCCTCAATGCCTAGTTATAGCTCTGGTTAAGCACATATAACATCTCTGACACTTCTCCACACTTCTGCTCTACTTCCAAATTATTAAAACATTATTCACACACCACACACATCCTCGATACCATAATTACATAGATATTACATTTATTTATACATGACTTCAACTTGTGATCAATATCATCAAGATCGACTCAACACATATCTACTAATTACAAAAATGTAGCCATACATGCTACAATATCACATGCGGACCAAAAAAGTGTCAGCTAAGACATAGAATGGACCTAAATCACCACCTCAAATATGAAACACCTCGAAGAATTATGCATTGAACATCCACAACATGGTACAATCACCATGTAGACCAAGAACATGAAGAACACCACTGGACCAAGAAAAATCATCAATAACATGCTCAGTGATCAATGCAGACCACCAACATGAATAGAAAATGATCTAGAAACATCCACAAGCATCATGAATTACCACAACAACATCTAAAACAACTCAAATTACTAGAATCATTGTTACACCGAACTTCATGAAAAATAATCGAACTGACTATCAACCTGGAAAAATCACATGCCGAGCTCCAAATCACAAACCACTTGAGTTAAGGACACACACCATTATCCCAAATATATTTCTAGATCTGCAAACTAAGATATTACAATGTGGAGCAATACAAATCAATATACAAAACACTGCCAATATTGAACAACAGAAAAAATGGCCACAATATAGATACTCATAACCCATTTAAATCTTCATGCAGACATTTGACACTTGTAGTGAATTAAATAGAGATATCATTCTACAAACCCTTTAATCCAAAGATATTGATCATCAATATACAACATAAACCAACTAACTAAACTCCACTGCATCACTGCATTAGACATAGAAAATATGTTGACATCAATGACAACTCATTTATCAGATATCATTAGATCACATATTTGCATCACACCAACAACAATATCCAACAATCTCCCCCTTTGGAATTGATGGCAACATATGATTTGAAAAACAATCAATGTCAAAGAAATCAACAACTCTCTTAGATGGCTTTCTTCCACTATATAAATATTCTCTCCCCCTGAAATCATTATACAATTTTTCACATGAATCTCTTACCCTTTGACATCAATGACAAATACATATTTACAAACATAGAATCTCATAAATCTAAACATTTGACTACTCCCCCTAAGTAGCAGCCACCTCATCAATTCAGATCACAAAATATGACTGTGAAATGCACCAACCTTATGCATACCACCTTAGTTTTGATCAAGAGAGGAAATCACCCCAAGCTCCTCATATTAATAGCTATATGGTTAGTCTTTGAATGCAGCATGATATTTTTAAAAATATTAATAGCATTTGAATTATCACAATAAATTCCAATAGGCTCATCATACACTACTATGATATCTTTCATTATCTGCTTCATCCACACAACCTGAGTACAATTTTCAATAGCCACAATATATTCTTTCTTTGTAGGAGATAAAGAAATGGATTATGCTTTTTACTCAACCATGAAACCAATCTCTTACCCAAGAAAAATGCACCACCATTAGTACTCTTTCAATCATCAACATCTCCTACCTAATTAGCATTAGTAAAGGCACTCAAAGTAAAATAATTATCTTTAGGATACAATAAACCAAAATCAATAGCTCCTTTTAGATATCTAAAGACTCTTTTAACAACAACAACATTTGTTTCCTTAGGATTAGAATTAAATCTATCAACAAGACAAACATCATTCATGATATCTAGTCTAGTTTTAGTCAAATATAACAATCCACCAATCATCGATATGTACTTGGTCTGATTTATTTTAGGGGAATCATCTTCCTTAGTCAACTTATATCTAGTCACCATAGGGGTACCAAATGGCTTTGGATCATCTAATCCAAACTTCTTCAAAAATTCCTCCACACGCTTTGATTAAGATATGAAGATACCTTTATTTAGATTGAGTAATTTTTAATCCCAAAAAGAATTTCATCTCACCAATCATAGACATCTCAAATTCATTATGCATTTCATCAACAAACTTGTGGCATAGAATATTATTCCCTCCAAAAATAATGGCATCAACAAAAACTTCAACAATCAAAATGTTAACATTATTAATCTTGAAATATAAATTACTATCAACAATATTCTCTATTGAACCCAAGCTTCAGCAAATACTTATCCAATCTGGCATACCAAGCTATGGGGGCTTGCTTCAATCCATACAATTCTTTCTTCAATTGACAAACCATATATTTTTCATTAGTTAACTAAAATCCATCAAGTTTCTCAATGTATAGTTCATCTTCCAACTCACCATTTCGAAATGTTGACTTGATATCCATCTAATATACATTGAAATACCTGTGAGCAACATAAGAAAGAAATAATCTTACAACTTCAATTCTTGCCACAAGAGAAAAAGTGTCCTCAAAATCAATTCCTTTAATCTGTGAATATCCTTTACAAAAAAGTCTTCTTTATTCCTAACAAATTCACCTTCCTCATTCAATTTATTTCATAAAACCCATTTAGTTCCAATTGCATTTATGTCTTTCAGTCTAGGTACCAAAATCCATCAATTATTATTTTTAGTCTAATTCAATTCTTTTGCCATCACTTTTATACAATGCTCAACTTTACATGCTTCACTCATATCCATAGGTTTAATCTTATAAATTAAACAAAACTCAAATTGATCTTCTGCAATTCTTCTCCTAGTCTAAACGCCTTTATTTTTATCTCCTATAATCTAATTTTCTGAATAATTCAATCTTATATATCTAGAAGTCTTAGGATTTTCTTGAATTTCATACTCTTGTGTTCTTTCTTCTGCACTTGCACTATTACCTTCTCCTTGAGTTACTGGATTCACCAGAGTAATTTGAACTTGGTTCAGGATCTGAACTTACTTTCCTTTATCAAAACTATCATTTTGATCATCGGAATCATATCCAAAGCATCTGGGATGATACTCAGTATCTTAATCAACTTTGACATTAGCACTCTCAATTATCTTCCGCAATCTTTTATTATAGCACCGGTAGGCATTGCTTTTAGTAGAATAACCAAGAAATATTATTTCATCACATCTAGCATCAAACTTCCCTAAATATTCATCCCTTTTAATATAGCATTTACTTCCAAAAATTCTGAAATATCTAATAGTAGAAGTATGACCAAACTCTAATTCATAAGGAGTCTTAATGGTATCACCTTTGATATGCACCTGGTTAACAATGTAAACATCAGTACTCATAGATTCTCTCTAATAGATATGCAGAACATTCCCTTCAATCATCATTGTCCTAGCAGCTTCCTAAATGGTTTTGTTCTTCCTTTCCACAACTCCATTTTTCTAAGGGGTTCTCAGAGAAGACAATTGTCTCTTAATTCCATGCTCTTCATATAATGTATTGAACTCATTGGAGATAAATTCACCACCTCTGTCAGATCTCAGACACTCTAGCTTCAATCTTGTCTTTGTCTCAACCATAGCTTTGAAAATCTTGAATTTCTCTAAAGCTTTAGACTTTTCCCTTAAGAAAGTAACCCACATCATCCTTGAATAGTCATAAATCAGCATCATGAAATATCTATCTCTTTGCAAACTTCTAAATCTAGAGGGATCACATAAATCAATTTGCATAAGACCCAACAATCCATTAGAAAAATGTTTTTTTGCTTTTGAAAGAAACTCTGGTTTGCTTCCCATATTGACATTCTTTGAATATAGAGTTAGTAGGGTTCATGAATTTAGGAAGATCTCTTACTACCTGAGTGGAACTTATCTTAATCATGCTATCAAAATTTACATGACACATCCTTCTATACCACAACCAACTTTCATCAATTTGAGCAATCAAACAACTTTTGCCAGTAGCATTCAAGTGAAAGATATAACCTTTTGTCTTTGTACCTGATGCAATCTCATTTTTGGAACTACTCAAGATTCTACACTTCCCAATCTTCAATTCAGGATCATATCCCTTCTCAACCATCTATCCAACACTCTGAGAATTATGGTTTAGGTCTTCTAGTTAAAAGCACTGTAATGTTGTGTCACACTTTTATAATGGAACCTGCCAACACAACTAAAACTATTTAACTTCGATCGCATAAAAGTGGCGTTTCTAAATTGAATTTTGAAATGATGTAAACTGATCAAATGTAGAAATATGAATGAAATTTATGTCTGTTATTTTTTTTAAAAATAGGAAAATTTTGATATTTATTTTATAAATTCAAAGATAGATTTATCATTGCTAAAAAATGCTAAAAGTTAGGGGTTCTAGTCGATGTCACCAAAAGAAAAGAAAACGGACTTATTTTTTTCTGTTTTTTTTTTCCAAATAGAGAACATATATATGCAGTGTTTAAAAAAAAATTAATTTTGAAGTATATTTTTCTCATTGTAATATTTTGAAGTCCAACATAGCTAAATTTGATAGTTTTCATTTGACATAACCTTTTGACTACTAAATTTATCATTAACCAAAATAGAGAAAATTCTCTCATCTACTGAAATTTTTTTTTTTTTAAAATATCATTTAATATTTTTTTTTAATTTCTAATCAGCCTCTTTTTTAACGTTAAAAAATACAACATTTAATTAATAAAAAATATTAAAATTAATCAAAATACTAAAAAAATTCTTTGTCTAGATTTGTGACTTCGAGCTCTACAAAAGGGTATTTTTTTATTTTTGTAAAAAATATTCTGCTTGAAGAAAAAATGAGCAAAAGTGAAAAGTTTCAAAAATACAGTTTTTCACCTTTTTTGTGCCACATCACATGACACATAGGCTAGCTCGGTCAAACTCAGTTTGGTCGAAATACCCTTATTTCAAACTATAAAAAAAGATTTGAATTTAATTTTAATGGACTCATTTAAACTAAGGGAATCCGACCGAGCTAAAACCGGTCAAACTCCCAGAGCCATTTTAGGGCTAGGTAGGCACCATGCTGCCTGGGAGTAGTCTAGCCAGACTACCCTCAGTTGGCCCAAAGTGTGACACATCTCCATTATTATACCCTTCTACGTACAAGACATCATCATTATTGTTCTTACCATCAAGATAAATAGAACCTCTACCATGGATTATACCTGCTTTGTCATCACCAAACCTAACAATGCCACCATCATACTTTTCAAGGTCACAAAACTTTTCTTATCACCTCTCATATAATGAGAGCATCCATTGTGAATCACTCATTCATATTTTTCTTTAGCTTGTGCAACCAAAGATCTTTCCTCATTAATGCAACTAGTAGAATTAGTAGTTATTGGATCATCTTCCTTGATATGTATAAACACCCATTAATTATCACTTGAATTTCATTTATCAAATTCATCATCTATCACACCTTCATCAGCTGCATAATAACATCTTTTCTGAAATTTAGGCTAGTAGGTTTTCTTAGGAACTATTTCTGAACACCTTAAAGCAAAATGTCCTATCTTATTGCATGAAAAAGATTTAAGAGGCAACTTTCCTTCATACTTACTGGCTCCTTTAGGTAATATCTTGGAAATCAGTGCTTCAAGATCCTCAAGATATCACTCTTCTTCTTTAATTTCTCTCATTTCTTTCTCATATCTAGATATCCTCCTTGAAGAACTTTCACTCGAATCAAATCTTTGCTTGTCCTTTCTAGAAACAATGGATTTGAATGTAGATTCTACCTTAGGAAGAGAATCACCAAATTCACTTAATTCAAAAGTTGATAGCTTACCAATCAACAGGTCTCTAGTCACATCAATCATGGCCAGGATCTCCTCAATAGTAGCAACTTTATGTTTGTAGGATGCAGGAAAGGATCTAAGAACTTTACCAACAATCTTTGATTCTTCCAACTTTCCACTGGCACATCTGATGTTGCACACAAGTTCATTCACCTTTTGCATTAAAGAAGAAATGTTCTCATGTTCATCCATCTTCAATATCTCGCACTTTCCTTTTATGCTTTGCAACTTAGCAATCTTCACATAGATGTCACCTTCATATAGGTTTCCAACTTCTTCTAGATCTCATGAGTAGTCTACAATTCCATAATATTTTTCATTTCTGAATCCGTCAGAGCACTCAACAATACTTCCTTAGCCTTGATATTGTGTGTTAGGCCCAATATGGAAAGCCAATGTACTAAGAGGGGAGGAGTGAATCAGTACTCCAAAACTTTTCTTTAATAATAACCTTACTGTTATGCATAAACAAAATAGTGCAATAACATAAAATAAAGTTAAAACAAATAGATAACAATCATACATTATTCACTCCATAACACATATATTTTGGTTACGCAGAAACTCTTGGTTAGAGAGAAAACCTGTGGTGGGGATGGCACCCACAACTTCACTACTGCAATAATAAAGATGCTCGGTTAGAGCTACATGTTTAGTTATTTCTAATAGCTTACCCTGTTAGGAGTAACAAGATCTGTTAGATCTACCTTGCTAAAGGATTTCACAACATTTATTCTGAATGCTGCACCTAGTTAGAGGCTTTAAAATTTATAGACTTGGTTAGAGTCTTTTACCTTGTTAAAGGTTTCTCTTTCAGCTTCACAATATTATAATAAAATCATTACAAATATCTGCAACTTTACATCTTAAATGTTATAGCAGATTCTATGTGCTCAGAATAAGATTACCTTGCTTATAGCATACCTCGGTAACCCATATAGTAACTCGGTAAACCCTTATGTTTACTCTGTTCTTCAACTGTTCTTTGAAAACCTTCTCGGTGACCTCTGTGTCTCTGTAACAGTCTTCCTTCATACATATATGCACACACATTGCTCTTAACTCATGTTGTATAAATAGATATCTTAAAATGGTGATCCAATTCATTGCTATGATCTTACAAACAAGATTCCTCAAATGAATAACTAAACAAAATATTTCATTGGTTGGATTGACCTCACAATCATACACAATCTTCTAGTGCAATTTCCAATGTAATAATGGTTAGATGTGCCTCGATCTTGTAACACATTTTCATATGTATGTCCAGGCTCAGTGTATCTGGTAACACGTTTCACTCGATGAATATCAACTTGGTGTGTCATCTTTACTGCTCGATAGACTCGAAAAGATACTCGGTAGATGGCTTGATGTATACTATGTTCTGTAACTGTTTTCTTCTGTAACTGACTAGACTGTGCATACTGACTTCTCTATTTATACTGACTGCATGGTTCGGTAGTGCTAACTGACTATAATATATAGTATGAATTTGAATATAAAAACTAATGGCGAGCTGATAAGTAGTAACAATCTCCCCTTTTGACATTAGTTGAGATGTTTGACAAAAACTACTTTCAAAGTCATAACTCAAAAATCTATATATTTTGTAAAATGACTACACTTGACAATATATACAATAGTCAATGAAATAGTATATGCAGATATACTCCCCTTATCATTATATTGCATATTACTTAGATTTTGCATGCTCGGTTCTGTTCTATGCTTGTGTGCTCTGCTAGCTTTGCATGCTTTGCTCG
Source organism: Cryptomeria japonica (assembly GCF_030272615.1). Classification (NCBI taxonomy): domain Eukaryota; kingdom Viridiplantae; phylum Streptophyta; class Pinopsida; order Cupressales; family Cupressaceae; genus Cryptomeria; species Cryptomeria japonica. The sequence goes on from NC_081415.1 coordinate 172,477,758, forward strand.
GTATACTCCCCTGTATATAATACTCAAAACTGTATTACCAGAACTATATCTCTCCAAGTATAGTATATTACTCCCCTTTTTTTGACAAACATCAAAAACTTAATTTCCATCCAGGAGCAGTAACTGATCAAAAATAGATTTATACTTGGTCCGAGCGTCGGTGAGTGCAACTGAGAGTGCATCCTTTACACTTTCCATTAAAGAATTTTGTGCTTGAATATCAGCCAATAGTGATATTAAGCCATCAAGAGTGCTTCCCTCTTGTGTAGTAGATAGGCATGTAGCTTGGTTAATCTGCTCTTGAACAAATGAGAGATGAGGAAGGAATAATGTCTGGAGGGTCATTATATCCATCTTGATCTTATGCTCTTCATTTCTGAGTTCTAACTATTGAGCCATGAGCTGTTGAAGCTTGGTATAAAATTTTTGAACTGAATCAGGCTCGGTGGTCAACTTAGTTGAGAGATCGGTGATCTCTTTCTCAATTGCATCAGTTTTATTCTTGATATCTTTAATGAATAAGGAAAATGTACAAAGTTTCTAAAATAAATAAAGAATATGCTTGAGTTGAGGGGACAACTTAGCAATTAATTTGACAAGCTTTACTTTTCCTATAGCGAGAGCTTTTTGTACCTCTTCTATCATCTTTGCAGTAAGCTCTTTATCTTTTAGCTTGCTCAAGTACTTAGATGCATCAACTCCAAATGTTTCTATTTGAGTAGGGAGTTCATCCAGTTGAATGTGGATGGCTGCATCGGTTGACACTATTGCTGAAGGTAGCATATCTGTTAGCAGTGTCTTCACCTTCTGTAGTACTTTATTCTTCTTTTGAATGGCCAATTTTTTTTCTTGTTCGGCCTTTGCTTTGCATAGTTCACCGAAATCAATAAGTGCTTGCCCTTTTAATTTTGAGATATCCACATTGGGCAAAACTATCGGTTTAGTTAAATTAACTTTGAAACTATGCTTTCTCACCTTCTTCTCTTTACCTTTGATCGGTTGTACTAAGACAAGTGCTTGTGAGGCTTGCTGACCCTCGGTAGGTTGCTTGGTAGATGCAACACTTTGGCCGGTTCTTGTAGCCGTTGTGGTGTCCTTGAGTGTCTCGGTACTAGGGGTCTTAGCTGTAACATTTTCAGTGCTTGATGGTGCTTGAGACGTCTAATCTTTAGTTGTATCTTATGTTGCTTCAGACTTGTGCCCTTCGGTGCCTTGTTCTGTATCCTTAGGAGCTTTGGTAGAGACAGGTGGCTTGACCGGCAGATAAGGCTGAACTTGTTCTAAGATAGATTCACTAGATACAAGTTTTGCATAGGTAGTGCATTCTATCATTTCCTACTTTGGTGCTTCTGCATCCATCACATCTTCATCAATTTGAATAGTGTCAGTCGGGTCTTGCTTGGTAGCATCAGGACCTTGCTCGGTGACATCAGGATCATGCTCGATGACATCAACAATTTCAACTTGAGATTTTTCACCGACATCCTTTCATTTGAAGATTTCCTGCCATTTGGCTTTTGTCTCATTTTCTACATCAATGTATAGCCCATTCATCAATTTTAAGGCTCTCTATTTGACAAGAAATTTAGAATTGTATGTTGTCAAATGTTCTTTAATTTCTGCTACAGACATATCAGGAAATAGATGGACTAGACTTCTTTCTCTTATTTATTTCTCTGAGTCCATTGCATATTTCCATCTTTTATCAATATGTAAGTATAATTCACTCGGAAGTGAATTTACTAGTTCTAATGGAGCTAGCCGAAACTTTAGAAGTGTGCAAATGATAGCTTCTTCAATTTGTCACTTCTCATCATTATTCCTAGTCTCATACTTGACATATCTAAATCTTGGAAATCCACCATATTCTTTAAGATTGGCACAAAAGTTTTCAACACTATGAATATTTACCTTCTTGCTTTTTACAATCTGAAATTTGTTTGCATCATCGGATTCTGTATCACTAGACTCTTTTGCCAAAATGAGTCTCTAAGTAGATTTCTTGTAGGTCTTGCTTACCTTGGGAACAGTAACACTCTTTTGTTTCTTACTCGGTGATGCAGCTGATGCTCTAGTGTTGGGTCTCTTTGTTGGTGGAGTCAGTAGGGCCTTTGTAATGTCCCGTTTCTTTCTTTTCAAAACTTTACCCTTAGGCAACTCGGTACTTAATGTTATTGCTGCCTCTTCAGCTTCTGATTCCTCTTTGGTAATGGCAAGAGTGCCTTTGACAGGTGTAGAGGAGGATTCTTCTCCGAATTTCTCAGATAAAACCTTTATCATCTCTGTAGCCTTTCTTGTAGCCTTGGGTACTACAATGCTCATTTTTACTTTTTCTTTCACTTCTTCATAAGCTCCATATCTTAGTTCGGTAGCATGCCTTGGTAATGAAAGATAGGCATCAATTTGCAATTGTGTAATATCATAGTCAATCTCATAACCCATTGGTGGCAAAGATTGAGTCCTTGGTTCAATAGCATTCATATAATAGTAATCGGTGTCTACCTCAAAACATATATCATCCTTATATTTCTCTACCAGCTATGGTGGAATCAGGTACCTGTTGTGCATCTTCTCTTGAAATTTTCTGAAATAGTCATCCATGATATTATTAAAATTATCTCCCAATTTCTTGATAAAATCATTGATTTGATGGGTGATAGGTCGGTGTAGCTCCCAAACTACTTTACTGACTAAGGGAAAGAAATTCTCAAAGTAGAAAAACATGCATACAAGAAGTGAACCAAACTTCAGTGTGTTTACCGAGTTGTTCTTCTTCGGCTTCCTTATTGTGTTCAAGTTCTCAAACAAGTTCTTCAGTAGCACTTCACATAAGTCTACTTTCATTCCCTTTTTCACTATTTTGTAGGCTAAGTCAACTACTGCACATGGTACACTATTTTCCCTTGCTGATTGGAAGAAACAGTAACCAATTACTCTAATTGCAAACTTAAGTTCTACATCAGTGACATTGTTCAATTTCAATCCTCAGTAATCAGATTCTACTACAGTTAGACTGATTAACTCCTTCTATGATATCATTTTCTATGCTTGTGCATGATCATAGATAGGATACTCGGTGATCACATGAATGATTTCCTTGGTGATTTTGAATGGTTACTCCTCTAGCCACATAAAATCATCATGAACTCTACTTAAAACAAACTTAACCCACTAGGGTTTGAACACATGGGGATAGGCTAGGGCTTCAATTAATCCCTTGATTTTGATATGCTCGTACTTGCTATCCATTTTGCCATCGATATAAAGTTCATCATATGTGTCACTAATCTCAACATGACTGAATTCTTCAACATGACACTTGGTGAAGAATCTAACATCTTCGACTAACAAGACTCGATCAGGGATGAGTGAAAATGCAGTTTTGTCATCTAGTTCAGAGGTGACTTTAGGAGTCAAAGAGTACTTTAGCGAGGGCTTCTCCACATTCTTGCCAACTACGGGATCTTGGATCTTGGGTGCCATTGTATATTTTAGGTAAAAACTTAACAAACTATCCTTAGGGTTTGACGGTTTACAAATGACTGACGCTTCACACTTGGTAGATAATAGCAATTTGACAAGATCGGAAACCAGCTTAATAGTGTGATGAGATTTGACGTAAATACCTTGAAATTCGCTCTGAATGAAGTTTGATCACCTTGATTTTCTTTGCTCTACTCTCTTGAAAACTTGGTGAATGAGAGTGACCACAAAAATACCTTATCAGGCTCCGTGCTGGTTAGGTCAAAACATTAAATGCACTTAGTAACCAAATTTCCTTCATTTACCAACTTGACAGGCTTTTTGTATACACTGTCTTGACAGGTTTCCTATAAAGTACTTTTGATAGAATTTCAAACTTACTAATGCATCTTAACTATGCAGATTTTGAATTTTGTACGTAATAAAATGGGAACTGTTATGATTTAACCTTTAGAGAATGCAGTCCCTTTATACCTTTGTTGTTTAATTTGGAATAGGTGCACCTAACTCCTAGGTAAGGTGCTTTCTTCATCTGACATGATTTCCTTCTTTTTCCAAATCATCTTAAATTTTTCTTTTATCTCTTCAGTGTCTCTTCTAGGTTGATCTTTGCAATCTCCAGCTAAATTTCTAGCTTTGTGACAATGAAAACATGCCATACCAGGATTTCTCCATGATCTTTGGTTGTTCATTCCAAACCTTATAAAATAGTTGGCACTAATATGTCCATATCTTCCACAACATTCGCACCATATCCTTGTATTGTAATCCCATGGTACTATTGCATATTGTCGGTAAGGATTTGTGTGAGTTCAGTAACCACTAGTGTTTGCTTGGTGTGCAAACCACATGTGATTCTTTTGCTTAAACCAACATTTCTTGGTACTATGTCCATATCTATTGCAGTTTCTATAGGACCCTTTGAATTTTGCCTTCTGATAGTTGTTAGCAGACTTTGTCCTACATTGATTAGATGTGTGACCATATTTATTGCAATTGTAACAATATCCATTGGACTTGGTGATATTTGGTTGCTTACCTTTTCTAATCTGGCATATTTTGGCAGTATGACCTTGATTTCTACAGTAGTAGCAAATAGGCTTCTTTTTTATTTTATTCCTATTTCCAGCTTGCTTTGATGATTCTCCTCTCTCGGTAGTATGAATTCCTTTCTCGGTAGAGTCTTTTCCTTTGTAACCGAGTCCTACATCTTTGTTGGGTCTTCTTGTATTCAACTGCTCATCCAACATCTTTGATGCATCATAACTCTTCTTCAATGTTTCTTTGGATTTCTTCTCTGTTTCAAGTTCATCAGTCAACCTTGATACTTCAAGTTTTAATGCTTGATTTTCATCATTCTTTAGAATTTCTTCATGATGTGTATAACCTATTTGATCTATCATATTTTGTTGAATCCTAGTTAACCTTATGATTTCATTAATCTTATCAGATACTAAGACTTCAAGTTGTTGTTTCTCTCTTTGTATATCTCTTTCTTTATCCTCTGTTGTCCTCAATGCATCTAGATTTTCAGTCATCTGTGTACTGAAATGGTCATGTTCTCTTTTCATTGCTTTTAGTTGATTAGCCAATGCTTTGTTCTTTTCTTTCAATACTCCAGTCATTTCTTCATTCTCTTCAAATATACTATTCTCAGATGATGTCTCAATTTGTTCCACTAACTCTTGAGAATCATGCAAGTCATCAGATAATCTTCTTCTTACTTTTAGAGATTTTTGCATTTGCCTTTGCATGTCTACAATCATTTGATTTGCATGATCCATCTCTTCTTGCAGATACACAATCCTTTGAGATTGTTTATAGCCTTCCATTGATAAGATCTTTCTCTTTAGGTAGTTAAACCCTTTTCAAGAATTCAAGCTCTGATACCAATTGTTAGGCCCAATATGGAAAGCTAATGTACTGAGAGGGGAGGGGTGAATCAGTACTCCAAAACTTTTCTTTAATAATAACCTTACTATTATGCATAAACAGAATAGTGCAGTAACATAAAATAAAGTTAAAACAAACAAATAACAATCATACATGATTCACTCCATAACACATATATTTTGGTTACGTAGAAACTCTTGGTTAGAGAGAAAAAATACGATGGGGATGGCACCCACAACTTCACTACTGCAATAATAAAGATGCTCGGTTAGAGCTACATGTTTAGCTATTTCTGATAGCTTACCCTATTAGGAGTAACAAGATCTGTTAGATCTACCTTGCTAAAGGATTTCACAACATTTATTCTGAATGCTGCACTTGGTTAGAGGCTTTACAATTTATAGACTTGGTTAGAGTCTTTTACCCTATTAAAGGTTTCTCTTTCAACTTCACAATATTACAATAAAATCATTACAAATATCTGCAACTTTACATCTTAAATGTTATAGAAAATTCAGTGTGCTCAGAATAAGATTACCTTGCTTATAGCATACCTCGGTAACCCATATGGTAACTCGGTAAACCCTTCTGTTTACTCTGTTCTTTGACTATTCTCTAAAAACCTTCTCGGTGACCTCTGTGTCTCTGTAATTGTCTTCCTTCATACATATATGCACACGCATTGCTCTTAACTCATGCTATATAAATAGATCTCTTAAAACGGTGATCCAATTCATTGCTTCGATCTTACAAACAAGATTCCTCGAATGAATAACTAAACAAAATATTTCAGTGGTTAGATTCACCTCGCAATCATACACAATCTTCTAGTGCAATTTCCAATGTAATAACAGTTAGATGTGCCTCGATCTTGTAACACATTTTCATATGCATGTCCAAGTTCAATGTATCTAGTAACACGTTTCACTTGGTGAATATCAACTCGGTGTATCATCTTTACTGCTCGGTAGACTCAAAAAGATACTTGGTAGATGTCTCGATGTATATTGTGCTCTATAACTACTTTTTTCTGTAACCGACTAGACTATGCATACCGACTTCTCTGTTTATACCGACTGCATGGTTCAATAGTGCTAACCGACTAGAATATATAGTATGACTTTGAATATAAAAACTAATGGCAACTTGATAACTAATAACAATTGTGTTCAACTTCCTTAATCTCATCTGGAGTTGATGGACCATTTGTGGGAACAATATATTTGTCTTTAGTAACTTTCTTCTAATCTTATCTAATGCATCTCAAGTAACACTCCATTTGGTTCCTCCAAATAGAATAATTTGTTCTGTTGAATTTCAGACTCTCCTTCTTATAAGTTGTCATCCTAGATCAACTCAAGTTGTTAAACTTCTCTAGAGGAACCTTCTCTGATACCAATTGATGATAATAGGGAAGAAAACTCAGAGGGGGATGAATCAATTGTCACCAAATTTTATAGCAACTTACTGTTGAACACAATGTACCACTGAGAGGGGGGTGAATCAGTGGTACCCAATATTCAAATCCTTTTAAACCTAACTCTTGGTACCGGTTATAAAAACAAACACAAGGAGGATATACCGATGAGCTAAAGAAATTGATCAAATGCAAACACACAAAGATACTCAACACATAACACGGGATATACGAGGAAAACCTTGATGAGAAATATTGTTGGAGACTACTGCTCCAATCTAGCCTCACAATAAACATATTGATTACAAAGTTTATGGCACCAACCCAAGGAGCACCAACCCAATGAGCACCAAATATTATTCAATAATACAGTCACCAAATCAATCTCGAAACAACTTCAAGATTCAAATAACAACAAAAACCAGCCTCTCGACAAACTCAAAATCCAAAAATCTGACTCAAAAAGCTAAAACTGCCACAAACATGAAAACATAATAGAATGGTGCATCTGACAAATTATGTGGTGCATTCGATGAGTTCTCTCTATCACCTTTAATACCCATAATGACACATTTAATAACTATTCTAGTGCATATGTCATAGACTATGGCTCTTGCAACATATATAGTGGCGAATTTAACCTAATAACTGGTGATTTAAACACATATTATAGAACTTATGACCTAAATGGTGGCACATTCAAAATAAAGACTAAAAACTCAAAAAAATGGGAGTAAAGGATTGCTATTGTCTTGAAAATTACTAAGGTTACTAAACAGCCCTGAAATCAATCAAATAAAGATGCAAAGGCAATTGCAACCCAAGAGGCTTATCAAAATATTATTAAGTAAATCCAAAACATAAGATCATTTCTTAGAAAAGCTATAGAGAGGACTCCTAGCAAATTTTAATGAAAATCCATTTGATATAAAACTTCACAGACATAGGTATGATAAGGGAATGTTTTCAAATAATATCAAATTCAAACCACAACACTCCCAATATAATCAACCAAGGAATCCATGAACATTTACAACAAACACAAAGAACAATACATGACCATTCACATCAATATCCAATAAATTAAAACCATAGAAATAAAATATTTTCCTCCAATATCATAATGATTATAAAACTATATAGTAATTTAACAACAGTATCAAATCTTCCCACTCTCAGAAAAAATATTTCTCAGATAATCTTTCCAAAAACTAAATGCGAAGATGGGCAAAATCTCCAACCTGGAATAACGAAGATTTGCAAAATAATATTTGAAGAAGAGAAATCCAAATCATAGACCAGTCAAGCCAAATCTAAGCTCCAAGCAAGGAAACTCCAAATCATAGAAAATTCTCGAGAAGGTCAACCCCCATCAAATCTTAGGAAGCTCAATAAATAGAAAATTATTCAAAAACTATAGAAATATGTCAACCAATCATAAAATTCCATAAAAATATATTCCATACCAACCCTCTCGATTACCAAGGTAATAATATAAAATATTATTTAATTAACTTACCCCCAATATATACAACCAATGGTAAAATAGGGTAGGTAAGGAATATAATATTTAATTAACCCAATAGATAAAAGGGAAATAATAATATAAACAACCAATAGTAAATTAAACCATGGGAACAATTAAATATAAAATCCCAATAATAAAATAACCAAGGTTAATATAAATAAATGCTCCAAATTAATATTAGCCTCAACTATATAAATGGATAATAATTCAAAAAGACTCAATTAATAAAATAGTAAATAGTAAATATTAATAGATCACCCAATAATTTATCAAATATCAAATTATACTAAGTTAATTTAATTTATTTAAACTATATGAAACAATTATCAATTAATTAAATAACCAAATACTCACAACACCACAAGGTAATCCTACATAGAGTTAGCATCGCCACACAAGACTCCAGTCATTGGCTCAAGCCAAGACACATAAACTGACAAGGCTGATAACTTAATCCTAGAGTGTGTAGAAGGAACTCATTCCATCTCCAATCAACTTGCTATTGGGATAAAGACATGCTCGGACCTATGAGGCTAGGTGGAGTTTATGTTTCGTACATGAAAACCTATAACCACCAATACATATACAATATATATCATGAAATAGGCAGACAAGTGAAGGGGAATCACAATTTCATATCGTTCTGATAAATGAGTGGTATGACATTGTCCCTATCTCAAATTCAATACAAGACAATCACTACAACCAAGCACTATCATAATCATCATCGTATCCAATATAATCATGAAATAGGGTTAGTGCATCATAAGATACCATCAAGTCACCATAAATAAACATAAACCATGCATATAAAATGAGTTCATATGGATCACCAAGTAAGAGCCCATAATCATGATAATCTAGAAATATCATCATCTGCATGAAACCAGAATGTCAACTGAAAATATGATATGTCTATCATCAATAATAATGCATCCAAATAATAAATAAATCTACAAACATATATCAAAAGAATGACAAAGTAGTTTAAGCTATATCAATATGGTCTATCGATGCACAAAAAGGGAAGATAAATTAGGAAGCAACACTACAAGAGACAACTAGAGAGGGGACAAATAGAGAGTCAAAAGAACTAAAGGGGAGAGAATGAGAGAGAGAGAGGACTAAGGAAGGAGGGAGGGAGAGGTAGATAGGGATAAAGTGAGAAACCTAGATAGGGGATAGGTATAGAGGTGAGGGAGAGAGAGAAGGAAATGAGAGATAATTTCACATAGAGAGAGGGGGTTAAGGAGTTAGGGAGAGAAGAAATAGTGGAAACTAACTAGAGAGGGGAGAGATATAGAGATGAGAGTCCTAGAGGGTGAGGTATAAATGTGAGAGAGATATAGGGGATAGAGAGGTAGGTAATGAGATAAGGATGGAGTGGTAGAGAGGTAAATAGAAATGGAGGTAGAAACCTAAAAAAGGAAAATAGAGAGAGGGTTGGGGGGAGGTAGTGATGAATAAAATGGACATATAGGGTAGAGAAGAAATAAGAGAGGGAGAGAAAAGAAGAGGTAGGACATATTGATAGAGATGAGGGTAAGGAGGAAAGGTGAGTTAGAGAGGGAGAGAGGGTGGGAAGGACCTACAAAGGGGGGAGAGATAAGAGAGAGAATTGGGGAGAAAGGACAATATCAGTGGACAGGAAAAGAGGAAGGGGGTAATGAAAGCTAAAACCTCAACTATTGATCATTAACAATAAACCCTAAAACCTAACCCTTAATAAATGAGAGATAGAGAGAGAAAAAGAAAATAAATCCAATATAAAGAAAATACATTGCTAGCAATATGTGAGTGCATTTTCATAACCCTATACCAATACCCTAAACCCTATACACTCAACCATATATTGTAAACCCAAAGACATAGATAGATGGGGATAAAGAGATGTGGGTAATGAGACAAGGATGGAGAAGAAGGGAGCATGGGAGAAAGACACCTAGATAGTGTAGGAGGGAATGGTGAGGAAATAGAAAATTGAGGGAGAGAATAAGAGTGACTAGGGAATGAAGTGAGAGATGGGGGTAAGGAGGGAGATGGAGATAGAGAGGGATATGTGTGTGTGTGTGTGTGTGTGTGTGTGTGTGTGTGTGTGTGTGTATACATATATATATATATATATATACACACACACATATATATATACACACATATATATATAGCATCATAAAATTACAACCCTTACAATTTTGAGCATATTTAAGGATTTCACCTTTGCGAATGCATTCCCCTACTTAATTGGGACCCCTCTCTGCATCATCATTTCAAATATTCTCTTGTTTCGGCCCCTCCATCACCTTGAGACACCTTCTAGGCCCCAAATTAGGGAGGATAGGCATGTTGTGCCCCTGTCCCCCCTACAATAGGGGTGTGGTGCCCCTGTCACCCTAGGATAGGGGTGTGGCACCCTTTTTCCCCTTGGAGAGGGGTGTGGCACCCCTGTCCTCCCTCTTAGGGTGGCCCTAAGATGGGTTCATTCGACCCTGGAACCCATTTTTCTTCTTAGGAACTTAAATCCTCCTATGTCAGTCTTCGGTTAGATAAAAAATAATTCTCCTACGCTAGTATAAAAGGGGATCTAGCTATTTAATTTGCATAAATGAAAATATACAAGAATAAGGAGAAGAAACGAAATTCAAGCGGAAGGTCTCCATTATTGTCATCAAGTATTCAAGTCTTCAAGTCTTCAAACATCTCCTTCTTCATGTGTCTTCTTCATTCATCCATTGGAGTAACATTAAAACATTCATTTGCAATAATATGTGTGTGTTAGGATTTTTTCATGTTACATGTCAATTCATGCAACACTCGTGATTACATTCAAGGAGAAAAGCAACCACCATCAACAAATTGCAGATCTATAAGGTATACATTTTCATTATTTACATTTAAGCATTTGCAATTACTTCTTTCAAGATTGATTCCTCAACTTGGGTTTGACTAAGGTAAACACCTACCCACAACCCTTCTTTCCTTGTTTCCTATATGTAGGTTGTAGGTGCCCAGTTGTAATTGCATATTTAGGCTTCATTTGCAGAGATGGAAAAACCCTTTTCGATTCGCGAGTTTTTCGAAGGACCAAGTACAATTTCAACCCAGTCTAGGTGATTTTTCTCTAAATTTATAGGGCAAATCCATATTAGTCTAAATATCTTAGATCCAAAGTTACAGCACGATCCTAAACTGGTAGCTCCTTATTTCATCCATTTTGTCTCCCTTTTCTACATAGTCAACAAATCAACTCTTCTATTTATAAAAGAGGGTAAATTACATTCCAACTCTTGCAATCCACTTGGAATTCACATCCTTATTTCTCTTGGTTTTGGATCTAGTGGATAAAACTACTCTTTTGAATATAAATTATCTTCCAAGTGAAAATCATCCTACTGATTTCCTTTCTCTCCTAGGTGTGGAATCACTAGGGTTCAATTTTCTAGTTTACATTTTGGTCAACCCGATGTCCTACATCTTAATTCTAATTTCTTATTTGTTAGATCTGAATAATTGCAATTTGAATTTTAAAATTTCATTTTCAAGTTTGATCTTTTTGTGAAATGTAGAGGTTAATTCCATAAAAACCCTTATTTTTTGTTTTGAAGAAATTAAGCCTATGAAGTATAGCATTTTGGTTGCTTGTTTCAGATCTGATTTCTATTTCAAATTGTAATTCAAATCTGTCTTTTTATTAAGAAAATTAAGTGGTTAAATAGTAAAACCCTAATTTTTAAGAATCTCCTATTTTTGACGTTTGACTGCTAATTTGACCTATCTGGACATCTCCAAATCAGTTGTTTTTTTGGATTCTGCAATTAAATCATAATTCCTATAATCCCTGAAAAATTTCAAAAAAGACTGGACCAGGTACACATTGCACCTAGTCCCTTTTTTTTTCCTAAAATTTTGAGAGTCGAAATTGACTATATTTTTCTGCTTAAATCTAGGAAATTGGCTGATTTTATCAATTTTTAAACATCCTAAGGTCAAAATAAAATTCAAAATTGTATGTTTGATTTTCTTGTAATTTACAAAAAATCTAGATTTGAAATTGAATTTGTACAAAACTTGGATCTTACTTCAATTTTTCTGTTTTATCATTGTTTAAATCCCAAAAATTGGTTGATTTTGTTGTATTTTGATTCCTCTAAAATCAAAAACATTTCCCAATTTCAACATTGCAATTTCAAGAAATTTTTTAAAATTAAGTGGTTAATTATGATCTGCCCTAATTGTGTCCATTTTAAATTTAAATTAAGTGGTATCCCATAGGCCCTGATTTTAAAAATTCAATCTCTTTTGGATAATTTTAAATTTAGAGGTTAGTTTTTAACATAATCCTAATTTTAAATTTTAATTTCCTAGGATGTTTCATTATTATTCTTTCAATCAATTTGTTCATTTAATTGCATAATGATTTTTCCTAGAAGTTTGAATTATTCAATTATTTTGCAAGTTTCAAATTTCAAATTTCAAATTTGCAATTTAAATTACATTTTCTCTCCTTTATTCAATTTTATATGCATGCATGAAGTGAAAATCATTATGGTTAAATGGCACATGAGTTTCTTGTTTGATCATAAGTGCATATGGAGTTCTTATCTTATTTTTCTAATTCAATTTGAAGTTACATTAAAGATGTTCATGATATTCCCTTTCATGCATATGATGATAATTTAGTTATCCCTTTCATTCATACCTATAATTTACCCTCTTCTAAAATTGATATAATTAATGAGGGCACATTGGTGCAAAAAGGGAATATGGACACTTCTTTCAAAGATCTCCCTCCTAAACATGAATCTTTGGAGAATTGTGTTCCTTCTTCTCCTAAGAAGTACCTCCCTCTTAAGGATTATTTTGTGCAAGAGGATGATATTATATCTACTTATCCTAGGGATACCATACCTTCTTTTCATGATCTTTCCTCTAAAGATGAAGTATTAATTACAAATGATAGTCCTTTTCCTAATGACTATCTTGAACATAAATATACCTTAGAACAAGAGGATGATATTATTTCTCATCATAATTCTCTCTCTCCCAAAAATCAAGAGCCTAACAAAAATCAAATCAATTCCATTCATGTTCCAAGGAAACCAAAAATTCTTCCTGATTATCATGTTAAGCCTTACACATATACTAATGAGGTAGTTGATGAAAACATAAGCAAAGCATCATATTCTTTCTTAGTTCCTATAATCCTCTCTCCAATTCACTGAAATACACCATCTCCTCCAAAAGAAGTTCGTAAAGAAGAACTCTTAGAGGATGATTGGGGGTCCTTACATTTCACTCCTACCTTTTCTATAAAGTTTAAGATGCCTGAATTTCATTTTCCAAATTTTTCTGTTAACACAAATCTTGAAATTGATTGGGCCTCTTTAAAATTCAATCCAATTTCCCCTAAGAGTGAATCCTCTTTTTAACATGCACATGGATACAAGGGAAAAATTCATGATAATTTTATGATAAATCACACTTTCCTTTGTCAATATCTTCTTCTTCATTATCTTGTAAATCCACACCTTCTGATTCTAATTTTGAGTTACAACAAGAAAATGTGTTTACCAATCTTCTGAATTCTAAATTAATATCTCCTCTTTCTCCTAAACAAAGAAGAAAACATAAACAACTTTCTCAAAATTCTTCTTTTTGTAAATATCATCAAACCCATGGCCATTCTACTAATGAGTGTCAAGCTTTGAAAACACAAATAGAACATTACATTAATTCAGGCATGTTAAAAATAACATCTGACAATTAATACCCTATTCATCATGATCATTTAAAATAACATTCAAGTTCCTACTATGTTTCTCCTCACTATGTGACATAGTTAGCCTACTTATTGGGGGCTCCTTGGCATTCATGGTGGTACAATTTTAGGTGTAATCATACTTAGTGAGCAATGTAATAGTCTATTTATTCTTGCCTCTATTCTTGGGGGCCAAGAATATTTCTTTTCCTCTTTCTAAGGTTTCACTATTTTCTTTATGGAGTACATTATTCATAAACTTAATGTCCTTTCTTGCATGGAGTTTTCCTTCATGCGAGTGTATGTTTGTTCCATGAGTGGGATCTTCTCCTTGCTTGAAACTATATGTCTATTATGAACAATCTCTCCTCAGAGAACGTTTTTAATATTCTTCTTTCTCTCTCTTTGCAAATTACCTCTTTTGTGTTATTCATAACTTGATGTCCTTTCTTTAATGAAGTTATTCTTCATGTGAGTGCATGTTTGTTCCTTGGTTATGATGTATTCCTTGCTTGAATTGGTATGTCTCTTATGAGTAATCTCTCTCTAGAATTTGTGTAATTCTTCTAATTGTCCTACACTTTGGGAGAAATGGTCTCTCTCCCTCTCTCTTTCTCAAAGGATACACTCTTTCCTATTATGTGGATGGTGTGATTTTTATTACTTGATGTCATTCCTTATGTGGAATTGTTGTTTTTCACTCAATGGTTCTCTCTAATACAAGAGGTGTAGGTCCTTGATTAAAATCTCTTTCACACTTGGTTATGTACATCTATAATAAATTCACCCATCCTCATTGGGCTAAAAGCGAGTCATCCTTCATCGATAATCACTTTCACCTAGCAATAGGAGGAAGAATTCAATTCTTGTTTTGTTTTATGGTTTTTTATAGAAGATGTTATATTTGTCTAAGATAACTCCTCTGGGAGGTAAATATATTTTGAGAAAAGATCTCTTCTCTTACAAGGATCTCCTTTACACTTATAGCAATATATCTCTTTTTCAACTACCTTGTCCTTTCTCAAAGAGTATTCCCTCTCTTGCTTGTATTTATGAAATTGTTGGATAATGGATATCCTTGTTATATTCTTCTTAAGATATCAATATTAAACTATGTTGATATATTAATGGGGGGCACCCATGTTGCTCCCTTTGTACTATATTTCTCTTGTGCATTGTATCCCTTTTATAGTGGGTCATTCTCAGAACCAGAGCATAGCCTTTGAGAGCAATATATCGCCACTTTTCTCTTATACAGTGGATCAATCTCAGAACAAGAGAATAACCTCTTAGAGAGATATTTTGTCACTTTTCCCTTATATAGTGGGACATTCTTGGAACCAGAGCACAACCTCTTAGAGTGAGATGTTTCCACTTTTATTTTATACAGTGGGTCAATTTCGGAACCAGAGGAAAGCCTCTTAGAGTGAGATGTCGCCACTTTTCTTCTATACAGTGAGTCATTCTCAGAACCAGAGCATATCCTCTTAGAGAGAGATGCTACCACTTTTCTTTTATACTGTGGGTCATTATTGAAACTAGACCATAGCCTCTTAGAGTGAGATGTTGCCATTTTTCTTTTATATAGTGGGTCATTCTCGAAACCAAAGCACAACCTCTTAGAGTGAGGTGTCATCACTTTTCCCTTATATAGTGGGTCATTATCAAAACAAGAGCATAGCCTCTTAGAGCAAGATGTCACTACTTTTATTTTATACAATGGGTTATTCTTGGAAATAGTGGGAAACCTCTTAGAGAGAGATGTCACCACTTTCTTGACATTTGTACTATACATTTCATATAGGTTGTAGCATACTCAGGCATAGACTACTATGAGGTGTTTCGAACCTCGCTTGCACACACAGGTACGAGCTTGAGTGGAACTAATAGTGTTCTCACCCTCCTCCATTACATGGAGCACCTAGACAAAATCTAGGGGATATTTTTACATGTTCTCTTTCCTCCAAGGATCACCTAATTCTAGGGGTGAGATGTTCATGGTTCCTATGTGCGGGAAAAGTGGTGCGATGAAACATAAAATACGAATTCAAGACAAGTCCACACACCAATGGGACTCTTGGTGCAAGTTATGGATCTATATGGAATAGCTCAACTTCCCAAGGGATGTTCCATTGTTCTCTATCTCACAAGACCCCTCAAGCTAATGCCTTTGCTCATAGATCACCGAGCAAAGTGACCTAGGGATGTTTGATCAATCTACCATGAATGCAATCCTAAATGTGCATGATATTAAAAAACATGAATTAAACTAGCACGTATATGATGATAAGATGAAAGGATTAGTAAAATAACTATCCTAACATGATATACTATCTTAATATGATTATTTATGATAATAGAAATGCCTCTAAAATGTTTATTAGATTATTTATATTCAAAGAGAGACTAAAGACTTGATAAAATGACTAGATATACCTAGTAAAATTCCTATAAGTGTGATGCTAAAAACTTGGATCTTAAGATGGAGGAATGAGAGCTCTATTTATAGGGAAAATAGGGTAGTGGATGGTTAAGATTAGATAATCTTAACAAGGGTCAGGATTGAAAGTTAATCAATCCATGTTCACAATTCTCACCAATGAAATGGTGACAAATGTTGACATAAGATTGATTGAGAGGAGATGTAAGAAGCATTAAATGCTTGACAAGACCTCATGGTTACCTTAGGAGGTAAGAGCTAAGGTTAGGTTAGGATTACCCATTGGATAAAGCTTTTTCCAAAAGGATAAACTCTTGTACAAGGGTTAAAGGAATAACCATGGTCAAAGCAATGAATGCTTGATGAGACCCCTGGGTTAGATGAAGGTTGAGCTAGGCGAAAACTCTCTAATCATGCAAGAGGGTTGAGTTAACCATTAATGGTTTGGAAGAATTTCAAGGTTAACTTGTTGAAGACATAAAGCCTTAAATAGTTTTCAAAGACTTTGAGGGTTTGAGAAGTGACTTCCCTTTGTTTAGGGATGTGAAAATATTTAGTAGATGTGTTAGGCTAATTTAGAAGTGATTAGAAAAATCTAGAAGAGGGTTTAGAGAGGCAAGTGGGGGATGTAGGAGAATGCAAGTGGATGGAGGGTAATTTTAATTAAAATAAATTACTTTATTTTAAGAAAAATAGATGCAACTTGGATAAATACAAGTGGGGGATCTAAATAGATAAATTAGAAATATTTTTTATGAGGTGAACACTTTAATTAAATGTAAATTTAATTAAAAAGAGTAGAAAGGGAATTTAATTAAATAAAAAGATTTATTCAATCAAATGATATGAAAGACCTAGGAGAATTTAATTGAATAAATTGAATAACTTATTTAATTAAATAGATGAATGTGAATAATTTAATTAAACAAAATTTCATTAAATAGAGGAATGAGGTTAAAATGAATATTAAATATTCACTTAGGAAAGTGGTCATTTTTATACGTCTACATTTTGCCCCTCTTTGAAGTGACGTGTGTGCACATGTTCCTTCAAAGAAAATTGTCAGATATGATTTTTGTGTTGAGATGTCGATATGATGATGTCATGCCCCAGATTTCATGAGCAATATTGATGATGCCCCAGATTTGATAAATAATATTGATGATGCCCCGTCGGGAGATGAATCAAAAAATTGAAAATTTGGTTGAGTTGATAATTGTTTTTTATTTGATCACATTTTTAAATTTTGACTGTGTCGAATGCGTTGTTTAATTGATTCATCTCCCAAAAATGATATTGATAGAAATGATGAAAACTAATGTGGGAATAGCACATACATGTTCCACATGTCTACCAAGGTCACATTGGTATGAATCCTGATTGTTGATATGGTTCAAGTGTTGATATGGGTCCCAATTTGATGCTTGCAATATGGATCTTAATGTTGCTTGATTTCTCGATATGGATCTTGATGTTGCTTTATTTCTTGATATGGATCTTGATATTGCTTTCTTTGTTGATATGGATCTTGATATTTCTTTTGATATGGGTCTTTGATTTTATTTCGATATGGATCTTTGATTTGATTGATATTGATATGGGACTGGGTTGATATTTGATATGATATCTAAGGACTTTGGACATTTACTTGTTCTTTCTGATGATTGGTTATGATTGATTTCCTTTGTATCAGCATATGGTCACACATGTGCATGATGATATGATATGCATGTAGTGATTTTGATTTTGATGAGATATATGATATGCTTTTAATCTATAACTTTTGCAAATGATGATGTAGATGATAGTTCATTTTGATGAATGCAGATGTTTCTAACATGTTGTCAATATGATATGCTCATGTATGGGGATAATGATATGATTGATCAAATGGATTAGATTGATAGGATTTATTAGAATCGATAAGATTGAGATCAAGTTTGGGTTCAGGTATGACACCTCTTGTATAAGATATGGATGTTTGAGTGTCTGGTTTCAGCAACGATACCACCTGTATAAGACATGGATGATCAAGCGTCTAGTTTCAAGAATGATACTGCCTATATAAGACATGGATGAATGAGCATTTGGTTTCAGGAATGATATATCTTGTATAAGAGCTGATCAAAATGTTTGGTTTCAGGAATGATATATCCTATATAAGAGCTCATCAAAACATCCAGTTTTAGGAACAATATATCCTATATAAGAGCTAATCAAAACATCTGGTTTCAAGAAAGATATATCCTATATAAGACATGATAGATAGTTTGGAAGAATGATGAAGAGATGAAAGTGAGGAAATATTTAATGATGATATGATAGATATACATGTGATGGATGATATGATGAATGTGATTAGATGATGATGATGACATGTATCTTGAAAATGAGATTTATGATAATGAAACTAAATGGAAATTTACATGATATGCAACTAATTGATCATCCTCATTCTGTCATTTGTCATTCCTGTATAGTCACATGTTTTTTCTTTCTGTGTGTTTATCATCATTGAGCTATTGATATGTTGAAAATTTATACAAATATAATGGTATAGTTTTACCATAATGACCTGAGAAAAATTTACATGGATTTTGATATTGTAAGATGGCACAAGCATTGAGGTATAATTTAACCAAGATGACCTGAGTGTTGCTTGCATATAAACAAACAAGATTGAACCATTTGTATGCGCAAAGTGGAACAATATCTTCAGTGATATGTTGTGAATTATGTCACAAGACAAGTAATTGCACAATACAAGTGATCACCTCATAGACAAAAAACTAAAAAGAAAATCAAAGTCCCTAACCACTTTCTCTAGCTCGATTCATCATTGAAAAAATTTAGGGGATCTAATAATTCAAAAGGTTTAAGTGCAAAAATAGTCAAAAACTTCATGCAAGTTGTAAACAATTTATACTTCAGAAAATCATCCATCATGTGTGTTGAAGTTATTAATCGGATCATTGTTTTGCTTTCTTAGTTGTTTGAGATTTATCTTGATAGGATTCGCTTGATGTGCGGTGATTCTTGTTTGCTTGCAGTCAGATGAATGTTGCCCCTAGTTATAGATACCGATCGATGTGTATATGTACAATGTGTACCAAACCATGGTGGGATATAATGAACTGATATTTAGATAGGCAAGGACAATAACTACGCTAAGTATGTCCAGGATAATGTTGTTTATAAAGTGTTGGGCGATGGCTAGTGGTTTTGACTCTGGTTACAAAAGATATGAGTAATGATAGATAGAGGAGTTGGTCCCTCACAAGTAGCACCTATTGCCAGGTTTTCACCATTTGTTTTTATTGCACCTTTTTTATAAAAAAATTGTTATTTTTTTAATTTATTTTTTATTTTTTTGTATTTTTTTTTCCATGCATTAGACCACTCAAGTATAAAATTTCTTTAGATGGATGTTGTTGGTTGGTTGGTCGAGCACATTGCCTTCTATAGTTGTTAGCTGATAGGCACTTGATCCGTAGGCTGATATTATGACATAGGGACCCAACTAGTTAGGCTCAAATTTGCCATTCTTTTCTCGATCTTATTGATTTCTAGGATTTTCTTTGAGTACGAGATCACGAACTTTAAAAATTCTAGGGATGACTTTGTGGTTGTAGCTTCTACACATGCGCTACTAGTATTCTTTGAGGTAATTATAGGCATGTTGGCATTTTTCATCTAGAAGCTCTAGTTCTTGCAATCTGTTAACACGATACTCCTCATCTGGAATGAGGCCTTTCAAAGATACTCTAAGTGATTGAATTTCTACCTCAAGAGGTAAAATTGCTTCTGATCCATACACCAATGAGTATGGTGTAGATCCTATAGGTGCCCTGATGCTATTCCTATATGCCCAAACTGCTGGATTGAGTTGCACATGCCAATCCTTTCCTGCATCATTTACTATCTTCTTTAGCATTTTCAATATTGTTTTATTTGATGCCTCTACTTGACCATTCGCCTGTGGGTAGTAAGGTGTAGAGAAATGATAATGGATTTTGAATCATTCACATAGTTTTCGTACATGCTGGTTTTTAAAGAGATGCCCATTATCTGTGATGATGGAACTGGAGATGTCGTACCTGTAGATCAGATAATTGAGAATAAAAGAGGTGATTTGTTTTCTAGAGACTATGGTCATTAGGACTGCTTCAATCTATTTTTAAAAATACTTTGTTGGAGTGATAATGAACTTGTGTCCATTTGAAGATGAAGGATGTATTTTTCCTAATAAATCAATTCCCCACTGACAGAAAAGACAAGATGTTGTAAATGGCTGCAATTCCTGTGCTAGTGTATGCATAAGATTGCCATGGATTTGGCACTTAGGACATTTCTTTACAAATTGACAAGAGTCTTTCTCCATTGTCGGCCAGTAATATCCTATTCTCAGAAGTTTTTTAGTGAGAGTAGGACCACTTGAATGTGTACCACAGATACCTTCGTGAAGCTCGGGTAAAGCAGAGTCAAATTCATTATGATCAAGACAACGAAGAAGCATACCATTTAGACCTCGACGGTAAAGGGTATTGGTAGTTAAGGTATAATGGGAAACTTACCAGATGAAGTTGCATTTTTTGTTCTAAGATAGGTCAATGGGTAGGGTATTGGTTTTAAGATACTCCTATATTGTCCCGTATAGAGGAGAGTCTAAACCTATTAAGGCATAGATAACATGGGATACGGAATTGTCGTATGCTGGGGAAAATAATTTCTCTACCATAAAATCATAATGGCTCTGTTGTTTTGGAATTTGTAGCAGTGAAGCGATAGTAGCCATTGCATCGGCTACTCTGTTGTCTAGCCTTGGTATTTGCTCTAAGATGATGTGTACAAAATACTATTTGAAGTCATCCACCATTCTTTTGTATGGTAGTAGCTTGTCATCCTTGGTCTGATATTCATTGTTGATATGATTTATGCCCAATTGGGAATCTCCATAGACCTTCAATTCTATGATTCTCCATTCCATGACCATTTTGATTCCTGTGACCAATGCTTCATACTTGGCAACGTTATTTGTGCATGGAAACATGAGTCTATATATCTTGGAATGGTGTGTCCTTTAGGAGTGATGAAGAAGATGCTGACACCTAAGCCATGTTGAGTGTAGGAACCATCAAAGTATAGGATCCATTACTT
Organism: Cryptomeria japonica; assembly: GCF_030272615.1. Taxonomy (NCBI): domain Eukaryota; kingdom Viridiplantae; phylum Streptophyta; class Pinopsida; order Cupressales; family Cupressaceae; genus Cryptomeria; species Cryptomeria japonica. The sequence goes on from NC_081415.1 coordinate 172,499,431, forward strand.
GGTGGTAATAGTAAGGACATCCCTATTTGAAAATTTGACCTCCATTGGTTTTTTATCTGGTAGTTGTGCTTCGGATAATTGATCTGCAATTACTTGTCCCTTGATAGCCCGACGCTCTATGTATTGGATATCAAATTCACTAAGAATCATGACCCATTTATCTAGTCTACCTGTGAGAGCTGCTTTGCTGAGTAAATACTTGAGAGGATCAATTTTTTCTACTAGCTTGATTGTGTGAGCTAGCATGTAATGTTAGAAATTTTGAGAAGTGAATACCATAGCTAAACAAGCCTTCTCAATGAATGTGTAATTCAACTCATATCCATTTAATGTTCTACTGATGTAATAAATAGCTCATTCCTTGCCTTCTTGATCTTCTTGTCCTAATAGTGCCCCCAATGATATGTTCATTGTTGATATGTAGAGGATAAGTGGCTTCCCTGCTATGGGTGGTACTAGAACTAGTGGGTTCATTAGATATTGCTTGATTTGATAGAACGATTCTGCATATTTGGCTTCCCATCTGAATGGTATGTTTTTATGTAGCAAATGATTGAATGGTAGACTTTTATTTGCTAATTGGGCTATGAATCACCTGATAGACTGTATCCATCCTTGTAGAGATCTGAGTTGGCTAATGTTCTTGGGAGGTGGCATCTCCATGATGGCCTGTACCTTTGCTGGATCTACTTCAATTCCATTTGCTGACACAATGTAGCCTAATAATTTGCTTGATGTTACCCTAAAGACACACTTCTTAGGGTTGAGCTTGACTTGGAATTTCTCCAATCTTTGAAATATTGTCTCTAATATGCCCAGATGTTCTACCCGAGAAAATGACTTAGCCAGTAAATCATCCACATAGTTCTCCATGAAGGTATGCATCATATCATGAAATATTGCCGTCATTTCTCTTTGATAAGTTTCCCCAACACTATTTAAGCCAAAAGGCATGACATTCCAACAATACGGTCCCAAAGGACAGGTGAATGCTGCTTTATCTTGATCATCTGGAGCTATCTTGATTTGATTATAGCTAGAGAAACCGTCCATTAATGATAACATTGCATGGCTTGTTGTGAGGTCTACAATTATGTTGATGTTGGGAAAAGGAAATTCTTCCTTTGGATAAGCTTTGTTAACATCCCTAAAAGTTGTGCATATCTTGATGCTTCTATCTAGTTTTGAAACTGGCACAATGTTTGAAATCCATTCAACATAGTCTATAGGTTGAATAAATCTGACAACTAATAACATCTTTAGTTCAACTTTGACTATTAATGCTACATGCGGATTCATCTTTCTTAATTTTTTCTTGATTGGCTTAGCTCCTAGAGCAATAGATAAATGATGCATGATTAAGTTTGGATCAATCCTGAGCATATCTAAATAGAACCAAGCAAAGTTGATTTGTTTTTCTTTGAAGAATCAGATAAACTCTTGTTTTTCTTCTTTTGTTAGAGATTCTGATAGGTGTATGTTTTTAGTTGCTTCTTCTCTACCAATGTTGATTGATTGAGAGGGATCAATCAATATGGGTGATCGCTCTTGATAGTGTTCAGGAAGAGTGTCAAGTCTCCCATCCTTAGGTGCCTTAAAAAGCTTTTCCCCCTTAGATGCATCCTCTATTTTGACTTTCTTCTGATCTAGTGCTGCCATTGATTGGTTTTCAGCATTAGACCCTTTATTTCTTTCATTTTTTCGACTGAAAGACTTGGCACCCTCCTGATTTCAGATATCATTACTTTGTTTACTCATAGAGTATGTTTCTGGCTTGATAGTACATAGGTAATGGATAATGGACTCGTCATCTGCGAAAATAGGTATGTCATGTTTTTTTAGGTTCATCCCAATCTATGAGATCAGGAAATACTAGTGGTAAAGCGTCATTGGGTGGGTCGAGGTCGGCTATGGTAAGTGTCATGATAGAGGAATCGTTAAAATTGTTTGGGATATTACATAATTTAATAATATTGTCAAGGTCTTTGAAGGTATCATTTTCCATGTAGACTTGCTTGTAGTGTCGCTGCTCGCTTTCCTTAGCTTCGTAGATATGTTGTGGACCAAAATCAAGTAGTCTAGACTCTGTGCCTGGTCCTTCTTGAGAAAGGGGTGTATTAATAGCACCTTCAGGTATATCTTTAGTAACATTTGAACATTTGCCCCATTCATAGTCATTAGAGTCTATTTTAGAAGTATTGTGCTAGAGTCTTTCAGTGCTGCTGACAAGTATGTTGTAAGGTGAAAAGAGATCCCTGATAATTCATACCAATCTGGTAGTTTTCTCTGATTTTGTATCAGAACCTGCTTGTACTATTTGCATCTATTCATACACTATCTCTCCTTAGGGAGTAGCGATTTCTTCAAGAGGTGCTTTCACCTTGTTTTGAATAGGTTACTGAATGTGGTGTACTTCCTCATAAGATGCTTCTTCTCTTTGAATGGCCAATTCCTCTTGTTGTTTCTCTTTTTCTTGATGTTCTTGCTCTTTCCTTATTGTTTTTTCTATTTAGTGTAGTGCCTCTTGCCACGAGTCCTCGTTGTATTTCTTCTTTGCTTTCCACTGAGGTTTTTGATATTTATTCTTCTTTTGCCTCGGGGGTAGACTGTGTCCATATCCCAGTCCTGTTTTATCTCAGGAAAACTATGAAGGAGGGTCTAATAGTTTTGTGATGCCTTCTTTATGCTTGCCTATACGTCCTTTTCTATTGTACCCCATCTTTTGCATGGCCAGGTATCCTTTTCCATACTACTCTATTGGTATAGCTACCTCCATAGTAGCAGCTCTATCTTCTCCTTCATCCTTGTATAGCCAACTGAGGATATCTTTTTCTTCAGATTCATGTGCTAATGTACCCAATTGAATGAACTTTCCATCCAACTTGGTGATGGGATATGTTGCTTGATGTGTCAATGCAGAAGGTTATCCATGAGATTTTGGTGATTCTGGTAAGTTGATTAGGCACATGGGTTCGAAAGAGTATTCTCCCATGCCTTGGTCTTTGATTTTAATTTTTTGTTTGAAATCCATGGATAAAGATTTGAGCTTTTCTTGATGTTGATCTAATGCTGAGGAAGTTTGAGCTTCCCTGTTGTGTGGAATCAAGCTATCTTTGGCTGCCCCCATAGCATTGCAATGTTGAAAGGGGTTATTATCTACTGATATAGAAATCTCCTGCCCATTATATGGAAATTTGACACACTGGTGGTAAGTTGATGGTACTACTTGCGTTTCATGTATCCAAGGATGACCCCAATAAAATATTGTATGTGAGGTCTATGTCTAAGACTTGGCACATATTATCTCTCTGTATCGGTGCTACTTGAGTAGGCAATACCACTGTTCCCTTGGATGATCTCTCTTCATCATCATATGCCTTGATGGTGATCTTTTTGTGTGGATCAATAGACTGCTCAGAGAAGCCTAATGCATAGATATTGAGACCAGCTCCTCCATCTATTAATACTCTTTTAACTCGATGTTTGTAGACTAAGACTTCAATGTGAAGGGGAGTATTATGTGGATGGTTGAATGAGATATTATCATGCTCAGAAAAAGTGAGATTATGAGGCCATGTCATGTGAGCCATCATGGCTTGAAATTTGTTAATATCTAGATCTTGAGGTACATTTGTTTCAACTAGTGCTTGTTCTGAGATGTCTTTATGTTTTGGCAAAAGTTTGAGTAACTCAAGTATGGATATTTGAGTAGGGGTTCTTTGCAATTGACTTACCAATTCATATTGAGTCTTGCAGATAGTGGTATATGTTGATGTATGCCCTTTCAAAATATATTTTTGAGCTCGAGTTGTCACATTGATTGATGTACAGTCTTGTTTGTTTTTTATTTTTATGATGATTATTTAATTATCCTTTGTTGATATATGACTGATAGTGTTGTTGTAAAGATGATTGATGCAAGCTCCTCATGTATTGTTTGATGATGAAGCTCCTTCTTTGTTATAATTTGGAAGAGGATTTTTAAAAGTGTCATGATCACCATTCATTTTGAGACCATCAACTGTTAAATTACCTTGATCGATCATGTCTTGAATAATGTTTTTAAGCCTCATACATTTATTTATTTTTATGTCCTTTGTTTCGATGAAAATCACAAAAGTGTGAGTCAATCCACCAAGGTGGTTTAATCTGAGGTTCAAAGTTGTTTATGGTTGCTAATGTGATGATCTTGTTTGCCAGGTGTTCTTGAAATGTTGATTCTAAGGATTGCCCAAATGGTGTGTAAATGCGTCTATTTGGAAAATTGTTAATGTTACCCCTTGAATTTGGATTAGATCCTCGATTTGTGTTATTGCCTTGGGTATTGTTGGTGTTGTTTGTATTTAAAGGTCGTTGATTGGTATTTGGTGTATACGTGTTAGTGCCTTAGTTAACACCATTTTGATTCTTGGTTGCCTGATGATTACCTGATAAAGCCAATACTGGTTATTTGGAATTTATATCATTAGCATCAGTTCTTCCCTTGTTGCCAACATTTTTGTTTCTAGTCTAGAACCTGGATTTGTCTAAGTTATTATTGTTGTTCTGATTGTTAAAGTGAGAGTTTGATGAATTAGGTCCTTCTTTGAATAACTTCAACGTTCCCTTTTTAACACATGCATCCTCTACTTGGATTCTATTTTCGATTAACTTGGCAAAAGATGGTATGCATTGGAGCTTGAGTATGTAACTCATCTCGTTATTGAAATTATCGATGAAAATTTCCATCTTTGCCTTTAACATTGAAGAAACATTATGAATGTTTCATTTTTTTGTTTGTTTGGTATTACATACATCTAGCATGGTGATTGCATGTTGAATATTATAAGAGTATTGAGTGATAAATTTATTGACCAACTCATCAAAGGATCTAATGGGAGGTGTGAGTTTGGATAACCACTCCATTGTTTGTCCTTCCAAACTTCTTGGGAATAGCCTCATCAAATAAGTGTTATCATGGAAAAATTCAAGGCTCATGGTACAAAACTCCAGAACATGATCTCGGGGATCATGCTTACCATCATATTTATCATATTTGGGTATATCTGAATTCGGGGGAAAAGGTATCATGTTTAATCTCTTCTCAAAAGGGTTAGGACAAATTTAGTTTAAGGAATACTATATTGTGGTCCCCTATTTCATATCCTAAATTTGGCTTTGCAGCATTTGCATTTGTTGTGTAAGAGAAATCAAGGTGCATTTGTTTGCTGAGGGAAGGGTTCTTCCCTTTCGTTATCCCTAGTTAGAGTATGTGTGTGTTCTGGTATGTTATGTTGTTCAATTATGTTTTGCTCATGTATGCTTTTCTCAGGGTTCCTCTTCTCTCTGTTATTCTTGATAAGTATAATTTTGAGACCTTGTCCTAAAAATTTTGGTATCAAAGTCTTTGGGAAGTCTAACTCCTTTTCTTGTTATAATGAGCATGTATTTTTCTTTGTCAACCTCTATGAGCCTTTCCATAAGTTTTTGAAATGAAGGGTTTTCTTGACATTCTTGAAGGAGTTCTTCAGTGTAATCGAATGGGTTTGATAATCTTCGACCCATACTAGATTCTAGTTGTGGTTCGCTTTGCTTATTTCATTGAGAGGGAGTGACAGTGGGGATCTAGTAGAAACTTTCCATGACAAAGGGGATAAACTCCTCTTCTTCTTCTTGTTCAGGGGTTCGTGGTTCGAATCGAGCTATGTTATAAGTGATGCAAACTTGTAGGAGGAAAGTTGGATTTCCTCCATGATTTAAGTGTTGACTGAATGCTATTTTTTGGCAAAAGGCTCTACTTCTCAATGGTTCTTTGTAAAATTAATTTGACTTGTCTTGAAGATATAAGCGCATATGACAGAGAAATATGTAATGTAATTTGAAGAGTTGGTGATTGATGTAGAGAAATTTATTCCATTTAGAAAGTTTCTGGGAACTAGGTCGTCATTTCTTCAACTTAGTGTTATGATGAAGATTTTTTCTTCTCAAAATATGAGGAGTGGTCATACACGAGTGATCAATGGTTTCCTTTGATTTGGCTAGATTATGATACTTCGTTTGAAAACTTAAGCCTACATTATCAAATGGAGGTTTAGATGCCCCCCCATGACAAAGTGCATCAAATGATATGAAATAAGAGCTTCCCAATAAGGAGACTCAATTTGACAACTTAGGTTTAAGCTAGGTATGTTTTGTTGATGGAATCCATTTAATTGGTGGACCTTTTGATCAATGTGATGATGTTACCTGATTTTGATAGGAGAAAGTGTTATCCTTAGCTAGTTTTGGATTCTGACAACTGTTGTTCTAAGAATGACTTTTGTGATTGTTTGGAATATTTTCTGACATTTTGACTCAAGTTTGGCCTAATGAGGTTGACTGAAGATCCAAAAGGGTATTTGAAATTGATGATAAAAATTTTCAACAATGCTCAGTTTTGCTCTCTTTTTTTTTGAGTTTTACCTATGCGCTAAGACAGAGACCAGATGCACTAAACTTTTCCTTAGATGCACTATTTAAAGCTACCAATGCACTAAGTTGACTTTGCTACATGTTAAACTAGAGTTTTGAATTTTTCTATGACATGAATAGTTATGTGCTAATATGTCCTCAATAAGCACTAATTTTTAGACTCAAAGTGCTACAGTTTGCCTCCAATGTGCTAGGCTGATGCTTTAACGCACTAATATGGTGCTTAAGAGCGCTAGTGAGAAGTTGCCAAATATTCAGATGGTTATGCGCTAGTTTTGAGAATGAATGCACTAAGTTTCAACTTTAATGCACTAAAGTTTTACTTAGATGCACTAGGATATTGCTCCTATGTGCAAAACTACTCTTCTTGTCTTGTATCTGGTTTTTTCGGAAATTTTCAACAATTTTTCAACTTTGATGGATGATTTTCAAAAGTATAAAATACAAACATACACAAAAAAGACAACCGTTTTTGCCTATTCTAAACAAAGAGTGTATGTTTTGCGAGGATGTGTTCAAATCCCCAATGTTTTCATAGGTTTGGATACAAATAATATAATTTAGATAGACTCTTTATTCAAAGGTCATTGACAATACCATATCCCACTAGTCTCGATACCCTGTCAACTCAAACAACCGTGTCACACCCTAGGGTGTGCCCATTTTTTGCCTTTTGCTAGAAATTAACCCAAAGTGAATTGCTTCACAATTGAGTAGCTATCTTGGTAGATATATGGTGAGTAATCTTGCGGGCAGATTCTTCCTCACCCTTGCACTATGATATTGAGGATGTTTGGATACTGACTTGGCTCAAGCTTTCTATAGCTAAAGTTCATAATCAAGCCTCATGTTTGGTCTTCAGTGATAAACTCCCTCAGGAGGCTTCCCAACATTTAGAACAAAGGCTTTACATTTCATAAAGATACTGGGGGAAGGATAATCGCTGAGAAAAACCATTGAAGGGACTTTCGTCACTCTCCACTTTTGATTATAGTGGGTTGGAACACTTGGCGATAAATTCATTTCCCACTTACATCGTTCCCCTCTCACCGACCAATTAAATGGTGCTCTAAGATAAACTCGGGAGGGAAGACCTACTAAAGGTTGTAAATGCTTGAAATACTAAAAGCGGAAGAGTGGTTTGGATTTTTGGTCATCTAGTTAAGGGGAGAGCATATACCTTCCACTTTTGAGACAAGGCACAAAAATGGTAGCTTTTAACCTTGCAATTTAGTTATTTTCTAAGTCTATTGGGAGATGTTGCTCCAAAAAGGCATGGTGTTCTTTTTAAATTTTAAATCAATGATTTTTTTAATCTATGTAATGAAATCCTGGTCAACAAAGAAAATTCTTCGATATGGTCAACAAAATGAATTCAATAGGGGAAGGATTTCCTTCTTTTGCTTTATCTAGAACTTGAGAAAATGAGGTTCTTTAACTTATGCAAGAAAATGAAATGGATCCTTTTAAACACCAAAGGATGGTGAGATTCATTTTAAAATTTTGCAAAAAGAGAGTTTTTCTTGTTCCTTTTAAACCCCAAAAATGAAGTGTTTTTCTCTTCCTATGAAAGCAAGGTAAAGTTTTTGTTTGTTGTTCTTTTTAAATCACCCCAAAAGGAAAATGAGTTCAATTTTACCAAATAAGGAAATGAAGAAAACTTGAAATAACTAACTTAACCAAGTTAGAAATAAAAAATTTAATCAAAAGCCTAAACTTAGTAAGAGGAAATTCTCCCAACCCTGCAAACAAATGTTAGTTACTTGCAATAAAAACCAGTTAGCAACAAAAATTTTCAAGGTGGACTTCTAAAAGTCTAATTTTCTATCTTTGTTACAATTTTGTTTTTCTTTCTGCGTCTTCTATGCACTAATATACAAACCAGATGAACTACAAAATGGAACCGATGTGCTACATTGTTGCATGGATGCGATGCACTAATGTTTTAAAATACTGAGGCTTAAAGGAATTAACATAAGTTCTTATGCGCTAAGGTTAAAGTGGGATGTGCTAAAGGATGGTATCCAGGTGCTAATTCAATTTTTCTGCATACCTGCATATTTAGTCCTGCATCAAAAACAATTTGACAAAAGGGGTTATGCCCCAAGCTGGGCACTAGAAATGTGTGTGGGAAAAGCGGTGTGATGAAACGGAAAATACAAATTCAAGACAAGTCCACACACCAATGGGACTCTTGGTGCAATTTATGTAGCTATATGGAATAACTCAACTTCCCAAGGGATGTTCCACTATTCTCTATCTCACAAGACCCCTCAAGCCTATGTCTTTGCTCTCAAATCACTGAGCAAAGCAACTTAGGGATGACAATCATGAGAATGAGGGATGTTTGATCAATCTACCATGAATGCAATCCTAAATGTGCATGATATTAACAAACATGAATTAAACTAGCATGTATATGATGATAAGATGAAACGATTAATAAAATAACTATGATAACATGATATAATAGTTTAATATGATTATTTATGATAATAGAAATGTCTCTAAAATGTTTATTAGATTATTTCTATTCAAAGAGCGCCTAAATGCTAGATAAAATGACTAGATATGCTTAGTAAAATGCCTATAAGTGTGATGCTAAAGACTTGGATCTTAAAATAGAGGAATGAGAGCTCTATTTATAGGGAAAATAGGGCAATGGATGGTCCAGATTGGATAATCTTAACAAGGGCCAGGATTCAAAGTTAATCAATCCATGTTCACAATTCTCACCAATGAAATGGTGACAATTGTCAACATAAGACTACTTGAGAGGAGATGTAAGAAGCATTAAATTCTTGAGAATACCTCGTGGTTACCTTAGGAGGAAACGATTAACGTTAGGTTAGGATTACCCATTGGATAAAGCTTTTACCCAAAGGATAAACTCTTGTGTGAAGGTTAAAAGAATAACCATGGTCAAAGAAATGAATTCTTGATGAGACCCTTGGGTTAGATGAAGGTTGAGTTAGGCAAAAAGTCTCTAGTCATGCAAGAGGGTTGAGTTAACCATTAATGGTTTGGAATACTTTCAAGGTTAACTTGTTGAAGACATAAATCCTTTAATGGTTTTCAAAGACTTTGAGGGTTTGAGAAGTGACTTCCCTCTATTTAGGGATGTGAAAATATTTAGTAGATGGGTTAGGATAATTTAGAAGTGATTAGAAGAATCTATAAGAGGGTTTAGAGAGGCAAGTGGGAGATGTAGGAGAATGCAAGTGGATGGAGAGTAATTTTAAGTAAAATAAATTTCTTTATTTTAACAAAAATAGATGCAACTTGCATAAATACAAGTGGGGGATTTATATAGATAAATTAGATTTATTTATTTTATGTGAACAATTTAATTAAATGCAAATTTAATTAAAAAGAGTAGAAAGGGGATCTAATTAAATAAAGTGATTTATTCAATTAAATGATATGAAAAACCTAGGTGAATTTAATTAAATAAATTGGAAAACTTATTTAATCAAATAGATGAATGTGAATAATTTAATTTTAAAAAATTTAATTAAATAGAGGAATGAGGTTAAAATGAATATTAAATATTCACTTAGGAAAATGGTCATTTTTATACGTCTACGGTTCCTTTTGTTTGCCTTTCTCCTCATGGATCACAAAGTGTTTATTCATGTCTTCTCTCATCTTCCTCTCATAAAATCATGGTTCTACTATTGATAGTTCATGGTGTTAGGTCCCGGAGGCAACTGAGAGGGGGGGGGGTGTGAATAAGTTGCCCAATATAAATTTAAACCAAAATAACTTAACCAAATTATTACTTAATATCGATGAACTAGTCTATTATACCGGTGGATAGTTTTTACAGATAAATGTAATATTGACAAAGAATAATGCATGAAAAAAAAAGACCAAGTCATCCACAACACATAACACCAATATTTGTACGTGGAAACCCTGTAAGGGGTAAAACCATGGTGGGAAACCTTACCCACAATTAGATGATACTACTACAGATAGTAAGTGTACATAAATGGGGTCTACTCATGCAAAAATGCCAAGCGCCTAGAGCTCACTACTCAAACATAAATGGGAGTCACACTGACTACAATTGGATGGTTAACTCCAATAAGAATGTACTACTCAAAGTAGCATCTTCATATGCTGGATTCAGTACCGGTGTATTTCTGATATGCTTTCACAAAAACCTAGCTTCACCTTCAAATGATGTCTGCATGTATACCTCTTCTTAATCTTGCATATACCTTCACACAATTCCTTCATTCCACATTCGATCTTACAATTAAGACCTTACATTTATACCATAACCTAAGACCAATTTTAGTAGGTCGGCTCTACAAGATATTACAATAAAATAATTTTACAAACAATACAATTTCCAATGCAATAACCAATTGAACATGTCAGCTTAATGCATTTACAATAATAATTAATCATCTCCATAGCGTGTCGTGCTGATCTAGAAAAGATAAACCTGTCGGTGTAACCCTGAACCTATTTGCTGGTAACAACAAATATGAAAATATGAATATGCTAATAAACAATTCTCCAAGATAAGTTGTCCAAACAATGTCTTCGACATTACCAAGTGTTTTCCATGCTATTCCAAGTGTCAGTGATCATTATATCTTGTCGGTGTACCATATACCCGTGACTGTGTAAAAGTCACTTGCTTACCGGTGAATGTTGCTGGATCTCCAAAGTGCTAGAGTTTTAGTAGGTGTTGATATCAATGAAAAAACCATACCAAAATACCAACAATCTCCCCCTTTGGAATTTATGGCAACACAAGATGGAAAAACTATCAATGTGCCAAACTAGAAATGCCAAAACAGAAACCAACAATCTCCCTAAAGTAACAATCTCTCCCCCTGAGAGTAACATGAGTTCCCTTATGTTTTTCTGTACAAATCTCTCCCTGAAAGATAATGTGTTTTTCCATAGATATAACTCCCCCTTTGACATTAAATTCCAAAGTTGCAACAAAACTGAGTTCATATAAAAAATACCAATCAATACCAATATACCAACTACTCCCCCTGTGAAGTAGCTAACTCATCAAAGCCAGAGTAAGAATATTTCTCTGTTTATTCTGTTGGTTGATCGAAGACATCAACTTTCTAAGTATCTACCGGTGGGGGTATGACCCCAAGCTATTCTCTAAGATATTCAAAAGTCTCCTTAGGCAAAGGTTTAGTGAAAATATCTACAAGTTGTTCTTTAGTATTCACATAAACCAGTTTTATTTCTTTTTCCTTCAACATTCTCCCTTAGAAAATTCAATTTGATTGAAAAATGTTTTGTTTTAGAATGTAATATCGGATTCTTAGATATATCAATTGCTACTGTGTTGTCACAATAGATAGTTATAGGTTCCTTGCATTTTACCTTTAAATCTTTCAACATTTGTTTAAGCCATAGTACCTATGTACAGTTAGTTGCTACTGCAACATATTCTGATTCTGTTGTTGATAAAGATGTACAACTCTATTTCCAAGAAAAAATGCTCCACCGGTGGTGCTTTTTCTATCATCAATATATCCTGCCCAATTTGCATCTGTGTATGCACATAGGTCAAAGTTTTCATCTCTAGGATACCATAATCCAAGATTTGTAGTGCCTTGTAAGTATCAGAAAATCCTTTTTACTGCTGATTCATGATTTTCTCTAGGATTACTCTAAAATCTTGAAACAATACATACAACATTCATAATATCAGGTCTTGTTTGTGTCAAATATTGTAAACCTCCTATCATAGATTTGTACCTTGTTAGATTAATAGGTGTAGATTCATCCCTTAAAGATAGTTTGTCATTTGTAGTCATAGGTGTGCTTACCGGTTTAGAGTTCTCCATGCCAAATTTCTTAAGTAAGTCTTTTAAGTATTTTGATTGACTCAAGAATATACCTTTGTCAATCTGTGAAATCTGCAATCCTAAAAAGAATCTTATTCTACCAATCATAGACATTTCAAATTCTTGCTTCATTTTAATAGAAAAGTCTTTACACAATCTATCTTCTCTTCCAAATACTATATCATCAACAAAAAATTCTATAGCCAAGATGTCATCATTAGTCACTTTATAGTATAAGTTGTTGTCAGCATTACCTTTAGAAAAACCAATCTTCAAAAGATGCTTATCTAATCTTCCATACCAAGCTCTTGGAGCTTTCTTCAATCCATACAAAGCTTTTCTTAACCTGCAAACCATATCTTTGGTATCTATCAAGGAAAATCCATCAGGTTGTTCAATGTAAACTTCCTCTTCAAGATCTCCATTTAGAAATGCACATTTAATATCCATCTGATATACATTGTAATTCTTATGTGTTGCAAAAGCCAAAAACAATCTAACTGCCTCAATTCTAACTACCGATGCAAAGGTTTCATTATAGTCAACTCTTTTTTGAGAATATCCCTTACACACTAGTCTTTATTTATTTTTGATAACCTTACCATCTTCATGAAGTTTATTTCAGAATACCCATTTTGTTCCAACTATATTTTTATCTCTAGGTCGGGGAACTAATGTTCAAGTGTTATGTTTCTCAATTTGTTCTAATTCTTCTTCCATAGCTTTAGTCCAATATTTATCTTCGCATGCCTCATTAACTGATGATGGTTCAATTTGAGAAATAAGACATACCTCTTCATTTGCTAATCTTCCTCTTGTCATAACTCCTTTATGCTTGTTTCCAATTATCTGATCTTCAGAATGATTCAATCTTACATACTGGGGTGTCTTTCTTTGTTGTTGTTCCTCAGTCAGAGTGGAATTTTCAGATGGTATCGGTGTAAATGGATCTTCACTCTATATCGGTGGATTTGATGTAGGTTCATTTGTTAGAATTTCTATTGCTGGTTCAGAATCTATATACCTTGAAGTTCCTCTGAATTGTTCATCAATCTTTACATTCATACTCTCAACAATTTTCTACAATCTCTTGTTAAAACATCTATATGCTTTACTCTTAGATGAATAACCAAGAAATATTCCTTCATCACTTCTAGGATCAAATTTCCCAATGTACTCATCTCTTCTAATGTAACATTTTCTTCCAAATATTCTGAAATATTTAAGAGTAGGAGTAATACCAACCCATAATTCATGAGGGGTTTTACCAGTTTCACCTTTGATGTGAACTTTGTTGAATGTATAGACCATTGTACTTACTGCCTCTCTCCAATATACATGTGGTAGATTTGCTTCTTATAACATACTTCTAGCTACATCCAAGATGGTTCTATTTTTTCTTTCAACAACTCCATTCTACTGTGGTGTCCGAGGTGCTAATAGCTATCTTCTAATTCCATTCACTTCATAGAATGCATTAAATTCCTTAGATTTAAATTCACCTCCTTGATCTGATCTTAAACATTTGTTTTTCTTACTGGTTTCATTTTCAACCATTGCTTTGAACAATTTAAACTTTCCAAGTGCTTCTAATTTCTCTTTGAGAAAAGTAACTCAACACATTCTAGAATGGTCATCAATGATTAGCATGAAATATCTATCACCTTATAAGCTTTTAGTTCTAGCTGGACCACATAAATCAGTATGAATTAAATCAAGAGCATTATTGTATTTTTCTGGAATACTTTTGAAACTAGCTCTAACGTCTTTTCCAAATTGACATTCCTTACATACTGTATTGTGAGGTTTGATAATTTTAGGTAAATCTCTAACTGCCTTAGTGGTACTGATTTTTACAATGCAATCAAAGTTTACATGATAGAGTCTCTTATGCCATAACCAACTTTCATCAATGTGTGCAATCAAGCATGCATTTTCACTATTATTCAAATGAAAGATATTACCTCTAGTCTGATTACCAGTTGCAATTTATAAACCAATTCTGTTCATGATTTTGCATTTTCCATTTTTGAAACTAAAATCCTTTCTCAACTAATTGACCAACACTCAAAAGATTATGTTTTAAACCTTCAACATAGTAAGCATTGTCAGTGTTATTCTTACCATCAAGAGATATTGAACCCTTACCTTTGATTTGACAAGCTTTGTCATCTCCAAATCTCACTAAGCCAGCATTATATTCTTGAAAGTTCCAGAATTTACCTTTATCTCCTGTTATATGATGTGAGCATCCAGAATAAATGATCCATTCATCCTTTACTTCAATTTTACCTGCCAAGGGCTGCTCTACCACTTGGACTATTGGTGCCAGTTGATCTTCTGTTATAGCAACAAAAACCCATCCATTGTCTATCGGATCTTCATCAAAATCATCAATCACTCCTTCATCAGCAACATAACAAGATTTGTCTTTATTCTTCTTAAATCTATATCTCTGATATTTAGGATTAGGCTTGTATGTTCTTATAGCTTCTTCTCTTAGTCTGGCATGTCTATCAGGGCATCTTGAAGTCATATGACCAATCTTATTGCAGTTAAAACATTTAAAGGGTGCTTTACCTTCATACTTACTTCCAACTGGACCTTTAGGCATTTTTCTTGCAAATAGTGCTTCAAGCTCTTCAAGTTCTTCATTTTCTTTCCTGCTTTCCTCAAGTTATCTTGCATAAAAGGCTTTCCAATCAGATTTTTCAAATGATGATGCAGATGATGTTGATGCTTTGAAGGCCAAATCTGTCTTTATAGTAGCAATGGGACCAAATTCCTCAATTTCAAAGGTTGAAAGTTTTCCAATCAATGTATCCCTAGTTACTGATATATTAGGCATTGTTCTTAACTCATTTATAACAGTAACCTTCATTTTATATGCCAGTGGCAATATTCTTAAAAATTTTGAAATAATTTCATCTTCACTTAAGATTCCTCCACAACATTTGATACCCAAAACAATTTCATTTACTCTTTCCATAAAAGCATAAATCCTTTCATCTTCTTCCATTTTCAGATTTTCATACCTGACCTGAAAGCTTTCAAGTTTTGCAATTTCGACTATGGAATCTCCTTCATTCAGTGTTTCCAAATAATCCCAAATAGCTTTAGCAGTTGATCTGTCTGATAATCCCATGATTTGTTGATCTATTAATGTGCTCAAAAGTGCTTCTTTTGCTTTGCAATCATTTTCTTCATCTTTTCTCAAGTTAGGTGGATTAGGCTGACTAGAAGTAGCAGCAGTTTAACCATTCTTTCAAACATCCTAGATGTCCTTTCTAATGCAATTCAGATGTGTCTCCATTCTAATCTTCTATATGCCATAGTTGGTTCCATAAAGTTTAGGACTGTCCTTCCGGAAATAGTTAGTAGACATTGGATCTCCTCAAGTTGTTAATCTTCTACAAAAGAGGACTAGGCTCTGATACCAATTGTTAGGTCCCAGAGGCAACTAAGAGGGAGGGGTGAATCAGTTGCCTAATATAAATTTAAACCAAAACAACTTAACCAAATTATTACTTAATACCGGTGAACCAGTTTGTTATACTGGTGGACAATTTTAACAGATAAATGTAATACCGACGAAGAATAATGCATGAAACAAAAAGACCAAGTCATCCACAACACAACACCAATATTTGTACATGGAAATCCTATAAGGGGAAAAACCATGGTGGGAAACCTTACCCACAATCAGATGATACTACTGTAGATAGTAAGTTTACATAAATGGGGTCTACACATGCAGAAAGGCCAAGCGCCTAGAGCTCACTTCTCAAACATAAATGGGAGTCACACTGACTACAATTGGGTGGTTAAATCTAATAAGAATGTACTGCTAAAAGTAGCATCTTCATATGCTGGATTCAGTACCGGTGTAGTTCTGATATGCTTTCACAAAAACCTAGCTTCACCTTCAAATGATGTCTGCATGTATAGCTCTACTTAACCTCAGATATACCTTCACACAAATCCTTTTTTTTGCATTCCACATTCAATCTTACAATTAAGACCTTACATTTATACCGTAACCTAAGACCAATTTTAGTAGGTCGGGGCGACAAGATATTACAATAAAATCATTTTACAAACAATACAATATCTGATGCAATAATCGATTGAACATGTCGGCTTAATGCATTTACAATAGCAATTAATCATCTCGATAGCGTGTCGTGCTAATCTGGAAAAGATTAACCTGCCGATGTAACCCTGGACCTATTTGCCGGTAACAACAAATATGCAAATATGAATATGCTAATAAACAATTCTCCAAGATAAGATGTCCAAATAATATCTTCAACATTACCAAGTATTTTCCATGCTATTCCAACTGCCAATGATCATTATATCCTGCCGGTGTACCATATACCTGTGACTGTGTAAAAGTCACTTGCTTGCCGGTGAATGTTGCTGGATCTCCAAAGTGCTAGAGTTTTATTAGGTGTTGACATCAATGAAAAAACCATACCAAAATACCAACACATGGATGATGTCATATTTTCTCTTTTATGTGATTATTGGTGTTTATGTAATGGCATTAATTTTTGTGTCTCAATTTTTGGGTATCGAGGTCTCTTCGGCTCATTGATTTGTGGTCTTATGTTTTGGTTTTTTTCATGTGTCTTTTGTACTTTTTCTTGTTTTGTTTGTCTCGTTCTTTTTGTTTTGTGTGCTCTTACATATGTTTGAGTGAGTTAAGATCCTAATATTGGGGGCTTTTTCTCCTCAAGATTAGTGATGTCTTATAATCCTTATGGTATTGTTCTGCATCTCTCATCTTCATCTCTCTCTTTCTACTACTTTATCGGTAGTATTCGCATAATCCATAATCCCGCTAAAGTGGGGGATAAATATAGCATCATAAATTGCAACCCTTACAATTTTGACTAAATTTTAGGCTCTCACCTTTGTGACTGCATTCCTCTACTTAATTGGGATGCCTCTCTGCATGAACATTTCAAATATTCTCTTGTTTTGGCCCCTATATCACCTTGAGACCCTGTATAGGCCCCAAAAGAGGGCAAGATAGGGGCATGGTTCCCCTATCTAGTATAGGACAACCCCTATCCTCCCTCTTAGGGTGGCCTTAAGATGGGTCCATCCGACCCTTGAACCTAGTTTGCTTCTCAAGGACTTAAATCCTCCTATGTCAGCCTTCAGTAAGATAAAAATTAATTCTCCTAGGCTAGTATAAGAGGGGATCTATCTCTCTCATTTGTATAAGTGAAAATATACAAGAGTAAGGAGAAGAAGCTAAATTCAAGAGGAAGGTGTCCATTATCATCATCAAGAATTCAAGTGTTCAACTCTTCAAAGATATCCTTCTTCATGTGTGTCTTCATTCATCCATTGTAGAAACATTACAACATTCACTTGCAAGCATGTGTGTGTGTTAGGATTTTTCCATGTCACATGCCATTTCATGCAACACTTGTGATTCTATTCAACAAGCAAAGCAACCATCATCAACAAATTGCAGATCTACAAAGTATACATTTCCATTATTTAATTTAAGCATTTGCAATTACTTCCTTTTAAGATAGATTCCTCAATCAGGCATTGACTAAGGCAAACCCCCATCCACAACCCTTCTTCCCTTCTTTTATGTGTAGGTTGGAGGTGGGCAGCTATAATTGCAAATTTAGGCTTCATTTGCAAAGACAGAAAAACACTTTTCGATTCACGGATTTTTGCGAGGACCAATTACACTTTCAATCTAGTCGAGACAATGTTTCTCCAAAAATTAAGGGCAGATCCGTATCACTCTAAATATCTCAGATGCCAAGTTACAACATGGTCCTGAATCAGTAGCTCCTTATTTCATCCATTGTGTCTCCCTTTTCTACATAGTCAACAAGTCAACTCTTCTATTTACAAAGGAGGGTAAATTACATTCCAACTCTTGCAATTTACTTGGCATTCACATCGTTATTTCCCTTGGATTTGGATCTAGTTGATTCAGCCCCTATTTTGAATGTAAAGTATCTCCCAATTGAAAATCATCCTAGTGATTTCCTTTCTCTCCCCTAGGTGGAGAATCACTAGGGTTCAATTTTCCAATTTACAATATATCTATATATATATATATATACACACAGTGAATACAAAAATTAAGTAAGAAAAACTAAAGAAAAAGGATATTCATTTGAAACGGCTATCTATTTTAAAGTGCAAAAAATAGATATCCATTCCAAACAAATAACTTTTTTTTTCTAATAAATGTTGGTACAAAAGGATTTTCCTTGAGATTGCTTTGGGATTTGTCTTGGGGCTATCAAACCTAAAATTCAATTGTTGTGAAATATGGATCGAAGAACAATGACAGCGATTCTAGAAGACTGATTGCCATAAGTTATTGATCGTCTCCATCATTGAATCCAGTTTTTAAATACAAGAGGAAAGGTTGCCTACATAGGGACATGTCCATACGTGGTAGTTGCCACGTATGGACATGCCCCTATGGACGCAACCGTTCATAACAATTAGTTTGTTTATGTTTAATTTTTGAACTGCATGCTCCATTAATATAATGCAATCGAGAATCACATGGGCATGATATATATAAAATAACTGATTTACCATCAGTTAGATTCACGAGGGCTATATCCTAACACTCCCTCTTAGCAAGAGTGGATCTAAGTAATTTTCTTGGGAGCATATTCTGTCATGACTTCTGACACAATTCGGGACAGCATTTAATATAGTCTTGTCATAAACTCATGATATACGGCTCAGTCCGGGACAATCACTTAAGAAGTCAATCATGAGATGATCACATACTTTAGGATCAAGATATCCAACACAGTCCGGGACAACAACTTAATGTAGTCAATCTTGACACTTGGTCAACTATTGTCAAGATCATCACCTTGAAATAGTAACCTTAAACATAAGAAGATCGTCATCTTCTTGAACATAGTTAGAATATTGCAATATAAATTTTATTTATTTATTCATGAAAAAATTACACATGGTAGGAATTTCATCCTAATAATCTCAATTATAATCTAGTCATACCAAGTTTACTTCTGAAGTATTCTATCTTCAATCTTGCAAGTGGCTTGGTGAAGATATCAGCATTTTGTTCTTCAGTACTGATGTACACTAGTTTAATGACATTTTGATCTACCATATCTCTTATGTAGTGATAAGGGATCTCAATATGTTTGGATCGATTGTGAAAAAATGGATTTACTGAGAGCTTGATACAACTCTGATTATCACAGTGAATTATGGTTGAATTCAGAGTTTTTCCAAATAATCCAAATAATAACTTTCTTAGCCAGACCACTTCACGAGCTCCCATGGAGGCTGCCATTTATTCTACTTCGGTGGAGCTTTGTACAACTACTGACTATTTTCTACTGAACCAAGATATCATAGTAGAACCAAGACTAAAGCAACACCCTATAGTACTTTTACGATCAATGGTACTTCTAGCCCAATCAGAATCAGAATATCCTTCAAGTTGAATCTCAACATTTTCATACTTTAAGCCAAGTCTGATTGTCCCTCGTAAATATCTTAGAATGTGTTTAGCAGCCATTAGATGTATCTTCTTAGGTTCACACATGAAGTGACTTAATACATTTGTAGCATAGCAGATATCAGGATGAGTATTTACCAAATACATGAGTGAACTGACGATTTGTCTATAGAGTGTGGGATCTATAGGTTCTGAATCTTCTGCCTCAAATTTTAGCTTGTGTAAATTAGTTTCCATTGGTGTAGCTAATGGCTTACACTCCATCATCCCAAATCTAGTTAGAATATATGTGGTGTACTTTCTTTGATTTAGGAAGATGTAGTTTTTCTTCTACCATACTTCTAATCCCAGAAAATAATGTAGAAGCCCTAGATCCTCCATATCGAATTCTGCTACCAGATCTTGCTTACATTTCATAATGAGATTACCCTCTCCTATTATCAAAAGATCATCCACATAAAGGACCAATATAATCATATTTCCATTTGAAGCCTTGAAGTAGATGTTGGGATCTACTAGGTTCTTGGAGTACCCTAGTTTGGAGATATAGCTGTCTATCCTTGCATACGAGGCCCTAGGTGCTTGGTTTAGCCCATAGAGAGCTTTCTTTAGTTTACAAAAATAGCAATTTTTATCACATATGGTGAATCCTTTTGGTTGTTCTATATATACTTTTTCTTCAATTAAACCATTTCGGAAGGCAGTCTTTACATCCATTTGGTGAATTTTCCATCCTTTGGATGCTGCAATTGCAATGATTGTTCTTACTAATGAATACTGGGAAACTGGGGCAAATGTCTCTTCATAATCAATTTTTTCTTTCTGAGAGAATCCCCTAGCCAAAAAGCGAGCTTTAAGTTTTTCAATGCTGCCATCAAATGCATATTTGATCTTGAATAACCACTTGGATGAGACAACTGATTTGTCTTTTGGTCTAGGCACTATATCCCAAACATCATTCTTTGGTATCGATTGATATTCTTCAACCATATCATCTTTCAAAGCCTATTTTGATAAAGCTTCTCTGACATTTGTTGGTTCAGAATTTGTAAGTTCAGTTAGAAGTGCACCATAACATTTTAGAGTTCTTGTTCTCTTATTTTCTTTGGAAATTTCATTTGGTTCTACATTATTCTCTTCAATCATTTTCCTTTCCCATAGAGGTCTTTTCTTGTTATTGAGTGTTTTAATATTTTCATCAACAAGAGGTTCAGAAGCTCTTATGAAGTCCTCTCTCTCAGTGTCTGAAGGTTTGAAATTTTCTATGATATTCTCCCTCTCAATATCAGTTATGTGATCTTCTTCTTCTTTAGTAATGTTATCATCCTTAGGTTCTTTGAGTGTAGTGTTTTCTTCAAACTTTACATCTCTACTTATCTCAACAGATTTTTTCCCTGGAATGTAAATGCGACATCCTTTAGTATTTTCACTATAGCCAATGAAGATACCTCTTTTTCTGGATGGTTCTAGTTTTGTCCTCTTTTCTTTAGGAACATGTATATATACAAGACATCCAAATATCATTAAATGACTTAAGTCTGGTTTGTTCCCTATAAAAGCTTCTTCAAGAGTTATGTTTTCTAGAACTGAGTGTGGACATCTGTTTTGAATGTAGACTGTTGTATTTGAAGCTTCTGCCCAGAATGAAGTGTGTAAGTTTTGGTCATGCATCATGGCTTTTGCTACTTCAATTATGGTTCTATTCTTTCTTTTTGCTACTCCATTCTATTGTGGGTTATATGGTACAGTATACTCCCTCTTAATCCCAACAGAATTAAAAAAGTCTTTGAAGTTGTCAGATGTATATTGTCGGATCTTAACACCTTAATTTTCTTCCTTGACTAGTTTTCTACTAGTGCCTTGAATTCTTTGAACTTAGATAGTTCTTCATTTGAGTCTTTGCACTTTAGAAAATATATCCATGTTTTTCGAGAGTTGTCATCAACAAAGATTATGTAGTATAAGGATCTAGTTAGGGATGGTGTTGACATGGGACCGCATAGGTCTGAGTGAATTAGTTCTAAAATAACTTTTGATTTGTGCTCACTTGAGGGAAAAGAAACTTTCACATTGTTTCCCAAGGCACATCCTTTGCAAATGCCTGTGTGTTCAGATTTTAGTTGGGGCAGTCTTGAAGTAATCTTCTTTATGTTGGATAGAGCACTATATCTTAGGTATCATAATCTTTTGTGCCATAATTTATTATTATTTGAAACTTCAAGATTTAGTGTTTCCTTTTGATCAATGCATAGTTTGTATAGGCTACCAT
Organism: Cryptomeria japonica; assembly: GCF_030272615.1. Classification (NCBI taxonomy): domain Eukaryota; kingdom Viridiplantae; phylum Streptophyta; class Pinopsida; order Cupressales; family Cupressaceae; genus Cryptomeria; species Cryptomeria japonica. The sequence goes on from NC_081415.1 coordinate 172,521,485, forward strand.
CTCTTGAACCTACTGTTATGGCATTTTTGATATTTGTATTTTTAGGCCAGAGTAGAACTTTATCTTCATTGAAGGTAACCCGATATCCTTGATCAGCTAGGCCTAAGATTGAGACTAGATTTCTTTTTATTCCAGGTACAAACAAAACATCCTTTAATTGTAGAGATACTCCATTTCTTAGTTTGATAGTACAGGTCCCAATTTCTTTCACAAGATATGTGGAGTTATCTCCAATAGTAACCTCTTCACTTGAGTGCCCGTCAAGTGTTTCAAACTGATTTATGAATCCAGTTATATGCCTTGATGCTCCAGTGTCTACGATCCAAGTGTTTTTAATTGTATTTATTTCACTTGATAGGGCTAAGAAGAAAAGTGAGTTTTCTCCTTTGACTTCGGCTAGAGTAGCTTGTGTTTTCTTCCTTTCTGGACAATTCCTATGAGTGTGCCCATATTTGTCGCATTTGTAACACTAAATTTTAGACATATCTCTTTTTTGATGGTTTTTATTTCCTCTCTTCCATTTGGAGAACTTTTTCTTTTTGTTGAAGGTATTTGTATTAAGTGCTTGGATTTCTCCTTCTTTATTTGGCCCTAATCCTCTTGAGATTAGTCGAGATTCCTCTTGAATGCACTCATTCTTAAGTTGTTCGAATTTGGGTAAGGGGGGTGTTCTGCTAATACATTGAATGTAGGATTCCCATGAAATTGGTAATCCTCTTAGGGCTATGAGAGAGATTTCTTGATCATCTACCTCATTTCCAATAGTTTATAATTGGTCTTTTACTTCATATATCCTTGAAAAGTATGTAGATATTGTATCATCTTTATTCATCTTTATGTTTAAAAGTTGTTGTTTCAAGGTTAACATTCTACTCACATTGTTAACTTCATATGTATTTTTAATGGTTTTAAATACTTCATATGCTTTAGGCAGTCTGGCTATAGATGGAAGAATATGATCTTTGACTGAGTCAATAATTATTTTCTTTTCTTTATTATTACGCCTTTTCTAGGTAGATTTCTCTGGTTCATCATTTGGCATGTCTAGATTTTCTTCTATGTAAGACTCTAATTCTAGTTCTTCAAGAATGGCAATGATTCATATCTTCCATGAAATGAAGTTGGAGGCTCGTTTGACTCTATCTTCCACTCTCATATTACTTGACATTTTGAATATTTTCTTAGTCGGATATATCCTCTACGTATATAGCCTTTGCATCGATTTGTTATTTACTTCTGATAAATACTTATTAGTAATATGGCTATCTAATTTATTCTCTTAATATGCTGGCTCTGATACCATGTTGTGAAATATGGATCAAAGAATAATGACGGTGATTATGGAAGATTGATTGTCGTAAGTTATTGATCATCTCCATCATTGAATCTGGTTTTTAAATACAAGAGGAAAGGTTGCCTACATAGGGACATGTCCATACGTGGCAGTTGCCACATATGGACATGCCCCTACGGAGGCAACTATTCATAACAATTAGTTTGTTTATGTTTAATTTCTTAACTGCATGCTCTGTTAATATAATGCGATCGAGAATCACATGGGCATGATATATATAAAATAACCGATTTACCATCAGTTAGATTCATGAGGGCTATATCTTAACATTAATTGCCCAAATGTGTTTACAAGTTTTCCTTATTTTTCAGACTTCATCCTTTGTGTTGATGAATGTTTTTAAGCTAAATTTTATGAAATGAATAGTGTTTATTCATGAAATTGTCAACATTCTATGTATATAAGATATACTTTGTTTTGAATTTAATAATTATTACTGATTTTTATACATGAATTATGTCTAAATTCTTAATCAATAAATGGATTGAAAAATATTTATAACTTTCAAATGGTCTCACATTTTTCAAATCTAAAAGATGTTCCATACTCTATGCTTCATATACTAAAGGTTAAAAAAATTGATTTTGTTAAAAATTTTATTGAGTTAGGGTGGTCGAACAAACAATTTTCAATATTTTTAAAATTTCCTAATAAAAAATTCATAACTAATTATTTATTTTTTGGTTGAGACAAATGGGTTTTACAGGGACCCGAAACCCAAATCCAATAGAAAAAAAAAAATAGTAGCAAACCAGACTCTAACCAACAAACAAATGGCTACAAATATAGGGGAAACACCCCACAACACCTAACAAAAAGCAACAAAGCTAGAACAAAACATAAACAGAGAGAACCAAAAAGCTATCTAAGAGCTTTCATGAGCTCATTTTTTTTTTGAATTATATTCCTGTTAATATATTCAAGCTCCTCCATGATAAATCTCGAGTTGCTCCTCTCCTAGTTCTTACTTTTGGTCCTAGTAGAGGGTCCAATAGAAATCTACATCTTGGTCTCTTGTGTGTTTATATTCAAATTCTTCTTGCTGGACTTGGCAATTGAAGATGAAACACTCCTGAGAGGTTGGGCTTTTTGTATGGCAATTTTCTCATTGCTTATTCCTACCAGTCCCATATGGTTGCCTTATAAATCCTTGATAATCCTTTCCACGAGAGAAATTCTTGACTCAGGCTCAGTTTTCATAACCCTAATGTCTTTTATTAATTTTTGAGTCATCTTTAGGAGCTTGTCCATTTTGTCTGGCATGGGGTTTTCAATGAAGGTATTAATTATATCCTTAATACGTTGTTTAAGGAGGGCAATTTCACTATTCACCCAATGAAAAAAAAATTCCTTGTTAATGGTAGAATTAGCAAGGAGCATATCAAAATTTGAATCTTCCTTTGTATAATCTCTTAGGTCCACATTAAGTGGGATATCTAGTTTAATTTCATCATCCCCTTTACTCTTTTGGTCCACTCCTTTCCCAATTTTCTAGTTTTTCAAGCTTTTAGGGCCCAGGTCTTAGGGTTTAGAAAGGGGGATTTTCAACTTTTTGGCTGCAAATCTAGGAGGATTTTTTCTTTTCCTGCTACTATTAGTACCATCAGTTAGTTTCGGAGGGGGGGCCTAATCCTCCAAATGATAATACTCTGAGTCATCAGATAGCTAGAGATCATTCCAACTGATAGCCACTTTAGCCACCTCCTTCTCATCAAACTTGGTATCAGAAACCACATGCACATCTTGACTCACCAAGGACTTAGGGTTTTTAATAACAGGGGAGGGCTTAATCTCATGCACTTTGGCATATTCCATAATGAGAATAATTAACCCCTCATGCAAGATAAGATTCTCATTATTTTTAGTATGTTTTAACAGACTATGCTCACATGAAGACATTAAAGAAAAAGGCAGAGATATTTTCCTATCATGCCTAAAATGGTTTGAAATTGTGAAATTATAGAAAAAGATACTAGCATAGCGGCCATCCAGAGTAATTTACCTCATTATTATTTCCACCATATACACCCAAATCTTCAAAATATATTTCCTATTGTAACCCCCATCAAGCATCTGCCTTACTCTATTTCTTTCACTCAGTTTGTTCTAGAAGAGTGACAAAGCTTCCTCTAAGTTCTTTCTTTCTCTATAATTTTTTTTCCTTCCATAATCAAGCTTGTAATATCTTCTATGAAAGGCTCATCAATCCTAAATTTGGCACCATACACACTGAGAATTCCTTTATGCCAAACCTTCAAAAAATATTTCATTATTTTGTGGTTCTGACCATGTAAAATTGTGAGGTAGGGCTCCAGACTGTCGTCTATAATTTCCATCCAAATCTCCTTGTTTTGTTCTCACTTCTTGCATGAAGACGACTCAATTATATTCTTGTCTCCCCCATAAAAGGAATACCTCTGTAACTTTTAATATTCACAAAAATAATACCAGACCCGAACCAATGGATACAAATCCAGACCACCAGGAACAATCTAGAAAGTTTACTGCACTAATTTCTAGAAATGACTTTACATGTGAGAATCGATGACATAATTAATATCTTGCCATTGAGCAAGATATTTGGCATTCTTTCAAGATAATTCATACAAGTTAATTGGGAAGACATCCCTCTTCATCCACCATTTGATTTCATCATTTAGTACACTGATATTTTCCGTGTAATGCATTGGCTTATTGCCTTTCTTGAAGATATGGGTTATTTGAATTGCACCCAAATCGGTAATCATACCAAGTAACTCCTGGATTAAATGCTTGATTGTATAATTGGAAAGTGTATTTTTTAATTAGGCAGTTAATGATATTTATAGAGTCACTTTCTAACTAGACTTTTTTATACCCTCCACGAATAGCAAGTTGAAGCCCAATATAGGTTATATTTTCCTCAACAAAGTGTTTTTTCTAAGTACCCAATGGGAGTGCCATTGCTGATACAAGCCTACCATTATGGTTAGGAGAAACTCCCCCACAACCTATTGGCCCAAGATTCCCCTTAGCTACCCCATCAACATTAATTTTGATCCACTGTCTGGGAGGTGCAACCCAAACAATGTTGGATTTGGCATGCTTTATCTTTACAATAAGTCTAGAAATATCCCAATCAATGTGCCATCTATTAATAATGTTCCAATCCTGATGAAAATTAGGAATAACATGATCAATCTTATAAGAGGGATAGAAAGATAGAAATTTTTCCTTGGTATTGTTCTGGATATGAGGGGCCGCTATAATGGCAGATAATTTCTTGTCCCTAAACATATAGTTATTCCTTTCCTTTTAGATTCCCCAAGAAATATGAGGGAGCACGAAACTCCATAAAAAATTTGAGAGAAGGATTATCAGAAGGGCATACCAATTGTGATCAACATTGCATCAAACTAAGGGGGGAGCACCATCTAATCCCGCAAAGATCAAGAAAGTGTGCCCAAATATCCTAAGAAAAAGAACAATGAATCAACAAATGGGAAACATATTCAACAGAATCCTTACATAGAAAGCATCGATTAGGCATTGACATACCTCTCCTACAAAGATTCTCAATATAAAGCATCTTGTTTTGCATAAAGAGCCAAAAGAAAATATTAATTTTAGGAATCAAGACCAAAAGAATTGGTGAGCTAAGAAAAAGTTTGAGAAATGGAAAAACCTCTAGATGACAAGCCCCTCCAAACCAGAGAATCCTTTGTTGGCCATTTGATGGAATTTATTATGTGCTGCATTTATGTTTTGTCATTGATGCCAACACTAGCTGTTAGGATGCTTTACCGACGACACCCTTCTGGTCCCAGTAGGTTGAGTGGTTTCTAGTTAACTTGGATGCGACATGATACAGTATAGTTTGGTGATGGAATTGGCTTGTTGATGATACTCATACTCATATTTGGTTAGTTGGTTTTGGTATGGTGATCAGATGCTATCCTACTTGCCTAGAAGCTTGGTTTCACAAGCAGAGCTTTTGGTGGAGATCTTTGATGAATGGAATAAGTGGTTTTGGTGCAACTTTTTGTGGAGTTTTCAGATGTTGTTGGTGATCATGTTCAATAATTGGTGGATGGAGATCATTGTTATAGCGTGTGGACCTATACTGGGTCTCAGTTGATCTAGATTATGGAATGGCTATAATGTAACATGTGGATAGGACCTATTGATGTGTTTCAAGGATGTCTTATGTGTTGAATATTATTTGTTTGGTCTAAGGCGAACATGGTTTGTAATTATGTAATTGGTTTATTTCCTGGTGGTCGACCTGATTGTTTGTGGTTGAGGGTTTGTATAAATAGATGTGAGATCTCATTGTAGATTATCATGGTTGTTGTTAGAGATCATGTTCAAGGAATGCAATATGCAAATACTATAATATCATTTAGGCAAAGGAGTGGGTCGATAATTGGAGATAGAATTGTGTTTATGTAAGAGGATTTAGTCTTCTGGTATTGAGCTTAACCGAAACTGTACTCAAGCATAGGAGATGCTATCTTTTGCAGTTCAACACTTCTCCAGATTGTATTCTGGATTTATATGTAGTTAGTGAGACTCCTTTTGTGATGAGTAGTGTGCTCTAGGCTATTGGCCTTCTTGCAAGTCCATGCCCCTTCATTGTAAATTCATATACTTACTGTAGAAGTATTATCTAACTATGGGTAGGCTTCCCACCATAGTTTTTCTCTTTACCGGGTTTTCCACATACAAATCTTGGTGTTGTGTGGATGGTATTTATTTTGCGATTATTGTTTATGCTTAATTGGTTTATTTGTTATTTCGGTATTAAAGTTTTGGGTTTTGGTATTAAAGTTTAAATTGCTAATAGTTCTGATAATCTATGACAACTAATTCACACCCCCCCCTCTCAGTTGTCTTCTGGATATTTGAACTGTTTAACATCCTCAACAGGGAGGGAAGGAATATGAATACCCAAGATCCAATTTTGAAATGGTTTCAACATAGGATCAATTCTAATAAAGATCAATCCATTGAACATCCCAAATGTAGTTAGCTACCCAGTGCCCAATCTGCTCCACACACATTTCTTTGAACTGAACAACCTAGTGATTTTCAATCAAAGGACAATCACCCGCCCACCAGTCTTCCCAAAAATGAATTTTCTGGCCATTACCAACACTCCATCTTGAACCTTTTAAAATTGAAGAGCTTTTTTTTTACAATGTTCAACCAAAGACTAGAAGCGGCTTGAGGGAATAACTTATTATTTAGATACAAAAAACTTAAAAAGAAAATATGCATCACATTTGAGCATGTTTCCTCCACTAATATTAGAAGTTTCAAAAAGTAATATTATATTTTTCTTGTACTTAGGTTGACTGTAGAAACACATACTTTTTTATTTTCTTCAAAAAATTTAGAAGTACGGAATTGAAATTTCAAATTGTCATAAAATAGATTTACATTTTCCAAAAATTAAAAGCTATTAGCTTAGAGACTACATTCAACTTTCTACAAAAAAATTTCTTATATATTTTTCAAAATATGTTGTTAACCTATCCAAAAAAATTTTGAAATTGTCTAACTCTATTTTTCATTATTTTTATTGCCACCTCAAGGCCTATTTTGGGCCCCCACAATCCTTCATTGACTAGCTGGTGGGGTTGATAATAGTGAAAAAAGAAGAGCTTGAAACATAAAATTCCAAATCCAAGCCAAAATCCAAAATCCACATGGAAAAATGAGCGCTTGTGGGAGAATTTTTGGGAGATAACATGGATGAAGAAAATAGAGTTTTGAGTTTTTCTTGGGACCTTGGCTTTGTTACCTAGAAAAAATGTAAGAATAATTTAGAAGGGGATGTGGGGTATAGAAAGAGACATGAAATTGAAACTTTAGGTTCCAAGTCCTGATTATGTCCTTAAGCTCAAATACATGTGAGGAATGGAGGATAAAGAAAAATGAAGAACAAGATGTGGATGATAGAAAAAGAACCACCGATGGAGCTTTTTTTCTTGCAAGCAGATTAGTTTGTTGGTTGTGTAAGAAACAGAGTTGTACATCTTTATCAACAACATAATGGAGTCGTTGAAAGGAAAAATAGAACCATCTTGGATGGGTTTTTGTTTCTATAATAGAAGATCAACCGACACTTGCAGTCCAACTGCTAGAGCAGTCCTTGGCAGCTAAAATTGAAGTAAAGGATGAATGGATCATTGATTCTAGATGCTCACATCATATGATAGGAGACTTTTGAATATCTTAGAGAATAGCTTGGGGTCATACTCCCACTAGTAGATACTTAGAGAGTTGATGTTTTTCATTAACCGACAGAATTAATAGAGAAATATTTTTACTCTGGCTTTGATGAGGAAACTACTTCTCAGGGGGAGTAGTTGGTATTTTGAAATTTATTGGTATTTTGCATATGAACTTGGTTTTGTTGCAACTTTGGCATTTGATGTCAAAGGGGGAGTGATATCTATGGAAAAACACATTAGCTTTTGGGGAGAGATTGGTATAGAAAACATAAGGAAACTCATATTACTCTCAGGGGGAGAGATTGTTACTTTAGGAAGATTGTTGGTTTTTGTATTTGGCATTTCTGTTTTGACACTTTGATGGTTTTTCCATCTTGTGTTGTCATAAATGCCAAAGGGGGAGATTTTTGGTATTTTGGTATGGTTTTTTCATTGATGTCAACACCTACTAAAACTCTAGCACTTTGGAGATCCAACAACATTCACCGGCAGCAAGTGACTTTTGCACAGTCACCGGTATATGGTACACTGGTAGGATATAATGGTAACCGACACTTGGAATGGCATGGAAAACACTTGGTAATGTTAAAGACATTGTTTGGACATCTTATCTTGGAGAATTGTTTATTGGCATATTCGTATTTGCATATTTGTTGTTACTGGCAAATAGATCCAGGCTATGCACCGAGAGGTTTATCTTTTCCAGATCAACATGGCATGCAAAGGAGATGATTAATTATTGTTGTAAATGCATTAAGCCAACATGTTGAATTGGTTATATTGCATCAGATATTATATTGTTTGTAAAATGATTTTTGTAGAGCCGACCTAGTATAATTGGTCTTAGGTTATGGTATAAATGTAAGGTCTTAATTGTAAGATCGAATGTGGAATGTGAAAAGGATTTGTGTGAAGGTATATGCGAGATTAAGCAGAGCTATACACGCAGACATCATTTGAAGATAAAGCTAGGTTTTTGTGAAAGCATATCAGAAATACACTGGTACTGAATCCAGCATATGAAGATGCTATTTTGAGCAGTACATTCTTATTGGATTTAACCATCCAATTGTAGTTAGTGTGACTCCCATTTGTGTTTGAGCAGTGAGCTCTAGGTGCTTGGCCTTTCTACATGTGCAGACCCCATTTATGTACACTTACTATCTATAGTAGTATCATCTTGTAGTGTCCTAAAATTGTGACACTTGCAATTTCGACTACATTTGGGTCTTCACGATGGCAGCGCAATGTTGAACTTGAATGGAGACCCCGAAACCTATTTGCGACATCAAAAACTGCATATTTCTGCACCTTGGCCTGATCCTTCCTTGCACCCTGCTGTCCCGGGAGGTGGGACCATGGTGCCTAGCGCCCTGGTCCTTCAGGACCATGGCGCTTAGCGCCCTGGTTCCTTAGGACCATGGTGCCCAACGCCCTCGTCCCTGGCCCTATTTTGGGCCCTATCTCTTGTTGGGCATCTGGTCTTTAAGTTTGCAATTCAAAAAATAATTCTCCTAGGTCGGCCTAAGGTCAGAAAAATCAGTCTCCTAACCCTAATTAACAAGTATATAAACTACATTTCCCCTCCCAGAAAAGGGTACGAAAAAAAATATGTGTGCAAGAGGCAGAAGCGATATTCAAACATTCAAACATTCAAGCATTCAAACATTCCTTCAAGCAATTGAGCATTCGAAGTCTCCATTCAAGGCTAAGTGTTGCATTCAAGACAAGGATTCAACCATTGAAGAGGAGATCACCTACAACATACAACATATAACATCATTACACCTTTGCATGTAAGAATACAAACATTCTTACAACAAGGTATCGGTACTTGTTTACATTACAAACATTTACATTTACAGCATTCTCATTTCTTGGTTAATTCCAAAACTGGGGTTTGACCTAAAGGAAAGCCCCTAATCCCTAACCCCCCAATCATCCTCTCTTTTCTATGTGTAGGTTGTAGGTACGCGGCTGTAATTGAAGATCTGGAATCCTTGTGCAGAGACGAACAGATCCCCCTTCGTTTCGTGGATTTTTCGGAGGACTGTGTGCACTCCGGGCGCCATCGTCCCATCAACTTTCGCTCAAATTTGCAGGACAGCATTGTCTCGACATTTTACTGCTAATTTCAGGTCCGTAGCTTCATCCTGTGTCCCTATCTCTGTTTATAAGGGAATCTTTCCTACTTCACATGTACTCCTAGTTCAATCCTTCTATCTACATTCTTTACAAAAGAGGGTATCCTTGATGTCTCAACCCTTGAAACTCATCTAGAATTCAATCTTACATTGTGTGGGATTGGATCTTGTGAGTTTCAACCCCTCTTTTGAATGTAAAGTCTCTCCTAAGTGAAAATTGTCAACCCTAGTGACCTCCTTTCTCTCTCCTTAGAGTGGGGGAACACCTAGGGTTCGATTTTCCGCTTTACATTTTGGTGAACCCGACGTGAACATCCTAATTCTGATTATTCATGGTTAGATCTGAAAAATTTTGCTTCCTTAATTACATTTCCATGTTTGATCTTTTGCAAATTTTAGAGGTTAATGGCATAAAAACCCTAAATTTTCTTTTTAGTAATTGAGCTTGTGAAATGTTTAATTGTTAATGCTTGTTTTAGATCTACCCTTCTATTGCAAATTGTCAATTCATATTTGTGCTTTAATTTTGAAAATTAAGTGGTTAAGTGTTAAAACCCTAATTTTTAAAGCCTTCTTGATTCAACCTTTGACCGATGATTTCACTGATCAAAACACCTCCAAATCGGCTGTAACTTTGGATTCCGCAACAAAATCATAATATCTTTCATCCCTGAAAATTTTGCAAAAAGTTGCGACGACCGTGTGCATCTCGAGCGCCATTGTCCCCGACATTTTTTTCAAAATTTCGGGAGCTAGATCTTAATGTATTTTTTTGCTAAAATCCAAAATCTTGGTTGATTTCATCAATTCTAACACTTTCAGAATTAAAGTCAAAGTTGGTCTAGTGATCGCTTGGATTGAGGCTTCTAATCATTCAAAAATTGTCAAAATTGAAATTTTTGTGTTAAAATTGTGTTTCTTATAGTCCTAAATCTGAAAAGTGTGTTGGCATTCATTCGAAATTTCAGTGCTTTATTCAAATTTTTGCAGTTTGTGACTTTTGAAATTAAATGTTTAATTGCAACAACCTTGATTTCCACTTTTAGAATTGAATTTTGCATGAAATTGAGTCAACTGTTAAATTTCAGAGCCTGCATTGATTTTAGTATTCCCTCTAAAATCATAAAATTCAAAATTTCAGTTTCCCTCTCTTTTTCAAAATTCAAATTTTGCATTTTTCAACAATCTTGGTAGGGTTCAATTTTGAGATTGCAACTTTAATTTGGCCTATCTACAGATTGTAAAATCACTCAATTTTTTTAGATTAGCTTTAAAATCATCATAACTTTCATCCCTGAAAATTTCGAAAAAAGTTGCGAGGACCATGTGCACTCTGTTCGCCACGGTCCCTGACATTTTTTCTGAAATTTCAGGAGATTGTCCTGATTGTATTTAACAGCTTAAATCTAGGAGATTGACTGATCTTATTGAAATTTTCTGCCTCTAAAATTCAAAATCTTCTCTCTCTCTTTAGTGCATGAGTTTTACAACAATAAGCCCTACTTACACTATCCCCGTTAGACGAAGCCTTAGAATTAAGTCTTTCCAAGGTGTAATTACTGAGGAGATGGAACCTAATTTGAATGGCCTTTTTAACGAGGACATAGGTAATTCCTCTAATCCTCTTAATAATGAAGAAGCTCTCCATGAGGTTTCTGTAGAACAACTTTCGAAATTGGATAACCAATTTGATAATTTTCAGCAATGGATGTCTCAAGAATACCCCGGTAGTCAAGCTCTTTCCTTAATTGAGGTTCTAAAACATATGGTTCAAAGTGATAAGAATGGAATTGATATTTTGCATGGTATTGCACACATTGTGGATTTAATTGTGATGCCTATGAAGAGTTGTGCTGAAACTTTAGGTTATACACAACCTCCTACTCAAGTCAATCATTCTATTCCTTTAACAACTTCTATTGCTAGTATACCTACTTTTACATCAAACATAATGACTACTTCAATACAAGACATTCCGCCTATGATCACCAATCATGGGAGCAATCCTTCTTCTTCATTCATTCCTTCAATAAGTGTTCCTACTACATCTCCACAAATGAACATGGCGCAAGGGGGCAATTCATTTAATCATTCCATTCCTCCTTGCAGTGTTCCTTCTTTCCAATCATCTCCTATGACTAACTATCATAGTGTCCCACCACCTTATTCTCAATCAATACCTTCTTTCAATAACATAATACCTCCATCACAATCTAACATGTCTAATATGAACTCTTCGACTGAAGCAACCATTAACAATCTTGCACAAACTGTCTCTTCTTTACAGCAACAAATTGCCTCTATGAATCAATCTAAGTTTAGTGTGCCCACATTTGATGTTGCGAGCCCACTTTCTCTTGACATTGTTTGAGCTATCCCCCCTAAGCATGTTGAAATCCCACAGTTGGGGCTTTATAATGGTAAAGGTGATCCTCTAACACATGTTAAGACCTTTCAAACAATATGTACCGATTTTGCTCATGACCAAAGGTTGCTTGCAAAACTGTTTACTAGAACATTAAGAGATAAGGCTCTACAATGGTATTGCTCGTTGCCTTCCTATTCTATTACTTCTTTCCAACAACTTGCAAATGCTTTTATTCAACAATTTCAAAATAATATAAGTCCTAAAGTTACTTTGATTGATTTAATGCATTGTAAACAAGGTGTTAAAGAAAAAGTGACTGATTTCATTGGTAGATATAAGCATTTGTATGCTCAAATTCCTTTTCCAGTACCTGACAATGATATTCAAAGAATCTATATTTTTAATTTACAAAAAGATATTAGAGAAAAACTTCTATTTTCTGAGTTTACTTCTTTCCAATAGTTGTGCGCAACTCTTCACAATTATCAACTGACTGTGAGTCAAATGGAACAAGCAAATCCTATGGCTCTAAGTGATAAGGGTGATAGTAGTCAACAACCATTTGGGAAGTTTAAACCGAACAGGGAGGGCATTAAATTCAATGAAAACATCATCAAGAACAATGTGAATGCAGCATCAGGTGTGCCTCCTATTTCTAAGTTTTTCAAGAAAGAAAGAAAGTTTACTCCTTTGAATGAATCATTGCATAGTATTATGAATAAGTTATTGGAACAAAATGTGCTTACTCTTCCTCCTATAAAGAAAATTGATCCTGCAAAGATTAATTCACCCTATTTTGCTAACAAATCTTTTTGCCAATTTCATTGTCAACTTGGGCATGATACTGAAAAATGTTTTGCTTTAAAGGGTAAAATTCAGGATTTGATTGATAATAATACTATCTCTATTTCAGGTTTGAATGATAAAGGCAACACATCTGTAGCTCCTCCTAACCAAAATCTTAAGATTTTTACTGATCCATTACCTTCTCATACCTCTAATGTAATTGAGACTAATGATTCCTCTTTCTCACCTGATAGTCTTGTGTCTATGACTCCGAATGTGATTAACTTTATAGAGCAGCAGAAAATCCCTAGAGAACCTTTCATCACATTTCATTCTAGTGAAACTATCAGGGCACCTGATGGCCCTCTATATATAGTTGCAAAAGTCAAGAATACACCTTGTTGTGGAGTGCTTATTGATCCTTCTTGTATGGTTAATATCATTACTGAAGAATTTCTTTTTACTTTGCAATTGAATCAAGTGATCTATGACAAAACAAATGTGGTTGTGAAATTATTTGACGCATTTTCTTCTCCTGCAATTGGTTCTATTACATTACCTATTGAGGTCCATAACAAATCCCTTGATGTGAGCTTTGCTATTATTTCATCGTGCGAACAATTTCGTGTGAAGCTAGGCTATCCTTGGTTATCTTCCATGAAAGCTATTGCTTCTCCTATTCACAAGTGTTTGAAATTTCCCCATAATGGTGAAGTTGTTACTGTCAATCATAGTCTCTTTAAACTAGCTAAAAGAACTTCTAGCGTTCCTATTGATTATTTCTGGCCTAAACAATTCCAATCTCTTCCACCGCGAAGTGATCATCTTTTCAAATCTTATCAAAAGTGGAAAAAAGATATGATCCTATCTCTAAGTGAACCTAGAACACCCAAACTTGATATTCCTATCATTCTTGAGAAGGAAGTTCTTCCTTCAAAAGATAAAACTAATGTCTTTCCTCAAGAAGATTCCCAACCCATCCCTATGGATGTGACTATGTCTATGCCTAATATACTTTCTAAAGGTAGACCTATACCTCCTCGTCATGATGGACTTGGTCTCCTTCCTAAACCAAATATTCCTCCTTTATATGGAGCAGTTCCTCCTCCTTCCTCTTATAGAGACAAGAGACCTTCTTCTTCTCCTACTATCCAACCTAAGAGACCACAACCCAAACACCCAAGTGATAAGGATGAGAACATTCCTCCTCCTCAATCTTCTCAACTTCCTACTAAGACTAGATGAAATCGTTCTGCACGTGAATGCCGACGAAAGCATCATCTTAGAGCTCAGGCAGCTGCTTCTCAAACTTTGCAATCCCCAAAAACACCTTCAGCTAGTATTATTCCATTTTCTCCTCAGCCGAAAATTGAGCCAAAATCTCCTAAAAATAAGATGCATGATGGTCTTGATCCTGTGTGAGTTAAAGATCCTATTTTTATAAATCTTGATGATGATATAGATGGCAATGATGAAAATGTTACTCTTCTTGCTTCTGATAGTGAATATGAATATGTTGGTGTTGATAACCATTTATCTAACGAATTTTCTAATGCACTTATCCTAGCTCCTAGACAAGAACAATGTGGCTTGGAACATGAACACAACCCTTGTTTGGATCTTGTGATAGCTCCATCTGCTGTGTTGGATGCTCCTCCTCTAGCGTGTTTCCTACCTTCCCAAAATATTGATCAGCAAGATCGGGGGGTAGATGACGTGCTAGACTAGTTCATTAGCATAGCAGACTCTCTCCTCCTTTCTTGATCTCTTTTGTTACTTCTTCTATGTGTTATTCTCATTCTTCTATTTGTTGTCCTTAGTATTGTCTACTTGAGGATGATGTAAAGCATTGAGATCTCTCTTGGTCTCTCTCATGTTGACTCAAAAGACACATGTGTTCCCTTCTTCTAGGTGACCTTCCTTGATTGGGGAATGAAGAACAATTATGCATACATACATATGATATACATGAATTATCATACAGCATACTGACCCCAAGGAAAGCGAAGTCACCTCGTGCTTTGTGTTTTGTGTCTATTATCCTTGGGTTTATCTCACACTTGCGGGCTAAATCCTTGTGATAACGTGCTCCTTTCCCTTCTCATTTCCTATATGTATCACTACCTTAAAGCAATCACCCCCGATGAGGCATGTGCGATCGCTTTAATGTAGGGGGGCATATACCCCGTTCATATCTCTTCAAGATACTTGAAAATTTCTTGGCAAATTTAGCTTTGCCTTGAAAATTTTTGATATTTTTCTTGCATGACTCATAGTGAGGGAACCTTACTACTAACAGTCATGGTTCTCCCTCGTGATCTTCCCTTTTACTTTGTCAATCAAAGTTGTAAGATCCTTAGTCCACTGGGGGCTTGGCGTATCTTGCCTCCTTGACGTGGTGAAAGTCTTTCAATGTTGTTCCCTTGTACTTTACCGGAAGTATGGGCATATGCTTATACTCCTGCTAAAGTGGGGGCTAAATGTAGTGTCCTAAAATTGTGACACTTGCAATTTCGACTGCATTTGGGTCTTCACGATGGCGGTGCAACGTTGAACCTGAATGGAGACCCCGAAACCTGTTTGCGACATCAAAAACTGAATATTTCTGCACCTTGGCCTAATCCTTCCTTGCACCCTGCTGTCCCGGGAGGTGGGACCATGGCGCCCAGTGCCCTGGTCCTTCAAGACCATGGCGCCTAGTTCCTTGGTCCCTCAGGAGCATGGTGCCCAACACCCTGGTCCCTGGCCCTATTTTGGGCCCGGTTTCTTGTTGGGCATCGGGTCTTTAAGTTTGTAGTTCAGAAAATAATTCTCCTAGGTCGGCCTAAGGTTGGAAAAATTATCTCCTAACTCTAATTGACAAGTATATAAACTAAATTTCCTCTGCCAGAAAAGGGTAGGAAAAAATATATGTGTGTAAGAGGCAGAAGCGATATTCAAACATTCAAACATTCCTTCAAGCAATTGAGCATTCTAAGTCTCCATTCAAGGCTAAGTGTTGCATTCAAGACAAGGATTCAACCATTGAAGAGGAGATCACCTACAACATACAACATATAACATCATTACACCTTCGCATGTAAGAATACAAACATTCTTACAACAAGGTATCAATACTTGTTTACATTACAAACATTTACATTTACAGCATTCTCATTTCTTGGTTAATTCCAAAACCGGGGTTTGACCTAAAGGCAAACCCCTAATCCCTAACCCCCCAATCATCCTCTCTTTTCTATGTGTAGGTTGCAGGTACGCTGCTGTAATTGAAGATCTGGAATCCTTGTGCAGAGACGAACAGATCCCCCTTCATTTCGTGGATTTTTCGGAGGACCGTGTGCACTCCGGGTGCCATCATCCTGTCAACTGTCGCTCAAATTTGCAGGACAGCATCGTCTTGACATTTTACTACTAATTTCAGGTTCGTAGCTTCATCCTGTGTCCCAATCTCCGTTTATAAGCGAATCTTTCCTACTTCATATGTACTCCTAGTTCAATCCTTCTATCTACATTCTTTACAAAAGAGGGCATCCTTGATGTCTCAACCCTTGAAACTCATCTAGAATTCAATCTTGCATTGTGTGGGATTGGATGTTGTGAGTTTCAACCCCTCTTTTGAATGTAAAGTCTCTCCTAAGTGAAAACCGTCAACGCTAGTGACCTCCTTTCTCTCTCCTTGGAGTGGGGGAACCTAGGGTTCAATTTTCCGCTTTACACATCTGAATGTGGGTGAGGTTTCCTACCATACTTTTTCCCCTTATAGTGTTTCCACATACAAATATTGGTGTTATGTGTTGTGGATGACTTTGTCTTCTTGTTTCATGCATTAATCTTTATCGGTATAGCAATTATATGTTAAATCTATCCACTGGTATAACAGATTGGTTCACCGGTATTAAGCAATAAATTGGTTAAGTTTTTTTTGGTTTAAATTTATTAGACAACTGATTCACCCCCGCCCCCCCCTCTCAGTTGTCTCTGAGACCTAACAGATCCATGAAACACTCAAAAACTTGAAAAACCTCAAAATATCCAAGCAAGAAGCCTAGTAATTGGATCATGAAAACAAGTCACTTTATTATCATATTTTACTAAGGGATTCAAGATAATACCATTGTTTAATAAACACCCTCAAATAAGATTTTCACATAGGTGATCTAAATGGATGCCTCTCAAATAAATTATCAATGGTGGGTGAGATAGCATTAAAATATAACTTTTGGAGTAGACAAAGCACATTAAATTGGAATGCCAATAATAGATCTAGTTTGGGATGTGTGTCTCTTTTAAATGTAGAAATAATATAGATCTCCAAGAGTAGATTAAAAATGTGAAAAAAAAGAGAGACCAAGAAAAATATACTTCATTGTTATCAAATTGGGAGTATGATTGCACAAATATTATAATAGTTATAAATAAAGAAATAATATATACAAGGAAAGTAATAACCTACAACAAATTATATGGGTACATATAAACATTTAAGATATGGTGACACATATAACTTACCATGAAGACCCATGAATACATAGCCATGTTATTTTGTAAGTTGAACCCTACATCAATACCCATGACACGTAGGCATGAACAAGTTGTTACATCTGTAGACGCATAAAAATGACCAAATTCCTAAATGAATATTTAATGTCCATTTTATTCTCATTCCTCTATTTAGTTAAATATAATTTAATTAAATCACTCACATTCCTCTATTTGATTAGATAAATTATTCAATTTATTTAATTAAATTCACCTAAGCCTTTATGTCATTTAATTGAATAAATATTTTTATTTAATTAAATCCATTTGCTCTACTTTTAATTAAATTTACATTTAATTAAATTGTTCACTCCAAATAAATAAATATAATTTATTTAAATCCTCGACTTGCAACCACAATTAAAATAAAGTAATTTATTTTAATTAAATTCTTATTTCCCCACCCACTTGCAAAATCCTACATCTCCCACTTGCCTCCTAAACCCTTTACCAAATTCTTCTAGAACCCATCTAATCCTAATCAATTAGCCTAAACCTTTCAATTATCCCTTTCCCCGAAATTTTACGATGTGACTTCTCACATTTGGAGTAAAGTCTTCCAAAGGCATTAAAGCCTTTATGCCTTCAACAAGCTAACTTGTTGAATACCCCCAAATTTGGAAGGACTCTTACAAATTTTTCCCCAAAGTCTTCCAAACCATTAATGGTTAACTAACCCTTTGTGGCATGGTTAGAAACATTTTTCCTAACTCAACCTTCATCTAACCCAAGGGTCTCATCAAGCATTCATTGCTTTGACCATGGTTATTCCTTTAACTATTGCACAAGAGTTTATCCTTTGGGTAAAAGCTTTATCTAATGGGTAATCATAACCTAACCTTAACCCTTATCTCCTAAGGTAAACATGAGGTCTTCTCAAGCATTTAATGCTTCTCACATCTCCTCTCAAGTAGTCTTATGCTGACAATTATCACCATTTCATTGGTGAGAATTGGAAACATGGATTGATAACTTTCAATCTCAACCCTTGATAAGATCATCCAATCTGGACCATCCATTGCCCTTTTTTTCCTATAAATAGAGCCCTCATTCCCTCATTCCGATCATCCAAGTTTTTAGCATCAGACTTATAATCATTTTTAGCAAGCATTTAATCTCTCTTTGAAATAGAAATAATCTAATAAACATTTTAGAAGCATTTCTATCATCTTAGTTAATCATATAAACTAGTATATCATGTTAGGATAGTCTTGTACTAATCTTTTCATCTTATCATCACTATTTTAGTGCATATTTGTTAAAATCATGCATAGATAGGGTTGCATTCATACTAAGATTGATAAAAAAGAATCCCTCATTCTCATGATTGTCATCCCTAAGTCACTTTTCTCAGTGATCTGAGAGAAAAGGTATTGGCTTGAGGGGTCTTGTGAGATGGAGAACAATGGAACACCCCTTGGGAAGTTGAGCCATTCCATATAGCTCCATAACTTGCACCAAGAGTCCCATTGGTGTGTGGGCAAGTCATTGAATTTTGTAATTTTTGTTTCATTGCACAGCTTTTCCCACATACATCTCTGGCGCCCATCGTGGGGCATAACCCCATTTATTAAATCATTTCTTGTGTAGGACTAACTTTGCAGGTACATGGGAAACTAGAATTGGCGTGTAGCAAGCATGATCTAGCGCATGTGGTCGATACTTCAGCACATCTGATTGACTGTTTAGTGCGTCAAAACCACCTCTAAGTGCGTAGAAACCAAACTTTAGTGCATAACCATTTTACTGTTTCCTGTAGGTTAAATGCCTTAATTAAACAATCTAGCACATCCAGATAACAGTTTAGCACGTTAAGAATTTTTGGTAGCACATCAGTGCCTTTCTGTAGCTCATCAAGTCCATTTTGTAGCACATCATAGGCACAGGCAAAAAACAAATTTGTAACAAAAGCTTAAAATAGACTTGTAGAAGTCCACAAAACAAAAAAATTTGCTAACTTGATTTACTGCAGGTGATTAATGATTTATTTGTAGGGTGGAGAGTTTGTTTCACCAAAAGTTAGGATTGAAGTAATTTAGTTTTATTAACTTAAGTTAGTTAAGTTCAATTTTCTTCATTTTCTTGTTGGATAAAATTGAAATCACATTTCACTTTGGGGTACCTAAAAAGAGAAAAAACTATAAACCATTTATTGATTTCTTAGGAGAAAAACACTTCAGTTTGGAAGCTTTAAAAAGAACAAGCAAACTTTACTTTTGAAAATATTTTTAAAAAGAAAAAGAACCTCACCATCCTTTGGTGTCTATAAGGATCCACTTTACTTTTGCAAGATAAAGAACCTCATTTGTCCAAAGTTTTGGGAAGCCAACCAAAAGTGGGAAGTTCTTCCCCTTTATCGATTTCTTTTTGTTGACCAGGATTTTTTATACTAGCTTAGAAAATCATTGATTTGCGAACTAAAATAAACACCATTCTTTTTGGGGGCAACATCTCCAAGTAGACTTTAGAAAATCATTGCATTGAAAGGATAAAAGGAACCTTTCCTGCCTTGTCTCGAAAGTGGGAGGTATAAGCTCTCCCCTTAATTGGGTGATAAAAAAGCCAAACCACTCTTACGCTTTCAGTATTTGAAGCAATAAAACATTTAGCAGGCCTGCCCTCCCGAGGAGCTAAAAACTCTTAAAACCATTTTTTGGCTGGTGTGAGAGGAATGACCTAAGTGGGGAATGACTTTGATGCCAAGTGTTCCAACCCACTATAATAAAAAATGGAAGGTGATGAAAGTCCCTTTCAACAGTTTCGTGCAGCGATTAGCCTTCCCCTAGTATATTTACAATACATAAAGCCTTTGTTCTAAAGGTTGGGAAGCCTCCTAAGGGATTTTATCACTAACGGTTGAATAGGAAGTCTAATTATGAACCTTAGTAATAGAAACTTTGAGTTGCGCCAGTATCCAAACATTGGCAATATCATAGTGCAAGGGTAGGGAAGAATTCACCCCCAAGATTACACACCATATATCTCCCAAGATAGCTACTCAATTGTAAAGCAATTCACTTTGGGTTAATTTCTTGCAAAAGGCAAAAAACCAGGTGTCCCCTAGTGGGTGACAAGGTTGTTTGAGCTAATGGAGTATCGAGAGTAGTGGGCTATGATGTTGTTGATGACCCTTGAATAAAGAGTCTTATTGAATTGCATTATCTATATCCAAACCTGTTAAAACATTGGGGATTTGAACACATCCTCATAGAATATACACTCTTTGTTTAGAATAGGTGAAAATGGTTATCTTTTTCATGTTGTGTTTGCATTTCATACTTCAGAAAATCATCCATGACAGTTAAGAAAAAGTTAAAAATCACAGAAAAACCAACAAGTCAAAATAAATAGGGAAGTTTAGTGCGTGAAAGCAACATTTTTAGCACATCTGGAGAAAAACTTAGAGCTTCAAAAGCATCTTTTAGTGCGTCCACACTTCAACATAGTGCAACTATTCTGAGAACTAGTGCATAAGCAACTTACACATTTGGCAGATAAAGCTTAGCACTTTGGAGCAACAACTTAGTGCTTTAGAAGCAAACATCAGTGCTTTAAGTTCAAAAGTTAGCATGTAGGAAGGATATATTAGCGCATAACTTTCCAGACCAATTCAAAGCCAAACAATTCAAGTTAGCACGTAAAAAGGGCAGCTTAGCGCATTGAGATCTTTCTATAACGCATTGATAGCATTTGTTAGTGCATTGGGTCTCTCGCTTAGCGCATAGTCGAATCTGAGAAAACAGAGAACAAACATTATTTTTTTTTTTAAATTTAAAAAATAGTTTGGGAAGCGATTCCAATCCTCACTCAACTTCGTTAGGTAGAAATTCAAATCAATGTGTTAGAACTATTCTAAAATAATCAAAACAAGATATTCTTAGAACAAAAGTTGTTAAAGTCCAAAAGTAGCTAAAGGATAAACACATTTTTCTATCAAAATCAGGTAACATCATCACACACATCAAAAGGTCATCTAATCAAATGGATTTCATCCTCAAAACATACTTGTTTCAAACTAAATTTGTCAAATCGATTGTCCCTATTAGGAAAGCTCTTATTCCATAACATTTGATGCACTTTGTCGTGAGGGGGCATCTAAACCTTCATTTGATAAAAGTAGACTTAAATTTCCAAACAGGGTATCTTAATCCAAAAAAATCAAAAGAAACCATTGATCACTTGTGTATGACTAATCCTCATATTCTGAGAAGAAAAAGTTTCATCATAACACTAAGTTAAAGAAACAACAACCTAGTTCCCAGAAACTTGCTAAAAGGAATAGATTTCTATACATCAATCGCCAACTCTTCAAATCTCGTTGCACATTCCTCTGTCACATATGCTTGTATATTCAAAACAAATCAAACAAATTTGACAAGGAACCATTGAGCAGTAGAGCATTCTACCAAAAAGCAGCATTCGGCCAATGCTTAAATCATGGAGGAAAGATCAATCCAACTTTCTTCCTAGAAGTTTGCATCACTTACAACATACCTCGATTTGAACCACCAACCCCCGAGCAAAACATCGAAGAGCAATTCATCCCCTTTGTCACATAAAGTTCCTACTAGATTCCCCGTGTCACTCGCTCTGAATGAAACAAACAAAGTGAACCACAACCCTAGTCCAGTATGGATCGAAGATTATCAAATCCATTTGAGTATCCAAATCTAGAAGACATAGAGATCACTGAAGAGCTCCTCTAAGAATGTCAAGAAAGTGCTTCATTTCAAATACTTATGGAACGCCTCATAGGGGCTGCAAAGAAAAATACTTATTCATGCTTACAAGCAAAGGAGTTAGGATTCCTGAAGACTTTGATACTAACACCTTTAGAACAAGGTCTCAGCATTATACTTATCAGGAACAACAAAGAGAAGAGGGCGCAAGTGACCCTAAGCAAAACATACTTGAGTAAAACATACCTGAGTCACACATACCATAACATGCACCTACCCAAACTAAAAACAATGAGAGGGAAGAACTCTTCCCTCGGTAAGCAAATGCACCCTTGGTTGCTCTCACACAACAAATGCAAATGCTACAAAAGAAAATGCAGGACATGCAACAAGGATCAATAGTACGGTATTCATTAAATGAAATTTCTCCTTACCCTTTTGACAGAAGGTTAAACATGGAACCTTTTCCCCCAAATTTAGACATTCCCAAATTTGACAAATATGATAGGAAAAGTGATCCTCGTGATCATGTTCAGGAATTTTGTATCATCAGCCTAGAATTTTCCCATAATGACACCTATTTGATGAGGTTATTCCCAAGAAGCTTGGGAGGACAAACAATGGAATGGTTATCCAAAATCACACCCCCTGTTAGACCCTTTGATGAATTAGTCAACAAATTTATCACTCAAATACTCCTACAATATTTAACATGCCATCACCATGCTAGATGTCTACAATACCAAACAGAATAACAATGAAATATTCATGGTATTTCTTCAATGTTAATGACGGATGGTTTCATAATATCCTCGAGATGTGCCCAAAAAGGAAAAGATGGAAATTTTCATCAACAATTTGAATAGAAAGATGAGTTACATACTCAAGCTCCAATGCATACCATCTTTTGCCAAATTGATTGAAAATGGCATCCAAGTAGAAGAGGCATGTGTTAAGAAAGGAACCTTGAAATTCTTCAAAGAAGAAACTAATTCACCCAACTCTCATTACAATAACCAAAACAACAACAACAACAACAACTTAGACTAATCTGAGTTCTGGACCAGAAACAAAAATGTGGGAAATGAAGGAGGAAACGAAGCTAATGATATGAAGTCCAAACAACCAATATTGGCCTTATCAGGAAATCCTCAGACTACCAAGAATAAAAAAAGTGCTAACCAAGGCACTAACACTTATACACCAAATACCAATCCAAAACATCCTGAAACAAATAACACCAACAATACCCAAAACAATATTACAAATTGAGGACCAAATACAAATTCATGGGGTAACACCGACAACTTTCCTAAATGCATTTACACACCATCAGGGAAATCATTAGAGTCAACATTCATAGAGCTCCTGACAAACAAAATTATCTCCTTACTAGCAATCAACAACTTTGAACCACAAATCAAACCACATTGGTGGAATGACTCACACTTTTGTGATTTTCATCAAAACAAACGACATCAAACAAATGATTGCATGAGGCTGAAAAACATTGTTCAAGACATGATTGATAGAGGTGATTTAACAGTCGATGGTCTCAAAACAAATGGTGACCATGGGGCCTTTCAGAATTCTCTTCCAAATTATAACAAGGATGGAGCTTCAACATCAAACGATACACACAGAGCTTGTATCAATCACATATACAATAACACCATCAATCATATATCAACAAATGACAATCAAGTAAGTGTCATTACAATCAAGGACAAACGCGAACATGAATCAATCAATGTAACCACTAGAGATCAAAAATATGTCTTGAAAGGGCACACATTAGTAGCAAACACCATACCCAAAATTCAATATGATCCGGTCAGTCAACTGTGCAAAACTCCTGCTCAAATATCTATACTTGAGTTGCTGAAACTTTCACCAAAACACAAGGACATCTTGGAATAGGCACTATTGGAAACAAATGTACCTCAAGACATGGATATTGACAAGTTTCAAGTCATGGTAGCTCACATGACAGGACCTCATAATCTCACCTTTTCTATGCATTATAATATTTCATTGATCCATCCACACAATACTCTACTTCACATTGAAGTCTTGGTCTATAAACATCGACTTAAAAGAGTATTAATCAATGGAGGAGCTGGACTCAATATATGTACCTTAAAACTTATCTTGCAATAGTATTCTCTGGGCAGTATTGATCCATGCAAAAATATCACTATCAAAGCATATAATGATGAAGAAAGATCATCCAAGGGAACTGTGATGTTGCCAATTCAAGTGGAAGCGATAGAAAAAGATACTATGTGCCAAGTCTTAGACATAGACCTCACATATAATATTTTATTGGGTCGACCTTGGATACATGAAATGCAAGCAGTACCCTCAACTTACCACCAGTGTGTTAAGTTCCCATAAAATGGGCAGGAGATTTCTATATCAGATCATAAACCTTTTCAACATTGTAATGCTATGGGGGCGGCTCAAGACACTTTGGTTCCACATAACAGAGAAAAACAAAATTCTTTAGCACCAAATCTTCAGCAAGAAAAGCTTAAATATTTGTCCATGGATTTTTAAAAAAAGATGAAAATCAAAGAACAAGGCATGGGAGAGTACTCTTTGGAACCCTTGTGTCTAATCAACTTACCAACATTACCTAAATCTCATGGGATACCTTCAGCATCAATACATCAAACAACACAACCAATCACCAAGTTTGATGGCAAATTTATTCAACTAGGCACATTAACTCATGAATCAGAAGAAAAGGACATCCTTAGTTGGTTATACAAAGTTGAAGAAGAAGTCAGAGTAGCTATTATGGAAGTAGCTATACCAACACAACTGTATGGAAAAGGCTACTTGATCTTGCAACAAATGGGATACACTGGAAAAGGACCTATCGACAAGCATCAGGAAGGCATCATAGAACCATTGGATCCTCCTTTACAGTTTTCTAAAGACAAAACAGGATTGGGCTATGATCACACTCTACCCCTAAAGAAGACACCAAATAAATATCAAAAACCTCAGTGGAAGGCAAAGAATAAATACAAGGAGGACTCATAGCAAGAGGCACTATTTGAATTAGCAGAAACAATACGAAAGGAACGTGAATACCAGGAAAAAGAGACACAACACAAGGAGTTGGCCATTCAAAGAGAAGAAGCATCTTATATAGAAGTACATCATGTTCAGGAACCTATTTCAAACAAAGAGGAATCACCCCCTGACAACATCATTACTCACCGAGGAGAGGCAGTATATGAGAAAATGCAAAGAGTAGAAGCAGGATCTGATACAGAATCAGAGAAAACTATCAGACTAGTATCAATCATCAGGGACCTATTTTCACCATACAACATACCTGTCCACAACACTGAAAGAATCTAGGATAATACTTTTGATACTGATTCGAATGATTATGAATGGGGCAGTTGTTCAAATATTATTAAAGATATTACTGAAAATGCTAGTCATACACCCCTTTCTCAAGAAGAACAAACTACTTGAATTTGGTCCACAAAATATCTATGATGCCAAGGAAAATGAGCAAAAACATTACAAGCAAGTCTACACGAAAGATGATACCATCGAAGACCTTGACAAAATTATTAACTTATTTAATATCCTAGCTAACCTTGATGATACCTCCATCCTAACACTTACAGTAGCTAAACTTGACCCACCCAATGACTCTTTACCACTTGTCTTTCCTGATCTCATAAACTGGGATGAACCTGAAAATCATGACATACCAATTTTCCCCAGTGATGATTCCATTATCCATTACGTATGTATTATCAACCCTGAAACAGACTCTACCAGTGAACAAAGTAATGACATCTGAAATCAAGGGAGTGCCAAGTCTCTCAGTCGCAAAAATGAAACAAATAAAGGATCTACTACTGAAAACTAGTCAATGGCAGCACTAGATCACAAAAAAGTCAAAATAAAGGACACATCTAAGGGGGAAAGGCTTTTTGAGGCACCTAAGGATGGGAGACTTGACACTCTTCCTAAACACTATCAAGAGCGATCACCCATATTGATTGAGCCCACTCAATCAATCAACATTGGTACAGAAGAAGCAACTAAAAATATACACCTAGAAGAATCTCTAACAGAAGAAGAAAAAATAGAGTTTATCTAATTCTTCAAAGAAAAACAAATCAACTTTGCTTGGTCCTATGCAGATATGCTCTTGATTGATCCAAACTTAATCATGCATCATTTATCTATTGCTCCAGGAGCTAAGCTAGTCAAGCAAAAATTAAGAAAGATGAATCTGCATGTAGCATTAATAGTCAAAGTTGAACTAAAGAAGTTATTAGTCATTTGATTTATTCAAACTATAGACTATTGAATGGATTTCAAACATTGTGCTAGTTTCAAAACCAGATGGCAGCATCAGGATATGCACTGATTTTAGGGATCTCAACAAAGCTTGTCCAAAGGATGACTTTCCTTTGCCCAGTATCAACATAATTGTAGACCTCATAGTAGGCCATGCAATGTTATCATTAATGGACAATTTTTCTAGCTATAATCAAATCAAGATAGCTCCAGAGGATCAAGATAAAATAGTGTTTACTTGTCCTTCGAGAACGTATTGTTGGAATGTCATGCCTTTTGGCTTAAAGAATGTTGGGGCAACTTATCAATGAGCAATGATGATAATCATTCATGGAATGATGCATACCTTCATGGAAGACTAGTGGATGATTTACTAGCTAAGTCATTTACCCAAGAATAACATCTAGGCATATTGGAGAAAATTTTAGAAAGGTTGGAGAAATTTCAAGTCAGGCTCAACCCTAAGAAGTGTGTCTTCAGAGTAACATCAAGCAAGTTATTAGGCTACATCGTGTCAGCAAAAGGCATTGAAGTAGATCCAGCAAAGGTACAAGCCATAATGGAAATACCACCACCTAAAAACATCAGCTAACTTAGATCCTTGCAAGGATGGCTCTAGTCAATCAGGCGGTTCACCGCCCAACTAGAAGATAAAAGTCTACCATTCAATCATTTGCTACACAAGAATGTACCATTTAGATGGGAAGCCAAATGTGCAGAATCATTCTACCAAATCAAGTAATATTTAATGAACCCACCAGTTCTGGTACCCCCAATAGTAGGCAAGCCACTTATTCTCTACATATCAACAACAGACATATCATTGGGGGCACTATTAGCACAAGAAAATCAAGAAGGCAAGGAACAAGAAATCTATTACATCAGTAGAACTTTGAATGGCTATGAGCTCAATTACACATTCATTAAGAAAGCTTGTTGACAGTGGTATTTTTTTCTCAAAAGTTCCGACACTACATGCTAGCTCACACAATCAAGCTAATAACAAAAATTGACCCTCTAAAGTACTTACTCAGCAAAGTAGCTCTTACAGGAAGATTGGATAAATGGGTAATGATTCTCAGTGAATTTGATATCCATTACATAGAGTGTCAAGCTATCAAAGGAGAGGTAATTGCAGATCAATTAGTTGATGCACCACTACCAAATAAACAACCAATGGAGATCGAATTTCCAGATAGGGATGTTCTTACTATCATCACCAAGCAATGGACCCTATACTTTGATAGTTCCTATACTTAACATGGTTCAGGTGCTAACATCTTGTTCATCACTCCTGAAGGACACACCATACCAAGATCATATAGGCTCATGTTCCCATGCACAAATAACATTGCTGAGTATGACACGCTGTTTACAGGGAACAAAATGGTTGTGGAATGGAGAATCACAAAATTGAAAGTCTACAGAGATTCACAACTTGTCATAAATCAGATCAATAATGACTATCAGACAAAAGATGACAAGTTGCTACCATACAAACGAATGGTGGACGATTTCAGACAATATTTTGCACACATTACCTTTGAACAAATACCAAGGTTGGACAATGGCTACTATTTCTTCACTACTAAAAATTCCAGAACAACAAAGTCATTATGATTTTCTAGTAGAGCAACTATTTTCCCCAGCCTATGACAATTCCACATCCCATGTTATCTATGCCTTAACCAGTTCAGACTCTCTGTTATATGGCACAATATATGAATATATCAAAACCAATACCCTACCCATTGACCTATCTCAAAGTAAAAAATGCAACATTATCTGACAACTCACCCATTATACTCTAACTGCTGATACTCTTTACCGTCAAGGTCTAGATGGTACTCTTCTTTGTTTCCTTGATCATAATGAATCTGACTTTTCTTTACAAGAGTTTCACAAAGGTATATGTGGCACACATTTAAGTGGTCCTACTCTTGCTAAAAAACTTCTCAGAATGGGATATTATTGGCTGACAATGGAAAAGGATTCTTATCATTTTGCAAAGAAATGTCCTAAATACTAGATTTGTGGCAATCTTATACATGCACTAGCACAGGAATTGCAACCATTTACAACATCCTGGCCCTTTTGCCAGTGGGGACTGGACTTAGTAGGTAAAATACATCATTCATCTTCAAATGGACACAAGTTCATTATGACTGCAACAAAACATTTTACCAAATGGATTGAAGCGGTCCCCATGACCACAGTAACTGAAAAACAAATTGCCTCTTTTAATCTTAATTATTTGATCTGTGGATATGACATTCCTAGTTCCATCATCACAGACAATGGACAAACTTTCAAAAACTAGGATGTATGAGAACTATGTGAACGATTCAAAATCCAATATCGTTTCTCTACAGCTTACTACCCATAGGGGAATGGTCAAGCAGAAGCATCAAATAAAACAATATTGAAATCCTCAATAAAATAGTAAATGATGTAGGAAAAGATTGGCACGTGCAACTCAATCCATCACTTTGGGCATACAGAACTAGCATCCACACACCTACAGTAGCTACACCATATTCATTGGTGTATGAATCAGAAGCAATTTTGATCAATCTTAGTATGAATGCAATCATATCTATGCATGATTTTAACAAATATGAACTCAACTAGTGATGATAAGATGAAAAGATTAGTACAAGACTATCCTAGCATGATATACTAGTTTATATGATTAACTAAGATGATAAAAATGCTTCTAAAATATTTATTAGATTATTTGTATTTCAAAGAGAGATTAAATGCTTGCTAAAAATGAGTATAAGTGTGATGCTAAAAACTTGGATCATGAGAATGAGGGAATGAGGGCTCTATTTATAGAAAAAATAGGACAATGGATAGTCCAGATTGGATGATCTTATCAAGGGTCAGGATTGAAAGTTATCAATCCATATTTACAATTATCACCAATGAAATGGTGACAATTGTCAGGATAAGACTGCTTGAGAGGAGATGTAAGAAGCATTAAATGCTTGAGAAGATCCCATGGTTACCTTAGGAGGTAAGGGTTAAGGTTAGGTTAAGATTACCCATTGGATAAAGTTTTTACCCAAAGGATAAAATCTTGTGAAAGGGTTAAAGGAATAATCATGGTCAAGGCAATGAATGCTTGATGAGACCCTTTAATGCCTTTGGAAGACTTTACTCCAAATTTGAGAAGTGACATCCTAAAATTTAGTGGAAAGGGATAATTGAAAGGTTTAGGCTAATTGATTAGGATTAGATGGGCTCCATAAGAATTTGGAAAAGGGTTTAGGAGGCAAGTGGGAGATGTAGGATTTTGCAAGTGAGTGGGAAAAATATAATTTAATTAAAATAAATTATTTTATTTTAATTGTGGTTGCAAGTGGAGGATTTAAATAAATTAGATTTATTTATTTGGAGTGAATAATTTAATTAAAAAGAGAGATAAGGGATTTAATTAAATAAAATGATTTATTCAATAAATGACATGAAAGGATTAGGTGAATTTAAATAAATAAATTGAATAATTTATTTAATCAAATAGAGGAATGTGAGTGATTTAATTAAATTAGATTTAACTAAATAGACAAATGAGAATAAAATGAACATTAAATATTCATTTAGGAATGTGGTCATTTTTATGCTTGTACAACATCCACTTTCCTTTGTCAAAGGAAATGATATTCCTAAATTTGAAGCCCTTTTCTTTACACAACTACAAGAAATGGGTCATTTTTCTCTCTTATATTAACTCATGATTAATTATGAAAGGGTAAATACTAACTTCATTATCAACATTTTTATTGTGTGGCAAACAAAAAGATGTGTGTCGTAAAATCACTACATAGTACATCATTTTAATCCAAAGTAGCATGTGACAAAACTTAAAAAAATAGATTAGCCCCAAAAGAAATTATGATATTTTTATACCTACTAACCTCCTTGATTTAATTGATGAAAAAGGAAAGTACCTCCATTTCATATTGGAAAAAAAAAGTATGCATCAACATTGAGTTTATTTCCACAAGGAAGCACATCGTCTAACAACTCAAATAGAAAGTTTTGAAGATATGGCATATAAAATCTCAATTAGTTGGTTGATCATCAACCCAATATATTTTTTCCTATATCCATTTCCAAATATACATTGGGATAAAATAAATACTCAACCTTGTTCATGCCATCATCGCCAAAATTATTTTCATTTTAGGTACAACATAAAATTGGCATACATCACTATTACATATACTATTTCACATTTTACTAGCACAAATATTAGAATCATGAAATACTATAGGTGAAGAACTAAATTATCCTAAATGTCATTTACTTGTAATTTCTTGTTGATAACTCATTATATTATTAATGCACCCAAATCAAATTAGTTGCACACTTCAACTTCCACATGAGAATTACATAAATAATTCTTTTGATAATCCTTTTGGATTTCACTCCTTATGAGAAAGAAAATATGTATTAAATCACATAAATAGGATCCCATATGAACTTACATGATCACCATATTCATATTCTTTAAGGATGATGTTTTCAAATGAAAAATCATGAACTACACTTATATTTACCTCAACAATTTTATTATTAAGTATAGTCACATCTATGTTATCCTCGTGCAAAAAAATATCATTAGTCTTAATATAAAAATAAAGGAAAAATGAGAGAAATATATTAAACAAGAAACTTATTTCTTATTCACCACTTTCAGCAAAAACTTATGTATGCTTTTTATAATCAACCGCATGAGTTGATTCATCCATATTTTCACTTTCATACATATTTATCTCATTTGTCTTTCATCCATATTGACATAATAAACATCAATTTCAATTTTCATTTTAATTGAATTAATATTTTTTATTTATTGCTTCATTGCTATCACCTATGGATAACTAATCTAGGTGAAGGTAGTTGCAAACATTTTCATACTTGTCTATACTAAATCATATAATATACCTACACATTCATCTACATGTATAAAAACACAATCATCACTTGATAGTATTCTTATGTTTGATGCAATATATATGCTCCTTTTTTTACTACCATCAACCTCTACACTTGAGGATAATGATTTTACAACCATATCATTTTTCACTTTCTTAATGGAATCAAATAATAAGTATTCTTGCTAAATATTTACCAAATTAAATTATATTGAACTTAGAATAGCTTTGTATGCCTCAAGTAGCATATCAATATAGGCAAGTATGTTAGGTCTATAAATTTATGGTATGATGAAAATGGCACCCATGAGCCTATGATTAAAGTCCTTGCTAGACTCTCCTTCTTCTCATTTGATTTTTTCAACTTATTTTAGAAGAATAATTGGGTATAAATAAAATAAGAATTCTTCTTTAAATATAGTTACAAGTAAATTCCAAAGAGAAAAGGAATTATTTGGAAAACCTCCTTACCATCTCAGTACCTTTTTATGCAAGGACTTAAATAAACCTCATCAAAATGTCATCATAACTTAAAAATAAGATTATTTTGTCAACTATAAATACTCCAAAATATATACATACATCTCTTCCACTTGTCAACTCATTTTTCTTCCTAATTCATTCTCACACAAGTATTAGAACACCTTGCTCTATTCTCCATGAAAAGTATGTCTCTCACATGCCTCCAACTTGTGATGCTTGTCACAAGGCTAAGCCTTTAACCCATGTCACTCAATCTCATGCAATCGTAGCCCTCTATGCCATTTTAAATCTTTACCCTCCATTCCTCCTCAATAATTCTATAAATTGGAGCCTTTCTTCACCAATCCATCACTTAAATTCATGAAATTGCAATGGACAAATTTCCATCATAATCTTTGTTGTTATGTTGAAATAGAGAAAAATCCATATTCCAACCAAAAAAATAAGAAAATTAAGTGATTTTGGGTCACTTAGGATCAAGTAAAAGGAGAAGGTAGAATGTATTTTATGCTATAATTCTTGGTGTTTTATGTGTTTCTCCATTACATTTTGTCATCTTCACCTATTTTGCTCTCTTTTTAACTCTTGCCTATTTAAGAAAGGATTTTGTACATTGTTTACCATCTCAACTCAATATCATTTCCTAGTGAATATCATTATTCTATTTTTCTATGGAAATTTTTGCGTTCATTGATCCTGGCTTGGGCAAATTGCTCAAACATGGTATCAAAGCATATTGATTGACAACTCTTCCTAGTTGAGATCCTCACTAGCCCCTATTGAGATCCCATCTCTTAATAGTTGTGTAATTATTTTTGTAGAGAAATTTCTCTATTGTTATTATTGATGGTTTTATATTTAAATCTGGAGTCTAATATTTTATTATTAGATGATATTTCTTCTAGCTGGTAGACTTTCTCACCTTGTTGATCAATATTTGTACAACAATTTTATTGGTGACGTATTTATTTACATCATCTATTTGTTGGAGATGATTTTTGTCCCACGAGGTTTTAGATCCCTTTCTCTATTTTTAAGAGATTAGTTGCATAATTAGCTATATATGGGTACCTAGTATGGGCTAGTTTCTAGGACCCATCCTCATATCATTTTGTATTTGTTCTCCCTAACTTGAACTTAAGGAGGGGTGTTTGAGTAAATATTATTTATTCCATCTTAGGTTTCACTTAGGTGGATATTAGTTGTCATTATTGGTCATTTCCTAAGTATGTGTTTAGTAAATTGTGTCAGGTAGTTGTACCTACTCTCATTGGCACTCTCTTTCTAACTCTTGCCTATTTAAGAAAGGATTTTGTACATAGTTTATCATCTAATCTCAGTATCATTTCCTAGTGAATATTATTATTCTCTCTACTATGGAAGTTTATGCAATCATTGATCTTGTCTTCGGAATATTTCTCCAATTTAGATAGAGATATTTATCTAAGAAAGCATGAAAGATATGCCTATACTAAACTAATACAATAAACATGAAAAAACTTGGATATATTATAATTAATTACTATAAAAGTATAAATATAATACCTTATATAGTAACCCTAAGTGAGGATTAAATTAGAGCATGAGACGTATCCTTATCTTATGAATTGAGAAAATGACCTATAATTAGTTTGATCTAAATATAGAAAAGAAATCGTAAGTTTAGTTTAAGCGTAATAAATTAATAAAGAAACTAATTCAATTTGATTAATTAGGTGATTATCCTAATTACTCCAATAGGGAGATCATAATATAATTAATCTTTCAAAATTGGTCATCTTTGAAAATTAATGTATTTCTAGAGTTATATTTTCTTTGTGGGTTTCTAGAGCCTCAAAGGTCTCATTGAACTAAGAACTTGGTCCTAAAGTCCTCATTCCCTCCAATCTCCTTAACCCAATTTCCTTATTTTTCTTCCTAGAATCTAGAACCTTGGAAAGAATTGGATAGTTGTAAATAGGTCCAAATACAAAAATACTTTTAAAAACATGAAAATCAATCAATATCAAAGACCCCTTGTCCCTCCTAACTCCTAAATATCTATCAATTTTCAAGATCCCAAGTCACACGAAACACCCAAAGGCCCATTAGGTTTCAAGATCACACATCCCCCAAAACTCCTAAAACCTTATCAATGTAGAAGATCCCAAGTCCCCCAAACTCTAAAAAATCACATCAATTCCCAAGATCCAAATTCATCCTAAAATATCAAAATCCCAAGGTCCCAAGTCCATCCAACCTCCTAAAACTTCATCAGATTCCAAAGTCATAGTTTAACCTCAAAACTCAACAAAACTTTGTGCAATTAGTTCTACCTACACCCTTGCCATTGTTAGATGCCAATTATTAGTCTTTAAATGATCATGTCTCAAATTGAGATAGATCAACATCTATATATAGGTAGAAATAGATGTGTTAAATGGTAAGTTTTAGGTATCATATCAAAGAAAAATATGACATGATCAGATGCACATCCCTTTCAACTCCCCAAAACGCATAAAATTTTAGGATTTGATTCATGCTTGCATGCCTCCTTTCAATTTTATAAGCAATAAGTATTCCAAACCTCAAAATTTTACCATAATATATGATGAAAAATTAAAGAAGAGAATTATTAGAGAAAGAAAATTAAATAATTTAAAAGAAACCTTAAGATTCCATCTTCTAGATTTGGGTTTAGAAATTTTGCAATCTAATTATCTAGGTTTATCCAAAATTTTGTTATTTTTTTATTATATGTTTAGAATCTAGTTTCCTTATACATTTTGAAGGATTTAGTCTTTTGTGATATCTTTATCAGGGTATATTTTTCCTTCATTATATTTTTTTTAATATAAATTCTATGAATCTGTTGGCTAATTTGATAAAGGCGCCACTTTACCACAAGCTCCACCTTCCCTTCATCCCAAAGCACCCATAAAAATTTTATTTAACCATATTTTTAATTTAACATGATTTAGTGTATTCCCTTGCCATGACTAAATGTGTAAAACAACATTAAGGGCCATTATGAATTAATTATTAGATAATTAGTATGGTAAGATATCTTTGTTGTTAACGTGCTTGATCTTGAATAGTGAAAACTAGCATATAGGTACAAAGATGACAACCAAAGTAGGGGTACACTATGCATTGGGAATGGCTTGTATTAAGGTAAATATTTATTTCTATAATTGTATCTATTGTAGCACCTTACAAAAGCCTCCCTTGGTTAAGTAGATAT
This sequence comes from Cryptomeria japonica, assembly GCF_030272615.1. Classification (NCBI taxonomy): domain Eukaryota; kingdom Viridiplantae; phylum Streptophyta; class Pinopsida; order Cupressales; family Cupressaceae; genus Cryptomeria; species Cryptomeria japonica. The sequence goes on from NC_081415.1 coordinate 172,556,560, forward strand.
TTGATTCGATCAATAGTTGCCCAACCTGATCATAGGTATTTGATTCTCTTCCCATGTTTGCCATTCCTGAAACTTGGGAGATAATTTGAGCTTGATGTGAGACACATGACTATTCTCAACCACTTATTCATTAGAGAAAATATAAAAAATAATATTAAAATCTTCCTAAGAGACATCTAAATAATTTTTTAAAAGGCGAAAATTCCATGGATTATTAACTATAGTAAATTGATGAAGTTCATGCTATATATCAACGTTGTTGATGATTGAAGAGTATTTTAAAACACTCTTAAAGGTGGTTGGATAATTAGATTTAAAATGGGACTTAAAATGTAAGATTTTAATATTGGTTGGTCGTTCAATTTATATTTTAGCAAACTTGTTTTAAGAATATATATGCCACAACTTTTTTTTACATATATTGTAAAACTATTTATAATTCATACTAAAGAAGACTATGTTACTATATTTTCTATAATTTTCTAAATTCCATTATTATAGGTTTTAGTATCTTTGCTTGCTTTTATACAATCACTTGTTAAATTTGACATGAAGGTTTCTTTGTTGTACAGCTATTGAACATTATATATTTAAATGAACTAAATTTAATGTCATACACACACATATCAACTATCTTTCAGTAATAATTATGTTTTAGTGTTTGTCAAATTCATGCATTGATTACAAGCAATATCTAGAGAAATATTAGTGGATGTGTAAATGGACTTTGATTACTAGAAAATAGTCATTAAAAGGGGAAATAGAAAATTTCTTTTATTTATTCCTTTAAGCCTAATCTTTGTATTTTTTAAAAAGAAAAATCAATAAAGATCCTTCAAGGTATATGTGAAAGGATGCATGATATGAAAATAAAAAATGAAAAGTTTAAAATATGAATATACAAAAGATGGAATACAATGAATTAATTTGAGTTTGTAAATATAATTGTATAAATTCCTTGTTCAAAGTAAACAAATAATTAATTACTTGAACAATTCAAAATACTATCCTTCACCAGATTAAGATATTTTTTTTAAAAATTATATAACTTTACAATAAAGAATTTACTAGTTATAAATTCACTTTACTAATATGTCAAAATATCTAATATACATTTTTATTTTTTTTCAAGCCTCCAATATAAAATTCCAAGAACTTCTCTTTTTAGATAATTAATTTTTTATAAATATGTTATAAACTTTGCTGTAAGCTTTTCAAAATATTCCTTTTGATCACTTCTAAAAGCAAATCACTCAAATTTGAAGTCTACTTAGATAAGTAAGCATTCTTTTCTATGCAAGCTTTTAACTGATCAGAGAAAATCAAAACATGAATCAAAATCTAACATACCATGCCAGTCAGAAATTAGAACATACAAATAGAAATCGTGTACTATAAACTCTAGAACTTCTTTATTTATATGATCAGGTAGACCCATGCAAACCGCATATACTCCTGATCTCCACGCTTAAAAAGTTACAGACTAAGAATATACATAACATACTTATAGCAAATAGATGTCTCTATACTGTATATATCATGATGATCATTCTAATAGCAGGGGCAAATCTGCCAGAGCTGGTTGTCCTGTTTGTTCCACTTCCACAGCACAACTCTAGTGCCCTCTTCGATGCCCCATGCTTCCTATCACCCTGGAATGCATCCAAGTTAAGGCCAATGTCATTTGCCATCCTTATGGTCGTGTAATCATATCCCATGTCCTCACTCTCACTCCACAGAACACTCTCATCATAGGAACCAGGCTCATACTTGGTCAGCAACACCTGCCATGAAACAACTCAATACTTTATCATCGAAAGCCATATCTACAGTCACTAGGTCAAATTCAACAACATCCTGAAATAAAGAACCTTTACAGTGAAACAATTATAGTCTACTATAAAAGAATAACTCAAAAACAAAATATATGTATATATACCTCCTGAAATACAGCAGGGGCATGACGAAGGGCCTGCCCAGTGGCCTTGTTCACAAACCCAAAGGCTGGATGACCCACTGTGTCCCTCACACGGTTGCTCCATGACTCATCTTTCACCCATTGCTGCATACAATAGACACAATACATATATATGAAAAGTTACCTAAGAAAACAGCTATCACTAAAACAATCAGAGTCAACGCAAAACTTTAGCAAAAAGCATGCTGATGTGGCATCATATTTGATGATGTAGCCCTAAAACTTTAGTTATAAGCAGGGGACTTGCCAAGTAAGCTGCTGTAAAAAAATCGAAATGATTTGAAATTTCCAAGTAAGATTTTAAGAAGCACAAATTTAGGGTGCACAACTACTGGGTCCTTTCCCCTAGTAATTGATTTTGCATTCTTATTTGCTTTAGTGGAATCATCTGTTACCATAAATAAATTGTTGAAATCCATCTCTCTCCTCTATTATGTGTATTGTCTGTAGTCTGTACTTGTTTAATTTTTTGTATGAAATTTAGTCTTCCTAATCTAAGATTCCTTTTTATTGTAACAGTTACCTTTGAAGACTTCATATGCCATCACATTTCTAATGAAAACTTGAACCTCTTACTTTTGATGATATAGTGATTGCATTTGCATTCTTGGTTGTATGTTTATGGGTGATTTCTTTCTGCCAGAAATAAATACGTGAAATTTATTATTAACCTATTATTAACCTTGATCAACAGTATTGTTATTTTTTTTTTAAATTATAGTTTACGATTTCTAGATTCGATTCTGTGAGAGTTTTTGCATCAACATTTATAGTGTTTACCAAACAACTGTGGTTGTTTCATGTAGTTTGCTATTTTTCGTTGGTATTTTTTGCTTGATATTTTAAGCCATGGCAAAAACTGCATCTTCCACTATTCTGTTTTTTTTGCCTGTGACTATGAATTTGATGGTAAGAACTACCAATTTAGGAATGACCAAATGAAGAATGAATTGACGACTTAGATGCTTGCTTTTAAGTTTTATCTGAACTAGCAGATGCTATCTAAGGCAAACACTTTTTAATTGGTTTCGGATGAATCGGGTTCCTTTGTGTGCATGATAGGGTTTTCATCCTTCATATAGGCACCACTGTTGTCATTGATGTGATGATTTAACTGCTGCCATGGTATATTTTACAGCCTTATATTATTTCACGAATTTATTTATGTTAAACATTATAAAAACTTGTCTTGCCATTGGGTAGTCTCGATGTCCCTGAGATGATTGAGGGATGTCTCAGATGTCGCCATCCATCTCAGGGATAGCCAAATGTCCCCATGGCATTCCCAATTACTGAAACACATTTTGGATACGTTTCAAAGATTTGAAAACTTTCGGGGACAGCCAGGGGACATTCCCTATAATCCTGTCATACCCAAAACAATTTTGGGGATAGGGATAGCAGCTTAAGGGCCAAGGGAATGTCCATTCCGAACACAAGTATTTATCTTTAATTGTCTTGTTGAAGACATCTAAGGAATACCCTCCTAGGTTTTGAAGTAGCTAAAGTGTAAGGGAGCTACTGACTTCTGTTAATTGGCCTCTTCTCTACCATGATCCGATAATGAGTTATGCTTCTTAGTCTAGGTTATCATGCATCTCCTGGCCTAGATATTGAGTGTAAGCTCTATGAAAGTGGAGCTACGGCTTTGAGAACCAATAAGTCACAGAGAATAGCTCCTTGATGGGGGTGCCCGGTAGTGGGATGAACTCACCAGGTGGTAAGATGTGTTCTACCACCAAACTACATACATGATAAAAGAAACATGCTAACCATTAAAAACTTGATAGTACATAATGGGAATGTTGATGGATATATTAAGAATATTTATATATAGTATATCAGATACTATAATTTCGCCGAGAGGCGATCTACAATGGCATCGATGTTGTCCGTCAACAAAATTTCACTTCAAGAAAATTTTGACGTTTGCATGCAGGTCTTCCAATCATGAAACGTTTGCATGTTTGGCAGAACGTTGCGATAAATAAAGAATTGCAGAACCATTTACTCTCACACAACCGTTATGACATGTTGCCCTAAATAGAATCTAATGCCAAGAAGGGTAGGGGAAGAGTGGCGACCTGCCAACAATAAATGAGATCAGACATCTAATGGAGGAAACAATAACCTTATATATGGGCATGACATCTCAATTTCAAGAGCTACAATTTGATATTCTCTAGAAAAATCTCCATTTCTTCAGGATAGCAATAGCATGCAAATAATTACCCATTGTCTTCTGGAGCAACAATCTCTTCAATAGCTTGCAACCTGGATGAAAGCAAAGCCAAATACAAGTTCCATGTACAATGGGCATTTGGGTTTACAACCATTCTTCTTCACAACAAACCTATTAAAATGAACAATGCAAAAGGTGAATAAATTAATACATTCTAAATGTAAAAGGAATAATTTAATACATTCTAAATTAATCCTCTTCTTAATTGTTTTAGTGTTTTGATTAAATCTATATAGAAATCTTATTGACAAAAAACTTGCTAAAATAAAGACAATAAAACAGATTTGATTGTTTCCATTAAATCTATATATAATTCTAATTTTAGGATATCAATAGAAAACTTGCTAAAATAAAGACAATAAAACAAATTTGATTGTTTCCATTAAATCTATATATAATTCTAATTTTAGGATATCAATAGAAAACCTGCTAAAATAAACACAATAAAATATACATTGAAATTAGTACATTCTAAAATTAATTCTTTTTTTTTTTTCATTGTTTTGATTAAACCTATATAGAATTCTTATCAACAACAAACTTACTAAAATGAATAATATGTAAAACATAAAAAAAATTAATAGATTCTAGAATTAATCCTCATTTAATTATTTTAATGTTTTCATTAAACCAATATAGAATTCTTATCCACAATAAACTTCTAAATGAACACAATGTAAAATGTGAGGAAATTAATACATTCTAAAATTAATATGGATGTGTTCAACAAAGGAAAATATCAATTTTGAAGGTAATTGAACATTAATGAATTTAGTAACAAACCATAGAAGAAAGGTAAATGAACAACATTCGATGAAGTTAGAATTATGGGTAGGGTTATATTATGCTTAGAGATAAAATTAAAATTAGGCTTAGGGTTAGAATTAAAATTAGATTTAGGATTAGAATTAAAATTAGAGATAGGGTTAAGGATTAAATAATGGTTAAAGTGAGGGTTATAGTTCAATTAGTGTTCAATTTGTTTAGAGTTAATTTGGGGTGCAATTATGATTAGGGTTAAAAATTCATCTGAAATTTGCTTTGGAAAGGTTTGATTAAATCTATCATAACAATACATAATGAAAATGAACATAATGTAAAACATAAAAAAATTAGTACATTCCAAAATTAATTGTGATTTTAATTATTTTAATGTTTCCATTAAACCTATATAAAATTCTTATCCATGATAAACCTTCTAAATGAATACAATGTTAAATGTGAAGAAAGTAATACATTCTAAAATTAATATGGATGTGTTAAACAAAGGGAAATGTCAATTTTGGACGTAATTGAATATTAATAAATATAATTTTAAATCATATAAGAAAGGCAAATGAGAAACATTCAATTAGGATTAGGATTAGGGTTATGGTTAGGGTTATGATTATAGGTAGAATTAGAATTAGTGATAGGGTTTAGGATTAAATTATAGTTGAGATTAGGGTTACAGTTCAATTAGGGTTAAAGTTGAGGTTACTTTGGGTTGAAGTTATGGTTACTAATCTGGGTTAGGGTTAAAGTAGAGTTATAGGAGAAATCTTAGAGTTAGGGTTAAATTATAATTACAATCACATATGGTTAGGGTTAAGGTTAGGATTCAATTAGAGTTATATGATCAATTAGGGTTAAGGTTAAGTTACAATTAAATTAGGGGAAAGTATTGAGCTAGGGTTAAGGTTGGGTTAAGGTTAGTTTGTAATTTGGGTTAGGGTTTAGTAAAGGCTTTAATACTGAGGTTTAATTAAATTTAAGATTAGGGTTCAATTTATGTTAGAATATGAATATTCCATTTAGAGGGTTAGGATTAAATTATGGTTAGAATTCAAATAAGGTAAGGTTCAAGATTAGGTTAGGGTTAGGGTTAAATAAGGGTTAAGGTTATGATTAGGGTTGGAGTTAAAGTAGAGTCAACATTCAATTAGAATTATGATTAGGGTTTAATTATGGTTAGGTCTAAGGTTAATATTATCTATTGAGTTATGATTATGGTTAAAGTTAGAATTGGATTTGGGGCTAGGGTTAGAATAAGAATTAGAGATATGATTAGGATTAGCATTGAATTATGGTTAAGGTTTGGGATAGGGTTTAATTAAATTTAAATTCGAGGTTAAGAGTTGTAGGAGGAATCTTTGGGTTAGGATTAAATTATGATTATAGTTCCATTATCATTAAGGTTAGGGTTTAGTTAGGATTAGGATTTAAGTTCAATTAGGGTTATGATTAAGGTAGGGTTAGAGATCAATTAGGGAAAATTATTAAGTTAGGTTTAGGGTTTAATAAGGTAAGTTTAAGGTTAGTTTTCAATTTGGGTTGGGGTTTACTAAGAGTTAAAATATTAGATTTTAATTATATTTAAGATTATAAATTTAATTACGATTAGGGTCAAGGTCAATGTTAGTTTAAAATATGATTAGAGTGAAATCAAGGTTAGGCTTAGATTTTAACTAGAGATTAATTATAGTTAATCTTAAGGTGATAAATTCTTCTCAATAAGATATATTTCGGCGTATTTTACCTAAATTTTTTAAATAGAGGTATACTAGTTAATATTATGTTTAGCATAGTCATTTGGCATTGATAGGATAAGTGAGTTATTGAGTTTACAGACAGTGTACTCTTTACTGCTTTGAACTGTCCACATTTTGAAGTAGGTACGCATCTATCATCTAGCCATTTTTCCTTCTTGTTTATTTCACTGTTTGCATTTTCAGTAGGATGTACTTTATGCTCCATTGCCTCTTGTGTTATATTTTTCATGAAGGAATACTTAGGAACCCACCTGAAGTGATCATGAAAGTATATTGTTATTGGCCACTCTATTGTGTTTACTAGATCCTTATAAATCTGGGAGAATTTTGTATTTGCAACACATTAAATTGGACATTGAAATACATATTAGGATACACAAATTTCAGTGTGACAAAAACAGAGCGTAAAAGAAATCCCATGGCATCATTTCAAAAAATATAATTCTTATTCTTAATTTTATTTTATTTTTAAAAGAATCAGAGTTCAAACCCCAACCTCTTTATTCCAACTATTCTTTTCCAGAAATTGTGTTTACTTCTTCATTGAAAACTGAATACCCCCTTTTAGACTTCCCTTTTAGACTTCTAAATTTCCAATCAACCGTCGTAAGTTTTGCTAGAAATATCATCACAATCCTCTTGAGATTCAGCATGAAAGAAATCCCATGGCAGCATTTCAAAAAATATAATTCTTATTCTCAATTTTATTTTATTTTTAAAAGAATCAGAGTTCAAACCCCAGCCTCTTTATTCCTACTATTCGTTTCTAGAAATTGTGTTTCCTGCTTCATTGAAAAATTTTACCCCCTTTCAGACTTCTGAATTTCCAATCAACTATGGCAAGTTTTTTCTAGAAATTTCATCACAATCCTCTTGAGATTCACCACCATTTTCATTCCCTTTAGACTCATCATCTCCCTCGCTACTCAAAAACCCAAACAAACCACCCACTTGACCTCCTCCTTTCCATTTCCAAAAAAAATAATGTTTATCCTTTGTTATCGTTTATTTTATCTAATTATGATATTTCTTCTTATTTTGTCACCTGTCATTTTTCTAGGGACAACCAATAAATCATAGGGAGGGACTTATTTATGTCACCAAAAATAGAGACTATGCTCGGTTAACTGGTGAAAGGAAAATATTTCTTAGTATTTTATAAGTATACAGAACATTTACAAATTTAGAGGGGGCAAGAAAAATTAATCATTTTGTTTTCATAACCACCTTCCAGTCTAATATTTTTATTTCCTTTGTTCATTTACAAATCAAAGAAAGTGAAGCTCTTCATTTATTCAAGATAAAAGAAAGTGAAGCTTATTCAGCCACATTTATACATGGATTTTGTAAAATGTATAACATTCCGCTTGATACATAGATGATACAACCCTAAATTGTTACATCATTATCTTTAATAGATGGATAGATCGATTGGGAGGTTGTAAATGAGATGATTTTATGGAAATATGTAATGGGGATAATATTCTTGACTTTTGCTATCTGCGAGCATATCCTTCCCATTGTCCCTTCTGAATGACCGAAATTCGCATTTTTGAATGATTAAATTCATTTAATATTATAAAATTGTAATGTGAATGGTAATTCAGGCATGGTGTTCTTCAGTGTTGTAGTTGCTCAGAAATTTACCTAGTGATGAATCTTAAATTTATCATTGTCTCTGCAAATCTGAAATTATTCAACCACATCATATTCATAAGAAAGACAACCTTGCAATTTTTTCCATGGACTTTAGGCAAACTGTTGGACAAATTTCCAGTAGCAAAAAAGGTGCAAAATATTTGATTCAAGACAAGGTTAGATATTACAATTTGTGGAATCAATCTTACAAATATAGATTTGACATATGTTTGATGGATTTGATCTAGAATCATGGATCCAACTTTTTAAAAAAATTAGTTTGTCTCAATCTCCTTACTTCGTCATTGCATAAAAAATAACGTTTGAAATTTGTTAATTGAAAAAAAAAAAAATGTACATGACATATCTATAATATCAACTATGTACCTTTTAAAGTTTAATTATAATTGTGAATCAAAATACGAATTCTATGCTTTCACTGTTGCTTATTAGTAGTTGCTTTGTGTATGGAATTGAACAAATAGAGTGGGCTATGGCATATTTGAAGGGTTAAAGTTCTCTTTTGAAGTTTAAATATTAAATGCCTAGGGTTTGTTTGGGGTATGTTTTGTTTTACTATTACATTATGTAGTTGTCAAAATGTGAAAGATGAGATTATGCTTGGCTTTTGTACAATAGTAATTTTTTTTTTAAATTTCTCTATAAAATCACAATTTTTCATTTCATTTTGAAAAAGGACTTGAAATGAATAAACATATCATTGGCTTAAAGAATTATGGTTTGGATTGAATTTTTCTAACTAAATTTATCTTAGTCAATTTTAATATAGATTGTTTTAGATATAAGGAATACTATTTTATTATTTATTAATTTTAATGCATATATCTTTGGTGAAACTTATTTGTTAAAAAAATTCTAGTTGATATGTTTCGTAAATGAATCAACTCAAATATGATCCCAGGGACTATAATTAATGGAACATATACATAAAATTAAATCTATGCAAAACATAAAATAATACATAACAAATTGGAATAGTTTTAAAATGCATTGAAAGAAATACAATCACACAAAATACAATTATTATTTAACATAAGAAAAATAGATTTGTTTAGAAAACCTTGGAAGCTTTAAGCTACTCATCTCAAGTAAACGCATAGTCTCATGGAAGAAAGATTTTAAAAATTTGAAGCAAATGTAATTGACAAGTTTAATTTTAATCTCTATATACTTTTATGAATTGCATGGACCATTTTGTGTATATACTACAATCATTATGTTTTGGGGTTACATTTTGCTGATATGTGTATATAGTGGAGTTTGGAAGATTAAACTATTGTAAAACCATAAAAATCCAACCACAACAAACCCGAGTTACACAATTAAGAATCTTCCATACACCAATGAAGAACCTAAAATATAAAAATAACAACAAAATGAAATGATAATACCATTCACATGCTTGGTAGGGTTCGATCTCCATTGTTTCCTATCTCCATTGATCTTGTTTGATATATTTGCTCTCAGATTTTGTATTATACACTAGAGCTCAACAAAGAATGGATTGTATTTGTGAAGTCACGTGATTGATCCTCTTATAGAAAAGACACCTTATAAAATGGAGTGATAGGATTAAAAGGTGAAAAGATAAATGGTCGGCTAAGATTAAAGTGTAGGTATAAAATATGAAAGGGATAATTGGAGGAAAATTAAGAAATAAATGGCAAGTATCATAGAGGGAAAAACATAATGAATTAATTAAATAAATAAAGATCTATTTATTTCATAGAGGAAGTGGGACCAATTAAATAAATAAAATATTTATTTAATTTAGGGAAAGGATAATTAAATAAACAAAATATTTATTTAAATAGGGAAAGGCTAATAAAGGATAAGTGAATTAATTAAATAAATAAAAATATATTTAATTAATAGAAGGCTTAGGATAAAATAATTAAGTAAATTAAAATATTTGTTTAATTATGACAAGAAAATTTTAGGTGTCTACAACATATTTTACGAAAGAAAAAAAGAATTTGTGTTCTATATGTTTTTTGTTGGAGTAAATAATATACATATATATATATGTATTATTCACTTAATTTCATTAATTCACTAAATAATATGTGCCTTAATTAGCAATTAATTATTGGCATTTATTATTTAGTTAATTAATTAATTACGAATAATTAATTGATATTTATCTCCATACATAATGCAAACTAGGAAAAGAAAACTATGTTTAGATTTTGATAGTTTCATGCATTTAATTAGCCTATTATACTTTTTGTGCATACATGATTGATTCATGCATTCTATTTTCACCTTCAATCTATCTTGGAAACTCCACCATTTAGGGTTTATATCTTTAGAGTTAGATTTTTTTATATGGATGCCATATCCTTCATTGTGACTCAAGCAATTCCAAATCAATTCAATCAATTTTTATTGTTATTATCTTCAATTATTTTGGTGTTCAATTATCTCTAACACCATGTTAGAATATAGGACCAAGATAAGCAATGTTGACTTCGCAAGGAAGAGACAGTCATTTGGTAAGCAATCTGCAAAAATGGACCTGTCATACCTCTCCCTTGTCAATATCATGGGGGTTTGTTTGTACATATGTTCTTGAGAGAGTCTCTCAAGACATTGGTTTTGTAATTTATTTTTTGTTTCTCTTTTGGAGAGGAGTTTTGTTCCCACTGGGTTTTCTCCCTTGCTCTATGTCTGTGAAACTTCCATGTTTGTTCATGGGTACCTCATCAGGTTTTATGGCGGGACCCATCTTGCATTCACCTTTGCATGCTTATTACTACATCCTTGTTGCCTCTCTCCCCAGTTGTGCATTTAGGAGGGGTGTTGGACTAAATAATTTATATATTAATTATTCACTTAATTGCATTAATTCACTAAATAATATATTCCTTAACTAGTAATTAATTATTGGTATTTATTATTTATTTAATTAATAAAAAATAATTAATGAATATTTATCTCCATGCATAAAGCAAACTAGGAAAAGAAAACTATGTTTAGATTTTGAGAGTTTCATGCATTTAATTAGTCTATTATACTTTTTGTGCATACATGATTGATTCATGCATTCTATTTCCACTCTTAGTCTATCTTGGAAAATCCACCATTTAGGGTTTCTATCTTTAGAGTTAGATTTCTTTATAAGGATGTCATATCCTTCATTGTAACTCAAGCAATTTCATTGTTATTGTCTTCAATTATTTTGTTGGTCAGTTCTCTCTTTATGTGTGACAAGTATTCTTGGAGAAGATAACTAGGCTTGTGGTATTCGCATTTCACAAATTCTAACACTTTTACATTTCTTAAACATGCCCACCAAGGCACTTGTGACCACCATATTCAACGAAAATAGTTTTGATTATTGTATCATGGATGTTCCTGCCCTATTCCAAATATCAAAGTTTTCCATGCCTTAGGAGGATGTTAAAAAAGGATATGGAGATTGACTTGATGCATAAAAACCTCCTCAAAGACATGAATTTGTGTTAATGTTGTAATTATATACCATGGGAAATAGTTTAAAAAACTAGTCTCATGGCAAAAATGGTAATTGAGTAAATGTTGTAGTTGTTGTATTCCATGTGGATATTTCTACTACCAAGAATCTCTAATATAATGACAATCCACCCATAAATAAAATTTTATTAGAAATCTACACAAAACCTTTGCAAAAGGTCAATTTTTTTTCTATTTTCTAGACAACTATTACTAAACCAACTAAAGACTATAGTAACATTGAGATTGTTGAACACAAAATAGCACTGAGAGGGGGGTGAATCAGTGGTTCCTAACCTTTGTCTTTTCAGATCTAACTTCAGACTATCAATTATTCACTTAACCACTAAACAATCATACCGGTAATACAAGAAAGAAAGTCACAGAGATCATTCACACAAAAGTAACTCACAACACCAGATTTATGAGGAAAACCCAATATGGGAAAAACCTCGGTGAGAAAATTTGTTCGAGACTACTTCTTCGATCGAGCCTCATAGGTAAAACACCAACTTACAAAGATTCTGGGAACCAATCCAAGGAGCACCGACTCCTACACTTTGAGGACCCCAACCCTTGCACCAAGATTCAACTTGTTGATGTATATTGAAATACTATTTGAATAAAATCAAGGCTTCTTGTTGCAAATGAATTTTGCAACTCTTTAATCAAACAACTTTTTGTCGGTTGATAGTCTTTTCTCCTTAACTAAATCTCATATTGTCGGTTGTGAGATTACTCTCTCTGATTCTCAACCTTTGTTATCTTTCTCTCCCTCTCAAATACAGTCTCTCAACATATTGTGTCACACTTGGATGCTACCTGATCTACCACACATTAACGGTTATGCTCAACTGCAAGATTATAGTTCTGCCAGTAGAATCCTCTCACCGATACTCTTGCTCACGCACACCGCAAATTTCTTAGAACTCTCTATGGATCACAATCCTTCTTCTTGCTTACTCCACCTCTTCTCTTCTCTTTATTCACAGCATCAAATCATTTTGTCATTGAGCTCTTATTTATTATACCAGAATTTCCTACCAGAACGCAATCCAAAAACCTGAGTGGTAAGGGTTTCCTCTTTTCAACACAATCTTCATGAGATCCAATCCCACCAATATTGGATTGATCACCTGTCCTTCAAGGATGCACCTGTACACGGTTTCCATTGTCCAACACACATTTTCAGGAAATAGCAAACTCAAATCAGATCTTTTGTCATGAAATCAGTCGACACAAAGTGTTTTTGTAATTTACTTTTCGAGGACTTCTCGAATCAGATTTCCTTTGCACTGATTCAGGTGCCAACTACTCCCTGATCTTCCTCTTTCATTCCTTGTTCCTCGAGCCGCAATCAGTTAGATACAATCCCATGATTTGTGCCTCCTTCAATAATGGCGATTATCTGTTACATCAACCATGTCGTTGAGGCTTTACCAACCACAACATGTTTGTCACCTCTGCTCCACATGAAATCATAATGATCAAGACATGGCCCACCAATACATAGTCGGTCTAACAAACACATATCGGTACATCCCTTTGCCAGTAGAGGTTTCTTCTTTTGTTTAGCTGGTAGAGCACACTATACTGGTAGCACAACTTCCCCTGAGTGATTTATGAGAGCTTTCATATTCTGCCTCTTCATCATAAACAAACAACCATCCTTCAAACCAGTTTGTACTTTACCAGTAGACCTTCAATCTTTATGCTCACCCTTTTGTGAATATCCATCATGTCAATTGATATCAATGACAACTTAGTGCCAAAATGCCAACAATCTCCCCCTTTGGCATTGATGTCAACTTCTCCAAATTCACTCAATACCGGTACATTTCTCTCCCTTTGTCATAATGATAAAGGGTATTGTGCACTCCCCCTTTGATCCATACCAAGCTCCCCCTGAGCGACATAAATCCTACCTAAACATATGACACAACTCCCAAATTTTGTCGGAGATACTCAAAAGTGCTTACCGATAATGGTTTGGTGAAGATGTCTACTACTTGTTCGCCAGTAGGAACATAAACCATCCTTACCTCCTGTCCTTCAACCTTTTCTCCAAGAAATTGATACTTGATAGCAATGTGCTTTGTTCTAGAATGCATGACTAGATTCTTTGCTATGTTGATTTTACTCAAATTGTTACACTGGATGAGAATAGGGTGACTGATGTCCACCTGTATGTCTTTGAGAGTCTGCTTCATCCAAAGCACCTAAGAGTAGCATGTAGTAGCAGCAATGTACTCAACTTCAACAATAGATAAAGAGACTGAGTCCTGCTTCTTGTTATGACAAGAGACCAATTGGTCACCTAGAAAGAATGCACCACCACTTGTGCTCTTTCTATCATCAATGCATCTTGCCCAATCAGCGTCAGTATATGCTTCTCCCTGTTTAGGATACCACAAGCCATAGCTGAGCGTTCCTTGTAGATATCTAAAAAATTTGCTAACAACATTCATATTTGACTGCTTTGGTGCAGCTTGAAATATGGCCACCATGCACACTGCTTGAACTATATCCAGTCTCAAACCAGTTATATACATTATACTACCAATCATGGATATGTACAAAATCTGATCCACCACCGTTGATTCACCATTCTTGCTCAATTTTTTGCCAGTCACCATGGGGGTACTTACCGGTTTGCAATCTTCCATTTGGAATTTCTTCAGCATCTCCTTTGCATACTTGACTTGTAAGATAAAGATTCCTTTATCTTGTTGTAATATTTGCAGACCAAGGAAGTATGTCAATTCACCAAGCATTGACATCTCAAATTCTGACTTCATTTGATCAGCAAATTCTTTGCAAAGAGTTTCTTTGTTGTCTCCAAAGATAATATTATCTACATACACAACCACAATGATCATGTGGTTCCCATCTTTCTTTATGTACAAATTGCTATCTACACTCCCCTTTTTGAATCTCTGCTCCTTTAGGTATTGATATAATCTTGAATACCATGCTCTAGGAGATTGCTTTAGACTGTACAAGGCATTCTTCAACCTGCACACAAATGTCTCACCATCATGGAGTAGAAACCCTTCCGATTGCTCAATGTACACTTCTTCCAAATTTCCATTTATAAAGGAAGATTTTACATCCATTTGGTATACTTTATAACCTTTGTAGGCAGAGAAGGCTAGAAATATTCTAATTGCTTCTAATCTAGCTATCGGTGCAAATGTTTCTTCAAAGTCAATTCCCTCTACCTATGAGTATTCCTTGCACACTAGTCCAGTTTTATGCCAAAAAATCTTACCTTATTCATTAATCTTATTCCGATGTACCCATTTTGTGCCAATGATGTTGTTGTCTTCCGGTCTAGTGACTAATTCCCATGTCTTGTTCTTCTCAATCTGGTGCAGTTCTTCTTCCATGCAATCCATCCATTCTTGTCTTTTATTGGCTTCATTGAATGTTTTGGGTTCAACTTCTATTATGAGGCATAGGTTGACTTTTTCATCATTTCGAGCAAGTCTCCTTCTAGTCTGTACACCATCACTCATATTTTCCAAAATTTGCTCTTCTGGGTGATTCAGCTGTACATACCGGTTGGGGACTTTCTTGGATGCTACCTCTGGTTTAGTATCTGACTGAGCTTCATCATGTTCATCACCAGAGTCATCATACTGGTTAACCTATTGTTGACATCCTTTGTGCATATCTTCATCAACTTTTACATGCACTCTCAGCTACTCTTCTTAATCTTTTATTGTACCATTTGTAGGCTTTTCTATTAGATGAGTAACCAAGGAAGATTCCTTCATCACTCCTAGATTCAAAACTTCCTAGACCATCCATATCTTTCTTGATAAAGAACTTTCTTCCAAAGACTTTGAAGTATTTGACTGATGGCTTCTGGTCATACCACAACTCATAAGGTATCATTTTGTTGCTTGTTCTTAATTGAACCCGATTAAAAGTGTATACAATAGTATGAACAACTTCATTCTAATATGTGTCTGCTAGACTGGCCTCATTTAACATGGTTCTAGCTATCTCTTTGACTGTCATGTTCTTTCTTTCCACCACACCATTTTGTTGTTGTGTCCTAGGAGTAGAGTATTGCCTTCTAATTCCATGTTTTTCACAATAATCTTCAAATTCATTTGATGTGAACTCTCCACCCCTGTCTGATCTAAGGCATTTTAATCTGTACCCACTTTCCTTTTCCACCATCTTTTAAAAGATCTTGATTCTTTCAAATGCTTGTGATTTATCTTCCAGAAAGGTGACCCATATCATTCTTGAGTAGTCATCAATGAAGAGCATAAAGTATCTTTCACCTGCAAGTGCTCTTGTCTGAGTTGGACCACACAGATCTGTATGCACAATTTTAAGTGGTGTTGAGGTGTTGTGCTCCTTTGTCCTAAAACTCACTTTAGTTTGCTTACCTTTTACACATTCATCACAAAATGCCTATATCGGCTTGATGATAAGTAGAATATTCCTCACACACTCCTTTCTCATTGCAACTAAGCTATCAAAATTTATGTGGCCTAATCTTATGTTCCACAGGAAACTTTCATCTACTTGTCCTAACATACATTGGGATTCATAGCATTTCTTCAGATTATAAATGTTTTCATCTGTTCTCTTTCCTTCTGCCACAACTTCACCGACCTATCTTTCTTTATCTAGCAACTGGTTGACTCAAAGGTGAATTTATAACCTTTATCACACATCTGACTCACACTCAATAGATTATGCTTTAGGCCTTCCACATAATATAAATCATGTACCTTCAGTTTTCCATAAATGCTTAGAGTTCCTTTTCCCTTTATTTTGATGGAGGAATTGTCTCCAAATCTTAGTGATCCACCATTCCAATCTTCAACTTTAATGAATTTCTTTTTGTCACCAGTCATATGGTTTGAACAACCACTATCTACCACCCATATATTTTTCCTTTCAGCATGCAAGGCAGTCTGTACTATGAGACTTGATTTTTCCTTTTCCTTTTCTTTCTCAACCCAAACTGGTTTGATATCCTTCTTCTTGTCAGCTGCCATATTGAGCTCAGGTTCAGTTATCAACTCTTGATTTGGATTTGCCTTCATTTGCTTGATCTTCCTATTTTTGCATAACTTTTCTATGTTTCCAAAATCTTGACAGTTATAGCATTTTACCTTTTTATTTAAGGGGACGTCCTTAAAATTATTGTAAGGTACTGGTTTATTCTTCCTATAATAAAAAATCTTATGACCATATCCATTGCACTAATAGAAGACAAGATTCATATCACAGAGTGCATTAAAAGGATTTCTACTTTCATAACTCATAGAGGGCTTATTGATTAATCTACAGTTAGCTATTTTGTGCCCAAATTTGTTACACTGGTAATAGTAACCATGAAAGTTTGAAACATATTGGTTAGGTTGTCTTGGTCCTAAATGGAATTTCGTTATTGGGGGTCTTCCCTTCATGTTGTTGAGTCTGGTGAATCCTTCATAGTCAAATCTTGCATTTC
Source organism: Cryptomeria japonica (assembly GCF_030272615.1). Lineage (NCBI taxonomy): Eukaryota > Viridiplantae > Streptophyta > Pinopsida > Cupressales > Cupressaceae > Cryptomeria > Cryptomeria japonica. The sequence continues at coordinate 172,573,926 of NC_081415.1, forward strand.
TCCTTGGGTCTATATTTTTGTACAAGAAGTGTGGCCTCGGGTTCATTACTCTATACCAATTTGAGTGGCAATTTCCAATAGCATCTCATATGTCTTTTTCCCAGTATCCTTGCCTACAGTGAATGCCTTCTTTTGTTCACCTTTAATTGAAGAGGTGAACATTATTTCTTTGCCGGATTTATCTTTGTGGGTTGAAATTTGACCTTCTTCAAAGCCTAAGCCATCTGTGTCTTTAAATTTCTTTTGTTTGCTCAACATCTTATCTAAGGCCTCAATGTTGCCTTCGTACTTGCTCCTTATTTTTATTTCTTCCTTTCTCTTCAAGCTCCTTTCTGAGGTTTACTATTTATTCTTCCATCTTTTGATGCTCTTTATCTTTCTTTGTCAAATCAGAGGCTGTAGCTTCACAAATCCTCTTAGTTTCTTCCAACTGCAGTTTCAAGTCAGATATAAATTGACTGAACTCAGCCAAAGAGTGCTTCAAGAGATCATGTTCATCTACTACAACAAGCTTAACCCTCTTGAGTTCTCTTCTTGTTTTACTCAATTCTTCTAGTACACTAATAAGTTCGCTCTCCAAATCCACTTCAACTTCAATATCCTCTTCTTCCTCATCTTCATCAACTGGTCTATCAAGTGCCATGAAGAGATTGACTTTTTTGTCATTCTCATGTAATCATCTTCTGATGTATTTTTGTCATCTGTTGTGTCATCCTCAATGGTATATAGGTTGTTCTGGTTCTAGTAGCCTCTCCTTCCCTATCGGTAGTCATTCCTTTCTTTGTATTTTCTAGCAAATCTTCTAAACTCTCTTGACTCACCTCCACCAGTTTCTTTGTGACGACAAGTTGCAATGAAGTATCCTACCTTCCCATAGTTGAAGCATTTAAGTGGTAGCTTTCCTTTTTACCAGTCGGATCCTCTTTCAAGCTTCTTGACAAAGTTTGCTACTTCTATATCAGAGTCTTCACTAGATTCTTTATGAGTAGCAGCTTGTTTCCCCTTTTCTGTGATGTTGAATGCTGCTTCTTTCCTTGAGGAAGTATCACCAGTTGTTCTCATCTCATAGGCTGTTAGAGAGCAAAATAACTCATCCATTGTAAAATTCTTCAAATCCTTGGCTTCTTCTATGGCTGACACCTTAGTGTCATATTTGGGAGTGAGAGATCTAAGTATCTTTTTGACAAGAATCTCATCTGCAATCTCTTCTCCAAGTCCTCTAATATTATTCACAGTTTTATCAAATCTATGAAGATAGTCTGCAATCTTTTCATCATCTTTCATTTTGATGCTTGAACAAGTTGTTCCCTTAGTGTTTGCAGCTTGGCTTCTTTGAATTTTGTGTCTCTTTCAAACAACCTCTGCAATTTGTCTCATGTCTCCTTTGTTGAAATACAGTGCATGACTTTGACAAATTCATTATCGGACAGTCCACTCAAGATAGCATGTTTTGCCTTTGTATTATTCTCATACTCCCTTTTTACATCCAGATCAGTGGGAGGAGCATTAGGAATAATATACCCATTCTTGACTGACATCCACACATCAAAACCAAGAGAGTAAATATAGGTCTCCATTATTCTGCTCCAAAAGGCATAGTTGGATCCATCAAACATGGGGGCTTTTGAGGAAGAAGACTCACTTCTTTCCATTGTGTTCAAATTATAGAATCTACCCAAGGTTTAAAGATAACTACGAACCTAGGCTCTGATACCAATTGTTAAACAAGAATACCACTGAGAGGGGGGTGAATCAATGGTTACTAACCTTTGTCTTTTTTTATCTAACTTTAGACTATCAGTTATTCACTTAACCACTAAACAATCATACTAGTAATACAAGAAAGAAAGCCACAGAGATCATTCACACAAAAGTAACTCATAACACCAGATTTACGAGGAAAACTCAATATGGGAAAAACCTTGGTGAGAAAAGTTGTTGGAGACTACTGCTCCAAGCTAGCCTCACAGGTAAAACATTGACTTACAAAGATTCTGGGCACCAACCCAAGGCGCATCGGTTCCTGCACTTTTAGGGAACCAACCCAAGGAGCACCAACCCCTGCACCAAGATTAAACTTGGTGATGTATATTGAAAAAACATTTGAATACAATCAAGGCTTCTTGTTGTAAATGAATTCTGCAACTCTTTAATCAAACAACTCTTTGCTGGTTGATAGTCTTTTCTCCTTCACTGAATCTCACACTACCAGTTGTGAGATTACTCTCTCTGATTCTAGACCTCTATTATCTTTCTCTCCCCGTCACATACAGTATCTCAACATACTGTGTCACACTTGGATGTTTCCTGATCTACCACACCTTGTCGGTTATGCTCAACTATAAGATTATAGTTCTATTAGTAGAATCCTCTCACCAGTAGTCTTGCTCACGCACACTACAACTTTCTTAGAAATATCTTTATGGCTCACAATCCTTCTCCTTGATCACTCTCTCTCTTCTCTTCTCCTTCTTTGCAGCATAAAATCGTTCTATCTTGAGCTCTTATTTCTTATACCATGATTTCTCACAAGAACACAATTCAAAAACCTAAGTGGTAAGGGTTTCCTCTTTCTGACACAATCTTCACAAGATCCAATCCCACCAATATTGGATTGATCACCTATCCTTCAAGGATGCACCTGTACACGGTTTCCATTATCCAACACACATTTTCAAGAAATGGCAATCTCGAATCAAATCTTTTGTCATGAAATCACTCGACACATAAATTGTTTTTGTAGTTTCCTTTTACAGGACTTCCTGAATTAGATTTCCTTTGCATTGATTTAGGTGCCAACTACTCCCTGATCTTCCTCTGTCATTCCTTCTTCCTCGAGCCACAATCAATCAAATACAATCCCATGATTTGTGACTCCTTCATTAATGGTGATTATCTATTACATCAACCATGTTGATGAATCTTTACCAACCACAACACGTTTGCCACCTTTGCTCCACATGAAATCAAAATGATCAAGACATGGCCCACAAATACACAGTCGGTCCGGAAAAAATACCGATACATCCCTTTGTCGGTAGAGCTTTTTTCTTTTGTTTAGCCAGTAGAGCACACTATACCGATAGCACAACTTCCCTTTAGTGGTTTATGACAACTTTCATATTCTACCTCTTCATCATAAACAAATATCCATCCTTTACACCATTTTGTACTTTACCGGTAGGCCTTCAATATTTATGCTCACCCTTTTGTGAATATCCATCATCTTGGTTGACATAAATGACAACTTAGTGCCAAAATGCCAACAAAAATTTTTAAAAGTAGAAACTACTTTAGCGACTAGCCTAACTTATGTTAATTTGTAAAAGGAAAAGGGATAGAAGGAGGATGCATTTTGGGAAAAAATAGGGTTAGAGTAACAAACAAAGAGAGTGATAAAAGTAGTATGAAAGAGAGGTGACTGATAAAATTTATTTATAACACATAATCATACATAACTAACTCTCCTATATGAATCAACATTTATGGCCAAGGGGAATCTAAATGCTTACAAATAATCCACTTCAATTTAAAATTTATAAGTATACAAATACATACACATTCACAATATCAAACTAGGAGAAATTTTGGAAGATGACGATCATATGATAACAATTAGAAGAAACCTTTCAAAGCCTAAGATAAAAAAAAAAAAGAGGAAGGTGGGACTGTTTATGACCTTAATGATCTTAACGAGAAACCAACAATGTTGTTGGTTATAATAACAAATGACTCATGATAAAAAAAAATCTTAGTCAACAACTAGGTTAGAAGATGGTGAGATGAATTGAAAGAGAGAAGCAAGGCACGTGTGAGTTCAAGATTCACAAAAAAATAAGGTTCTAAAATCACTAAATACAAAAGTAAATATTTTTAGAGAAGAATCTAAAAGGAGCCAAAACCACAAATAAAGGATCAATAATGGCACCATGTTATCAAGATTCAAATGAACCAATTTCAGATTATGAATTTAGACTATAAATCTAATAAATTTAATTATGTAAGCTCATTGTGAGTACATAGATATTTAGTGACATGAGAAACTCATAATGTTATCCTTGAACAAATGAAATTGAGGCTTAGAAATAATTTCTTGTTCTTTTACAATAAAGAGTTTGCTAGTTGTATGTTCATTTTATTAACATATCAAAATGCACATTACAATAGATTTTATAATCAAACCTTCCAATAGAAAAATTTGAGAGACAAAGATTAGAAGACCAACCCCAATCATCATCTACATCTTCATCCACCTTCTACTCATCACAACAACCAAAACCCTAGTCCCATCACATCGACCTCCTACTCTTCGTGCTCTCACTATTTTCACCTCCCCCTCTTATTTAGTATCAAACAAAGGTACTAAGAATGTTTTTAATTAAGAATGGGACTTCTTTTTAATTCATTTATTTGTTTTTAAAATTATTTCATTGGAATAATTTTTTATTAATTTTAGATTAAGTCAAAAAAACTCTTTTAATAAGTTTTCATTAATGACAATGTGTAAATATAGGATGACCTATTAAAATGGCTCTTTGTGTAGCTGAATGTGGCCATCACAAAGATCAATTGGCTGGAGGTGATGGCTAAGGTAGAAGCCATGATTAACACTTGGGTGGATGATTTGGATGTGGACAAAGTTTGGAAAATTGTCAATGACCTTGTTTGCATATTGGGGCAGTGGGATAAGGTGCGAGGGGAGATTGATGATATGGACTAAAAGAAAAAGATGGTAGGGACCAAGATCATGCTGGAGGAGGTTGAAAAATCCCAGGATCCTTCAAGAAGAAAATTATGGAGGTTAAACTTTCTTGTATGAACGCGGCTAGTAAGCACAATGCCTCCCTCCAGGCTATGCAGGTTGAAATGGAAAAGAAAAAGGAAAAGAAAAAAAAAATTCATGGAGTCCCTGGCTATAGGTTTTTGGCCCACTACATCTTTGGTTAAAGCCACCCCAAATTCCACATCGGTCTCTTCTAGCTTTGGGATTGGGTTGAGCAAAAATGTGTACTTTTCTGATAAAGTTCTTAGTTTGTGCCAGCATTGGCAACCAAAAGGTACCCCCATGTATTATACCATCTCCTTGTGTTTGTGTTGGGTGGTTTTCTTGTTTTTTGTGGTTATTTTGGTTCTTCTTTGTTTTGGAGGTCTTTTAGATTACTTGTTGGCTCTTTGTTTGCTCTATTGGGTTTTTGTCATGTTTTGGTGGGGTTTTTTTTGCTAGTTGTGCATCCCTCATGCACTCTTGTTGTCACTCTACGGATATGTAATGATACAAGCCTATCCCACTTTTATTAATCAAATCAAAACTCTTTTAATTTTGTTTGAGAGAGAAGCACAACATTTCAAGGTGAATGGGCATGCATTTATGAAATGGTGGAAATAATAAGGGAAATAACTTAAGGACAAGAAGTGCATGAAGTTTAAAGGAGATTGAATTCTTTGAAAGAATATTAGAAAATATATATAATTTTTTTTTAAGAATAATTATTTAAAGTGATAAATAGTTGTAAATTATAAAAATGATTTGAATTTTAATTAAAAAATATATCTATTTTTAAAAAATTTATCTTTTCAATTTTATAATTTGATAAAAATTGTTAATAATTTAGAAATTAATTTATAGGAAGGAAGATAAATGATTAAATTGGTTACAAATCTTAATATAATTGATTTTCTTACAAGAAATCTCATAATTGTAGGTTAGAAAAAGGAAAATTTTGATATTTAAGGAGCAAAAAAAAATTAGAGAGTTTGAAGAGATTGAATGGTATTTTTTATTTTTGAGGATTATAAAATAATTTTTATTTAATTTTGATGTATAATATTAAATATAATCATCTTAAGGGGAATGTTATTTCTTTTTCTAATTTAGATATTGCATCTAGATGGAACATCGAGTTGAATTATCCTAAGGACCCTAGAATGGATAAATCTCCAAGAGATTATGCCCATTGGACACTTCCCTCATCTGGATGGTTCAAAGTCAATTTTGATGGGGCATCCAAAGGAAATTCAGGGTCAATTGGGTGTGGGGGAGTGATTAGAGATGAAAATGGTAGGTTGTTAGCAGCGGTGGCACTCCCCTTAAGATGTCAAACTAACAAACTTGTTGAAGTTGTAGCTACCTATCAAGGGTTATTGTTGGCCAAAACAAATTATTGCTAAGTAAGTATGGCTAGAACGAGACTCTAATAATATCATCAAATGTCTATTGGGTAATCATAAACCCTCATGGAATATAAAATGTTGGATTGAGAAAGACAGGGATTTATTAAAACTTTTCAAAACATTACATTCCTCATGCCTACTGAGAAGCCAATGGTTTGGCTGACCACTATGCTAACCTTGGAGCTAATAGAAATGACAAAAAAGGATGGGGGCTAAGGTATAATTTATGAACCAAAATAAAGGCCTTAATTTTATATGATTTGTCCCAGGCGAGACAAGTTTTAAATAATCACATAATGCCTTATTCTGATGGCTCACATTTTAATTATTAATTGTGTCATCTTTGTGCTACTTTTGGTTGGGTCATATGTTTTCTGGGTATTTTGTAGCCTACTTTGGAATTACCCAACCCTAATCAATACTGCCATTGTTTATTCCATAGGAGGAGAAAGGAAGAGGGTTAAGCCCTTGAATTGTGAAGACCTCAAGAAGAACAAAATAATTTGGTGCACCCTAGATCAGAGAGGGATCACTCCCTTCATTGAAAGATTACATTTCACCCATACAAATGTCATGAATAAATTTTCTAAGGGTTTGAATGATGAAAAAATTAAAATTGAGGGGGAAGAATGGTGAAAATTGATGAGAAACTTATTGTTGAAGTCACGAGCCTATCTATAGAAGGAGAAAAGTTATAGAGGGATAGTAAAATGGCTAATGATGTAGTTAAGAAATTTCATAGAACTTAGAAGGAGAGGGCAAAGCTCGTGAAAGTCGACAAAAGTAGCTATGACACCGGTAACATTAAATCTATCTAGTGCTCTGCTCTTATGGTTTTGATGAAGTATGTTACCCTTGATGGCAGATTTACTAGGGCCTACAAACATCATTTTGTTTTTCTAAATCTTTTTAGGCATAAAGAAAAAATATATTTCCTCTTCTTCTTGATGGAATCCATTAATGCTAGTATTAAGGACCATAGAAAAAATAATTCCCCTATACCACATGGTGGATTTCACTTCCTCATTCATAAACACATCAAAACCCTACCATCTCCCTTGACTAGGGTTCATAAGGCTTTTATCAATTTTGAGGAAGGGGACCATGTTATTCTTTCCTTAGATGATGAAGATTAGAAAATTGATTTGGAAGACTCTAATTCCTATTCTAGGTCTTCCTTGAAGAGTGGCCACCAAGATGAACATGGTAGAACATTGCCTATTTCCACTATGAATTCTGATTCACAACCTTCTCATCAGACACTTTTGGATAAGTTTGTCCAAGCCCCAAACCAAAGTGATAGATCCCCCTTCCCAAAGGAGCTCAATCCTAATTCCCCTTTCCTCAACATACAAAGGGAGAATTATTATGATGTTTTTTCCTTAGTTCATGATGTTATTGTTGACAACTTTAGGATGTTTAAATGGACATTTCATGAAATTAAAGATATCAATGTGAAAATTCAAGCAATTAGCAGTAAACAAGATTATCAAGCTACAAAACATTGGATGGTTGATAAGAGAAAGGCAACTGTGGATTCAATGTAGAAGACTATGGGAATGGTTAGTGATATGAAGAAAGACTATGACTATAGGATTGATCAGCTAGAGGAAAAACTTGAGAACGACTTTGAATTAGGTAGACTGAGTAATATGGAAATAAATAATAGAAAATCAATGAAAATATGATATCTTTGGTAACCTTAACTCACAAAGTGGTTAAGAACTCGACTAAGAGTTTAAATACCATGGTTGGAAAGCTATAAGCCATCCATGAGAAGGATCTATAGTGGACATGGAGGCGCTAGATAAAAATATTGAGGATACGCTGGGACCTTACAAGAGAACTAGAGATAATATGAAGAAGAAAATTGCTAATTAGGATATTCAGGAGCTGAAGAAGATTGCTTTAAATATGCTTGAGTTGAAAACTGAGGCCATTGAGGCCCTTAAAAACTTGCATTAGTTTCTTCCTTTTTGTTTTGTCTTTCCTTATTTTTGGCTTAGTTCGACTTTTCTTCTTTCTTTGGGCTATGTGGAATTGGCATATCTTTATGCATATTTTTGATATAGTTATTTGTTAAACCATTTCAGGTCCCTTCAAAACTTGTTTGTTCCACAAAAAAAAATCAAACAATAGAAATCACAATATTATGCTATATAAATATGCTAAGACAAATAAGTATGAAAGTTCTCTTAAATATTACCTATAATAGATCATAATCAACCCTAACTTAGCTTGATGAATTCATTTGAAATAATTTAAGAGACATAATTTAAGATGCATTACAAAAATGGCCTTGCAATGTATTGATTTAGTATAAAGAGGTTCCCATAAAGTTATACATATCCTTAAATATAACTTATAAAAATGATTGATATAGCCTAACACACTTTGATACAATGTTAGAAATTAGGATCTTAGGGTACTAATCATTATAACAAGATAAAAAATTAAAAAATTAAGAATCATACAAACATAATGTTAACACATTACACAAGATATACATGGGAAAAATCCTTTTGGGTAAAAGACCCCATAAAGCATCATTTTATCAAAATACTTACAAAATTTAGTCTCTATCAAAATATACTTGAACCTAGGGATACTTCTCCTTACTTCCACATGGCTAGTAATACCTCTTGTGCATAGCCATGCAACTCACCATCGATCTCCCAATTACCATTCCTCTCAAACAAGAGAGAACCTCCTTAAATATAGGAGGAAGGATGGCTTCAATAGTCACATCTTTTAAATAACCCCCATTGATAAATAATTAATAATCTGATAGTTATGATTATAATTATTTCAAATGGGATATGCTTAATAAAACATATAATACCAAGATTTAATAACCTTATATTAGAAAAATATATAAATTTCATGAGGGTTTTACCCCTAATAACATTATGTTCTAACAATAACTAACTACATATTACAAGATAATAAATCAAGAACTCAAATAAATACGAAACAAAATAATTAAATTTATAACATAGTGTTTACATGGGAAACCATTTTAGGAAAAAAAATCAACTCCACCAAGGATAGAGGCCAAGATCTATATTATCTTCATATTTGAAATTACATACAATCCTTCATTTCTCTTCCTCTATCTTTAATCCTTAAATAGCTACACATGGAGTTTTTTCACACCTTCCAATTAGACACACATACTACATGTTGCCTACTTATATAGTACTTTAGATTTTTAAATGGTGCAACTAAGTTTATTATGAAATAATAACACCATGTTTCCATAAATCCAATAATTTAGTGCAAAGGATAATGTAGGTTTCAACAATTTTATTCATGTACTTGATTTGAACACCTAGTTGTTATTATTTTCTAACCAACCCAATGGTTATTATTTATAACCATGATTTTTTAATACATTTAATAATAGCCAAACAATATTGAAAAAAAACCTCACAATTTTTTATTTTCTCTTAGACATGGATTTTCCTTATTCTTTTCATTAAATTTTCTTAGGTTAATACATTGAGTTTTGAAAGGAAGTTAAGGTGGAAAAATAACTAAGTACTCTAACCTTGAGAGAAGGGTTATGAAGTCACACACATTTCTTTGTTGAATAGGGAGAAGCCTTTTTTTAGTAATAGGTAGCTCATTCTGGCTAGAAAGTCTAAGGGAGATCCCATTATCCCAAGGGAAAAAATATTCATTCTTCTAAAATTCTATGACTAGTGGTAGAAGAACCTCATGAACTACATCTTGAAGTAAAAAATAATTGGGATCTCCTAGTGAGAATAAGCTCTTCTACTTCAATATTTTTTGAAATCTTTATTTTCAGGAGACATATTTAAGATATGGTTGTTGCACTTTTTTTTTTTAAAAGAAAGATATGTCTCATGCACATGCATATGATTTAAAAGTGATTGGAGAAATGGACTTACCAAACGAATACATGCTTCGTTGAAAGGATAAGATTTTTCAATCTTCACAAATACCAAAATAATATTTATTGAAATCATACTTGCAAAACCTACAAAAATAATACATAAAATGTAGAACAAATAGGAAGATTGAGTTGAATCTCATATCATGCATACCAATAAAAATTGGGAGATTGTTCTCATAGAGAGTATATTGTTCCTTTTTCCCATAGATAAGAATGGAAACTAAATATCCTATATGTGTGAACCTTAAGGTCTCAATTATTTATTTATTTTTAATAAAAGTGGATAACCACTAAATTATATTAATATTTTAAATTTTTACAACTTGGTTCAAAGAGCACCAATAGGAAAGAACTAGGTAAAGAAAACCTCTGGTCTTTCTCATACATAATAAAGCTAGATAAGAAGCCAACCTGAGAATTCCTCAATAGCCATATTGGGCAACAAAAAACCCCACCCCCTAGAGACTATGAGTACAAAATTTCTCTAAATGAGAGAATATACATCAAGAATACAGGAAGCAAGAACTAGTGCTTTCCAGCGAAGGTGAGGAAGGGTGGATATTATCATCATTGTGAGATGCAAGAGGCACAATTTGAATAGGCAAAACTAAAGTTTGAGAAGATATCACTGCTTTCAACGAATCCAGAAGAAAGTGAATTCCTGAAAATACATTAACAGCTGCTGCCAAGATATCTGGAGAAACATGATCTAACAGAGGTACCAGAGCAAACATAGTATCATCATAAAGGTTAGAAATCAAGCCTCCTCTCATAATTGAAATAAGTTCACCATGCTAGCCAAAAGATAGTAATTGAGAATGAGATAGGAAACCACCATAAGAAAAAATGCCAAACTCAAAATAATAGAGAAAGAAAGAATTATCCAAATAGCAGTAGAATAAAAATAGGTATGGAAGTATGCATCAAAAAGTTCCCTAACCATAGAATAATCCAAGAGAAATTCCTTACAGATAGTGATAAAATGAGATGCAACCTCAACAAGGAAACAATCTGCATTTTCCACCAGCCATCGTCTGCCCAGTAATTTGTGGAAAGCTAGAGAGAAATCTGGAGATTTTTTTATAAACAAACGGCCAAGCTTTTCATCATCATAACCATGAGAGTCCTGGAAGTCATGCTACTTAATAGGCATCAATACTCTATAACCCACAAACTCCATGAAAATATAATGTGATACAAAAAGAGAAGGAATATAAAGAAAACAAAGGCCATCATAAAAGAGTGAGCTCAAGCACAAAAGGACGGGACAGATATATCAACACAAGATAGCCCACGACAAATCGTGCAAACAAACACTCATAGACCACCACCTCAAAAAAATAATAATGAGAACTTCCTTTCAAAAATCATGATCATAAACTCAAGATCATAACATATGATAATACAAGATTGTCACACGAATGTGATCCCCAAAGCGGCAAAGAAAAAATCATAGCCTGCCACTGCAAATGAAATAATATACCAATCATAAATAAACCTTCAAATGAGCCACCATTTGAAAATGAAGATATAAATATGCTCATTAACTCCAAACAGGCAATACAAAAACCAAAGTAAACATAATTAAACCCACGTATGAGCTACACAGGAGATATCATATTATGGGCAACCACAAAACCTAAAACAGTAGGCACAAAGTACTGAGTAAAACATGATTATAAGGTACCCACCTTTCCAAAAACCCAACCCATAGACAATAACCACAACCAATACCATGGCTGGAATTACAAGACAAAATGCAGACATAATGGGGAGATATGAAAGACCAAGAAGGTTACCAACACCTCCACACTAAACTGCATACCTGGTTATAATTACCAACAAGATACTAGGTCGAGACTAAGCCAATAAGTTATATTCAACTAAACAGGATGAGGGGGTAACAAGCTGGTATCCACATCAACCAAAGACTATATATCTTCATCTAATGCTTTATTTTCCAATAAGTCTGCCACCCTATTGGCTTCTCTGTAGCAATGGGCTATAGAGAAGGAATTAAAAAATTCAAGTTGTGCAAATATCTTATGCAACCAATAGTTGAGATACCAAGAATTTGAGGAATGATTTGTGACCATATAAAAAACAACTTGAGAGTCACCTTCTATAATGACATCTAAAAAGTGCAAAGAAAGGAGCAAATCGAGACCAACAGAAAAAGTGTGTAACTCAGCCACATTATTAGTCCCACTAGAAATGCATTGACATTGTACTTTAATAATACAAGCTCTATTATCAGAAACCACTACACCAATGGAAGACTTCCCAAGGTTACCACGGAATGCTCCATCAAAATTTAACTTGTACTTAGAAGAAGGAGGGGCAACCATACTACCTCTTTCCTATTAATTAAAGAAGACCTTGTTTTAGAAATGGCCCCAATAATAGGGAGCATCTGTAAAGCCGGCCAATGCCGAGTAATCCAATTATTCCATGGTGTAAAAGTATTTTGCAGACTAATGCCTTTGTAAATAAAGGCCAAGGTCATCTCGGAGATGGATTTTTCAATACAGAAGAGCACATCTAGCAAAGAGGAAGAGTGTTTCCTAAAAATCATGTTATTCCTCTCAAGCCAAATCTTCCAAATCATAACAAAAGGAGTAATAACCCAAATATAAGCATAGAATGAAGATGGATATAACAGAGGCCAACTCATGAATTGAGACCTAAGGTCACCACATAAAGAAGAACACAAGTTTAACTTATTAGACAATCAATACCAACATTGAGAAGCAAAGGGGCAACGAAGAAAAAGATAGTCTACTGATTCAAGAGACCCCCTACACATAACACATGAAAAAATAGCAGTTATACCAAACCTATCCAATCTCATACCAGTTATAATTCTATCTTGAATGGCTAACCAAGCAAAAGCTCCAGCTTTTGGAAGACATGCAACATGCTAAAATAACTTAAAGGGCAAATCCTCACCCCTACAACCTATAGAGAAACAATTGTATCCATCCTTAACTAAATATTCCCCAGATTTTGAATAGATCCAAATAAGCTCATCTTCATTCTCAGAAAAAAGCAATGGATGTTTCTTTAACTCATTAACAAAAGAACATTTAATATCTTGGTTCACCAGAAGAAAGTCAATAGATTTCCATCTAGCCATAGGTAAAAGACCTGAGGAATCCACACAAAAATAATTAGCCACAAATATACCCTAAGAATATTTGAGAAGGGACATAAGAGGCATTCAATCCCTAAGGCTAGAAAGTGATGGGAAACCATTCCAGACTTCCTCCTAAAATGTAGCCTTTCGACCATTATTAATAAGCTAGGACAACCCTAGAATAATAACAGATCTACACTCATCCATGAAATTCTAGATTATAGACCCTTTAGGAAGTGAAGAAGCAGTAAAAATGGCCTCCCTAGAACGGTTTCTCAAATATTTTGTAGAAAATATAGATGTCCACTTGGAAGAGGGTTTTTTATACAGTTTCCAAACTAACTTAGCACCAAGAGACAAATTTTGTTTACCAAGATCCTTAATCCCTACACCCGACTTATCTTTCGGAGAACAAACCCTATCCCATGCTAATAGAGGGATCATATCTTTCTTATTAACGTTATCATTCCATAAAAAAGACCTTAAATTTGATTGCAGAGCGACCACATCTTTTTTATGAGCCTGCAAAATAGAAAATAAATAGATTGGAACCACATTTAGAACAACTTTAATAAGCATAATTTTCCCAAAAAAGAGAGCTACTTATGAGACTGGGAAAGTATTCTCAAACAAATGGACCCCAATTTCCATTCCCAAAAATTATGCTTCTCTAAACCAATAAAAAATGGGATACCTAAATACTTACAAGAGAACTGGCCAACAAAGAAACCCCAAAAATGAGTCAACCTTTCCTGCACCAAAGGGGAAACATTAAGAAAGAAAATCTTAGACTTAGCCTGATTGACCTTCTGACCAGAAAATAAGAAAGAAAATCTTAGACTTAGCCCAATTGACCTTCTGACCAGAAAATGAGGAGTAATCCAAAATGATCCTATTAATGACCTTAGTTTCTCTCATAGTAGCTTTACTAGACAATAACGTGTCATCTGCAAATAAATAATAAGAATGACTAACAACCATATGAGAAATAGAAATCCCCTTCCATAGGCCACTATCCCTAGCACCCAAGATAGCTCTACTAAGGGCTTTAGTCAAAATAATAAACAAAAAAGGAGACAATGAATCTCCTTGCCTGAGACCTCTAGATGAAGCAAAAAAGCCACATGGAGAACCATTCAAAATCACCGAGAACCTGGTCGTGCTAATACATGCCTGTATCCATTTAACCTATTTTACCCCAAACCCAAAATTATTAAGCACACACAAGAGCGCCTGCCAACTTACCCTATCATAAGCCTTCATCATATCCAACTTTAGAATCATAGCCGGAAAAGACAGCTGAGAGATAGAATTCAAAATCTCATGGGCCACAATAGCCCTTTCTGTCATTTCCCTACCAGGGACAAAACCCCCTGCTCCCTCATAACAATCTTTGGGATGAGCTTAGCAAGCTGTAAAGAAATAGTTTTAGTGATAATTTTATGTAAGGTCTCAATTATATCATCAATTTTAGGAAAATAATGAATTGTGCTTGTAGATCTTTCTAGTACCAAGTGTTGAGATATGGACCAGCTAGGACTCAAACCTAGCAATTTCTATACACTATTGGAGTACTCTACCACTGAGCTATTGGCCCCTCTTCGACTATTCCATCATCAGTCTGGGTGTGGCTTATTTCCAACACCAACACACCCCCTGAAGCCACACCTCTCATGTGTTTGGGGCTCTTAGCCTAGACCTGGCTCTGATACCACATTAAATTTATTTAAATTGTGTGATCAAGAAGATAGGAGAGATGGAGATCTAACCTTAAAGTTGTATTTGATTTGTTGTAGTGTGAATTGAAGGATGCACAACACTTATTTATTTTAGTATTGTCCTCCTCCCCATTGTATGCATGTTATATATCTAAGTGAATGTGAGGGTACGCAGGTAAGAGATATGTCTTCCCACGTGTGAAGACACATCTCTCCCTATGTACCACTCAACACATTAACAAACATATTGAGATTTTTTTAACCCATCTCGTTTAACATGAAGGGGTTTAACCGATGCCATAAATAATACTCACCATAACTCATAGTTATCAAGTAAGGTATGTGCACTGGCATCAAGTCACATGATGCCTACCATACTGATAATGATTCATGGCATGTCCATGAATATTATGTTCATTATATTCGCCATGAAGATCTCTATCGTAATTATGGTTTATTTAACGATATTGACCAACTGATATCTACCGTAATGTCTTAGAGATATATATGCTATCATGACATGTCCACAGATATCAAGTCACATGATATCCATCAAGATAGTTAAATTGATAATTGTAAAATCATCGCCTTACAATATCAATTTGAAAGAAGTGTTCATTATTGAAAATTTGTCACCCTTCAATAATGTTCATAGAGGGCCCATGAAGTCATGGAGTCACACACATGATAAATAAAAGAGTTTACACATTAAACATATTTAAATATATTAGTATATAAGAATAAATGAGACTCTATCTCAAAATTAAATAACATTTTCAACAATACCAAGTTTATCTCTAAAGTGTCTAATCTTGATCCTGGAGAGAGGATTGATAAGAATGTCTACAATTTGATCACCCATACTAATATAATTCAGTCAGATCACATTCCTTTCTACCATATCTCGAACATAGTGATAAGAAATCTCAATGTGTTTAGACCTGTCATTAAATACTAGATTCATTGAAAGCTTGATGCAACTCTGATTGTCACAATAGATGACAATAGGATTTAAGGTCTGACCAAACAATCCTACAAGCAATTTGTGGAGCTATATTGCTTTTCTTGCTCTCATGGAGGCTGCAATGTATTCAAATTTTGTATAACTCTGAGCAATTAAAGACTATTTTCTACATATCCATGAGATCATTCTTGATCCTAAACAGAAACAACATCCTGATGTTCTTTTCCTGTCAACTACGCTTCCAACCCAATAAGAATCAGTGAATCCATGTAGGTCAAAGTCTACATGTTTATATTTCAAACCAAAACCAATAGTTCCTTGAAGATATCTCAGGAACATGTTTTGCAGCAACAAGATGTATCTCCCTAGGTTCACACATGAACTGACTTAGTGCATTAACAATATAACATATATCAGGTCTTCTATTTACCAAATACATCAAAGATCCAATAATCTGTCTATGAGGGTAGGATCTGCAAACTTTGATTTTGCAGTTGCTTCTTGGGTATGTGCAAGATCATGGGGGGCCAAAAAGTGGCAATGGAAAAAAAATGTGTTTTCAACCTTCCTGAACATGCCAAAATCCGCTTTGACTTTTTGTTTGGGTCGGGTGAAATTTGAATTTGGTTTGGTAATACCAAACCAAATCGGATATCTGATAATATCGGATATTTGATATTATTGGATATCCAATTTGTGATGTCACCATTGTGATGTCACTATTGTGATATCATACTTCTCAAATCAGATATCCAATTTTCTCAACATAAAAAAATATAGTTTAGTAAAATGGGCATAACTTTTGTGTTTCTTATCGAAGTTTTGATTTTTTATAGGTGTTGGAAAGGTAATTCATAGACCAATAAAATCGATGAGTTATTGTGATGATATTATAGACCAAAAATTAATTACAATCATTTGAATTTATTCCTTCAATTTTAAAACTTTAAATACTCACAAATTTTGCATACAAAGTCTCATATTTTTTTCCTATCACCTCTTTTATCTATCACTTGTCTATCTATACTTATATAATATATTTTATATATCTCTTTCTTCTCTACTTATGTCACTTATTTTCTCATTCCATGTGAAGAGGTAAAAATAGATTTGAAAGGTAAACTGATCAAAACATAATGAAATAAACATGCAGAATGCTAAAATATCATAAAAAGACCATTTCACCTTGCTATTTTACCTTCTCCTTCGGATTGAGCTTGATGAAGTGAAGGCGCCCCTTGATAATTCTCCACTTGATGTGCTCCTTTGATTGCTGGATGTGGATGGCTCTCCAATATTGTGCACAAATGATAAAGATGAATGATAAGGATGAGATGATCAAGTTGCCAAGATGATTTCTTGGGCTCAAAAGGGCAGCATAAGCTTACTGAATTTCAAGATGTTTTGAATGAAGGGATGGAACCCTATTTTATAGGAAGAGGAGAGGAAAATGGATGGCTAGGATGAATTCAAGATGAAGGGCTAAGATTTACTTGTGAGGTCACACAAGGTCCAAGAGAGGGTGTGGAGACCAAGAAATATGCCTTAAAGGCATTTCGTATCTCCACACTCTATAAGATGCATTGGAGGAATTAAAAATTCTCCAAAAATAGATATTATGGGGATTAGAAGAATAAAAAGGAATTAAAAATTCCTTGGGAGAGGGAAATGCCTAGAGGAATGTAAGATTTCAAAAATCTTACATTCATCTAGAAAAAGAGCATTTAAAGCTAGTGGCTAGATGAAAGGACAAAAAGTTGACTTTGTGGCTAATCATGATGATTAGCCATTAACGACTCATTAAGAGGGGAATTAGAGGAAATGTTAGGTGGGATTTATATTTGTAGGAGAATTTGACTAAAAGAATAATGTTAAGTGAGTTTAGGGAGTTTCTAGAAGAATTTATTAGGTTAATGATGAATTAAGAAGATGATTTGTAGGAATCATGTAGGTTAACTAATTAATTAAAATTAATTAGCTAAGAGGAAGATTTGTGAGGATTTGATTTTTTAGAAGAATAAAGAAAGGGATTGATTTATTAAATAAATCAATCATATGCTATAGTGACAATATTAATTATATTTAATTAATATTGAAAAGAATTTTAATTAACATAATTAATTAATTAATTATGTGAGGAATTAAAAAATAATTAAAATAATTATTTTTAAGTGTCTACATTTTGCCCCTCTTTGAAGCGAGGTGTGATGACACATTGATTCAAAGAATAATCTTGTTTTGATGTTGATATTGGTTTGATAGGATGCCCCGACTCTTGATTTATAAATTACGATATGGTGATGCCCCCTCGGGAGATTAATTGAGGTATTTGATCTTTGGAGTTTTGTGAAATTGATATCCCGAGAGATTTGATTTGATTCGATTGATAAGATCTAGATTCAGTCTGGTTTCAAGAAGAATTCATCCTGTATAAGACAAAGATGATCAAAGTGTCTGGTTTCAGGAAGGATTCATCTTGTATAAGACATGATTGATCACAACGTCTGGTTTCAGAAAGGATTCATCCTATATAAGACATGAAAAGAGCATCTAGTTTCAGGAAGGATTCATCTTGTATAAGACATGATCGATCACAACGTCTGGT
The DNA here is from genome assembly GCF_030272615.1 of Cryptomeria japonica. NCBI lineage: Eukaryota > Viridiplantae > Streptophyta > Pinopsida > Cupressales > Cupressaceae > Cryptomeria > Cryptomeria japonica. The sequence goes on from NC_081415.1 coordinate 172,592,439, forward strand.
TTCAGGAAGGATTCATCCTGTATAAGACATGATCGATCACAACGAATGTCTGGTTTCAGGAAGGATTCATCCTATATAAGACATGATCAGAGCATCTGGTTTCAAGAAGGATTCATCCTGTATAAGACATGATCAGCTCATCTGGTTTCAGGAAGGATTCATCCTGTATAAGACATGATCAGATCACAACGTCTGGTTTCAGGAAGGATTCATCCTATATAAGACATGATCAGATCACAACGTCTGGTTTCAGGAAGGATTCATCCTGTATAAGACATGATCAGATCACAACGTCTGGTTTCAGGAAGGATTCATCCTGTATAAGACATGATCAGATCACAACGTCTGGTTTCAGGAAGGATTCATCCTATATAAGACATGATTAGAATCAGAATTGATTATGTGAGGAAAAAAAAAGAGGAAGAAAAGTTAGGGTGGAAGGGATAAATGAGGAAGATATATGAAGTAGCCATGAGGTATTTGGAAAGAAGAATAAGAGATGCGAGACCGCGGAGGAAAATGGGGGCAATTGAGAACTCCATGAGATTATTGAGTTTAGGATTTGATGGAATGATGGTGAGATTTTGTGCACAACAAATGTGGAGAGCCAACCTAGTTTGATGTTGCCCTGAGTGACTTGCACCACTGCTTATAGAAATCAGGATGCCATGAGAAACCCAAGGCGTGGACTGACTTTGTAGACAAACGGGAATTTCTTGCACACAACGATGCAAGTGTTAAGAAACACTAATACAAAGTTGTAGGTTTGTGCAAGGAAACCCTCAAACACACCGATACCTCTTGTATACGAGAAGGTAAGTGTTGATAAACACTAGTACCAGGTCATTGGTTTATACAAGAAGGATCCGAAACATGCCATACTATGAAATATGCCCCAGTATGCACCTATCAGAACATACCTGGATATGGAAGAACCCAGGCAGTCATAAATAGTGGCATTTGTAGGGCAAAAGATGTAAGCCTATATGAAAAAAATCTAACAAAATCTAACAAGTCTCTTCCTTGCGACCAAATGATACCTCTTGCCAAGAGTAGAACTAGGATGGACTTGGGATTATTTCTCAAGACTTCTTGAAGCTTATACAGAGGCATGAAAGCTCAGTTTCACTGGGACATTTCTTGTTCATGACTTAGGCGAAGACTCATCATCATACGCATGTTTTATTGGGAGGCGGAAAAGAAGGAATGTTGTGCATGGGTGGGCTAGATGGCAAATGATTTGTAGTATCGACCTGATAGACAGTGGATCCGATTATTTACCTTGGCACCCGCACAGAGGTTTTCACCAAGATACTTGCCCATAGCGCCACGAATTGTTTTTCTTTCTTTTTTTCTGATTTTTTTTTTTTTTATTTAATTTTTTTTTTTTTGTATCATAAGGTGCCTGTTTGCCAGGTTTGCACCAAAGTGACAATTTTTTCAGGATCTTTTTTTTTCATTTTTTGTTTTTTTTTTTGACAATTTAAGACTTTCTGAGGACTAAGCATAAAACCTTTTGAGGTGCATGATATTCATCGGATCATCCAAAGGATCGCCTTCAGGAGTAGCCAACTGATAAACTCCTGATCCATATTTCGCTGTGATTACATATGGTCCAAGCTAGTTAGGCTCGAACTTGCCTTTCTTTTCTCGTTCTTGTAGATTTTTCTGATTCTCCATGAGGACAAGATCACCAACTTGAAATTCTCGGGTTCTGACTTTTTTATGATAACTCATGTGCAGACGGTTTTGATATACCCGGAGATGATTCAAGACCTTGAGGCGCCTTTCATCTAACAATTCTAGCTCTTGTAAGTGGGCAATTCTATATTCTTCCTCTGGTAGGATGTTTTGTAGTGATACCCTTAGAGAGGGGATCTCGATCTCAAGGGGAAGGATAGCTTCAGAACCAAATACTAGGGAATAAGGAGTGGCGCCTGTAGGGGTGCGGATAGAGGTGCGGTAGGCCCACAATGTAGGATGGATTTGGAGGTGCCAACCACAGCCTGCTTCATTGACTATCTTTTTGAGGATTTTTATTAAGGTTTTATTAGAAGCCTCAGCTTGGCCATTGCCTTGGGGATAATATGGAGTGGAGAAGCAGTGTTGGATGTTGGATTTTTTGCAGAGTTCTTTGACATCCTGGTTTTTAAATTGTTTACCATTATCTGTGATGATAACTTTTAGGATGCCATATCGGCAGATTAGGTAATTCAAGATGAATTTGGATATTTTCTTGCCGGTGGTGAAAGTAAGAGGGATAGCCTCTACCCACTTGGTGAAGTATTCGGTGGCGGTGATAATGAATTTATGTCCGTTGGAAGATGAAGGGTGGATTTTCCCAATGAGATCGAGCCCCCACTACGAGAAGGGCCATGGTGTAATGAATGGCTATAATTCTTGTGATGGTGCATGAATCTTGTCACCATGTTACTGGCAAGGGATGCATTTCTTCACATAGTTGTATGCATCTTCTTCCATTTTAGGCCAATAGTATCCTGTTCTCAAAAGTTTTTTACCCAATGTGAGTCCACTTGAGTGTGTCCCACAGATGCCCTCATGTACTTCGCGTAATGCCCATTCGGCTTCTTGTTTATCTAAACACCTTAGGAGGGAACCATCAAAATGTCTTCTGAACAAGGTGTCTGCAAGGATGGTGTAACGGGCACATCGACGGATGAATGTTTGTTGTTGGGTTTTGGTGAGATATGGGGGAATGGTGTTGTCTTTGAGGAAAGCGAAGGTTTCTTGGTACCAAGGGGACTCTGGACCAACAAGAACACACACCATTTCAGATTCTAGTAGGTCATATGCTGGTATAAACAATTGCTCGACCAAAAACTCGCACTTCTGACTATGTGCTGGCATTTGAAGGAGGGAGCCAATGGTGGCCATTGCATCTGCAGCCCTATTATTTGTTCATGGGATTTGATCAAACTTGATTGCCGTGAAATGTTGCTTAAGATCTTCAACCATGGTATGGTAGGGAAGGAGTTTATCACCTTTTGTCTGGTATTCATCATTGACTTGTTTTATGATGAGCTGGGAATCGCCATAGACTTGTAATTCCTTTATTTTCCAATGGATAGCCAAGTGTAAACCTGTGATGAGGGCCTCGTATTCTACTATGTTATTAGTACATGCAAAGGCTATCTTGTATGATTTGGGGATGCCATCTCCTTGAGGTGTGACCAATAATATTCCTGCCCCCGATCCATTTTGAGTGTAGGAGCCATCAAAATACAATTTCCATGTGGAGGATGTGGTAACAGTCATAATGAACTCATCTGGTAATTCTGTGAGAAGAGGATGGTCGCCTAGAAGTGGAGCTTCAGCCAGTTGATCTGCAATGACTTGTCCCTTGATTGCCTTTCTGTCCACATATTCAATGTCAAACTCGCTTAAGAGCATGACCCATTTAGTCGTTCTGCCAATGAGAGCAGCTTTTGACAGGAGATATTTAAGTGGATCAATTTTAGCAATTAATTTTGTCTTATTGTTTAGCATATAGTGTCGTAGTTTCTGTGTGCTGAATACTAATGCCAAACATGCTCTTTCAATGGGGGTGTAGTTGAATTCATATCCTACTAATGTTCAACTGATGTAGTAAATGGCGTGTTCCTTCCCTTGATCATCTGTTTGCACCAGCAATGCCCCCAATGCCACTGTAGTAGCACATATGTACAAAATGAGGGGTTTTCCAGGGGTAGGTGGCATCAAAACTGGAGGTGATGCTAGATATTCTTTTAATTTTTCAAAGGCCTTTTGACAGAGGCAATCCCATTTGAATTTTGTGTCTTTTCGTAACAAATGTGCAAATGGATGGCACTTGTTAGCTAGCTGTGAAATGAAACGCCTGACAGACTGGAGTTTTCCCTGGAGACTACGTAGTTGTCTGAGAGTTTTTGGCGGAGGCATTTCCATAATAGCTTTTACTTTTGCGGGATCAACCTCAATGCCTCTGTGAGAAACAATGAATCCTAGTAGTTTTCCCGATGTGACGCCAAACACACACTTTTTAGGATTTAGGCGCAGCTTGTATTTTTCCAATCTTTCGAAGATCTGTTTTAGAATAGGGATGTGCTCTTGTCTTGTCTTGGATTTTCCTAGCAGATCATCCACATAGTCCTCCATAATTTTGTGCAAGAGGTCATGAAAAATTGTTGTCATTGCCCATTGATATGTAGCTCTAGCATTTTTAAGGCCAAAAGGCATGACCCGGTAACAGAAAGTACCCCATGGTGTTGTGAATGTGGTTTTATGCTGATCCTCATCTGCTATCCTGATTTGGTTGTATCCAGAAAACCCATCCATTAGCGATAGCATTTCATGTCCTACTGTAAGATCCACAATCATATCTATGTTTGGGAGTGGGAAATTGTCTTTAGGACAAGCTATATTTAGATCTCGGAAATCTATTCAAATGCGGATGCCCCCAGCAGGTTTGCCGATAGGCACAATGTTGGAGACCCATTCAACGTAGTCTGTGGGTTTGATAAATTCTACATCTAACAACTTTTGAAGTTCTGCCTTGCCCAAGAGAGCAATATGTGGGTGCATTTTGCGGAGTTTTTGTTTTATAGGTTTGCATCTGGGCGGATGGCGAGATTGTGAACCACCAAGGCAGGATCCAACCCTGGCATATCAGAATAGGACCATGCAAAATTGATTTTAACCTCTATAAGGAAGTTGATGAAGTCTTGTTTCTCAATTTCGATGAGGGATTTGGCAATGAGCACATTTTTTGGAATGACTTGAGTGCCCATGTTGATGCTATCTATTTCTTCTATCAACAAATTTGATTTGTCCTATGGAAGGTAACCAATGGTAGGGAGGTCAAATCCCTCATCATCAAGTGCCTTTTCCAGGTTTTCACTTTCAGATATGCCATTTGTTTTTATTTCTTGTTCATCCAAAGGCACCTCAGGAAGGTTTTCATCTAGGAAATCATATCTTTTTCTTTTATTATCTTTTTTGTGGATAACGGCATTGACTTGACTACCAAAGTATCCCTTTTCGTGTAGTTGAATACCCTCAATTCTATTACCATCTTCCATATTTTGCGTTGTTAGGAGAGCAATGAGAGCATTATCGTCGACGCAAATATCTAAATTGGGTTTGTCTCGTTGGCCCCAGTCAATGAGTTCAGGATGGACAAGATGTAGCTCATGTGAAGTGGGAGGGGTTACGGGGGTGATGGTATTGATGTAAGCATTGAAGAAGGTATCTTTCTCATATTCATAAGGCATTTCATGGAATTCCTCTTCGTCAGTGCCTTCGATATCCAAAGAAGGACTAGAAGGGGCACCAGTGATAGTAATCTTAGGCACCGGGGTGTACCCTAAGCCTCTATTATATCTGTAGGAGATAGGATTTATGGGTGCTTTTCTTCCTTTTTCCTTTGGTCCCAGACCATGTCCTTTGTAACCCATTTTTTCAACTATGGCAAATGCTTTTGGATACATTTCTTTGGATATTCTTGTTGGATCATCGTCCTCTTCCCGGTACAGCCATGAAGAGATATCTACTTCAAGGTTCTCATTATCAAGTGGGCCCCATTGCTGGAAGGTAGTGCTTTGGCATTGCATGACTGGTTTTGGGTCCTTTTTTAGCTCTTTTGGTTTTCCAAATGACTTAGGAGAGAGAGGGAGGTTTCCTATTAATAAGACGTCCTCCAATTTGTATTCTCCACAGCCATTATCCAAGATCTTGATTTGATTATTTGGTTGGGATGATGTGGAGGCAACATTTGATGTGTCAGATGGAAGTGTTGGCGAAGGTCTATTTAGTGGGCAATGATACAGATGCTTCCCCTCTAATAGTTTACAATATTGAAAAGGTTGGGGATCACCTTTGATAGTGATCACTCTTCCATTATAGGGGAATTTGATGCATTGGTGATAGGTGGAGGGTACGGCCTACAAAGAATGAATCCATGGCCTCCCGAGGAGAATGTTGTAGGGGAGATCAAGATCTAGTACTTGGCAAGGGGTTTCAATTGTAATGGGGCCCACTTGAAGAGGTAAGGTGATCACGCCCTTTGAAATTCTTTTTGCATCATCATATGCCTTTATTGTGATCCTTCCTAATGTGTCTATCAGATCCTCAGAAAGTCCCAATTGTTTTATCAATTTGTATGTACACAGATTAAGCCCGGATCCACTGTCTATCAGGATTCGTTTGACCTTGTGCTTGTGGATGAGAGCTTCGATGTGCAAAGGTTTGTTATGGTCCTCATCTGCGGGAGCATCTTTGGAGTTAAATACAATGTGTTGCTGGGCAACAAGGTTTCCAATGAGGGTTTGAAATTGGGTGGCATTAATGTTATCAGGAACGTGTGATTAGAGAAGGGCTTGTTCCAAAATTTCTTTATGGACTAGAGAAGTCTTGAGAAGTTCCAAAATGGAGATCTGCGCGAGTGTCTTCCCAAGTTGATCAAGGAGGTCATATCGGCGGGTGGAAGACATGGGTGGAGGGTTTGGTGGGGGAGGAACTCCTTGGATGGTGACTCTTCCTTGGCGTGTAGTTGCATTACAGTCATTCTGGAAATAGGAGGTGGAAGGCGTGGCACCTTGAATGACTATTCTAGCCGGGTTTGGTCTACTTTGGGAAGGAGGAGGATTAACTCCTTGGATGGTTATGACATTGACATGATTGTCTGCAGGTTCAATGTGACTTACTAAAAAATCAAAACTAGTTACGTGATTAGCGTAGTCATAATCCATTATGTTAGATGATGAGCCTTTTCCTTTATCATGCTTTGGGAAGGGTTCTTGGTACATTTTGAGTTTGTCATTGTTATGACCAGGTTTTGCATTTGCTACCTCAATCTCACCTCTATCAATGAGATCTTGTATGTAGATCTTCAGTTTCATACACTTTCGTGTATCATGTCCCTTGATACGATGGTATTCACAATACTCATTTTCATTATACCATCTTGGTTTAGGTTGATTAGGATCAAACAGGCGAGTGATTGGAAAAACCACTATACCTGCTTGGACAAGTTTTTGAAACACCACTTCAATAGGCTCAGCAAGAGGAGTGAAATCTCTTGGAGTCATGTTATTCGATCAGGGTGGTCGTCCTTGGATTGAGACATTATTGTGAGGTTTTTGAGATTGATTTGAATTATTTTGATTGTTGAATTGATGAATATTGGTGGTGGATTTTGGGGGAGTGGCCATGGTTTGGACCCGCTTCACATCAATTACACCATCATTGACCATGTTTTTATTTTTAGCCCAGAATTTTGGCTTGTCATTATGATAAGAGGAAGAACTTTGTGATGACTTCTGGTAATGTTTCAAGGTTCCTTCCTCCAACAAGACACATTCGAGGGCGAGGCCCTTATCGGTCAATTTTTGGAAGGATTTGATACATTGAGATATTAAAGGTCTTGAAAGTTCAGGCACCAAGTTCTTTTGAAATAGTTCAATTTGATGTTGTTCTGGCATGTCCCACTGGAATTTTTTGATAAGATGTCGCCATCTTTGTAGAAAATTGGTGAAGGTCTCTCCAAGCCTTGTTTTGTATTACATAGGTCCATCATAGAAACATCATTACCCATGTTGTATGCATAGTGGGCCACAAATTTTTTTGCCAAGTCTAGAAAAGAGACAATGGAACCTCATGGTAAAGATGAGAACCATGCCAGGGCGTCTCCCGTGAGACTCTTAGGAAAGAGTCTGCGAAGATAAAGGTCACTATAGGAGACTTCTTGGCATAAGATGTGGAATTCGCGGACATGGTCGCGGGGGTCTCCTTTGCCTTCATACTTGGTGAATTTAGGGATCTCAAATCCCGGGGGATACGGTGCAACTGATATAGATGGGTCATAAGGACAAGGGCAAAACTCTTTGAATGAGTAAGCTTTCCTTTTATTAGTCTTTTCTTTCATGTTTTTGATGATATTCTTCATGTCTTGAATTTCCTTGATGAGGTCTTGTTGTGGACTTTGATATTGATGAATTGTATCTGCCCCAAGCATTGGATGAACTAAAGAAGGTGCACCACCACCAATATATTGATATGATGAGGAAGTGGGAACATGGGATGTGATGACCGATGTTGCTGGAGTTCATGTGATAGTTGGTTGTGCTCCGCCAACTATTGTGACGAGATTGAATGCAGTCTGGATAAAATTTGCGACATTGTTGGGAGAAAGGGAAGTTTGTGGAATAGAAATATGTGGTTGAATAGAAGGAGGTGGTATAGAAGTTTGTTGGAGAATGGATGAGATTGGATTTGATAGTGGTATGGATGGTAAGGAGGAAGAAGGTGGGATGGAGATCGTGGTGGGAGGTGTCGCGGGTGGCATTGATTAGGCTTGGATGATTGATGGGGCTGCAATTGATTGAGTTTGAATAGTAGGTGCAACACTTTGTGTGGGAGCGAGGTCTCCTTGTGGTTGTTGGACAAGAGCGGATCTATTAAATTCAGGTGGAAGTTGAGCTCCATGTTCAAGAAGAGTTTTCAGAAGTGCAGTAGGATTGTGTTTAATAAACTTTTCTATCATCTCTTGGTTATAAGAATCCGCTAGGAAAGTTTGCACTTCCGGACAAAGTTCATCTTGGTTAACCATGTCAAGATTTTGGCTTTGATCTTGATCGCTTGGTTGCCCACTTTGTGTATGATCTTGCATGGGATCTTCATATAGGACACCAATGTTTGGCATGCCATATTGTTGATCAGCCATCTTTTTCTTTTGGGATCGAGTTGCGACCATACACGATATTTGTGATGAAAAGACTTAGGAAAAATGTGATGAAATGACTTAGAAAATTTTGTGATGGAAGGATTTTAGAAACTTGTGATGAAAGGACTTAAGAAATTTGAGAATGAAAGGACTTAAAAAATTTGCGATGAAAGGACTTAAGAAATTTGAGGATGAAAGGAATTAAGAAATTTGTGATGAAAGGACTTAAGAAATTTGAGGATGAAAAGAATTAAGAAATTTGTGATGAAAGGACTTAAGAATTTTGAGGATGAAAGGACTTAAGAAATTTCTGAATGAAAGAACTTAAGAAATTTGAGGATGAAAAGAATTAAGAAATTTGTGATGAAAAGACTTAAGAAATTTGAGGATGAAAAGACTTAAGAAATTTGTGATGAAAAGACTTAAGAAATTTGAGGATGAAAGGACTTAAGAAATTTGTGATGAAAGGACTTAAGAAATTTGTGGATGAAAGAACTTAAGAAATTTGAGATGAAAGGACTTAAGAAATTTGTGGATGAAAGAACTTAAGAAATTTGTGATGAAAGGACTTAAGAAATTTGAGGATGAAAAGAATTAAGAAATTTGAGGATGAAAGGACTTAAGAAATTTGAGGATGAAAGGACTTAAGAAATTTGTGGATGAAAGGACTTAAGAAATTTGAGGATGATTGATGAAGAAGGTATGGTAGTGATGGTTTAGAAGAAAACTTGATGACTAGGTTGTCTTTGGTATGAACATGAAGGATCTATTTAAATGACAAGTTGTATGAAGGGATATGACCACCCTGATTTGGATGATAGTAGGTGTTTCAAGGGACAAACTTGAATGTTGACGTAGAGGATAAACTCTTAGCTTCTCTCTTAGGCTTATGAAAAATGGGACAGACGAAGTTTTGATGCAATTTTGAACTTGGTGTGGGTAATAACTTGGACAATTTGTTTGTGTCTTGACCAATATTTTTGCAAAGTTTTTTGGGGATAGTGATGTGTTTTTAGTTTACTCTTGGCAAGTATGTATCACACAAAGTAGACACAATGATTAAATGCATATTATCTCAAAGACACTCATGCTCATATGCAACATTCTTAAGGCTAGCAAGGACAATAGTCATTGAATCCCAATTGGTTTCCCATCTACGCTTACCTAGAGCGGACACTTAGATGCTTGACCCCACTGACTCCCCTCCACGACACTCACTTCTCAGGGCAGCCAAGCATCAATTCCCATGAAAACTCCTGATGGTGAACTTTGTGTCTCTACTAAGGGTCGTAAGAATATGGGCCGCTTCAGAGGTCCGACCTCCTGCACCAATGACTAGAGGGTTTTTGGCCACTATGAACAAGGTGTTTAGTAAGTCTTCCCATTAGGAGCTACCCTTTGAAGTTGCGCAAGTGCAATTGAGGCCTATAGCCCAACGAAGCACCAAGAACTTAGTAGTCACGCAAGCATGATTGAGATCTCTAGGATCCTACTAAGCACCCAATGTGAGAGTGAACTCTTATATAGCTCCAATCATTAACCCTTTCGTAGTCAATGGCCTATTTATTATAGTGAGTTGGGAACCCTAGGTCCGGGTGTACTCACTTGGGTCGTTCCCCTCTTACCTTCTCAAAGAGCAAGTTGGGAGGGCAAGCCCACTAGAGATAAACACACAATCAAACAAGAAAAGGTTGGAGGGTCTAGATTTCTGATAGTCTAATAAGACGAGAGCATACTTTCCTACCTTTACGCTTTTCTTAAAGACACATAAGACAATGGTTCATTCCATTTTAATTAATATCTAGGTACCCAATTTAAATAAATGCACAATATTTGGTTGAATCAGCTAGGCAACCTGCAAAACCACTTGATTAGTAGTTTGAAAAATGGAGTCTTCAAAAAGCGTCCTGCAAAACAACTTGATTAGTAGTTTGGAAAAATAGCCTTCAACAAGCGTCCTGTAAAAAATCAACAAAATGACAAAAATATTAATTTTTTTAATTTTTTGGGAATAAATAGAAAAACATGAATAAAAACTTTTTTACGAATGACAAATGTGGATTTGAAGAAAGCTTTACTGGGTAAATGGGGTTTGACTAGGTTTTTACCACTTTCTAAGGGATATGCAAGTGAAAAAAATGGGGATTTTGGAGGAGAGATGAAGGAATGGGAAAATTTGTCCAAGAGGGACAAAGAAGCAAAAGTTGAAGATGGTTAATATGGGAAAAATTTGGAGGTGATTGGATGAAAAGGGAAGACGTTATGGCAAACCCTAAAAATAGAGAAATATGGGATTTTGGGCTTCAAAAAGTGGATTTTTGAGATAAGGCTTCCAAGGAAGAAAATGTGAAAAATGGCAATGTAGAGAATATGGTGAAGTTTGAAGGCAAATGGAGTCAAGATAAAGAAGATATGGCAAAAAAAAAGAAAAAAATTTACTTTTTTCTTTTTTGTTTCTTTTTTTTTTTTTTTTTTTAACCCTAGATTTAACGGAACAGAAACCCTAAATTTAACAGAACAGAAACCCTAAATTTAACAAAATAGAAACCCTAGATTTAACAGAGCAGACAGAAACCCTAGATTTAATAGAGCAGAAACCTTAAATTTAACAAAACAGAAACCCTAGATTTAACAAAACAGACAGAAACCCTAGATTTAATAGAGCAGAAACCCTAAATTTAACAAAACAAAAACCCTAGATTTAACAGAGCAGACAGAAACTCTAGATTTAATAGAGCAAATTGTCGCACTAAATAGAATAGAATAAAAATGTCAAAGGTCCGGATTTCTGATTGTCCAGATAGACAAGAGCATACTCTCCTACTTTCACACTTTCCTGCGGGTGGACAGATTATATTTAAATAGAGTAGATAATAGCAAATAAATAAATAAAATGCAGACTACAGTTAGCGCCTACAATTTTCAAACAGATTAACAAAGCAGACAGTAGCACTACACAGATAGAAAAGTGTCAAAGGTCTAGATTTTTGATTGTCTAGATGGACAAGAGCATACTCTCATATTTTCACACTTTCTTGTGGTCAGAGCATACAGTCGTGCTAAACAGAATAGAAAAGTGAAAAGTCTAGATTTTTGATTGTCTATATAGACAAGAGCATACTCTCCTACTTTCGCACAGATTATACTAAAATAAAACAGACAACAAATCAAATAACAAATCAGATAACAGAGCTGTCATGCTGCAACAGAAACAGAAAAAAAAAAAGAAAAAAAAGAAAGAAACAGAACAGAATAAGGAAGAGCTATCGCGTAGAAATGCAGAGCCACGATTTTGGAACCTGCAAAAAAGATATATATATATATTTTTATTTTATTTTTTCTGCAGTCGCGCTATTCTAGAACCTGCATCTCACAACTCACAAAAACCTTAAAAAAAATGAAATAAATATGCAGAATGTTAAAATATCATAAAAAAAACATTTCACCTTGCTATTTTACCTTCTCCTTCGGATTGAGCTTGATGAAGTGAAGGCGCCCCTTGATAATGCTCCACTTGATGTGCTTCTTTGATTGCTGGATGTGGATGGCTCTCCAATATTGTGCACAAATGATAAGGATGAATGATAAGGATGAGATGATCAAGTTGCCAAGATGATTTCCTGGGCTCAAAAGGGCAGCATAAACTTACTGAATTTCAAGATGTTTTGAATGAAGGGATGGAACCCTATTTTATAGGAAGAGGAGAGGAAAATGGATGGCTAGGATCAATTCGAGATGAAGGGCTAAGATTTACTTGTGAGTTCACACAAGGTCCAAGAGAGGGTGTGGAGACCAAGAAATATGCCTTAAAGGCATTTCGTATCTCCACACTCTACAAGATGCATTGGAGGAATTAAAAATTCTCCAAAAATGGATATTATCGGGATTAGAAGAGTAAAAAGGAATTAAAAATTCCTTGGGAGAGGGAAATGCCTAGAGGAATGTAAGATTTCGAAAGTCTTACATTCATCTAGAAAAAGAGCATTTAAAGCTAGTGGCTAGATGAAAGGACAAAGAGTTGACTTTGTAGCTAATCATGATGATTAGCCATTAATGACTCATTAAGAGGGGAATTAGAGGAAATGTTAGGTGGAATTTATATTTGTAGGAGAATTTGACTAAAAGAATAATGTTAAGTGAGTTTAGGGAGTTTCTAGAAGAATTTATTAGGTTAATGATGAATTAAGAAGATGATTTGTAGGAATCATGTAGGTTAACTAATTAATTGAAATTAATTAGCTAAGAGGAAGATTTGTGAGGATTTGATTTTTTAGAAGAATAAAGAAAGGGATTGATTTATTAAATAAATCAATCATATGCTATAGTGACAATATTAATTATATTTAATTAATATTGAGAAGAATTTTAATTAACATAATTAATTAATTAATTATATGAGGAATTAAAAAATAATTAAAATAATTATTTTTAAGTGTCTACACCATGTAGATAAATAAATTCCCAAGTTACATGCATCTCTGCATATATCTCCATCTTTCTATTCATATCTCTCCCTCTCCCACTCCATCATTGTCACTCCTTATTTCTATATTTCTCTCTAATAATCTCTCTTCTCTCTATTTATCTCCCTCCTTTACCTTATCCTACCTATACTTATATATTACTTATCTCTATCACCTCCTTTCTCTCCCTATCTTGTCCCCTCTCTCTTTATATCCCTATAGATCTATCTTCATGTATATTTATATCTCATTATCTCTAAATCTCATGTATTCAGTCCATCTCTCCCTCCATTTTTCTTACTCTCTCTATCATGCTATATCCATATATATCTCTATCTCCATCATCATGTCTCCATATCTTTCCCTATCAATCTCTCTTTTTATATGTTCCTCTATCTTTATATATATTCCTCTATACATGATTAATCTACTTCTTTGTCTCTTCCTCTATCGCCCTCTTGAAGTATCTTTCCTTTTCTCTACTTTTATCTCTTTATTTACTCCATCTTTATATATCTTTTTCTCTCTCCCCACATCCTTCTCTATAATGCCTTTATATATCTCTATATCTTCCTCTTTCTCTCTCTCCCTTTCTATCTATCCCTATCTATAATCTCTATGTCTCTTTCTCACTCTCTTTCACTATCTATATATCTCTATCTATCAATATTTCTCTTCTTTCATATCTCTCTATCTCTTCCTTTTTTAATCTCTCTCTTTACCCCTCTCTATCTATTTTTCTCCATCTCTTCATATATTTATCTTTGTCTTTGCCTCTCTCTTTCTCTATATCTATTCACCTCCCTCTCCCTTTATCTTCATTTTTTTATCTCTATCTTCCTCTCTCCTTTTCAATATCTAGATATGTCAACCTCTTTCTATCCATCCTTGTCCTTTAGTTTTTTTCCCTCTCACTTCATACTCTTTAATATCGATATCTCTATTTATGTCCTTGTCCTTTAGTTCTTTTCCCTCTCTTTAGTTCTTCATCTCTCTTCACCCTTATATCTCTCGTTATTTGAAAATTAGTATATATGGTCTCCTAAGGGGTTATATCATGTCCTAAGGGGTCATAGAACATCATATGACCCCTTATATGACCCCTTAGGACAGAATATGACCCCTAACGACACCATATGGTCTCCTAAGGGGTCATATGGTGTCATAAGGGGTCATAAAACACCATATGACCCCTTAAGACACAATAAGACCCCTAATGACACCATATGGTGTCTTAAGGGGTCATAAGACACCAAATGACCCCTTAGGACACCATACAACCCCTAATGACACAATGTGGCATCCTAAAGGATCATATGGTGTCCTAAGGGGTCATAGGACACCATATGACCCCTTAGGACACCATACGACCCATAGCTACATATAGTGTCCCAAGGAGTCATATGGTGTCTTAAGGGGCAAAGAACATCATATGACCAATTAGGACACAATAAGACCCATGATGACACCTAAGGGGTCATATAGTGTCATAAGGGGTCATAGGACACCATATGACCCCTTATAACACCATACGATCCCTTATGACACCATATGATGTCTTAAGGGGTCATATAACACCATATGACCCCTTATAACACAAGAAGACCCATAACGACACAATATGGTGTCCTTAGGGATCATATGGTCTCAGGAGACACCATATGACCCCTTAGGACACAATATGACCTCTAACGATACCTAAGGGGTCATATGGTATCCTTAGGGGTTATATGATATCCTAGGAACCTTTAGGACATAATATGACCCCTTAGCACACCATACAACCCCTAATGACACCATATGGTGTAATAACAGGTCGTAGGACACCATATGAGCCGTTAGGACACAATCTGATGCCTAACAACACCTAAGGGGTCATAGTGTGTCCTAAGGGGTCATAGGACACCATATGACCCCCAATGACACTATATGGTGTCTTAAGGGGTCATATTGTGTCCTAAGGGTTCATAGGAGACCATATGACCTATAACGACACAAAATGACACCTAATGATACCTAAGGGTCATATGGTGTTCTAAGGGGTCATAGGACACCATATGACCCCTTAGCACACCATACGACCCCTAATGACACCATATGGTGTCCTAAGGGGTCATAGAACACCATATGACCCCTTAAAACACCATACGATGCATACTGATACTATATTGTGTCCTAAGGGGTCATAGGACACCATATGACCCATAACAACATAATATGGTGTCCTAGAGGGTCATAGAAAACCATATGACCCCTTAAATTACCATACAACCCATAACAACACCATCTAGTGTCTTAAGGAATCATAAGACACAATACTACCCCTTAGGACATAATATGACCCCTAATGATGTCATATAGTATCTCAATGGGTCATAGGACACCATATGACCTCTTAGGACACCATATGATATCATACCACCCTTTTTGACATGATATGGTGTCCTAAGGGGTCATATAACACCATATGACCCCTTAGAAGACAAGAAGACCCATAACGACACGATATGGTGTCCTAAGGGGTCATATGGTGTCCTAAGGGGTTATACGATGTCCTGGGAACCTTTAGGACACAATATGACCCCTTAGCACACCATACAATCCCTAATGACACCATATGGTGTCTTAAGGGATTGACAAGCACCACATAATCTGTTAGGACACAATATGACCCCTAACAACACCTAAGCGGTCATATCGTATCCTAAGGGGTCATATAACACAATATGACCCCTTATAACACAAGAAGACCCATAACAGCATGATATGGTGTCCTAAGGGGTCATATGGTGTCAGGAGACACCATACAACCTCTTAGGACACAATATGACCTTAACGATACCTAAGGGGTCATATGGTGTCCTAAAGGGTTATATGATGTCTTAGGAACCTTTAAGACATAATATGACCCCTTAGCACACCATACAACCCCTAACGACACCATATGGTGTCTTAAAGGGTTGTAGGACACTATATGACCTATTAGGGCACAATATAATCCCTAACAACACCTAAGGGGTCATATTATGTTGTAAGGGGTCATAGGACACCATATGACCCCTAACGACACTATATGGTGTCTTAAGGGGTCATATTGTGTCCTAAGGGGTCATAGGACACCATATGATCCCTAACGACACAAAATGACACCTAACGATACCTAAGGCACCATATGGTGTTCTAAGGGGTCATAGGACACCATTTGACCCCTTAGCACACCATATGACCCCTAATGACACCATATGTTGTCCTAAGGAGTCATATGGTGTCCTAAGAGGTCATAGAACACCATATGACCCCTTAGGACACCATATGACACCTTAGGACACCATACGACCCCTTGCAACACCATACCACCCTATACGACACCATATGGTTTCCTAAGGGGTCATATGGTATCCTAACAGGTCATATAATACCATATGACCCCTTAGAACACAATAAGACCCATAACCACACGATATGGTATCCTAAGGGGTCATATGGTGTCATGAGACACCATATGACTCCTTAGGACACAATATGACCCCTAACGATACCTAAGGGGTCATATGGTGTCCTAAGGGGTTGTAGGACACCATATAACCCGTTTGGACATAATATGACCCCTAACAACACCTAAGGGGTCATAGGACACCATATGACCCCTTAGCACTCCATACGACCCCTAACGACACCATATGGTGTCCTAAGGGATCATATGGTGTCCTAAGGGGTCATATAACACCATATGACCCCTTAGGATACCATACGAGACATAATGACACCATATGGTCTCCTAAGGGGTCATATGGTGTCCTAAGGGATCATAAGACACTATATGACCCCTTTTGAGACCATACAACCCATAAAAACATAATATGATGTCCTAGAGGGTCATAGAACACCATATGACCCCTTAGAACACCATATGACCCATAAAGATACCATGTAGTGTCCTAAGGGGTCATAAGACACAATATGACCCCTTAGGACATAATATGACCCCTAACGATGTTATATAGTGTCCTAAGGGGTCATACAAAACCATATGACACCTTAGAACATCATACGGCCCTTTACGACACCATATGGTGTCCTAAGGTGTTATATGGTATCCTAAGGGGTCATATAAAACCATGTGACCCCTTAGAACACCATATGACCCCTTAGAACACAAGAAGACCCATAACGACATGATATGGTATCCTAAGGGGTCATATGGTGTCATGAGACACCATATGACCCCTTGGGATACAATATGACCCCTAACGATATCTAAGGGGTCATATGGTGTCCTGAGAGGTTATATGATGTACTAGGAATCTTTACGACACAATATGACCCCTTAGCACACCATACAATCCCAAACGACACCATATGGTGTCCTAAGGGGTCGTAGGACACTATATGACCCCTAACAACACTTAAGGGGTCATATTGTATCCTAAGGGGTCATAGGACATCATATGACCCCTAACGACACAAAATGACACCTAATGATACCCAAGGGGTCATATGGTGTTATAAAGGATCATAGAACATCATATGACCCCTTAGCACACTGTACCACCCTTAATGACACCATATGGTGTTCTAAGGGTTCATAGAACATCATATGACCCCTCAGGAAACCATACGACACATAATGAAACCATATGGTGTCCTAAGGGGTCATAGGACACCATATGACCCCTTAGGAGATCATACGACCCATAACAACATAAAAATGGTGTCCTAAGGTGTCATAGAATAACATATGGCCCCTTAGAACACCATACGACCCATAATGATACCATGTGGTGTCCTAAGGGGTCATAAGACATAATATAACCTCTTAGGACATAATATGACCCCTAACGACGTCATATAGTGTCCTAAAGGGTCATAGGACACTGTATGACCCCTTAGGACACAATACGATCCCTTACGACATAAAATAAACCCTAATGACACCTAAGGGGTCATAGGACACCATACGACACATGAAAACACCAAATGGTATCCTAAGGGGTCATATGGTGTCCTAAGGTGTTATAGGACACCATACGACCCATAGCACCATATAGTCTCCCAAGCATATGGTGTCCTAAGGGGTCATATGGCACCATATGACCCATTAGGACACAATAAGACCTCTGATAACACCTAATCGATCATATAGTATCCTAAAGGTTCATAGGACACCATATGACCCCTTAGGAGACCATATGACTCCTTGTGACATCATATGGTTTCCCAAGGTATCGTGTGGTATCCTAAGGGGTCATATAATATCCTAAGGGGTCATATGGTGTCCTAAGGGGTTATAGATTGCCATATGACCCCTTAGGACACCATAAGACCCATAACGACACCATATGATGTCCTAAGGGGTCATATGGTGTCCTAAAGGATCATGGGACACCATATGACCTCTTAGTACATAGTATGAACCCTAACAAAACCTAATGGATCATATGGTGTCTAAGGGGTCATACGATGTCTTGTGACCCCTTAGGACACAATATGACCCCTTAGCATACCATACAACCCCCAATGACACCATATGACCAGTTCAGACACAATATGACCCCTAAAAATACCTAATGGGTCATATGGTATCCTAAGGGGTCATAGGATACCATATGACCCCTCAACACACCATAGACCCCTAATGACACCATATGGTGTCCTAAAGGCTCATAGAACACCATATGAACCCTTAGAACACCATAAGACTTATAACAACATCATATGGTGTCCTAAGGTGTCATATGGTGTCCTAAAGGTTCATGAGACAACATATGACCCTTCAGGACACCATATTCTCTCTCACATTATTTATTTTCATCAATTACCCATGATCACCTCTCTCCTCATATGGGTTTATAGATACTTCCCTCTCCCCCTCTACCCACCCCCTAATTACTCTATATGTCTCTCTTCA
Source organism: Cryptomeria japonica (assembly GCF_030272615.1). NCBI lineage: Eukaryota > Viridiplantae > Streptophyta > Pinopsida > Cupressales > Cupressaceae > Cryptomeria > Cryptomeria japonica. Next base: position 172,611,508 of record NC_081415.1, read on the forward strand.
CCTCTGTCCCCATCTCTCTTCTCTCTTTGTTGATACTTTCCCCTCTCCCCCTCTCCTCCTATCCCCCAATAATCTCAAACTCTCCCTCTCATTCTCTCTTCACCCCAATCACCCCTCCCTCTCTCTCTTCGCCTTCCACCTAATTACCTATAGCTCTCTCTCTCACACTCTTCCCCCCAATTAATCTCTCCTTCTCACCTCTCTCCCCCTTTCCTTTTTTGATACTTCCCTACGTCTCTCCTTGTCCCCTCTGAATTTTGTTGCTAGAGATGAGAAGGAAACACAGAGAGACTAGTCTAGATCTTAAGGAAGAGAGAGTGACATAGAGGAGGAAATTATGAAGAGGTAGAAATATAAGAACCTTGTAGAGTCTGAGAGATTTAATGAGGTATTCATTGATAGTTAGAGATATACCTGTAGAGAGAGATGTATAAATATGGAGAAAAGAGAGGGAGGAAGAAACAAATAGGTGGAGTGATAGGTTTAAGAGAGAGAGGTGGAGAAAGGAACAAACATAGATAACATGTTTTATCAAAATTTATCGAACTCAATAAAATTCATAAATTTTATATTATTAATTAATTACTTATTTAGTTTCTTTTGAGATGATTGTTACAAAAATTCATGCAATAGGGAAATCATATGAAAAAGTGATGTTTTTTTATGTTTTAAAAATGAAGGATAAATTTAAATGAATTATAATTATTTTTTTAAATAAATAATTAAAAATATACCTATTCCATATCATTGAGCTCTTAATTACCTTTCCAACACCTGTAAAAAATCAAAATTTCGATATAAAACTCAAAAGTTATGCTCAATTTACTAAAATATTTTTTTTTATTTTTTCAAAAATTGGATATCTGATTTAATTGTATATCTGATTTTAAAACATAAATTTTTCCCTCCACATTCTGGTTTGGGTTTTCTTTGGGATTTGGCTTGGAAGTGACAAGCCTAGAAAGTCAACTGAAAAAACGTGTTTTTCAGTATTCCTTGATTTTCCAGACTTTACACTGGTGGCTGATGACTTTTTTTATAGCCAAAATTGATAAAATGAAAAGGGTTTTTTAAGGACATTCTTATATTTCCAACAATATAAGGCTTTCCTTATTTTGACTTTAATAAATAATTATTATTTATTTTCTAATTGAATTCTGACAAAAGTCCTGATTGATAGACTGATTGAAAAATACTCATAGCTTTCAAACCGCATAACATTTTTTGAATCTGAAACATGCATCACATCCTATGCTTCATCTACTATAGGGAAAAAAATTTTAAAAATGAATTTCATAAGGTTTTGACCAGTTAAGGTGGTCAGACCTAGGAGTTTCTGAATTCCTGAAAATCTGTAGTAAAAAAATCATAAATAATTATTTACTTTATTAAAAATTAAAAAAAAATATGTGTCACATCCAGACATGAGTCTAATACTTATATTATAAATCTAATAAAAAAATATTATGATTTGATTGTGATTAGGGTGGTTAGACATACACCTACTTCTTATCTTTTTCTTGAAATTTTTGTACCACTGCTTAGAAATTTGAAATTTTCATCAAATAGGATTTTTTTTTTCAAAAAATAGCTAATAGCTTAGAAACAACATTCACTTTTCTATAGATTCTCTTCTTACATATTTTAAAAATAATGTTCATGACTTATTCAATTTTTCATGTCAAGTTGCATAACTCTGATTTTTTGAAATTTCATTGCCACGTAAGGGCCTGTCTACACATACCCTCCTTTAGCTTATGCAGATTTATCTCCATAGGTGTGGTCATTGATCTACAATCCATCATTCCAAATCTCTTGAGTACATCAATGGTGTATTTTCCTTGATTAAGGATTATGCCATCTGCCTACTATCAAACTTCCAATCTAAGGAAGTAGTGAAGAATTCCTAAATCTTTCATATCAAACTCAAAGGCTAATTCTTTCTTACATCAAGAAATAAAATTATCCTCTCTTGTGATTAGTAGATAATCAACATAAAGAATAAGAATTAATAATTCACCATTGGTTTCCTTGTAGTAGAGATTTGGATCTTCTTCATTCTTGGAAAAATCTCATTCCAAGAGATAGTGATCAATTCTTTCATACCATGCTCTGGGGGCCTGCTTCAATCCATATAGAGATTTCTTTAATCTGCAAACATGTGATTCAGCCTTATGAATCACAAAATCTTCAGCTTACTCCAAATAAACTTCTTCTTCAATATTACCATTCAAAAAAGCAATCTTAACATCCATCTGATGGACTTTCCATCCATTAGATGTTGCAATAGCCAAAACTGCTTGGATGGAAGTGTATCTGGTGACAAGAGAAAATGTCTCTTCATAGTGAATACCTTCTTTCTGTGTGAAACCTCTGGTTAAAAACCTTTCTTTATGCTTCTCAATGATGCCATTTTCTACATGTTTGATTTTGAAGAGCCATTTAGAAGATACCATAGATTTGCCTTTAGGCCTAGGCACAATATCCCAAACATCATTTTTCAAAATTGGCCGATACTCTTCTAACATAGAATCTTTCCAAACTTGATGCTTGAGAGCATCTCCAACATAGGAATTTTCAACATCAATGATCTTACTAATCAAGGTAGTATAACTGGAAAACAGGTTAGGTCTCTTACTTTCTCTAAAGGTCCCCTTTGGAGCAGCATAACTTTCAACTTGTTGAAGCATCTTTTTAGCCCAAAGTGGTCTCTTCCTAGTTTTGGGATAATGTTCTTCTAAAGGTAAGTCTTGAACTTCATGCTCAGCGTTTTCAAGGGTCTCCCTCTGAATCTCAGCAGTGGAGTCCTCATCCATGCTTGTAGGACGATCTTGGTGTTATAATTCATTAGAGATTTTGGACCTCCTGAATGCTATGTCTTCCTCAAAGATGACATCTCTACGTAGTTCAATTTGCCTTTGACCAAGTATGTATACTATGTAAGCCTTAGAGGTTTTACTATACCCTACAAATACCCCTTTCTTTCTAGAAGGTTCTAACTTTGATCTCTTTTCTTTGGGGACATGAATATAAACTGGACACCCAAAGATCCAAAGATGACTTATGTTAGGTTTTTTACTAGTAAAGGCTTCTTCAGGGGTGTTATTATCAAGAAGAGAATGAGGACATCTATTTTAAATATATACAGTTGTCCTAGATCCTTCAGCCCAAAATAAGATTTCTATATTTTTGTCAAACAACATAGCCCTAGAAGCTTATACTATAGTCCTATTCTTTCTTTCAGCTACCCCATTTTGTTGTGGGTTATAAGGTATAGTTAAATCCCTCTTAATCCCAGCATTTATATAATAATCTTTAAACATATTAGAAGTGTATTCCCCCCCATTGTCTATTCTTAAGGTTATGATTTTCTTACCTGTCATGTTTTCTACAAGAGTTTTGAATTCCTTAAATTTAGAAGGGATTTCTTCAGACTTTTTGTACCTTAGAAAATATATCTAGGTCTTCCTAGAATAATCATCTACAAATATTAAATAATATAAAAATACCCCTGAGGAGGGTACAAACACGGGTCCACATAAATCAGAATGAACTAATTCTAATACATTTTTGGATTTACTGTTGCTATAATTGAAAGACCCTTAGTATTCTTTCCCAGGGTTCACCCAGTGCAGGCTCCTTCAGAATTTTGACTTAGCTTGGGTAAGCCAATCACCATCTTCTCTATCTCAGGTAGGGCATGGAAATGAAGGTGCCCTAATCTACTGTGCCAAAGTTCATTCGAATTTGGAGTCTCATGAATCGAGGCTTGAGGTGGAGTAGTGCAAAGTCTGTAGAGGCTCCCTTGTCTTACTCCAATGGTGTGGGCTTTCTTGATGGTGGAGTTATTAGGCCAAGAAAGTATCTTTCCTTCCATAAAGGTTAATTTATAACCCTTAGCTTCAAGTATAGATACTGAGACAAGGTTTCTCTTTATACTAGGTACAAATAGAACTCTAGTCAGGTGTAGGGATATGAATAACTTTAGGTTGATATTGGAAGTTCCTATTCCCATAACTGGATAATTTGAGTCATCACCAATTTTCACTTCTTCATTTGAATTTTCCACAAGTGTATCTAGGTTCTCACGAAATCTAGTGATGTGTCGAGATGCTCCACTATCAATCACCCTTGTGTTGGAATGGGAGGTGACTTGACTAGAGAGGGTTGAGTAGAAGACTAGTTTCTTGAAATCACTCCCTTTCTTAATTTCTACCATTGAAGCCCGTTGCTTGATCCTCTCTGGACAATTCATTGCATAGTGCCCATATTGGTCACATCTGAAGCATTGTACTTCATAAATGTCTCTCTTCTTCTTTGAAGACCTCTTTCCATTTGAGTCGCTGTCCCTCTTTCTCTTAAAGTTCTTCATCTTTCCTTTCTTGTGCGAATTAGAGTTTAGAACTTGAATTTCTTCATTACCATTATTTTGTTTTATTCCTCTTGTGACAAGGCAAGATTCCTCTTGAATGAAATTGGTTTCAATCTATCAAACTTAGAAAATTTAGAATGAGCACTGATTCCTTGAATGAATGATTCCCATGAGGGAGGAAGTCCATTTAGGGCCATAATAGCAAGTTCTTTTTTGTCTAGTAGATGTAAAATATTGAATAGTTGATCCATAAGCTCAGTGATCATCAAGAAAAAGGATGTAACTATCTCTCCTTTATTCATCTTTATATGGTGTAGTTGATTCTTTAAGGTGAGAACCCTGCTAGTGTTGTTGATTTCATTAATGTCATCTAAGGATTTGAACATATGAAAACTCATCTCATATTTAGAAATAACTGGCACAATGTGGTCGCTACATGAATCCACAATTATCTTAAGAGCCTTCTCATTGTCCTTGCTCCATAGAATTTTCTCTGTATCATTAGAGGGTTCAGGAATTTCACTTTTGACATGTGAGTCAATTTTATTTTCTTTTAAAACAAGCATGATCCTGAATTTCCAAGATACAAAATTTGATGCTCCATCTAATCAATCTTCAAACCTAACTCTGATTGCCATTAGGATTATAGGAATTTGATCTACTAAGGGCCGGGTGAACATCTATAAGATCGTTACAAAATTTAGTTTGATCTTCCTTAACTTCGCTCTCATACCATGTTGAGACATGAACCAACTAGGACTCGAACCTAGGACCTTCCATATGTTGTTGTAGTGCTCTACCATTGAGCTATTGGCCCCTCTTTGACCATTCCATCATCAGTATGGGTGTGGCTTATTTCCAACACCAACACCAACACCAAGAAGCTCTAATATAATGACAATTCATCCATAAATAAAATTTTCTAAAAAAATATACACAAAACCTCTAGAAAAGGTCAATTTTTTCTAGTTTCTAGACAACTATTACTAAACAAACTAAGACTATAGTAACTATATGGGATAGTGAAAAGTAGAAACTACTTTAGCAACTAGCCTACCTTATGCTAACTTGTAAAAGAATAGAGATAGAATAAGGATACATTTAGGAAAAAAAGATAGGGTTAGAGTAATGAACAAAGAGGGTGAGAAAAGTTGTGTGAAATAAGTGTGATTAATAAAATTTGATTATAACGCATAACTTTACATAACTAACTCTTCTATATGAATGAGAATTTATGGCTAGGTCTAAGTGTATACAAATAATCCACATCAATTTTAAACTCATGATGCTAAGGTGACTATTAGAAGAAACCTTTTGAAGGATAAAAAGAAAAAGGGAAGGTGGAATTGTTTTTGACCTCAATGATCCTAAGGAGAACCACCAACATTGTTGGATATAATAACAAATGACTCGTGATAAACAACAAAAATAAAAATCTTAGTCACCAAATGGGTTAGAAGATTGTGAGTTGAATTTAAAGAGAGAGTTGAGCCACATGTGAGTTCAAGTTTCACAAAACAAATAAGGTTCTAAGACTAATTAATACAAAACTAAAGATTTTTGGAGGGGAAACTACAAACAGCCAAAACCATGCAAATAAAGGACCAATAATGGCACCATGTTATCAAGATCCAAATGAACCAATTTAAGATTGTGAATTTAGATTATTAATCTAATAAAGTTAATTATGTAAGTTCATTGTGAATACATAGATATTTAGTCACATGAGCAAATCATAATACTATCCTTAGACCATATGAAAATGAGCCTTGAAAAAATTTCTTATTCTTTTACAATAAAGAGTTTGCTAGTTGTATGTTCATTTTAACATATCAAAATATATTACAATAATTTTTTTCACAAACATTCTAATATAAAATTATAGCTAACTTCAATCTAAAAAGAATTTAAGTTTTGTATTCCAAATATTAATTTGTAAACTTTATTTCACACATTACAAAATTTGTTATTTTGTTAAACTTTTCAAAATATTTTGAAGAATTTTGGGAACAGTTGATAAGGAAGCATTCTATCCTAATATGATATTCATTAATGCAAGTTTTTAATTGATCACCAGAAATCATAACATGAATGAAAATGTGTAATTTTTATATAATATACCATACCACATATGAATAGAAACCATGTACTATAAACTAGAGAACTTATTTGTATATAATTGAAACCATGTAATATAAACTAGAGAACTTTATATATGATAGAAACCATGTACTATAAACTAGAGAACTTCTTTATATATAAGATCAGATACATAGATGCCAACCGTATATACTCCTGATCTCCACACTAACAAAGTTACAGACTACAAATATCCATAACCTTAAGATAACATATTTATAGCAAACATATATCTCTATAGTTCATATATCATGATGATCCTTCTAGTAGGAGGGAGGGATCTTCTAGAGCTGGTTGTCCTACTTGTTCCACTTCCACATCATAACTTTAGTACCCTCTTCGATGCCTCCATGGTTCCTATCATCTTGGAATGCATCCAAGTTGAGGCCAATATCATTTGCCATCCTTATGGTCCTGTACCCATATCCCATGTCCTCACTCTCACTCCATAGCACACTCTCATCATAGGAACCAACCTCATACTTGGTCAATAGGTACATATCCCATGTCCTCACTCTCACTCCATAGCACACTCTCATAATAGGAACCAGCCTCATACTTGGTCAGCAATACCTGTCATGAAACAACTCCAATACTTTATCATCACCATATATACAATACTTTATTATCACCATATATACAGTCACTAGATCAAATTTAAAAACCTTACAATAAAGAACTTCTACAGTGAAAGAATTATAGACTACTAGAAAAGAGTCCCTCAAAACCAAATGTATATATACCTCCTGGCATGTAGCAGGGGCATGATGAAGGGCCTGATGAGCTTAAAATATGCTCATAATTTGGATGTTATGGTAAACTTTTAAATGCCTTTAATTTTGTTATTTCATGGATGTTCAGACTTTGTTGAAACCTTTTTGGGATATCCTATAGCAAGATACTTTTATATTCCTGCGGCTCATTGTGTTGACTTGATTGCATTTATTGCCCCGTTGACTCCCTAAAATGATTGGTATATCGTATACAGTTTTTGAATGATGAAGTAGATTTAAATGTGTGATTAATGAATAGATATCGTGTATGTGCCATACGCCTTTTTCTGTTGCCTATTACCTTTTGTTTCGCAGGTTGTTGAAGAACGATCGAGTCAAGCACAGCCGATCTCGGCCTTGCAGTAAAGTCCATTTCCTACACGACTTCGAGGGAGCTCCGGCAAGGACTCTTTGACCGAACCATGGGAAATAATTTTAATGGTAGTTAATCTGGAAAGAGTGGAGTGCTAGATTCTCTCTGGATCGGGTGGAACGCATAAATTCATGTATGGAGTTTGTTCCTTGATTCAGGGATATATTTTACTTCCACGTCTTTCCTTGATGGAGTTAGTTAGTTAGTTACTCTCCTATTTTTAAATAAAGTTCTCCTCCTGTGCGAAGGAAAGAAGAGAGTTAGAATAAGATAGAATCAAAGCAGTAGATATCATGTAAGAATCAATATGATAATAAAAGACAGAATTTGTTGTTAGTTTCCATATCAACAAAACAATATATATCATTCTGTTTTTATGAATAAAGTTCAATGAAGTTCTGAGTTTAGCATCTGCGTAATCAGGAGATGCTTGCTAAGGGGGCCCACTTAGTAGGTATCTGTAGCTAGCTAGTTAGTTGTTCTTTCCTGTTAAGCTTTAGTTTGCTTTCATCTTTAAAGTTTTTATACAAACTCAGCTTTACATTGCTCCTGCAGCACAAGGAATCCATCACTGTGCCTGTTCTTGCAGCATAAGGCCAGTTCATAGTTTGTGTTTCAGTTGTAGTTATCATGATTTTTGTTTTAATCAAATCATAGTTGAGTTGAAGAGCTTTGCATTACCTTCCTGTAGCGTAGGTAGAATTTCTTTGCAGTATGTATTTCTGCTAAGATTTGACCAAAATGAGTTCCTAGTGCATATACTTTGCTGCGCCATTTAAAGTATATGTCCCCTGGTTTGACAAGTAAATGAACGTCTACAGAGAGAGATATTGGTCACTTGTTGGAATGCCCAATTCCCAGGGAAGGTTTTACTGTGATTTTCATATCCTTTTGTGGGTGCAACCATTTTTGGCACCGCTGCCGGGGATGGCATCTAGCTAGGAGTTTATCAGAAGTCATTTTTAGTATTAGTTTAGCTTGTTAGTAAAATTTTCTAGATCCGTCAAGCCACTATTCATAATATTGCATGCATAGAAGAAGAAGAGATGCCCTAGGAAGGTTCCTCCCTGAAAATCTATTTATTGAACTACCATTTGACCCAGCTGACAACGAACCTGAGGAAAATCCATTCGCTCTGTTATTCCAGCAACTAAACATGGCAAATAATTCACCTCATAATCCACCTCCTGCATTTGAGTTTCCCATTGTCCCCCAGGGAGATACTGACAATCTTAAAAATATTCCCTCTTCTTTACTTCCAAAGTTTTATGGCCTGGTCACAGAGGACCCAGAAACCTTTCTATTTGAATTTGATGTCCTCTGTCGCAGTTATGACTACAACACAGACGCTCATAAACTGAAGTTATTTCCTTCCACCTTGAAGGAAGGAGCTCTCAGATGGTTCATGAGTCTAGGAAGAGGTGTCATCGATAGTTGGGAGGTCATGCAGATGACATTCCTTGACAAGTATAAGGAATATTGTAAGAGCACCAACAAAAGTGATGACATATTCCGAATTCAGCAGAAGGATGATGAAAATCTGGAAGATTATATTTTTAGATTCTTGTTTTCACTAAAGAGGAACTCAAACCATACTCTCAATGAGGACTCTTAGAAATTACTATTTCTAAGAGGAATCAGTGATGCCTGTATAGATGCCCTGGACCTGATAGGAGGAGGTGATATAACCCAGTTGCCTTGGGATGATATAAAGAAAATATGTCTTAACTACTCTCGAGCAATAGTTAAGAAAGGTCGAGGTCATCATGCTACAATAGGGAAGTCTTCTTCTGCTGAAGTTTCCCAAATGGAGATAACAAATTTACTATCTGACTTCAAGCAGGACATCATTAATAATATGGCTACGCAACTGGACACTATGCAAGCTCAAAAGAAACATGAGGAGGCTGACGTAGTTTTGGTTGAGTTTTGTCCATACTGCAAACAAAAGAAGTGTGACTACAGATGCAAGATGGTGGCTAATTTGGAAGCCAAATAGATACCTACTGACTTCAAACCAGTAGAAGGAGATGATGATCAAGTGTTCTTTGTTGCACAAAGGAGACCATGGGCCCAAAGACAAAGTATGTTTCAAGACCCTTTAACTTTTGGTAATTCTTATTCTGGATATAATAACCAATGGCAACATGCATATGGACCACCACCACCCTGGAATCTACCTCAACCAAATTGGCCTAATTATCAGAACTAGTAATGGCAATCCCCTTAAGGAGGATGGCAGCAGCCACAAGGGCAATGGACCCCACCTTCAAGAAATTGGCAGCAAAATTCTCAATGGTGAGGCCCTCAACAATGGCAAAACCAGTCCTATGGATTCTTGCAGCTTCCATAGCCACAACCACAAGCCCTTATGCCGCCTCCTGCAGTAACTGCCACAAATCCTGGACCTCCAAAACAAACACCTATGCCTGCCCAGCCATTGCCCAATCCCAATAATAAGCAACAGCAGCAGCCTGTGTATCTTGCTGAAGCCAACCAATATCAAGCTTATGCCTTAAATGTTAATGACATCCATTTGAGATCCGGAACTACTTTACCTACTCCAAAACTGCCTCTGATTACTGAAATATCAGACTCTCCCCATGAAGAATCTATTGCACCTATTGTTCCTACTGAGCACATGCCCATAACTGATATAGTTCCTAAAGAGCCTGTTCTGAAAAATCAAGACAACCCACCTTTTCCTTAGAGGTTGTAAAGTACTACATATAAACCCATGGAAGAACCCACTTTTGACATTATGGATCAGTTCAAAAATGTGTAGATTCAAATTCCTTTATTTCAGGCTATTAAAAATATTCCTATTTTTGGAAAAGCTATTAAAGAAGCTTGTTTGAAGAAGCCTGGACGAAAGAAAAAAGATCCTCAAACAATTCATGTACTAGAAAAATTGGCTGATATAATGTTGGGAAATGTAGTTATTCCAAAGTATATTGACCCTGGAAGTTTTGTAATGCAGATAAATGTAAATGGCCAAGTTGTAAAAAATGTTTTGATTGATTTAGGTGCTACCATTAATGTCATGACAAAGCATACTATGGACTCCTTGAACATTTTAAACATTAGATCTACACCCACAGTTCTGCAGCTTGCAGACAGCTCCACAGTTAAACCTGACGGGATAGTAGAAGATGTAATTGTCATTCTTGAATCTTGGGAGTATCCTGCTGATTTCACAATATTATCAGTTAAGACAACTTTAGGAGGATATCCAGTTATTCTTGGTAGACTATGGTTAACAACTGCTGATGCTTTTATAGGATGTTGTTCTAGAGATATGACCATTTCTGATGGGCAGTCCACAAAGAAATTGGCTCTGTATCCGCCTGCTAGACCTCAGCCAGATTTGTCCCAACCTGTTTGGCCAGATGTGGGGGAGGAAATTGAAGAAGCCAATTCTTTGGCTCAATTAATGATGATTCAAAATGACCCATTCTCACAACTTCAGAGTGAAGATGCCTTGTTGTTTCAAATTCTATAGTACAACTCTGATACGGGTAGTTCATCTGATCCAAATGGTACTCATTTACAATGTTTCCTGCAGCAACCAGATTCTGAAAGTTCACTGCCTAAACTTCTAGCATTTTTTCATAATTTGCTTCCACAAGAGATACAAACATTACTAGTAGACTCTATGAGTAATCTCACAGAGCAGATAGAATTGTCTCAAGGTCATTGTTTGAATATCAATAACAAACTGTCACAGTCTCAACAGGCTGACCTATTAAAAATGCTACAAGAATAGCATAAAGCTTTTGCATGGGAATATGGGGACATGCAAGGAATAGATCCTCAAGTTTGTACTCATAGGATATATATCAAAAAATATTGTTCACCAATTAGACAACCTCAAAGAAGAGTAAATACAGCACTTAGAGAAATAGTTAAAAGTGAACTTCAAAAGTTGCTTGATGCTGGTTTTATTTATCCAATCTCTGACAGTCAATGGATTTCTCCATTAGTCATTGTCCCCAAGAAAGGTGGAAAATGGAGAGTATGTGTAGATTACAGAGAATTGAACAATGCCACTAAAAAAGATCACTTTCCACTACCTTTTGTAGATCAAGTACTAGACTCACTGTCTGACAAAAGATATTTTTCCTTTTTGGATGGTTACAGTGGGTAAAATCAGATAAAAATTGCCCCTGAAGATCAAGATAAGACCACTTTTACCTATCCATGGGGAACATTTGCTTATTCGGTCTTGCCTTTTGGCCTATGCAATGCGCCAGCAACATTTTAGAGAGCAGTAATTAGTATCTTTGCTGATATATCTCATGAATGTATGGAGATTTACATGGATGATTTCACTGCCTATGGAGTCACATTTGAAGAAGCATTGGTAAATTTAGAAAAAGTATTGAAAATGTGTAGAGAGCAAAATTTGTCTCTAAATAGTGAGAAATGTTTTCTAATGATGGAAGAAGGTATTGTTCTAGGTCATCATGTTTCAAAGAATGGAATTCAGGTCGACCCTGCTAAAATTGAAGTAATTCAGAATTTACAAACTCCTGCAAAATAGAAAGATGTCAGAAGTTTTTTTGGTCATGCAGGGTATTTTAGAAGGTTTATAAAAGACTTTAGTAAAGTTGCTAGTCCACTTTATGCTTTGTTAACAAAGGATTCCCAATTTGAGTGGATAGAGGCCTGTGAAAAATCCTTCCTACAACTAAAGGACTTGCTTACTAAAGCCCCTGTTCTTCAAGGTTCAAAATGAAATTTGCCTTTTCACATACATGCTGATGCCTCTAAATTTGACATAGGAGCAGTTCTGAATCAAAAAGAAAATTCAGTTGAACATGTTATTTACTTTATCAGCAAGAACCTTCAAGGTCCTGAGCTCAACTATACTGTCACAGAAAAGGAGTTGCTTGCAGTAGTGTATGCTTTGAATAAATTTAGGCATTATGTCACAGGTTATCAGATATTCGTCCATACTGACCATGCAGCAATCAAGTATCTGATGAACAAACTTGCCATCTTTGGTAGGTTGGCACGTTGGCTCTTGTTGTTACAATAATTTGACATTTCCATAATTGACAAACCAGGGAGAGCCAATGTTGTAGCTGACTTTTTATCAAGACTTCAATCAGCTGCACCTGTTGAACATGAGATCATTAATGATAGGTTCCCAGATGAACACTTATTTTTCATCGCTGCACATATACCCTGGTATGCAGACATTGCCAATTATCTAGCAGCAAACAGAATACCAGACCACTTTTCTCCAAAAGAAAAGAAATTGTTAATAGAGAAAAGTTTTAACTTTTCCTGAATTGCAAATAGTTTGTTTTATATTGGACCTAATCAAGTAATGCGAAGATGTGTAAGAGAAGATGAAACTTATGACATATTGCATGCTTGCCATGACGAATCATGTGGAGGACATTTTGCAGCAAAAAGAACATCAATGAAAGTTCTTACAACAGGGTACTACTGGCCAACATTACATAAGGATGTTGTGGCTTATACAAGAAAATGTGATAGATGCCAGCGTATGGGAAGACCGACTAAGTCCGATGAAATGCCACTATATCCGCAGATAATAGTCACCCCTTTTGATAAATGGGGGATGGATTTTGTAGGGCCAATTGATCCACCATCAAATGGAAAGTCATACATTCTAGTTTGCATGGACTATGTAACAAAATGGGTCGAGGTAATAGCTATGACTCATGCTCGAGATAACAAAGTTGCTGAGTTTCTGTATGAACAAATTTTTGCAAGATTTGGAGTTCGCAGAGAGCTTGTAACCGATCAAGGAGCTCAATTTACATCAAATCTGATCACTGCACTGATGAATGACTATAAAATCAAACATAGGAAATCCAGCCCTTATCACCCTCAAGCCAATGGTCAAGCAGAGGTAACAAACAGAGAAATTGAGGCGATCCTCACAAAGACAATACAGATCCATAGAAAATATTGGAGCAATAGACTTCTTGAAGCAGTTTGGGCTTACAGAACTACATGGAAAACAACAACTGGGTTTGCACCTTTTGAGCTGCTTTATGGGAAAACAGCCATGTTACCCATAGAATTTGAACATAAAACTTTGAAGACAGCTCTTGAACTCAATATAGACATATCTGAAGCACAAAAGGACCATCTCCTGCAGCTAAATGCTTTGGACGAAATGAAAAAGCCCGCCCTGCAGCATACAGAAACAATCCAATAGCAAAGGAAGAAATGGCATGATCAACACATCAAAACCAGGAAATTTTCTGCTGGAGATTGGGCTCTGTTATATGATTCCAGATATCAAGAAAACCAAGGTAAGCTCACAACACGCTGGCTTGGCCCCTATGAAGTTGAAAATGTGTTTGGCAATGGAGCTATGCAGCTGATAACAATAGACCCAGTCCACTTTAAATTGCTAGTGAATGGCCACCGACTCCGGTTGTATCACAAACTAGTCTCCAAGGAAGAATTCATGCAGCAATTCATTTAGGGTCCTCCCGCTACTCTTCCTGCAGCTGAAAGCTTTAGCCTTTCTCCTGCAGCGTTATCATAATTTTCAAAAAAGAATGCTCATAATAAAGTTTTTTTTTTAATAAAAGGAAACCCCTTTTTCTCCATTCTCATTTATCGCCCCCATTTCACTTCTTTATCTTCCACCCATCTCACCCATCCACGTCATCCATCTGCATCAACCTTAATTAAGATATCTTTCCCACTTGTCAATTCATGCAGATGTCATCATCTTTCTTCACACGTACGTGCAATTATCAAAGGTACGCCATATCTTTTCTTATTGCATATTTGATTTGTTTCATCCTATTCATTTACTGCTATGCATGTACCAGTCATTATTACCCGACTCTCTACCTGTTCTTTACGACATATAAGGACACATGTCATACTTTAAGAAGGGGGCGGGGTAATCCATCTTTTAAAATCTGTCTTTTCGCCGCTGCCATAACTGCAAAATAATCTCTCTTTAATACTTTTCTGGTACTTTCCAAATATGATCGCATGTCCTTCTTTATTGCATAATTACGATTAAGACTGCTTGTTCAAAAAGTTCATTTTTGGAAAAAGAAAGAAATGTGACAGCACGAAAGAAGAAAAACCAGAGCAGAAAGGGAAACAGAGAATTTGAATCTTCAGCAAGGAATTGAGTTCAGCTAAAGGAAAACTACAAACATAGGTGGTCAATTGGTGTGACATGAGCCTGTAGCTCATGAAATGTTATTGCAAAATCCGCAAACAATCCACGCATTCAGCCTCTGTGGGTGGTTAAATTATTTCTTGAGCTTAAATGATTTTGATGAAGAGACTGCTGGAGAATTTTTTAGAACCCTTTATGAAGGGAAAGCCATCGTATGGAGTCTAATGGTTGTTGCAACCGAAAATAGAATTTCTGAAGTAACTGGGCTTCCAGCCGTTGGAGAAAACTTTTCTTCAGACGCTGCAGCTGCAAGGGCTGAGTTTTCAATGCCTACTGATGGACCTCTGGAAGTTTCCAAGCAGGGATGCAAGCGCGTATCGTTGCCTCCTCCTTATTCAGAGTATGCTACTTACATAATCAGATATTTGACCTATGAAATCTGTTTTTCCTATCTGCATTCTCATCATTTTAAATTATTGAGTCATATGAGGCATGGGTTAGTTATAAATGTTCCGAATTTCTTGTTAAAATTTTTAGAAAAAAGTGCCCACGGAACTCAATAGGGGAAAGCTAATTCTGTCGCTTATCATGGCCTTATTAAATTACTGATTGAGCACTCTTTGAGGAATGTTTCACATCTCTCCTGGCAACAATTTGTTGCCCAAAAGAGTTTGCAAATCCTACAACCCCCTAGGGTACTTACCCCAAGGCCTCAGAAAAAGAAGAAAGAAATTGCATCTACCAGTAAAACAGGGCAAGGGTCACCTACTCCTGTAGCACCTGGTCCTGCAGCTTTCGCACCTGAATCCTCTACTAGGGTACAAACTAGGTCTGCCACTAGGAGAGAGAAGGGAAAAACAAAGGCAGAAGAGTCCCCAAAATCTGACCCTCGTTCTCAGAAAAGGCAATGCCCTTCTCCTGCAGCGCCTTCCCTTGTAGCTGTTTCTCCTACAGCAACACCTATTGCTATTACTAGTTCACCGTCATCCTCTAGTAGGGCAAAAGCCTCTGAACAAACAAGGAAGAGGAAAGCTACCGGAACACCTCCTACAGCTGCATCAGTGCCAATAAGGGTTTTCGCAAGGAAACAATCTAAGACCTCCCCTGCTTCACTGCAACCAGAGGTGATTGTAATTTCAGAAGGATCTATTGAGTTTGAATTTATTGTTTCTCGGGATGTGTCCAAGAATGCTGCCCAGAGTTCATTCGTTCCTGAAGAGGAACAAGTTGAAACAAGGCATAATGAGCAAGGGTTACCAAATCTTGATGATTTGGCTACTACTGCTATGCAATTTTTGGAGGAAGCACAGACTTCTCCACTGTAGCAACAAGAAGAATGTATCTTGCAACAAGAGCAAGAATAGACTAAAGAATTGAATGTGCCTAGTGAAGTTGTTATTTCATGGATGTTCAGACTTTGTTGAAACCTTTTAAATGCCTTTACTTTTGTTATTTCATGGATGTTCAGACTTTGTTGAAACCTTTTTGGGATATCCTGTAGCAAGATACTTTTATATTCCTGCGGCTCATTGTGTTGACTTGATTGCATTTATTGCCCCGTTGACTCCCTAAAATGACTGGTATATCGTATATAGTTTTTGAATGATGAAGTAGATTTAAATGTGTGATTAATGAATAGATATCGTGTATGTGCCATACACCTTTTTCTATTGTCTATTACCTTTTGTTTCACAGGTTGTTGATGAACGATCGAGTCAAGCGCAACCGATCTCGGCCTTACAATAAAGTCCATTTCCTACACGACTTCGAGGGAGCTCCGGCAAGGACTCTTTGACCGAACCATGGGAAAGAATTTTAATGGCAGTTAATCTGGAAAGAGTGGAGTGCTAGATTCTCTATGGATTGGGTGGAACGCATAAATTCATTTATGGAGTTTGTTCCTTGATTCAGGGATATATTTTACTTCCGCATCTTTCCTTGATGGAGTTAGTTAGTTAGTTACTCTCCTGTTTTTAAATAAAGT
Source organism: Cryptomeria japonica (assembly GCF_030272615.1). Lineage (NCBI taxonomy): Eukaryota > Viridiplantae > Streptophyta > Pinopsida > Cupressales > Cupressaceae > Cryptomeria > Cryptomeria japonica. The sequence continues at coordinate 172,628,281 of NC_081415.1, forward strand.
TCTCCTCCTGTGTGAAGGAAAGAGGAGAGTTAGAATAAGATAGAATCAGAGCAGTAGATATCATGTAAGAATCAATATGATAATAAAAGACAGAATTTGTTGTTAGTTTCCATATCAACAAAACAATATATATCATTCTGTTTTTATGAATAAAGTTCAATGAAGTTCTGAGTTTAGCATCTGCGTAATCAGGAGATGCTTGCTAAGGGGGCCCACTTAGTAGGTATCTGTAGCTAGCTAGTTAGTTGTTCTTTCCTATTAAGCTTCAGTTTGCTTTCATCTTTAAAGTTTTTATACAAACTCAGCTTTATATTGCTCCTGCAGCACAAGGAATCCATCACTGTGCCTATTCTTGCAGCATAAGGCCAGTTCATAGTTTGTGTTTCAGTTGTAGTTATCATGATTTCTGTTTTAATCAAATCATAGTTGAGTTAAAGAGCTTTTCATTACCTTCCTGTAGCTTAGGTAGAATTTCTTTCCAGTATGTATTTCTACTAAGATTTGACCAAAATGAGTTCCTAGTGCATATACTTTGCTGCGCCATTTAAAGTATACGTCCCCTGGTTTGACAAGTAAATGAACGTCTACAGAGAGAGATATTGGTCAGCTTTTGGAAAGCCCAATTCCCAGGGAAGGTTTTACTGTGATTTTCATATCCTTTTGTGGGCATGACCAGGGCCTACCCTTTGGCCTTGTTCACGAGGCCAAAGGCTGGATGACCCACTATTTCTCTCACATAGTTGTTCCATGACTCATCTTTCACCCATTGCTGCATACATATACACAATATATCTATAACAAAAGTGACCCAAGAAAACAGTTATCACTAAAACAATTAAGAGCCAAAGTAAAACCTTTAAATACATATTAGCTTATAGAAATAAATTTCAATACAAAACAAATGTAGTATAGGAAATTCATATATACCTGAGTTGGGTCACTGGGATTATAGTAAAGAAGCGGTGTCCTGCCATCCCTGATACCTAGAGCATAATCAGGATTGGCCTTAGAGTAGACCTTCACGATCTGCCCCTATGGAAGGTTGTGGTGCCTCTGTTGCTAACTGTAATTGTACCTAGATTGAAATCCACACTTTTTCTTCCTATCACCGCATCTTTGGCTCTCATACTGTTGATAATATGCCATGCTTATAGCATAGGAAATAAAACACAGAAAGCAATGAACAATACAAATGAGTGATTGTCTTGTCTTTGTGTTTTGAGGTTTAATGATGTTTATATAGGGCAAGAAAAGGAATATTAGTTCATAAATATGTGTGAGTGGAAGGGAATGGAATGCAACTTTTCTTTCAGCTTTAAATTGGAATTAGTTCTTTGAAGTGATAATAGAGAAAAGGATACAATTCATTAGTTACACACTTATGTGGTTTTCTTTTATCTTTTACATCTGTATGATTGAACCTTTTAGGGTAAGCATGCGGAGAAGAGTTGTCATCCAGAAATAGGTGTCATATACAGATGATTTGTTCCCTGATCTTTATTGTCACCTTTTCGTATTGTAAGTTCTGGATGTAAGTTTTGGCTCATTGTGTAAGGGTTGATGTTTTCGTATTGTCATTTCTTATATTTGTGTTCATTGAAAAAAGTATGAAGTAAAATATTTTTAGATTGTTTTGCAAACATTTTAAAAAATTATGCAGTTTAGAAAGAGAAAGGTGTTTTCTAATGTTGTATTTATTATATTTTGTTATGGATGGCCTATGTTTTGCTCAGAGTGTTCTGATTTATTATGGTATTTGTGAGTCAAAGACAAGATTATGTGAAAAAATAAATCCAATCTTCTAATATTTTTTAATAGAAACATTGTATGGAACTGATCAAATAGAGTGGGGTGTGATATATTTGTAGAGTTTAATTCGATTGTACAATATGTATGGATGTAGGTAGTCATTCTTTAGGGTTTGTGTGGAGTATGTGTTGTTCGTTGTTGCATTGTGTAGTTCTCAAGATACGGCTATGTTTGTCTTTTTAAATTATTCAATATTTTTTTTCAAATAAGCATTCTAGAAAGTATAAAGAGTTGTAAGTAATCAAGGGTTGAAATGAATAAATATATCTATGGCATGATAAATTATGGTTTGGGTTTAATTTTTTAATTTAATTGATCATAGTCGAATTTTATGCAAATCTTGTAAGAGGGATTGGGATTGAATATTATTTATAATGTATATTATTTTAGTTTTTTTCATTTAAGTTTTGTCAAAATATGTTCTTTAAGAATTTTTTAATAGATATCTTTTATAAATGAATCAAATCCAATGTGACCCCATAGAATATAATGATTACATCATATGCATTATATTATTTATGCAAAATCTAAAAGCATACATAACACATTTGAACTATTTTATAATGGTACGTGAAAGTAATTCACTTTCATAGAATGCAATTGTTGTTGAACATGAAAGAAATAGATTTATTGAGAAAACATTTGAACAAAATCGATTTATTGAGAAAACTTAGGAATCTTTAAGCTACCTGCGCCCTAAAGCAAGTGAAGTAGTCTCATGGAAGAAAGATTTTGTAACTTTGAAGGAAAAATAATGACTTATGTAAATTCAATCTCAAACCTCTATGTGTACTTTTAATGTTTGCATGAACCATTTTGTGCATATACTACAATAATTGTAGTTAATTGGATTATATTTCTTTGAATAATTTAATTAAATAATTTGCATATGTTAAACATGCTTTTACATTTCTAAAACATGCCCATTAAGGCAATTGTGCATACCATGTATAATAAAAATCTAGTTTTAATTATTCTATGATGGATGTTAATTCTCTATTCCAAATTTGTAGTTTTTTCATGCCCTAGGAGGATGTTAGAAAAGGTTATAGAGATTGAGTATAAATGCATCAAAACCTCTTCAAAAGCATAAATTTTTGCATGTGTTATAATAAATGGACTCTACGGGACCTAACATTAAAATGTTTTCTCATGTATAAAACAATGTACTAAATGAGACTTTTTAATAAAATGTCTCAAAGAAATATAATCCCATAGAATGCAATATAACGTGATATGCACCAAAAAGGTTTGTCAAAAAAGATATCAAAAATTTCAATTAAATACACATGCTTGTACATTTCACAAACATGTCCACCAAGACACTTGTAATCATAATATCTAATTAAAATCTACTTTTGATTATGGTATGATGGATGTCCACACCCAATTCTTAAGCTTTATCTTTATCATAACCTAGAATAATGCTGACAAATTTTGTGGAGATTTACCTTACATCTAAATCTCCTCAAAACCATGATTTTCTACATATGCTATAGTGATTTCAATTTATTGGGCAATAAATTTTTTAAATATAGTCTAATGACCAATTATCTAGTGTCCCTTAAGGAGGCCTTCTTCAATTTTGACAGTGGATTATTGTCATCTGAACATGGTATCATGAACCAGGAAGCTCTTGAGAAATGCTTAATGTTAATTCCTAAGAATGTTTCTTGTGAGGAGTCCAATCCTCTAGGTTGAAAGATCTCACTTGAGGAGATTAAAGATTCTATTAGTTCACTCACCAATGGTAAGTCCCCAGGGATGGATGGGTTACCTATCAAATTCTATAAGCTGAACTCAGACTGGATATGCTTGGAATTGCTTTCCTTGTATGAAGATGTGTTTGAGCAAGGATCACTTGGAGAAAACATAAATAGAGGTGTCATTAAACTTCTACCTAAGGCCGGGGATAAGACTTTGGTTAAAAACTAGAGGCCTATTACCTTACTGAATATCTCTTACAAGATTGTTGCAAAAGTATTAGCAAGAAGGATTGTTGGATTATTAAATAACTCCATTTCTATCACTCATACTAAGTTCATTAAAGGTAGATATATCCTATAAAATTTGACTATTGGTTGGGAGGCCATGCATTGGGCCAAATCTAACAAGAAGAATGTTACAATGATTCTTCTGGACTTTGAGAAAGCATATGAAGAATTGAGTGGCCCTTCATTAGAGGGATGTTGCCATCTTTTGGATTTCCTTCATATTTCTGTAGATGGATTGATATTCTCTTTAAGGAATCTTCCAGAGTCCTTGAGGTTAATGGTGAAATCTTAGAACCTATCCTCGTTAAGAGGTCTATTGGGCAAGGTTGTTCCATTGCCCTGGCCTTGTTTGTCATTGCTACTTATGCACATTTTTACATTCTAAGAACTCATGTCCTCGCTCCTCCTATCATAGGTCTAACCCTACCTAATTCTAAGGATCTAATCAATGCCCAAATCACTAATGATATTGCTTTAGTTTTGGTTTTAAATGAGGAGAACTTTGATAATGCTGTGAATAGGTTGCATTTTTTCTATTTGGCTTCTGGTGCAAAGGTTGCTCCTCACAAATATACAGTTCTTGGTTGGTCTAATTTTCCTCCAAGTTGGGTTACTTGCAAAGGTTGGCACTGGAGCAAATTGAATTCTATTGTTAGATATATTGGTATTCCTTTTTCTATTAACCCTTCTATTAAATATATGTGGCTTTGGTTATATTCTAAAATTGAGAGGAAGAACTTAAAATGGTAGAATCATCTTCTCACCTTGGCCGGGAGAGTGCAAATTGTGCCAAAGGTTCTTTCCTCTCATCACATTTACTATTCCTCTGCATGGTTGTTTTCTAATTATCAAACCAACAAACTTGAGAAGATCATGAGGGACTTTTTATGGTCTAATGGGCTTGGACATAACAAGAGACATTGTATGATTTGGGATTGGTGTTGTGGGCCAAGGAGTATGGGTGGTTTGGCTATCAATGACCTTAGGGCCCATGACATTTCTCTATCCTCTAAATGGATTATCAAAGCTCTAGATGAAATGAACCATGGAAACTATTGATCAGAAATAATATTGAAAGGTTATTATTAAAAAAGATAAAAAATGGAAGACTATCCCTTTATGTGATACTGTTTTGGGGGACTTTAATATGGAGGTGTTTGGTTCTAATGTTTTTTCTTCACTATGGAAGACATGATCATAGGTAAGGAGATTACTTCCTTCTAAGGGTGTTATAGGTAATTATCCTTCATATGTTGTTATGCACAAATCTATCTGGTGGGGGTGAGTTTAAATAATAAACCTCTTGCTCTAACTCAAAGATGCTCTGCTAAAATTTGGAATGATTTAAGTTATTTCTCTAATTATAAATTTATTGTTTGATAACTGGCTAGGGTCTTGGGCTAAGCTCATTTCTAACTATGGGATTCCTCTTTCATAGAAGAAAATATATTCTCTTATTGTTAAAGCTACTAGTTGTTATTTTCCTAGCAAGGTTTTGGATACTGATTCTTTTTTAAGAAACTAAAATGGTTGGATGGCTCTCCTTTTTTGGATATATCTACTAAGAAGAGATCTACATGATGTTGAAAGATAATTACTCTATCTTCACTTGAGTCAATCAATGTTAGGGTCTTGACTGGCCTAAGTCTAGGTGGCAATTTGTTTTTGAATTTGTTTGGCATTCCCCTCTTGAACCTAATAAATCTTGTTTCAAATGGATTTTACTTCTTACAAAGTTAGCAATAGGTTCTTTTATATCTGTTGTGGGTCGTGAACCTATTAGGTGTGGACTGTACAATGTTTAGGAGTCTTTTGAACACTTTTTTTTAATGTGAGTTTTCCCAAGGTGTGTGGTCCATTTTCCTTGGTTCTTCCATTGTCTAGAACTGTCGGCTTGGTCCTTCTTGGAGTGAAATCCTTACAGGCTTTGGGGAATCCTTTGATCTTAGTTTGAACTGATTCTGGTATCTCTTGTCTTGTGAAATCCTTTGGTTTCTCTGGAAAGAAATAAATAGAGAAGTATTTTGAAACAAGAGGAGGAGGCTTACTAGTTTTAATATTAAACTCATACACTTTGATATTATGTCTCATGTTACTGTTGTTTTGGATATCTCAAAAGATAGGTTCACGATCTTGGTTTGGGTGGGTGTTCTTCAGATTTGCAAGGCGGATATCCAGTCTGTTCAATATTTTAAGAAGCAAATGGACATGTTACACCCAAAGGGAATTGATGCATTGGTATAGTATATTCAGAGACTCAAGATTGAAGATACAGATGTTCCTTCTCATAAGACTAGGGAGAATGTTGTTGGTGCTTGGTGATTAGTATATTGGACTATATGTATATTGACACAGGAGGAAATGTGCTCTAAGATTTGGAAATGGTTTAGGATTCTTTTTTGTATAAAAAATCTTCTATATTGTATATGATGTAAAGCTAAGCAATCTGACATAGGGAATTTTGGAATTACGTGTAATGATAGTCTAGTGATAGGGAGACAAATGGACCAAACTCAAACTTAACAATACAATGAGGAGGGATGATAGAAGGTTAGTCTTCTTTGAGGTTGGTGGGATTTTGTTCTCAATGTTCTTCCCAAATCAATCCCTAGGCACAAATGGGATTCTTCTAAACCTTTCTCCTATCTCCTCCTCTCTATTCAACACTGCTTGCACCCTATTGTATTGGACATCACTCCTCCTTACCTTCCATGCTAAGGCATTCAAGTCTGAAATGAGGTCCTCTTGAGTGTCACCAAAAATGAACAAGTTTGGTTGCCCAACTGGCTGAATCTCCTCTCTTCCCGGAATGGGCAACTGTTGGAGAACCATGGTTTACCTAATCTTATTTGCTCCTTTAAGGATTTCAATCATATTAATATGTTGATTGAGCATCTGGACAGGTCTATAAGGTATGATGATTGTCCTTCACTTCTCAAGAATGGAAATTTCTCAATTGGATGCAAAGAATGTAGGGTTACTCAAAGCAACTTTCTAGGTGCAAAAGCTCAATTTTACACTTTTTGACCATTACATTGCATTTCACTACATTTTATGGCTCACATGACCATGTTACATCATTTAAAGACCTTATAGGTCTTGTTTGTCTTCATTTTTCATCAAATCCTCCATAGGGCCTATCAGTGACCCTGCTCCACCTTGTCTTCCTGGGTGCTCCTGCACCATCTAGATAGTGATTGTATGATACTAGACTGAATACATCCTTGGACTGGATGTGATGTGTATGATTATGAACAATCTTAATATAAAAAATATAGTCTAATAAAAAAAATAGTACACTTAATGAGGTTTTGATGTTTTCTAATAAAATGCCTCATAGAAATGTAGTTTCATGGAATGAAATGGTCATAGGATATGCACAAAATGGGGCTATCCAAAAGACTTTGAAATATTTGAAAGAAATATAATTAGCAAGTGTGAAGTTAATTTTCGCACTCCTTTCTAGCATCATTCCAAACTATAACAAACCTAGAGCTTTATAACAAGGCATGGACATCCATCTATATTTCTATCACACATTGTGGTTGCAAGTTCTCTGGGAAAATTTATATAAAAAGTAATAGCATACACAAGGAATTCAAACTATTTGATAAATTCCAAAAAAAGAGACAATAATTCTATCAATTTATCCTTTATAGCATTGGTGATGAAATAGGGCAGACAACTAAGAGAGGGGGGTTGAATCAATTGTCACCAAATTTTTTAGTAACCTACTTTAATCTAAGATCTGATAATCAATAGTGAAAGCATAAATCAACAAAACAACATGAAAACACATAACACCGAGATTTTTGATGTGGAAAACCTGGTCAAGGGAAAAACCATAGTGGGAACCTACCCACAATATGATGATACCCTATTATAAGTATATAAAATATTAAAATGGGGAATGCACATGCATTTAGGCACACTACCTAGAGCTCACATCTCAAAAAGAAAAAAGGGCAAAAACCCTGGGAAGACTCACTTTCTTACAAACATATTTGGATCACTTTTATAAAATCATAAACTCAGAAATAGCATCCTTAAAACTTGGTTATAGTTCTGGTTAAGCACATAACATCTCTAACACTTCTCCACACTTCAGCTCTACTTCCAAATGACTAAAACATTATTCGCAAACCACACACATTCTCGGCACCATAATTACATAAATATTACATTTATTTTTACATGACTTCAACCTATGATCAATATCATCAAGGTCGGCTCAACACATATCTACTAATTACAAAAATGTAACCATAAACACTACAATATCACATGCGGACCAAAACAATGTCGGTTAAGACATAGCATAAACCTAAATCACCACCTCAAATATGAAACACCTCCAAGAATTATGCATTAAACATCTACAACACACTACAATCACCATGTAGACCAAGAACATGAGGAAAACCATCGGACCAAGAAAAATCATCAATAACATGCTCCTCGATCAATACAGACAACCAACATGAATAGCACACGATCTAGAAACATCCACAAGCATCATGAATTACCAGAACAACATCCGCACCAACTCAAATTACTAGAATTATTATCATAGAAAACTTCATGAACAATAACCGAACTGATTGTTAACCTATAAAAATAACATGTGAAGCTCCAAACCACAAACCACTTGAGTTAAGGACACACACCATCATCCCAAACATAATTCCAAATCTACAAACCAAGATATTACAATGTAGAGCAATGGAAATCAAAATAATGAACACTGGCAATATTGAACAATAGAAAAAATGGCCAGAACATATATACTCAGAACTCACTCAAATCTTCATGCAGAACTTTTGACACTTTCACTGAATCAACTAGAGATATCATTCTACAAACCCTTTAATCCAAAGATATTGATCATTAATATACAACATAAACCAACTAACTAAATTCCACTGCATCACTGCACTAGATAGATAAAATATGTTGACATCAATGACAACACATTTCTCAAAGATCATTAGAGCACATATTTGCAACATACCAACAACAATATCCAACAATCTCCCCCTTTGGCATTGATGGCAACATATGATATGAAAAATAATCAATTTCAAAGAAATTAACAACTCTCTTAGATAATTCTCTTCCACTATACAAATATTCTCTCCCCCTGAAATTGTTGCACATTTTTTCACATGAATCTCTCCCCCTTTGAAATTAATGACAAAGACACACATTTACTAATGCAGAATCTCACAAATTTGAACATCTGACTACTCCCCCTGAGTAGCAACCACCTCATCAATTTGGAACACAAAATATGACTATGAAATGCACCGGACTTATGCATACCAATGCACCTTATTTTTTATCAAGAGGGGCAATCACCCCTAGCTTCTCTCTAAGATACTGAAAAGTATCCTTAGGCAAAGGCTTCATGAAAATATTTGCAATTTGTTCCTTTGTGGATACATAATCCAACCTGGTTTCTTTCTCATTTACTTTCTCTCTCAAAAAACAAAATCTGATAGATATATTGTTAGTCTTTGAATACAACATGATATTCTTAGAAATGTTAATAACACTTGAATTATTAAAATAAATGCCAATAGGCTCATCATACACTACTATGATATCCTTTACTATCTTCTTCATCCACGCAACCTCAGTACAATTGTCACTAGAAACAATATATTTGTCCTTTGTAGTAGATAAAGAAATGGAATTATGTTTTTTACTCAACCATGAAACCAATCTCTTACCCAAGAAAAATGCACCACCACTAGTACTCTTTCAGTCATCAACATCTTCTTCCTAATCAACATCAATAAAGGCACTAAAAGTACAATAATTATCTTTAGGATACCATAAACCAAAATTGTCAATTCCTTTCAGATATCTAAAGATTCTTTTACTAGAAACAACATGAGTTTCCTTGAGATTGGCATGAAATCTAGCAACAAGACAAACAACATTCATGATATTCGGTCTAGTTTGAGTCAAATAAAACAATCCACCAATCATACATCTGTACCTGGTTTGATTTACTTTAGGGGAATCATCATCCTTAGTCAACTTACATCTGGGCATCATAGGGGTACCAAATAGCTTGGAATCATCTAATCCAAACTTCTTCAACAATTCCTTCACACACTTTGATTGAGATATGAAGATACCTTTTTTAGATTGAGTAATTTGTAATCCCAAAAATAATTTCATCCCACCAATCATATACATCTCAAATTCATTATGCATTTAATCAGCAAACTTCTTGGATAAACTATCATTCCCTCCAAAAACAATGTCATCAATAAAAACTTCAAAAATCAAAATTTTATCATTATTAATCCCAAAATATAGATTACTATCAATAGTACTCTCTATTTAATCCAAAATTCAACTGACACTTATCCAATCTTGCATACCAAGCTCTGGGGGATTTCTTCAATCCATACAATGCTTTCTTCAATCAACAAACCATATCTTTTTCATCAATCAACTGAAATCCATCCGGTTGCTCAATGTACACTTCCTCTTCCAACTCACCATTTAGAAATGTTGACTTGATATCCATCTGATATACCTTGAAATCCCTATAAGCAGCATAAGCAAGAAATATTCTTACAGCTTCAATTCTTGCCACCGGAGCAAAAGTCTCCTCAAAGTCAATTCCTTCCATTTGTGAATATCCTTTCCAAAAAAGTCTTGCTTTATTCCTAACAACTTCACCTTCCTCATTCAATTTATTTTATAAAACCCATTTAGTTCCAATTACATTTTTGTCTTTCAGTCTGGGTACCAAAATCCATTTATTATTCTTTTCAGTTTGATTCAATTCTTCTTCCATTGCTTTTATACAATGCTCATCTTTACATTCTTCACTCATATTCATAGATTTAATCTTAGAAATCAAACAATACTCAACTTTATCTTCTGCAATTCTTCCCCTAGTCTAAACGTCTTTATTTTTATCTCCTATAATCTAATTTTCTAAATAATTCAATCTAACATATCTGGGAATCTTAGGATTTTCTTGAATTTTAAACTCTTGTGTTCTTTCTTCTACACTTGCACTATTACCTTCTCCTTGAGTTACTAGATTCACCAAAGCAATTTGAACTTGGTTCAGGATCTAAACTTTCTATCCTTTATCATAACTATCATCCTAATGATCAGAATCATATCCAGAGCATCTGGGCTGATAATCAATACCTTAATCAACTTTGACATTATCACTCTAAACTATCTTCCTCAATCTCTTATTATAGCACCGATAGGACTTTCTTTTAGTAGAATAACCAAGAAATATTCTTTCATCACATCTAGCATCTAACTTTCCTAAATCTTCATCCCTTTTGATATAGCATTCAGTTCCAAAAATTCTGAAATATCTAATAGTAGGAGTATTACTAAACTATAATTCATAAGGATTCTTAAAGGTATCACCTTTTATATGCACCCAGTTAAGAGTGTAAACATCAATACTCATAGCTTCTCTCCAATAGATATGTGAGACATTTCCTTCAATCATCATTGTCCTAGCAGCTTCCTAAATGGTTTTGTTCTTCCTTTCCACAACTCCATTTTTTTAAGGGTTTCTTAGAGCAGATAACTATCTCTTTATCCCATGCTCTTCATAGAATGTATTGAACTCACCAGAGACAAATTCACCACCTCTGTCAGATCTCAAACACTCCAGCTTCAATCTTATCTTTGTCTCAACCATAGCTTTCAAAATCTTTAATTTTTCTAAAGCTTTAGACTTTTCCCTTAAGAGAGTAACCCACATCATCCTTGAATAATCATAAATCAGGAACATGAAATATATATCTCCTTGCAATCTGCTGACTCTAGAGGGACCACATAAATTAGTATGCATAAGATCAAGCAATACCTTAGAAAAATGCTTTTTATTTTTCAAAGAACCTCTGGTTTGCTTCCCCAATTAACATTCTTTGAATATAGAGTTGGTAGGGTTCATCAATTTAGGAAGATCTCTTACTTCCTGAGTAGAACTTATCTTAATCATGTTGTCAAAATTTACATGACACATCCTTCTATACCACAACCAACTTTCATCAATCTGAGCAATCAAACAACTTTTACCAGCAACATTCAAGTGAAAGATATTACCTTTTGTCTTTGTACCTGATGCAATCTCATTTCTGGAACTGCTCAAGATTCTACACTTCCCATTCTTCAATTGAAGATCATATCCCTTGTCAACCATCTGTCCAATACTTAGGATGTTATGCTTTAAGACTTTTGGGTAAAAGAACAAGGTTGTGTCACACTTTGTTAAAGGAACCGACCAACACAACAAAAACTATTTAACTTCAACTGCATAAAAGTGGCATTTCTAAATTGAATTTTGAAATGATATAAACTGATCAAATGTAGAAATATGAATGAAATTTATCTGTATTATTTTTTTTTTAAATTAAGAAAAATTTGATATTTATTTTATAAATTCAAATAAAGATTTATCATTGCTAAAAAATGTTAAAAATCAGGGGTTCTAGTCGATGTCACCAAAAGAAAAGAAAATGGACTTATTTTTTTCTAATTCTTTTTTCCAAATAGAGAACATATATATGCAGTGTTAAAAATAAAATTAAATTGATGTATATTTTTCTCAGTGTAATATTTTGAAGTCCAACATAGCTAAATTTGACAGTTTTCATTTGATGTCTTCTTTTGACTACTAAATTTATCATTAATCAAAAAATAAAATACCCTTTTCGAGAAAATTCTCTCATCTAGTGAAAAATATATTTTTTTAATTTTTTTTAATATCGTTTAATTTTTATTTATTTTCTAATCAACCTTTTTTTTTACTTTAAAAAGATACTCGCAATGTTTAATTAATAAAAAATATTAAAATTAATCAAAATACTAAAAAAATTATATGTCTAGATTCATGACTTCAAGCTCTACAAAAGGGTATTTTTTAATTTTTGTAAAAAAATATTTTCTTAAAGAAAAATTGAGCAAAAGTGAAAAGTTTCAAAATACAGAGTTTTTCACCTTTTTTGTGCCACATCACATGACACATAGGCTAGTCCGGTTAGACTGTGTTCAGTTGCACTGAGTCCGACCAAACTTAGCCTAGCTAAACTACCCTTATTTCAAACTATAAAAAAAGATTTGAATTTTTTTTAATGGACTCATTTAAACTAAGGACGTCCGAACTGAGTTCGGTCAGACTCCCAATGCCATTTTGGTGCCACACGGCCTGGGCGTAGCCTTGTCAAACTACCCTCATTTGGCTCAAAATGTGACACATCTCCATGCTTATACCCTTCTACATACAATACATCATTAGTATTGTGCTTACCATCAAGAGAAATAGAACCTCTAGCATGGATTATACCAGCTTTGTCATCACCAAACCTAACAACAACACCATCATACTTTTCAAGCACAAATTTTTCTCATCACTTGTCATATGATGAGAGCATCCACTATCAATCACCCATTCATCTTTTTCTTCATCTTGTGTAGCCAAAGATCTTTCCTCATTAAAATGCAGCTACTAGAATTACTAGTTTTTTACAACAAACTACATTTTTTAAGAGTGGTGTGCCTCCCAAAATGCATAACTTTTTTCTATTAGTGATAAAAACTAAATTCTTTCAAATTTTGGTTTGGTTTGATAATATCTAGGGCTTACATTTGGTTTGATAGTGATATGTTCAATATTTTGTATTTTATAAAGTTTTGAAGTCCGACCAATCGTAATTCAAACATAGGTTTCAGTTTGAACACATAACTTGTTCTATATATATCAAAATTCAATTTTATTTTTTTTGTTAGAAAGAATACATCAATACCTGGGGCTTAGATATTTTTCAAAAAAAATTTCAATTAGTTTCTTATTTTTCCAATGCATTGAACAGAGAAGTTCATGTTTGGTGAAAAAACAATTTTCCATAAAATTAAAAAACAAGAACATAATAAATTTAAAATATAACAAAATTATACTTGTTAGAAAGCTTTCTCTAAGTACTACCATCTAATATTTTTGGGTTATCAAGATTATTTCATTCATGCTTTGAACTAGAGCTCTGAAGTCATAAATTCTTCAAAACTCTGAAAATTTTTCGGAGAAACCTCTAACATCACGGTTCGAATGAACAGTACTTCGATCGAATTGGGTTCGCTCAAACTATAAAGGGTTCGAGTGAACCCCCATTCACTTGAACCCATAGGCTTAATTTTGGCCCGTACGAGTATTTTGGCGGGTTCTCTTGAACCAAAAAATAACCTGTGGTTCGAGCAAACCCACAACCGCAAGCCGGTTCACTTGAACTCGGAGGGGTAGTTCAATCGAACAGGCCTATTTCACTCAAACCCCTCAAAAAATAAACTCCCCACTTTCACCAAATTCCTTCGTTGGCGAAAGTGGGAACCGGCTTTGTGAGTTCACCCCAAGCCTAGAGCTTTATAACAAGGCATGGACATCCATCTATATTTTTGTCACACATTGTGGTTGCAAGTTCCCTAGAAAAATTTATACTAAAAGTAATAGTATACACAAGGAGTTCAAACTATTTGATAAATTCCTAAAAAAGAGACACAATAATGGTGTCAATTTATCCTTTATAACATTGGTGATGAAAATAGGGTAGACAACTAATAGAGGGAGGGGTGAATCAGTTGTCACCAAATTTTTATACAACTTATTTTAATCCCAGATCTGATAATCAACAGTGAAAGCATAAATCAATATCACAACATGAAAACACATAACACCAATATTTTTGACGTGGAAAAACTGGTCAAGGGAAAAACCACGGTGGGAACCTACCCACAATATGATGATACCCTATTAGAAGTATTTGAAATTTACAATGGGGAATGCACATGCATTCAGGAACACTTCCTAGAGCTCACAGCTCAAAACAAACAAAGGGCAACAACCTTGGGCAGAATCGCTTCACTTCCTTACAAACATATTCGGATCACTTCCAGAAAATCATGAACTAAGAAATAGCATCCTCAATGCCTGGTTATAGTTCTGGTTAAGCACATAACATCTCTTACACTTCTCCACACTTCTACTATGCTTCCAAATGATTAAAAAATTATTTGCAAAACTTATTTGCAAAACATACAAATCCTTGGCACCATAATTGCATAGATATTACATTTATTTATAGATGACTTCAACCTTGGATCAATATCATTAAGGTTAGCTCAACACATATCTACTAATTACAAAAATATAACCATACATGCTACAATATCACATGCAGACCAAAAAAATGTTGGTGAGGACATAACATGGACCTAAATCACCACCTCAAATATGAAACAGCTCCAAGAATTATGCATCGAACATATGCAACACAATACAATCACCATGTCGACCAAGAACATGAAGAACACCACCAGACCAAGAAAAATAATCAATAACATGCTCACCAATCAATGTGAACCACCAAGACGAATAGCGCATGATCTAGAAACATCCACAAGCATCATGAATTACCAGAGCAACATCCGTACCAACACAAATTACTAGAATCATTGTTATACCAAACTTCATGAACAATAACTGAACTAACTGTCAACCTGGAAAAATCACACGTGGAGCTCCAAACCACAAACCACTTGATTTAAGGACACACACCATTATCCCAAACATTACCCCAAACAATATATTACAATGCAGAGCAATGCAAATTAAAATACTGAACACTGGCAATACTGAACAACAGAAAAACTGGCCAAAACATAAATACTCATAACTCATGCTCAAATCTTCATGTAGACCTTTGACACTTCCACTGAATCAACTAGAGATATCATTCTACAAACCCTTTAATCCAGAGACATTGATCATCAATATACAACATAAACCAACTAACTAAACTCCACTGCATCACTGCACTAGGCAGAGAAAATATGTTGACATCAATGACAACACATTTCTCAGATATCATTAGAGCACATATTTGCATCATACCAACAATAATATCCAACAATTTCCCCCTTTGGAATTAATGGCAACATATGAAGTGAAAAACAATCAGTGTCAAATAAATCAACAACTCTCTTAGATAACCCTCTTCCACTATACAAATATTCTCTCCCCCTGAAATCATAACACAATTTTTTACATGAATCTCTCCCCCATTGACATCAATGATAAAGACACATATTTGCAAACACAAAATCTCACAAATTTGAACATCTGACTACTCCCCCTGAGTAGCAGCCACCTCATCAATCTGGATCACAAAATATGACTGTGAAATGCATCGGACTTATGCATACCAATACACCTTAGTTTTGATCAGCAAGGGCAATCACCCCTAGCTTGATAGTTCTAATACTAAATGTAAGTACATATCCAATAGCCAACAACATGAGAGGGAGGGGGGGGGGGAGTCATATAAACTTAATCTTCTATAAAAACATTAGATTCAACCTCAGTAACATATACTTCAGTAATATAACCAAAACTGCTAAACATACAAACTCAAAAGTATATAAACATCATAAACCTCATAACACTAGATTTAATGTGGAAACCCAAATAGGGAAAAACCACTATGAGATTTTGGACCCACTAAGAAATATACTCTTCTATAGTATGCTCGGTTAAAAGCAAATCATGTTAAAGATTACAAATGCATTGCTAGATGTGACCCGGTTAAGGGATTTCCCTCAGATCTGTTAGGATCTTCACCTTGTTAGAAGTGACCTTGTTAAAGGATTTCAAACACTCAATCAGAATGTCACCTTGCTAGAAGGTTTTACAAATAAGATTGTTAAGTCCACCCGATTAAGATATTTTCTATCACTTTCACAAAATAATAGTAATAAAAATCTATTTGCAACTTCACATCTAAAACGCAAAGCAGATTCTTATTTGTTCAATACAATCTAGACATAGAACTAATCTTGTCCATCTGTTGGGCTTCTATACTCTATTATTCAAATAGGTCTTCAAGCTTCTATGCTCGGTAATCACTATGTAGCATCCCTATGCATACACTTGCCTGCATACATTGTTTATCAACATTTCCCTATTTATAAACAATTAGCTAACCGCTTAGTCTCCTTGATCACATTTTCCATGATCAATCATAGCCATCAAATCATCAATCTTGTCCAGGTTCAATGCATCTTTCGATCTGAAAACGTTTTACCCCACCTAGGAACTTGCACATATTTCTTGGAACTTGTGCCAGGGTATTGTGGTTCAATCTGCGTTGTAGATCTTCATGCTGACTTTCCTTTGCCATAGATTCATTAACAAACTATATTTATGACATACCAATCATTTAATCAGTTCCAGCTCATCAGCTTCCTTCATTAAATAATGCATGTAACCATTTAATGCATTCTGTTATAGCTCGGTTATGACTCAATTATAACTCGTTAAATACTAAACTTCACTCGGTAGACATGCTGCCTTCATTAACCAATAGCGATAACCTTAGGGTTTACCAACTAGGTTCCTTAGGGTTTACTGACTAGGTTCTTTGCTTGGTAACTTAGTATAGTATTAACCTTACAATTTACAACATATGTATGATGTTAAAACAATCTAAACATCATGATCTCATCATTGTCTGACTCAGTAATAGTTGCCCATTGAATACCTTATTCATCCTCTTATTCATCATAATCTTTCCTGTGTCTTTTACCAACATCTTTATATTCTTCAAATCATACTTCTCAAGATATGGCAACATCATACTAAATTAGAAAATCAATTTCTTGACATCAATGACAAAATAATAATATCAAGATAGTAAACATCCTTAATCACTTATATCCATAATCATCAACAACCTTCTCAATACCCTTATTGAAATGCCAACAATCTTTCATTGTCTGTTATGACGCTATATTGCCAACAATCTACCCCTTTGGCATTGATGGCAAAACCAATTGATTTGACCTTAAAAGATTCAGATTGCTGTGATTCTGAAATGCTGAAATGCTCTCCCCCATACATTAGACTTCTCCTCTTTTCTTCAGTCTTCTCAATCTGTCATCTCTGTTTTCTCCCCCTTATATTAGTCTTCTCCCCCTTTGACAACAATGCCAAAAAGTAAAGGACTAAAACATAATTTCTTCCCATATGAAGTGAATTCCTACTGTAATGTGTCAATTTAGTCTCGATCAGAGCATTTTGTCTTCAATTCTTGTTCCCTATAATGTTTCCTGTAATATTTCCTGTACACCTTTAGAAAACATCCTAAAGTGTGTAAATCAGCATCAACTCCTATAAGATATTCAATAGAGTCATCGGATTGATGCTTTCACCGAACTCGGTCAATGAGTAGAAGATAGGGGTAGGACCCCTAACTTACTTCTGAGATATTCAAAAGTGTCCCTTGGTAGTGGCTTGGTGAAGATATTTTCTATTTGTTCCTTTGTGCTAACATACTCCAACACCACTTTCTTCTCTTGAGCTTCTTCTCTATGATAATGATATTTGATAGAGATGTTCTTTGTCTTAGAGTGCATAACATGATTCTTTGAAATATTAATGGCACTAGTATTGTCACAGAATATGGCTACTGGCTCAATAACTTTCTCATTTATACCTTCCAACAGTTGTTTGATCCATGCAATGTTGGTACAATTCAATGCTGCAGCAACGTATTCAGCTTCTACTATTGACTGTGAAACACATCCTTGTTTCTTTGTAAGCCAACTCACTAGTCTTTCTCCTAAAAAGAAAGCTCCTCCACTTGTGCTTTTTCTGTCATCAATGTTGCCTGCCCAATCAGCATCAGTATAAACTTTTAAATCAAAATCATTTCCTTTCTGATATACTAAGCCATAATCCTTTGTGCATTTCAAGTATCTAAAAATTCTTTTGATTGATGTCATGTGTGTTTCCTTAGGATCTGCAGAGAATCTTGCAACTATACCTACTCCATGTACTATGTCTGGTCTATTGTGAACAACATATTGTAGCTTTCCAATCATGGATCGGTAAAGTGTCTCATCAACAGATGCAGATTCATCATTCTTTGATAATTTACAGTTGGTAGTCATAGGAGTACTTACTAGTTTTGAATCCTCCATTCCAAATTTCTTCAAGATTTCCTTTATGTACTTGGATTGAGTAATGAAAATCTCATTTTTCATTTGCAGTATCTGTAAACCTATAAAATACTTTATCTCACCGATTAATGACATCTCAAATTCTTTTCTCATCTCATTTCCAAAGTTCTTGCATAAAGAGTCATTTCCACAAAATATAATATCATCAACAAATATGGCTGAGATCAGTATTCCATTTTCATCATTCTTCATGTACATATTGTTGTTCTCCCTTGTCCTTATAAAATCAATCTTAATCAAATAAGAGTGCAATCTTTCATACCATGCTCTAGGTGCTTGTTTCAAACCATATAAAGCTTTGTTCAATTTACATACCTGATCTTTATTATTGTCTTCAACAAATCCTTTAGGTTGTTCAATAAAAACTTCTTCTTCTAATATTCCATTGAGAAATGCAGATTTGACATCCGTTTGATATACCTTGAAATTTTTGAAAGCAGCATATGCCAACAATGTTCTTACTCCTTCAAGTCTAGCAACAGGTGCAAAAGTTTCACCATAATCAATTCCTTCTTCTTGAGCATAACCTTTGCAAACTAGTTTTTCTTTTTTTTGAATGACCTCTCCTTTTTCATTTAGCTTGTTTCTGAAAATCCACTTTGTACCGATTACATTTTTGTCCTTTGGTCTTGGGATTAGTGTCCATGCGTCATTCTTCTTGATTTTATCAATCTCTTCTGTCATAGCATTTATCCAATCTTCACTGTTAAATGCCTCTTTCACTATTCTCGGTTCAAATTCAGATATCAAATATGTGTTCTATCTTAGTTTGTTCCTTGTCATCACTGGATCATCCTTATCTCCTATAATCTGACATACTTAACTAATACAGGCTCGGTGGGCTCTGTATGATCTTCTTCATCACTCGATAACTGGATATTCTCTTCATTTTCTTCAATAGTATTCTCGGTAAGACTTCTTGGTTGAACATAGACAAATTCATCATAGTCTTCTGGTTCCTTGGAATTTCCTTCATCCTTTCTTTCTGCAAATCTAGCAATTTTCACATTTGCACTTTCTACTATTTTGTTAGATGATTTGATTAGACATTTAAATGCTTTGCTTCTAGAAGAATAACCTAGAAATGTTTCTTCTTCACTTTTCTGATCAAACTTACCATTTCTATCATCTTTGTGAACATAGAATCTACTTCCAAAGATTTTAAAATAACTTACATTGGGTTTCTTATCATACCAGATTTCATATGGTGTCTTCAAAGTACCTTTCTTCAATTGTACTTGGTTCAAGTTGTAAACTGCTATGCTTATTGCTTCTCTCCAAAATGTTTGTGGCACCTTCTTTTCAATCATCAGTGTTCTAGCACAACCCACAATAGATCTGTTTCTTCTCTCAGCTATTCCATTCTTCTATGGATTTCTTAGTGCAGAGACTTGTCTTTTAAAACCATGATCATTGCAGAATAAGTTGAATTCATCAGATGTGAACTCTCCTCCTCTATCTGATCTAAGACATTTCAATTGTCTTCCTGTTTCATTTTCAACTCTTGCCTTGTACCATTTAAACATTTGAAAAGCTTCTGATTTATCTTTTAAAAACATTACTGACATCATCCTTGAATAGTCATCCACAAATAATATGAAATATTTATCACCATAATAACTTTGAACTTTCATAGGACCACAAAGATCAATGTGCACTAGATCTAAAATTCCCTTAGAAGTGTAAGACTTACTTGTAAAGCTTGATCTTGTCATCTTACCCATCTGGCATCCTCAGCACATATCATTATCAGGTTTTTCAAGACTCAGTAGACGTCTTACTTGGTGCTTCTTGCTTATTTTGATCAGATTATCAAAATTTACATGACAAAACCTTTTATGCCATAACCAGGTATCATCTATCTTTGCATACAAACACTTGTTACGAGTTGAGTCAAGGTGAAATGTGTTACCTTTTGTTTGTGTCTAGGTAGCAGCTAACTTTCCATTCTTGTCATGAACTTTGACAATTCCTTTTTGAAATTCTATTTGGTAACCTGTGTTGTTTAGCTGTGCTACACTCAACAAATTGTATTTCAAACTTTCAACCCAATAAACATCATTGCATCTTGCATTTTCAAGAAGTGTTATAGATCCTTTACCTTTCACCGGACATGGTGCATCATTACCAAATCTAACATAGCCTCCATCATAATCTTCTAATATAAAAAACTTGTGTTTATCTCCTGTCATATGATGTGAACATCCACTATCTATGATCCAAGAATCATTAGTGTTTATGTGAGATATTAGGGCTTTTTCTTCATACCTTTCTTCATCCGATCCATCTTTGATAGCCACATAAACTACTTCCTTTGTATCTATTTCATCTGATTTATCATCATTGAATTCCTCATCAGCTATTAAGCATGTCTTTCTATCTCTTCTTCAGAAGTCTCAGTGTCTTCTGTAATGATTATCTTTTTTTTTGTCATCTCGGTAATCTCTTTTTAGTAGAATCTTCATCAGGATATTTAGAAGCTATATGTCCTATCTTATCACAATTGAAATATTTCAAAGGTAGTTTTCCTTTATACTTACATTTGCCTCACGGTAACCTTTTGGCTAATAGTGCTTCAAACTCTTCATGCTTTCTGATTTCCTCATACAGTTTGTGTACTTCTTCCATGTTCTTACGAAATCTTTAACTTGCTCCACTGTGATCACCTTCAGAGTACTTATACTTTCTTTCATTGAAATCATTAGATTCATCAAGATGAAAATAACTAAATGCAGATTCAACTTTATTTACCGAAGATCCACTATTATCAAAGTTAGTTAATTCAAATGCATTTAGCTTACCAATAGTAGCATCTAAAGAAATTGACATATTAGGTACAGACCTCAATTCATTGATTGCAGAGACTCGGATTGCATAAGCCGGTAGAAGGGTTCTTAACAACTTACTTGTTATATCCTTTTCTTCAATAGTTCCACCTGCTCCTTTGATTTCATTGACAATCTCCTTTAGTCTTGTACTATACTGAGTTATGTTCTCACCTTCATTCATCCTCATAGATTCAAGTTGTCCTCTTAGACTATCTACTTTTGCTCTTTGAACATGTTGATCTCCTCCATATATTGATATGAGCTTATCCCACATTGTCTTTGCATCATTATAGCCTTCTAGATTATTAAACTCTGAATCGGTCAATGCAGATGTTATTTAAATCATTGCTTGGATATGTTCTTGCTTTGCCTTTATCTCTTCCATAGTTAATGGATAGGTTCTTGGTGTAACAAAATCATTCTGTAGATAGTATACAACATTTTCTCCAACTCCTGATAGATGCAGCTTCATCCTTTTTTGCCATGTAGAGAAACTTGACTTGTTCAACTTCAGTGCATCCCTCTTAAACATCTTTGGATCTTTAACTCAAGTGCCTTTAAACTTTTCTTCTAGAGTCCAATGCTCTGATACCAATTGATAGTTCTGATACTAAATGTAAGTACAGATCCAATAGCCAACAAGATGAGAGGGGGGGGTGAATCATATAAACTTAATTTTCTATAAAAACATCAGATTCAACCTCGGTAACATGTACTTCAGTAATATAACCAAAACTATTAAACATACAAACTCAAAAGCATATAAACATCATAAACCTCATAACACCAGATTTAACGTGGAAACCCAAATAGGGAAAAACCATTGTGGGATTTCAGACCCACTAAGAAATATACTTTTCTAGAGTATGCTCGATTAAAAGCAAATCCTGTTAAAGATTACAAACACATTGCTAGATGTGACCCGGTTAAGGGATTTCCCTCAGATCTGTTAGGATCTTCACCTTGTTAGAAGTGACCTTGTTAAAGGATTTCAAACACTCAATCAGAATGTCACCTTGCTAGAGGGTTTTACAAATAAGATTGTTAAGTCCACTCGGTTAAGAGATTTTCTATCACTTTCACAAAATAATAGTAATAAAAATCTATCTACAACTTCACATCTAAAATGCTAAAGCAGATTCTTATTTTTTCAATACAATCTAGACATAGAACTAATCTTGTCCATCTGCTGGGCTTCTATACTCTATTATTCAAACAAGTCTTCAAGATTTTGTGCTCAGTAATCACTATGTAGCATCCCTGTGCATACGCTTGCCCACATACATTTTTTATCAACAGTTCCCTATTTATAAACAATTAGCTAACCGCTTAGTCTCCTTGATCACATTTCCCATGATCAATCATAGCCATCAGATCATCAATCTTGTCCAGGTTCAATGCATCTTTCAATCTGAAAATGTTTCACCCTGCCTAGGAACTTGCACATATTTCTTGGAACTTGTGCCAGGGTATTGCAGTTCAATCTACGTTGTAGATCTTCATGCCAACTTTCCTTTTCCATAGATTCATTAACAAACTATATTTACGGCATACCAATCATTTAATCAGTTCCGGCTCATCAGCTTCCTTCATTAAATAACGCATGTAACCATTTAATGCATTCTATTATAGCTCGGTTACAACTCGATTATAACTCGATAAATACTAAAATTCACTTGGTAGACATTCCACCTTCATTAACGGATAGAGATAACCTTAGGGTTTACCACTAGGTTCCTTAGGGTTTACCGACTAGGTTCTTTGCTTGGTAACATAGTATAGTATTAACCTTACAATTTACAACATATGTATGATGTTAAAACAATCTAAACATCATGATCTCATCATTGTCTGGCTCGGTAATAGTTTCCCATTGAATACCTTATTCATCCTCGTATTCATCATAATCTTTCCTGTGTCTTTTACCGACATCTTATATTCTTCAAATCATACTTCTCAAGATATGGCAACATCATACTGAATTAGAAAATCAATTTCTTGACATCAATGATAAAATAATAATATCAAGATAGTAAACATCCTTAATCAGTTATATCCATAATCATCAACAACCTTCTCAATATCCTTATTGAAATGCCAACAATCTTTCATTGTCTGTTATAATGCTATATTGCCAACATAGCTTCTCTCTAAGATACTCAAAAGTATCCTTAAGCAAAGGCTTCATGAAAATATTTTCAATTTTTTCCTTAGTGGATACATATTCCAACTCAGTTTCTTTCTCATTTACCTTCTCTCTCAAAAAATGGAATTTGATAGATATATGATTAGTCTTTGAATACAACACTAGATTCTTAGAAATGTTAATAGCACTTGAATTATAACAATAAATGGCAATAGACTCATCATACACTACTATGATATCCTTCGCTATCTGCTTCATCCACACAACCTAAGTACAATTATCAGTAGCAACAATATATTCTGCCTTTGCAGTAGATAAATAAATGAAATTATGATTTTTACTCAACCTTGAAACCAATCTCTTACCCAAGAAAAATACACCACCACTAGTACTCTTCTGATCATCAACATCTCCTGCCTAATCAGCATTGATAAAGGTACTCAAAGTAAAATCATTATCTTTAGGATACCATAAAATAAAATCAATAGTTCCTTTCAGATATCTAAAGATTCTTTTAACAACAACAACTTGAGTTTCCTTAGGATTAGCATGAAATTTAGCAATAAGAAAAACAACATTCATGATATCCAGTCTAGTTTGAGTCAAATATAACAATCCACCAATCATAGATTTGTACCTGGTTTGATTGCTTTAGGGGAATCCTCATCCTTACTCAACTTACATCCGGTCACCATAGGGGTACCAATGGCTTTGAATCATCTAAACCAAACTTCTTCAACAATTCCTTCACATACTTTGACTGAGATATGAAGATACCTTTTTCAAATTGAGTAATTTGCAATCCCAAAAAGAATTTCATCTCACCAATCATAGACATCTCAAATTCATTCTATATTTCATCGGCAAACTTCTTGCACACACTATCATTCCCTCCAAAAATAATGTCCTCAAAAAAACTTCAACAATCGAAATGTTATTATTATTAATTTTGAAATACATATTACTATCAATAGTACCTTTATTGAATCCATGCTTTACCAAATACTTATCTAATCTGGCATACCAAGCTTTATGGGCTTTGTTTAATCCATACAATGCTTTCTTCAATTGGCAAACCATATCTTTTTCATCAGTCAACTGAAGCCCATCCTGTTTCTCAGTGTACACTTCCTCTTCCAACTCACCATTTAGAAATGTTGACTTGATATCCATCTGATATACCTTGAAATACATGTAAGTAGAATAAGAAAGAAATAATCTTACAGGTTCAATTCTTGCCACTAGAGAAAAGTCATCTCAAAATCAATTCCTTCCATCTGTGAATATCCTTTACAAAAAAGTATTGCTTTATTCCTAACAACTTTACCTTCCTCATTCAATTTATTTCGAAAAACCCATTTAGTTCCAATTACATTTTTGTCTTTCAGTATGGGTACCGAAATCCATGTATTATTCTTTTCATTTTAATTCAATTCTTCTTCCATCACTTTTATACAATACTCATCTTCACATGCTTCACTCATATCCATAGGTTTAATCTTACAAATCAAATAATACTCAACTTGATGTTTTGCAATTCTTCTCCTAGTCTGAACACCTTTATTTTGAACTCCTATAATCTAATTTTTTGAATAATTCAATATTACCTTCCCCTTAAGTTACTAGATTCATCGGAGCAATTTGAACTTGGTTTAGGATCTAAACTTGCTTTCCTTTACCAAAACTATCATTTCAATCATTAGAATCATATACAGAGCATTTGGGATGATACTAAATACCTTCATCAACTTTGACATTAGCACTCTCAACTATCTTCCTCAATATCTTATTATAGCACTGGTAGGCCTTGCTTTTAGTAGAATAACCAAGAAATAATCTTTCATCACATCTAGCATCAAACTTCCCAAGATCTTGATCCCTTTTGATATAGCACTTACTTCCAAAAATTCTGAAATATCTAACAGTAAGAGTATGACCAAACTATAATTCATAAGGATTCTTAATGGTATCACCATTGATATGCACCCAGTTAAGAGAAGATGATTTTCTCCTTATCTCATGCTCTTAATAGAATGTATTGAACTCACTGGAGCTGAATTCACCACCACTGTTAGATCTCAGAAACTTGAACTTCAATCATGTGTTTGTCTCAACCATATCTTTGAAAATATTGAATTTCTCTAAAGCTTTAAAGTTTTCCCTTAAGAAAGTAACCCACATCATCCTTGAATAACCATAAATCAACAACATGAAATATCTCTTTCCTTGCAAACTTCTGACTCTAGAGGGACCACACAAGTCAGCATGCACAAGATCCAACAATCCATTAGAAGAATTCTTTTTACTTTTGAAAAAAACTCTGGTTTGCTTCCCCAATTGACATTCTTTGAATATAGAGTTAGTAGGCTTTATCAATTTAGGATGATCTCTTACTACCTGAGTAGAACTTATCTTAATTATGCTGTCAAAATTTATATGACACATCCTTCTATATCACGGCCAACTTTCATCAATCTAAGTAATCAAACAAATTTTACGAGCAACATTCAAGTGAAAGATATTACCCTAATGCAATCTCGTTTCCAGAACTACTCAAGATTCTGCACTTCCCATTCTTGAATTGTAGATTATTTCCCTTGTCAACCATTTTTCCAACACTCAGAAGATTATGCTTTAGGCTTTTTGGGTAAAAGCATAATGTTGTGTCACACTTTTATAAAGGAACCGGCCAACACAACTAAAACTATTTAACTTCGACCGCATAAAAGTGGCATTTTTAAATTGAATTTTGAAATGATGTAAACTGATCAAATGTAGAAATATGAATGAAATTTATGTCTGTTATTTTTTTTAAAATAGGAAAAAAATTGATATATATTTTATAAATTCAAAGATAGATTTTTCATTGCTGAAAAATGCTAAAAATCAAGGGTTGTAGTCTATGTCACCAAAAGAAATAGAGAACATATATATGCAGTGTTATAAAAAAAAAATTGATGTATATTTTTCTTGTTGTAATATTTTGAAGTCCACCGTAGCTAAATTTGACATTTTTCATTTGGCATCACCTTTTGACTACTAAATTTATCATTAACCAAAAAAAAAAAAAACCTTTTCGAGAAGATTCTCTCATCTAGTGAAAAATATATTTTTTTAATATCATTAAATATTTTTAAGTTTTTTTAATCAGCCTCTTTTTTAACTTTAAAATCTACTTGTAATGTTTAATTAATAAAAAATATTAAAATTAATCAAAATACTAGAAAAATTATATGTTTAAATTCATGACTTCAAGCTCTACAAAAGGCTATTTTTCAATTTTTGTAGAAATATATTTTTCTTGAAGAAAAATTGAGCAAAAATGAAAAGTTTCAAAATAACAGAGTTTTTCACCTTTTTTGTGCCACATCACATGACACATAGGCTAGTCCGGTCAGATTGCATTTGGTTGAGCTCAGTTCGGTCAGACTACCCTTATTTCAAATTATAAAAAAAAAGAGTTGAATTTTTTTTAATGGACTCATTTGAACTAAGGGAGTCCAGCCGAACTGAGTTCGGTCAAACTCCCAGTGCTATTTCAGTGCCACGTAGGTGCCACGCGGCCCGGGGGTAGTCCGACTAGACTACCCTCAGTTGCCCCAAAGTATGACACATCTCCATTCTTATACCCTTCTATGTATAAGACATCATCAGTATTGTGCTTACCATCAAGAGAAATAGAACCCCTACTATGGATTATATCAACTTTGTCATCACCATACCTATCAACACCACCATCATACTTTTCAAGCTCACAAAGTTTTTCTTATCACTTGTCATATGACGAGAGCATCCAATGTCAATCACCCATTCATATTTTTCTTCAACTTGTGCAAGCAAAGATCTTTCCTCATTAATGCAACTAGTAGAATTAGTAAGTAATGGATCATCTTCCTTGATATCTATAAACACCCATTCATTATCACTTGAATTTCCTCTATAAGATTCATCATGTATCACACCTTCATCAACAACATATTAAAATCTCTTCTGAAATTTAGGCTTGTACGTTTTCTTAGGAACTCTTTTCACACACCTTGAAGCAAACTGTTCTATATTATTGCATGAAAAACATTTAAAAGGCAACTTTCCTTCATACTTACCGGCTTCTTTAGGTAATCTCCTGGCAATCAGTGCTTCAAGCTCCTTAATCTCTCACTCTTCTTCTTCAATTTCCCTCATTTCTTTCTCATATCTAGATATCCTCCTTGAAGAAATTACACCCAGATCAAAAATTTGCTTGTCCTTTTTGGAAACAATGGCTTTGAATGTAGATTCTACCTTAGGAAGAGAATCACCAAATTCACTTAATTCAAAAGCTGATAAAAATTAAGTGTTGTTGTTTGGAGGAAATATTTATTTTATTTGTATAGTGTTTGATAGTTATGATACTTAATATAAATACAGATCCAATAGCCAACAAGATGAGAGGGGGGGGGGGTGAATCATACAAACTTAATCATCCATAGAAACATCTGATTCAACCTCGGTAACACATATATCAGTCATATAATAAAAAATTGTCAAACATGCAAACTCAAAAGCATATGAACAATATAAACCTCATAACACCAAATTTAATGTGGAAACCCAAATAGGGAAAAACCACTTTGGGATTTCAGACCCACTAAGAAATATACTCTTCTAGAGTATGCTCGGTTAAAAGCAAATCCTGTTAAAGATTACAAAACACATTGCTAGATGTGACCTGGTTAAGGGATTTCCCTCAGATCTGTTAGGATCTTCACTTTGTTAGAAGTGACCTTGTCAAAGGATTTCAAACACTCAATCAGAATGTCACCTTTTTAGAGGATTTACATATAAGACTATTAAGTCCACTCGGTGAAGAGATTTCCTATCACTTTCAAAAAATAATAGTAATACAATCTATCTGCAACTTCACATCTAAAATGCTAAAGCAGATTCCTATTTATTCAATACAATCTAGTCACAGAACTAATCTTGTCTATCTGTTGGGCATCAATACTCTGTTATTCTAACAGTTATTCAAGCTTATGTGCTCAGTTATCACTATGTAGCATCCCCATGCATACACTTGCCTGCATACATTGTTTGTCAACAGTTTCTTATTTATAAACAATCTTCTAACCACTTAATCTCCTTGATCACATTTCCCATGATCAATCATAGCCATCAGATCTTCAATCTTGTCCAAGTTCATTGTATCTTTCGATCTGAAAACATTTTACCCTGCCTTGGAACTTGTGTTAAGGTAATGTGGTTCAATCTGAGTTGTAGATCTTCTTGCTGACTTTCCATTGCCTTAGATTCATTTAACAAACTTCTTTTATGACTTGCCAATCATTGATTAGCTCCAGCTCATCAGCATCTTTCATTAAATATCACATGTAAACATTTAATGCATTCTATTATAGCTCGGTTACAACTTGGTGAATACTAAAATTCACTCGGTAGACATTCTGTCTTCATTAACCGACTGCGATAACCTTAGGGTTTACCAACTAGGTTCCTTAGGGTTTACCAACTAGGTTCCTTAGGGTTTACCAACTAGGTTCCTTAGGGTTTACCGACTAGGTTCTTTGCTTGATAACATAGTATAGTATTAACCTTTACACTTTACAACATATGTATGATGTTGAAACAATCTAAAACATCAAGATCTCATCATTGTCTGACTCAGTAGAGTTTCCCATTAAATAACTTATCCCCTTATTCATCATATTCTTTCTTGTGTCTTTATCGACTTCTTTATAATCTTCATATCATATTTCTTAAGATATGGCAACATCATACTGAATTAGAAAATCAATTTCTTGACATCAATGACAAAATAATAATATCAAGATAGTAAAACATCTTTAACCAGTTATGTCCATAATCATCAAAAACCTTCTCAATATCCTTGTAATATTGCCAACAATCTCCCCCTTTGGCATTGATGGCAAAACCAATTGATTTGACCTTTAAAAAATTTGGATTGTTGTGATTCTGAAATGCTAAAATGCTCTCCCCCATACATCAGACTTCTCTTCTATTTTCAGTCTTTAATTCAATTTGTAGTCTTCTCTCAGTCTTCTCAGGTTGGTAGATCTTCTCCTTCTTGGTCTTCTCCCCCTAGGTAGGTCTTCTCCTTCTTGGTTCTCCTTCTTCATCTTCTCCCCCTTTGACAACAATGCCAAAAAGAATAGAACTAAAACATAATTTCTTTCGAAAAGAAGTTATTTCCTACTGTTGTGTATCAACTGAGTCTCGGTCAGAGCATTTGTTTACAATTCCTATTCCCTGTATCATTTTCTATATTATCCCATATTATTTCCAGTACACTTTCAGAAAAATATTCTAAAGTGTATCACTCCAGAATCAGCTCCCCAAAAGATATTCAATAGAGTCATTGAAATGATGCTTTCACCGAACTCGGTCAGTGAGTAAAAGATAGGGGTAGGACCCCTAACTTACTTCTGAGATATTCAAAAGTGTCCTTTGGTAGTAGCTTGGTGAAGATATCAGCTATTTGCTCCTTTGTGTTGACATATTCCAACACCACTTTCTTCTCTTGAGCTTCTTCTCTAAGATAATGATATTTGATAGAGATGTGCTTTGTCTTAGAGTGCATAACAAGGTTCTTTGAAATATTAATGGCACTAGTATTGTCACAGAATATAGTTACTGACTCGGTAACTTTCTCATTTATACCTTCCAATAGTTGTTTGATCCATGCAATGTTGGTACAATTTAGTGTTGCTGCAACATATTCAACTTCAGCTGTTGACTAAGAAACACATCCTTGTTTCTTGCTAAGACAACTCACTAGTCTTTCTCCTAAGAAGAAAGCTCCTCCACTTGTGCTTTTTCTGTCATCAATGTTGCCTGCCCAATCAGCATCAGTATAAACTTTTAGATCAAAATCATTTCCTTTCTGATATAATAAGCCATAATCTTCAGTGCCTTTCAAGTATCTGAAAATTCTTTTGATTGCTGTCATGTGTATTTCCTTAGGATCTGCAGACAATCTTGCAACAATACCTACTGCATGTGTTATATCTGACCTATTGTGAACAACATATTGTAGTTTTCCAATCATGGATCAGTAGAGTGTCTCATCAACAGATGCAGATTCATCATTCTTTGATAGTTTACAGTTGGTAGTCATGGGAGTACTTACTAGCTTTAAATCCTCCATTTCAAATTTCTTCAAGATTTCCTTTATGTATTTGGATTGAGTAATGAAAATCTCTTTTTTCATTTGCAGTATCTGTAAGCCTATAAAATACTTTATCTCACTGATTAATGATATCTCAAATTATTTGCTCATTTCATTTCCAAAGTTCTTGCATAAAGAGTGATTTCCACAAAATATAATATCATCAACAAATATGGCTGAGATTAGTATTCCATTTTCATCATTCTTCATGTACATGTTGTTGTTCTCACTTGTCCTTATAAAACCAATCTTAATCAAATAAGAGTGCAATCTTTCATACCATGCTCTAGGTGCTTGTTTCAGACCATATAAAGCTTTGTTCAACTTACATACCTAATCTTTTTCATTGTCATCAACAAATCCTTCAGGTTGTTCAATGAAAACTTCTTCTTCTAATATTCCATTGAGAAATGCAGATTTGACATCCATTTGATATACCTTGAAGTTCTTGAAAGCAGCATATGCCAACAATGTTCTAACTCCTTCAAGTCTAGAAACAGGTGCAAAACTATCACCATAATCAATTCCTTCTTCTTGAGCATAACCTTTGCAAACCAATCTTGCTTTGTTCCGAATGACCTCACCTTTCTCATTTAGCTTGTTTCTGAAGATCCGCTTTGTACCAATTACATTTTTGTCCTTCAATCTTGGGACCAGTGTCCATGTGTCATTCTTCTTGATTTGATCAATCTCTTCAGTCATAGTATTTATCCAATCTTCATTGTTAAATGCCTCTTTCACTATTCTCAGTTCAAATTCAAATATCAAGCATCTGTTGTATCTCAGTTTATTCCTTGTCTTCACTGGATCATCCTTATCTCCTATAATCTGACTTGGTGCATGGTGTCTTCTGACATACTTGGCTAATATAGGCTCGGTAGGCTCTGTATGATCTTCTTCATTACTCGGTAACTAGATATTTTCTTCATTTTCTTCAACAGTTATCTTGGTAGGACTTCTCGGTTGCACATAGACAAATTCATCATAGTCTTCCAGTTCTTTGGAATTCCTTTCATCAGTTCTTTCTACAAATTCATCAATTTTCACATTTGCACTTTCTACTATTTTGTTAGATGATTTCATCAGACATTTAAATGCTTTGCTTCTAGAAGAATATCCTAAAAATGTTCCTTCTTCACTTTCCTGATCAAACTTGCCATTGCTATCATCTTTATGAACATAGCATTTACTTCCAAAGATCTTAAAGTAACTTACATTAGGTTTCTTGCCATACTAGATTTCATAAGGTGTCTTCAATGTACCTTTCTTCAATTGAACTTGGTTCAAGGTCTAAATAGTTGTGCTTATTGCTTCTCTCCAAAATGTTTGTGGAACCTCCTTCTCAATCATCAGTGTTCTAGCACAATCCACAATAGATCTATTTCTTCTTTCAGGTATTCCATTCTGTTGTGGAGTTCTCGGTGCAGAGACTTGTCTTTTAATACCGTGATCATTACAAAGTAGGTTGAACTTGTCAGATGTGAACTCTCCTCCTCTATCTTATCTAAGACATTTTAGTTGTCTTCCTAATTCATTTTCAACTCTAGCCTTGTACCACTTAAACATTTGAAAAGCTTCTGATTTTTCTTTTAAAAACATGACTGACATCATCGTTGAATAGTCATCCACAAATAATATGAAATACTTACCACCATAATAACTTTGAACTTTGATAGGACCACAAAGATCATTGTGCACAACATCTAAAATTCTCTTAGAAGTGTAGGACTTACTTGTAAAGATAGATCTTGTCATCTTACCCATCTGGCATCCTCGGCATATAGCATTCTCAGGTTTTTCAAGACTCAGTAAACCTCTTACTCTGTGCTTCTTGCTTATCTTGATTAGATTATCAAAATTAACATGACAAAACCTTTTATGCCATAACCAGGTATTATCAGTCTTTGCATGCAAACACTTATTGTGAGTTGAGTGAAGGTGAAATGTATTACCTTTTGTGTGTGTCCCGGTAGCAGCTAACTTTCCATTCTTGTCATGAACTTTGACAATTCTTTTCTGAAATTCTATTCGGTAACCTCTGTTGTTTAGCTGTGCTACACTCAAGAAATTATATTACAAACCTTCAACCCAATAAACATCATTGCATCTTTCTTTATCAAGGAGTGTTATGGATCCTTTCCCTCTTACCGGGCATGGTGCCTCATTACCACATCTAACTAGCCTCCATCATAATCTTCTAACATAACAAATTTGTGTTTATCTCCTATCATATGATGTGAACATCCACTATCTATAATACAAGAATCATTAGTGTTTATGTGAGATATTAGGGCTTTTTCTTCATACCTTTCTTCATCTGATCCATCCTTGATAGCCACATAAACAACTTCCTCTGTATCAGTCTCATTTGATTTATCATCTTCAGATTCCTCATCAGCAATTAAGCATGTCTTTCTTCTTCTGAAGTCTCAATGTCCTCTATAATGATTATCTTTCTATCTGTCATCTCGGTAATCTCTCTTTTCAGTGAAATCTTTGTTAGGACAGTTAGAAGCCATATGTCAAATCTTATCGCAATTGAAACATTTCAAAGGTAGTTTTCCTTTATACTTACCTTTGCCTCTCCGTAACCTTTTGGCCAATAGTGCTTCAAACTCTTCTTGCTTTCTTATTTCTTCATACAGTTTGTGTACCTCCTCCATGTTCTTCCGAAATCTTTCACTTGCTCCACTGTGATCTCCTTCAGAGTACTTATACTTTCTTTCATTGTAATCATTAGATTCATTTAGATGAAAATAACTAAATGGAGATTCAACTTTATTTACCGATGACCCACTGTTATCAAAATTACTTAACTCAAATGCATGTAGCTTACCAATAGTAGCATCCAAGGAAACTGGCATATTAGGTACATACCTCAATTCATTGACTGCAGAGACTCGGATTGCATAGGCAAGTAAAAGGGTTCTTAACAACTTACTTGTCACATCCTTTTCTTCAATAGTTCCTCCTGCTCCTTTGATTTGATTTACAATCTCCTTTAGTCTTGTACCGTACTGGGTTATGTTCTCACGTTCATTCATCCTCATAGATTCAAGTTGTCCTCTTAGACTGTCAACTTTTTCTCTTTGAACATGTTCATCTCCTCCATATATAGATATGAGCTTAGTCCACATTGCCTTTGCATCATTGTAGCCTTCTAGATCATTAAACTCAGAATTGGTCAATGCAGATGTTATTTCAATCATTGCTTGAATATGTTCTTGCTTCACCTTTATCTCTTCCATAGTCAATGGATAGGTGCTTGGTGCTACAAAATCATTCTCCAGATACTATATAGCATATTCTACAACTCCTGATAGATGTAGCTTCATCCTTTTCTGCAATGTAGAGAAACTTGACTTATTCAGCTTAGGTGCATCCCTCTTATACATCTTTGGTTCTTTAACTCAAGTGCCTTCAAACTTTCCTTTTGGAGTCCAAAGCTCTGATACTAATTGATAGTTCTGATACTTAATATAAGTACAGATCCAATAGCCAACAAGATGAGAGGGGGGGCTGAATCATACAAACTTAATCATCCATAGAAACATCTGATTCAACCTTGATAACACATATATCAGTCGTATAATCAAAAACTATCAAACATACAAACTCAAAAGCATATGAACAATATAAACCTCATAACACCAGATTTAATGTGGAAACCCAAATAGGGAAAAACCACTATGGGATTTTGGACCCACTAAGAAATATACTCTTCTAGAGTATGCTCAGTTAAAAGCAAATCTTGTTAAAGATTACAAAACACATTGCTAGATGTGACCCGTTTAAGGGATTTCCCTCAGATATGTTAGGATCTTCACTTTGTTAGAAGTGACCTTGTCAAACGATTTCAAACACTCAATTGGAATGTCACCTTGTTAGAGGATTTACATATAAGATTGTTAAGTCCACTTGGTGAAGAGATTTCCTATCACGTTCAAATTATAATAGTAATACAATCTATCTGCAACTTCACATCTGAAATGCTAAAGCAAATTCCTATTTGTTCAATACAATCTAGACATAGAACTAATCTTGTCTATCTGTTGGGCATCAATACTCTATTATTCTAACAGGTCTTCAAGCTTTTGTGCTTGGTTATTACTATGTAGCATCCCTGTGTATACACTTGCCCACATACATTGTTTGTCAACAGTTCCTTATTTATAAATAATCTTCTAACCGCTTAATCTCCTTAATCACATTTTCCATGATCAATCATAGCCATCAGAGCTTCAATCTTGTCTAGGTTCATTGTATCTTTCAATCTGAAAATGTTTTACACTGCCTTGGAACTTGCACAATCACCTTGGAACTTGTGTTAGGGTAATGTGGTTCAATCTGAGCTGTAGATCTCCTTGCCGACTTTCCATTGCCTTAGATTCATTTAACAAACTTCTTTTATGGCTTGCCAATCATTGATCCACTACAGCTCATCAACATCTTTCATTAAACATCCCATGTAAACATTTAATCCATCCTATTATAGCTCAGTTACAACTCGGTGAATACTAAACTTCACTCGGTAGACATTCTGTCTTCATTAACTGACTGCAATAACCTTAGGGTTTACCAACTAGGTTCTTGCTTGATAACATAGTATAGTATTAACCTTTACACTTTACAACATATGTATGATGTTAAAACAATCTAAAACATCAAGATTTCATCATTGTCTAACTCGGTAGAGTTTCCCATTGAATAACTTATCCCCTTATTCATCATATTCTTTCCTGTGTCTTTACTGACTTCTTTATAATCTTCATATCATATTTCTTAAGATATGGCAACATCATACTAAATTAGAAAATCAATTTCTTGACATCAATGACAAAATAATAATATTAAGATAGTAAAACATCTTTAACCAGTTATGTCCATAATCATCAACAACCTTCTCAATATCCTTGTAATATTGCCAACAGTGTTCTAGTTTAGTTTTCTAGTGATGGTTTGATTAGAAAGTAAAGTTATGTGGTTTTGAGTTCAATATTGTCAGTTGGTCCGGTTTCTACCTAATTGTTGTGGTGTATCTTATTTGGATCATACCTTTTTTTCTGGATATGCTTTGATGGTTGAGTTTGAATGTTAATATGGGCCTCACCATGGCATGTGTAGATCCACATTAAGTTTTGTGCATTGGATAATGTTTTTGGGTCGACTGATTGGTGTGCTATATTGTTTATCTCCACATTTTATTTGATGTCAACTTTGGAGGATGTGTTTGCATGCGTTCTTATTTGGTGAATCATTTGGGAAGGATGTCTAGTGATGTGTCTGGGTCGCCTTTATCTCCTAGAGTAGACCATATTGGATGTTATAGATTTATGTGGTCAAATAAATATGTAATATATATGTAATATTACTTATTATGTTTGTGGTCAACCCTCAACTAGGGTTTCAATTAATAATCTTGTATACATTGGAGTGCACATGTATAAGTTGAGTATGGGATGTGTTTGAATTTAAGTGAAGTGGATGTGAATGATGTGCAAGAAGGTTTGGTATAGAAAAAATGTGAAAGACAATTTTTGAAGAACTTTTGAGACAGTAATTGATGTCAGATGTGTTTGCAATGATATTGGTCGATTAACATAGTGGATCAAGAA
The DNA here is from genome assembly GCF_030272615.1 of Cryptomeria japonica. Classification (NCBI taxonomy): domain Eukaryota; kingdom Viridiplantae; phylum Streptophyta; class Pinopsida; order Cupressales; family Cupressaceae; genus Cryptomeria; species Cryptomeria japonica. Next base: position 172,664,922 of record NC_081415.1, read on the forward strand.
AAATTTCATGATTAGGATATCCTGTTTATGTTGATCTATGGATCCTCTACACCTACTGAAAGAAGTTTTTCTCCTTTTGGAATCTTATGTACTCCTTTGTATCTTTCCCTAAGGTTGTGTGCCTTAGTATTACAATTCCTTTCAAGGGTAGTGAGCTTATTAGCCTTGAACCTAAAAGTTGTAACCAATTATTCATATTGTGAATGTGATTCTCATGGTAATTTTTCCCTATTTAGGATTTTCCACATAAATATGGTTTTCTTGTGGTTGTTGTGCTTTTTTCTTTCATGTTTCATAATTGCAATAATAATTTAATAATGGTTTGAAGTTTTGTAAATCATAAGTAAAGTATTTTGAGGTTTACACTAATTCACCCCCCATCTTAGTCATGTGGTGTGTTCAACAATTGGTATTAGAACATGTTTCCCCTTAGAGAAGCTTAACCATTTGAGGAAGATCTATAATTACGTAAGAATTTAATTAAAAAGAACCAAAGATTTATTGCACAAGTTACTCTTATTGGAAGGAAAGGATGGAATATTATTTAGAATCTCTTCTCACTAGAATCTAGGAAATTATCCAAACTAGATATACTACTCCAGTAAATGGTCCTTAAACTCTAGATGAGGTTAAGGCACGTGAGAATAATGTGATGGATAAAGTTGCAATTATCAGTTATTTAAGTGATTTTTTATTTGTTGAAGTTATAGAATTGAAGTTTTCTAAAGAGATCTAAATTAAATTAAGTAGTGTATATAAAGGTGATTATAAAACAAAGCAAGATAAGTTGACAAATTTTAAGAATAAATTTGAGAACCTCAAGATGCTTGATGATAAGAAAATTGAAATCTATCTACACAGAGTAAATGATATTGTAGGTGCAACTAAGGGTATTGGTGGTAAATTAGAAGAAATTGAAGTTGTGAGAAATGTGATGTTGACACTGCCTAAATGCTAGAAAGCTAAGAAGTGTGTAATTGAAGAAATTCATGATATGAAGAATTACACTTTAGATCAGCTATATTGCTTACTCTCTGCCTTTGGTATTGTTGAGATAGATGATTTGCAAAAATATAATAAATAATCAACATTCAAATCTACCAAGAAGTTTGAAGATGAACCTAAAGAAAGCAATCACATTAATGAGATAGAAGCAAACTTTGTGAGAAGACGAAAGAAAGGATTCAAAAAATATAAAGGTAAGTTACCCTTCAAGTATTTTAATTGTGGAAGAATTGGTCATTATGCTTCTAGATACAGTTATAGGGAAGATTTTTGTATAAGGCCTAAGGATGATAGAAAGGGAAGAGATAATCAAAGATGGGATAATACAAATAAGAGAATAGACATGATAGATACAAACCTAAAAATAATTTTCCCTCAATGGAGACATATTCATCTAAGAAAGAAGATGGTGATGACTCAAATGAAGAATCATTATTTTTAACTAGAGTGGATACGAGTGGGTAAAAGAACAAAACAGTGTCACTTTCCAGGCTAACTTATTAGCATGAGTGAATTTAAGTAATTATAACTAAAAAATAATTTTAGTCAAACATATGGTCTATATAGATTTATTATAGCTAAGTTATATATGGAACACAACTTTTCGAATTGGAAGAGTCTACTAAATGTATATTTTATACCACTTTGGGTCTACTTGCCCAAAAAATAAAAAATAAAAAAACTCGATATTTCAACAACTCCTACTCTTATAAATATATTTTTTTTGAAATGTAAAAATACTCTTTTATAGACCTATAAGTGAATTTTCCAAAATATATATCTTTTAATATTTTAATTAGTTTTTTATTTTATATTTTATTTTTATTGAAAGTAGGTCATCAGCACTAAAATATAAGGTTGATTATCTTGTCAAGGAAAAATACTAACATTTATTTAAAAATTTTGAAAAAAGTATGATGTAGTAGAGAAAGGAATCTATGTCAAGATGATATAATTATTTTCTAATTTTAATAAATAATTAATAAAAAATCTAGTGGGAATTGGAAAGAGTTATATTTCAGCACATGCAACTTTTCAAATTTAATGAAAAATATATATTTATAAAAAATAGTTAAAAATATGTCCATGCACTAAAGTTTCAAGTTATCAATATACACAAGAAAATTGATGAAAAAAAAGTAAAATTTACTAATTAAAGTGTGGTGGCTTGTGTAACTTCAATTTCGGCATTTTATCAGCAACTAAATTATAGTGTTTACTTCATAAAAAATAACATTCAAATAATTTTTTAAAATTTTTTTAAAATTACAAACATAAAATAAACAAAATAATATAAATTTTATTAATTTACATCATTTCAAAATTCAAAACATGTATTTCAGTTTCTATTGATTTACTTTAAAAATTTGAATAAGCATTTACCATTTCCTTTATAAAAGTTTGACACAGCTTTGTACTTTTACCCAAGTGATAAAAATTCTGGTAATCTGAAAGATATGGAGAATAGTGAAAAACCAATGAATGTGAAGACTGCAGTGTATGTGAAAGTAGAGCCTAAGGCATGGATAATTGACTCTAGATGTTCAAACCACATGATAGGTGATAAAGGAAAGTTCATTGATTTTGAGAAATACAATGGTGGCTTTGTAAAGTTTGCAACTAAGAAAGTTGCACCTATTTGTGGTAAAGGTATTATTTCAATTGATGGTGAGAATAAGACTGATGGTGTTTAATGTATTAACAGCTTGAGACATAATATTTTTAGTGTGAGTCAAATGTGCAATAAGGGCTAAAGCTTATATTTCATGGGATCAAATATAAAATCAAAAAAGGAAGTTCTAGGAGAATATCTACATAAGGTATATAAGATGTAATGGAAATGGCTACTATGTAAAGGATAATAATGGAAGAAGTTGTATGTTGGCACAAAGTAGTGAATGTTGGTTGTGGCACACAGGGATAGGACATATCAATTTTGACAATATGGTGAAGATTAGTTCTACTCATTTTGTAAGAGATTTAACAAGGATTATCAAACCTATTAACACCATGTATAGGGAAGGTTAGACAGGAAACTGATGCAGGAGCATCCTCGATCAATGAGCAATCTTGCATTAGCCAAAAACATTTCCTTTCAATTTTGTTCTTGTTTAGTTCTTTGTGTAGTTTTGGTATCCTTGCCGATATGTACTAGTAGTTTTTTTATTCATGGCAGTTTCATGTGGTTGATTCTATATTTCTAGCTCATTTGGGTTCTTCTCCTATCAGTTATCACTTCCAGTTGGTTGTTTTTGGGTTCATGAGACAAATCTTGTGCTTACCAGTTAGTTTTCCTTCATTATCAGTGCAATTCTTGGCATGTGGATCCATCTTGGGTCTTATCCAATTTTCTTTGGCATGTGGCCGACCTTCCTGCTAAACTGTATCACTTGGTTGTTATTTTCCAGAAAGATTTATTAAATCTTAGGGCCGACTTAATTACATGTTTCATTTTCTTGCATTGGTGAATGTAATATTTTTAGGCTGACCTAGATATGTTCTGGTGGGTATAAATATGATGTTATGTAATTATTTGTAGAGGTGGAGGAATTATAACTGATAATATGGATTGAGATTTGCATGTTGTGATCTAGTTGATTCTTAGAGTTCTAGTTGGATTGTATCTAGCTTGAAGCCTGCATGTAACTTGTTAACTATCAGATGTTCTTTTATGATAATTTGATGATTACTGGATGATTTTAAGAAGTTCTATGGATTGAATATGATCTATTTATATGAATTTGTTATGTTTTCTTGTTGTTTGCATTGTTTCTCTCTCGTTGCATAAGTTGGTTGACTCTTCTAAGGGTTTTTACTAATTATGGTTGCATCAATTGGTATCTGAGTTGGTTATGGACTAGCTGGTGGAAGAATCATTTGTGAATATTGATGCATTCCTTGATATGGATAGATCATCGATTGGAGGCAGGTTGTATGTGTGTTCAATAGATCGTCGAGGGGAGGCAATTGAAATCGATAGTTAGATCACTAAGTTGAGGCAGTTCATTGGAGTGGAAGGAGAGATGTCGCCCAAGAAAAAAAACCCTGAAGGGTAGAACAGATGATGGAAGACTTCAAGAATAAAGTGAGGAATAAAATCCAAAATGCTTTGGCTAGTTTGCGAAGAAACCCTAGCTCTAAGGATGAATATGAGGAAGTCGGTGAAGAGCTTGAGGAAGCTGAAGAACCAGAAGATAAGAGAGAGGAAATATTCCAAAGAGCAATGGTGCAAGCAAGTAAAATACATAAAGTTGATGTTTCTAACTTTTTTGGAATGTTGAACCCGAAGGATCTGATCGATTAGATCAGAGAGTTGGAGGACTCCTTTCAGTTTGAGGATGTCAAGGACCCACAAAGAGTTTGCTTGGCACAGACCAAGTTCAAAGGGTATACGGCCTTGTGGTGGAAAGAGTTTTAGAAAGATAGAGTGGAGAATGGTTAATTGAAGATTGCCTAGTGGAGATAGATGGTTGCAAGGTTGAAGGCCAAGTTCATACCAGGAGACTATGAACCGAAATTGTTCAAGAAGTTGTGGAACCTAAAACAAAGAAACATGACTATGAAGGAATATACTAGGGAATTATAAAAAGGTGGTAATTAGATTTGGACATAGAGAGATGGACAGAGAAAAGGTGGTGAGGTACATCAATGGGCTTTCTTTTAACATTAAAGATGAGATGAGTATGTTGAAGGTTTAAATAGTTTAAGAAGTTTACCAGTATGCTTTGAAGGCTAAGGAGAAGTTGAGAAGAAGACAACCAAATAACGGAAAGGAGAAATTCAAGATGAATGATAGTATGAAGAAACCAGTTGAAGAACAGGATTCAAAACCTAAGTGGAGTAAAGAACAAGAACAAAAGACACCAAGGAAGAGTAGCAGCAGTACCGGTAGAGAAATTCTTGGCAAATATTTCAAGTGTGAAGAAACCGGATATAGATATTATGAATGTAAGAAAGGAATGGCAAGAAGTTGTATGGCAAGTGAAAAACTGGATGGTACCAGATCTGATTGTGCACCGAAGCAAGGAGAATCCCTTATGTTCAGAAGAAAGGATACTAGATCTACTCAGAGGAAGAATTTTTTTCAGACTGTATACAAATCAGGCAGTAAGTGTTGCAAGGTCATTGTAGATAGTGGAAGTACTGATAATTTAGTATTTGAGGAAATAATTTAGAAGCTTTGGTTGAATAGCCTTGAGCATCCTTGTCCTTATGAGGTAATTTGGTTACAATATGATCAGAAGATAGTGTTAGGCCCAATATAGAAAGCTAATGTACTGAGAGGGGAGGGGTGAATTAGTACTCCAAAACTTTTCTCTAATAATAACCCTATTGTTATGCATAAACAGAATAGTGCAGTAACATAAAATAAAACTAAAATCAATAGATAACAATCATACATGATTCACTCCATAACACATATATTTTGTTCACGCAAAAAATCTTGGTTAGAGAGAAAAACTACGGTGGGGATGACACCCACAACTTCACTACAGCAATAATAAAGAATGCTTAGTTAGAGCTACATTTAGCTATTTATGATAGCTTACCCTGTTAGGAGTATCAAGATCAGTTAGATCTACCTTACTAAAGGATTTTTACAACACTATATAAGTGTAGCACCTGGTTAAAGGATTTACAATTTATAGACTTGGCTAGAGTCTTTTACCCTATTAAAGGTTTCTCTTACAACTTCAAAATATTACAATAAAATCATTACAAATATTTGCAACTTTACATCTGAAATGCTAAAGCAGATTCTATGTGCTTTGAATAAGATTACCTAGCTTGTAGCATACCTCGGTAACCCATAATGAAACTTGATAAACCCTTCTGTTTACTCTGTTCATCGATTGTTCACTGATAACCTTCTCAGTGACCTCTTTGTGTCTCTTTAACAGTCTTCCTTCATGCATACACACACTTGTTTCTCTTGTTGCATATCTTATGTCTAACCCTAGAATCATGTTGTATAAATAGATCTCTTACAGTGGTGATCTGATTCATTGCTTCGATCTTACAAAAAGATTCTTTGAATGAATAACAAAACAAAATATCTCATTGGTTAGATTGACCTTGTAATAATACACAATCTCCTAATGCAATTTCCAATGCAAAAACGGTTAGATGTGCCTCGATCTTGTAACATGTTTTCATGTGCATGTCCAGGTTCAATGTATTTGGTAAAATGTTTCACTCGGTGAATATCAACTCAGTGAGTTAACTTTACCACTCGGTAGCCATGAAACTTTACTCGGTAAACAGCTCGGTGAATACTATGTTCTATGACTGCTTTCTTCTGTAACCGACTTGAGTGTTCATACCAACTTCTTTGTGTGTACCGACTGCATGATTTAGTAATACTAACTGACTATAATATATAGTATGACTTTGGATATGAAACTAATGGCAATTTGATAAGTAGTAACAATCTCCCCTTTTGACATTAGTTGAGATGTTTGACAAAAACTACTTACAAAGTCATAACACAAAAAAATACTTGCAAAATGACTATACTTGACAATATGTACAATAGTCAATAAAATAGTATATGCAGATATACTCCCCTTATCATTATTCTGTACATAACTCTAAATTTTGCATGTTCGGTTATGTTATGTACTTGTGTGCTCTGAATGCTCTGTATATTCTGCTCGGTATGCTCTGCATATTCTGTCAAAATTGTGTTAACAAAATTGTATTACTCTCCAAGTGTAGAATTACTCCCCCTTTGTTGAGCTTTCCTCTATGTAGTATCATAATATTACTCCCCCTTTTTGACAAACATTAAAAACTTAATTTCCATCCGAAGGTGGTAACTGATCAAAAATAATCTTATACTTGGTCTGGGCGTCGGTGAGGGCGACTGAGAGTGAGTCCTTGAGACTTTTCATTAAGGATTTTTGTGCTTGAATATCAGATAATAGTGATATCAAGCCATCAAGAGTGCTTCCCTCTTGTGTAGTTGATAAGCGTGTAGCTCAGTTGAGTTGTTCTTGTACTAATGAGAGATGAGGAAGGAATAATGTTTGAAGGGTCATTATATCCATCCTAATTTTATGCTCTTCATTCCTCGGTTCTAACTATTGAGCCATGAGCTGTTGTAGCTTTTTGTAAAAATTCTAAACTGAATTAGGCTCAGTGGTCAACTTAGATGAGAGATTGGTGATCTCTTTCTCAATGGCATCAGTTTTATTTTTGATATCTTTAATAAATAAAGAAAATGTACACAATTTCTGGAATAAATAAAGAATGTGCTTGAGTTGAGGGGACAACTCAGCAATGAATTTGACAAGTTTTACCTTGCCAACAACAATTGATTTTTGTACTTCCTATATCATTTTTGCTATAAGCTCTTTATCCTTGAGCTTTCTTAAGTACTCGAATGCATCAACTCTAGATGTTTCATTCTGATTAACGAGTTCATCCAACTGAATATGGATGGCTACATCAATTGACATTGTTGCTGATGGTAGCATTTCTGTGAGTAGTGTCCTAACCTTCTAAAGTACTTTATTCTTTTTCTGTATGGCCAGTTGCTTCTCCTATTCGGCCTTTTCTTTGCATAGTTCACCAAAGTCAGTGAGTGCTTGCCCCTTCAATTTGGAAATGTCTACATTGGGCAACACGATCAGTTTTGATAAGTCAAATTTAAAACCATGCTTTCTCACCTTCTTCTCTTTGCCTTTGGTTTGTGGCACTAAGATAAGTTCTTGTAAGGCTTGCTGACCCTCGGTAGGTTGCTCGGTAGATGCAACACTTTGGTCTATTCCTGTAGCAGTTACAATGTCTTTGGGTGGCTCAGTGCTAGGGGTCTCAGTTGTAATATTTGCAGTGCTTGTCTATGCTTGAGATGTCTGATCTTTGGTTGTGTCACCTGCAGCTTCAGATGTGTTACCTTTGGTAGCTTGCTTGGTGTCCTTGGGAGCTTCGGTTGAGATTGGTGGCTTCATCGGTGGATAAGGCTGAACTTGTTCTAAAACAGATTCACTAGAGACAAGTTTTGCATAAGTGGTGTCTTCAATCATTTCCTGCTCCGGTGCAACTTCATCCATTACATCTTCATCAATTTGTATAGTGTTAATTGGGTCTGGACCTTGCTCAGTGACATCTGGATCTTGCTCGATGACATCAACAATTTCAATTTGAGATTGTTCACCGACATCCTTTTGTTTGAAGATCTCCTGCCACTTGGCTTTAGTCTCATTTGCCACATTAATATATAGCCCATTCATCAATTTTAAGGCTCTCTGTTTCACAAGAAATTTTGAATTGTATGTGGACAAATGCTCCTTGATTTTAGCTACGGACATGTCAGGAAATAGATGGACTAGACTTCTTTCTCTTATTTGTCTCTCTAAATCCATTGCATATTTCCATTTGTTATCAATATGTGAGTAGAGTTCACTCGGAAGTGACTTTGCTAGTTCTAATGGTGCTAACCGAAACTTCAGAAGTGTACATATGATAGCTTCTTCAATCTGTCACTTCTCATCATTCTTCCTAGTCTCATACTTAACATATCTGAATCCTGCAAATCCACCATATTCTTTGAGATTGGCACAAAAGTTTTCAACACTGTGAATGTTTACCTTTTTTCTTTTCACAATCTAGAATTTGTTTGCATCATCAGACTCTATATCACTCGACTCTTTTGCCAAAATGAGTCTCCGAGTAGATTTCTTGTAAGTCTTAGTTACCTTAGGAATGACAACAATCTTTTGTTTCTTCCTTGATGATGCAACTGATGCTTTGGTGTTGGGTCTCTTTGTTGGTGGAGTCGGTAGGGCCTTTGTGATGTCCTGTTTCTTTCTTTTCAGAACTTTACCCTTTGGCAACTCTATGCTCAATGTTATTGTAGCCTCCTATGCTTTTGATTCTTCCTCGATAATGGCAAGATTGCCTTTGACAGGTGTGGAGGTGGATTCTTCTCTTAATTTCTTAGATAAAACCTTTATCATCTTTGTAGATTTTCTTGTAGCCTTAGGAACTACAATGCTCATTTTTACTTTCTCCTTCACCTCTTCACAGGTTCCATACCTTAGTTTAGTTGCATGCCTTGGCAATGATAGATAGGCATCAATTTGTTGCTATGTGATATCATAATCAATCTCATCACCCATTGGTTGCAATGATTGAGACCTTGATTCAATAGCATTTACATAGCAATAATCAGTGTTGACTTCAAAACATATATTGTCTTTGTATTTTTTGACTAGCTATGGTGGGATCCTATACCTGTTGTGCATTTTCTCTTGGAATTTGCTAAAGTAATCATCCATGATATCATTAAAGTTATCTCCTAACTTCTTGATGAAGTCATTGATCTGATGGGTGATAGGTCGATGTAGCTCCCATACTACTTTACCGACTGAGGGAAAGAACTTCTCAAAATAGAAAAACATACATACAAGTAGTGAACCAAACTTTAGCGTGTTTGCCGAGTTGTTCCTCTTCGGCTTCCTTATTGTGTTCAGTTTCTCAAACAAGTTCTTTAGTATTACTTCACATAAGTCTACTTTCATTCCCTTCTTCACTATTTTGTAGGCCAGGTCCACTGCAACACATAGTACACTATTTTCCCTTGCAGATTGGAAAAAAAGTAACCAATAACTCTGATTGCAAATTTTAGTTCAGCATCAGTGACATTATTCAATTTTAGTCCTCAGTAATTGGATTCTACTCTAGTTAGACTGATTAGCTCCTTTTGTGATATCATTTTCTATGCTCGAGCATGATCGTAGATGGGATATCCGGTGATCATGTGAATGACTTCCTTCGTGATCTTGAATGGTTGCTCTTGTAGCCACATGAAATCATCATGTACTTTTCTCAATAAAAACTTAACCCATTGGGGTTTGAACACATGAGGATAGACTAGGGCTTCAATTAATCCCTTGATTTTGATATGCTCAAATTTGCTATCCAGTTTGCCATCAGTGCACAATTCATTATATGTGTCACTAATCTCTACATGACTGAGTTCCTCAACATTGCATTTGGTAAAGAATCTGACATCTTCTACCAACAAGACTCGATCCGGGATGAGTGAAAATGCAGTTTTATCATCCAAGTCTGAGGAAACTTTAGGAGTTAGGGAATATTTCAGCGAGGGCTTCTCCACATTTGACAAGTTATCCTTAGGGTTTATAAGTGACTGACTCTTCACACTCGATAGACAATAGCAATTTGACTAGATCGGAAACTAGCTAAACAGTGTGAATAGATTGATGTAAATACCTCAAAATTCACTCTGAGTGAAGTTTGATCACTTTGATTCACTCTGCTCTACTTCTCGAAAACTTGGGTGAATGAAAATGACCATGAAAACACTTTTAAGTACTCAAAAGTACCTTATTAGGCTCCGTGCAAGTTAGGTCAAGATATTAAATGCACTTGGTTCACCTTTTACTGATTTACTCTTTTTCTGTTTTCACCGAGTACCCAACTTTGCTTCACTAACCGACTTGGTAGGTTTCCTGTTTACACCAACTTGACAGGTTTCCTGTATAGTATATAAACTAACTAATTGCATCTTAACTATGCAGATTTTGAATTTTGTACATAATAGAATAGGAACTATTATGATTTAACTTTTTAAGGAATGCAGTCCATTCATACCTTTTCTTGACTAATTTGAAATAGGTGCACCTAACTCGGTAGGTAAGGTGCTTTCTTCATCAGACATAATTTCTTTCTTTTTCCAAATCACCTTGAATTTTTCTTTCATCTCTTCAGTGTCTCTTCTCGGTTGATCGCTGCAATCTCTAGCTAAATGTCTAGCTTTGTGACAATGAAAACATGTCATACTGGGATTTCTCCATGATCTCAGGTTGTTCATTCCAAACCTTATAAAATAGTTGGCACTTATATGTCCATATCTTCCACAACATTCGCACCATATCCTTGTATTGTAATCCCATGGTACTGTTGCATATTGTCGGTAAGGATCTGTGTGAGTTTCGTAACCTCCAGTGTTTGCTTGATGTGGATACTTCATGTAGTTCTTTTTCTTAAACCAGCACTTCTCGGTACTATGTCCATATCTATTGCAGTTTTTACAAAACCCTTTGAATTTTGCCTTCTGATAGTTGTTAACAGACTTTGTCCTACATTGACTAGGTGTGTGACCATATTTATTACAATTATAACAATATCCATTGGACTTAGAGATATTTGATTGCTTACCTTTTCTGATCTGGCATATGTTGGCAGTATGACCTTGATTTCCATAGTAGTAGCAAATAGGCTTCTCCCTTTTGATGTTATTCCTTTTTCCAGCTTGTTTTGATGATTCTCCTCTCTTGATAGTATGAATTCATTTCTCTGTTGATTCTTTTCCTTTGTAACCGAGTCCTCCATCATTGTAGAGTCTTCTTGTATTCAGTTTCTCATCCAACATCTTTGATGCTTCATAACTTTTCTCCAATGATTCTTTGGATTTCTTTTTTGTTTCAAGTTCACCAATCAACCTTGATACTTCAAGTTTCAATGATTGATTTTCATCATTCTTTAGAATTGCTTCATGATGTGCATAACCTAGTTGATCTGTCATATTTTGTTGAATACCAGTTAACCTTATGATTTCATCATCCTTATTAGATACTAGAGCTTCAAGTTGTTGTTTCTCTCTTTGTAGATCTCTTGCTTTATCCTGAGCTATCCTTAATGCATCTAGATTTTTAGTCATTTGCATACTAAAATGTTCATGTTCTCTTTTCATTGCTTTTAGTTGATCAGCCAATGCTTTGTTCTTTTCTTTCAACATTCCAATCATTTCTTTAGTCTCTTCAAATATACTGTTCTCAGATGATGTCTCGATTTGTTCCACTAGCTCTTGAGAATCCTGCAAGTCATCAGATAATCTTCTCCTTACTTTCAGAGATTTTTACATTTGCCTTTGCATGTCTACAATCACTTGATTTGCATTATCCAGCTCTTCTTGAAGATGTACAATCCTCTAAGATTGTTTGTAGCCTTCCATTGCTAAGATCTTTCTCTTTAGGTAGTTAAACCCTTTTCCAAGATTGTAGCTTTGATACCAATTGTTAGGCCCAATATAGAAAGCTAATGTACTAAGAGGGGAGGGGTGACTCAGTACTCCAAAACTTTTCTCTAATAATAACCTTACTGTTATGCATAAACAAAATAGTGCAATAACATAAAATAAAACTAAAATCAACAAATAACAATCATACATGATTCACTCCATCACACATATATTTTGGTCACGCAGAAACTCTTGGTTAGAGAGAAAAAATGCGGTGGGGATGGCACCCACAACTTCACTACTGCAATAATAAAGAATGCTCGGTTAGAGCTACATTTAGCTATTTCTGATAGCTTACCTTGTTAGGAGTATCAAGATCAGTTAGATCTACCTTACTAAAGGGTTTTTACAACACTATATAAGTGTAGCACCTAGTTAAAGGATTTACAATTTATAGACTTGGTTAGAGTCTTTTACCCTATTAAAGGTTTCTCTTACAACTTCAAAATATTACAATAAAATCATTACAAATATCTGCAACTTTACATTTGAAATGCTAAAGCAGATTCTATGTGCTCTGAATAAGATTACCTAGCTTGTATCATACCTCACTAACCCATAATGAAACTCGGTAAACCCTTCTGTTTACTTTGTTCATCGCTTGTTCACTGATAACCTTCTTGGTGACCTCTCTATGTCTCTGTAACAGTCTCCCTTCATGCATACACACACTTGTTTCTCTTGTTGCATATCTTATGTCTAACCCTAGAATCATGTTGTATAAATAGATCTCTTACAGTGGTGATCTGATTCATTGCTTTGATCTTACAAAAAGATTCTTTGAATGAATAACAAAACAGAATATCTCATTGGTTAGATTGACCTTGTAATCATACACAATCTCCTAATGCAATTTCCAATGCAAAAATGGTTAGATGTGCCTCGATCTTGTAACACATTTTCATGTGCATGTCTAGGTTCAATGTATCTGGTAAAATGTTTCACTCGGTGAATATCAACTCGGTGAGTTAACTTTACCACTCGGTAGCCATGAAACTTTACTCAGTAAACAACTCGATGAATACTATGTTCTGTGACTGCTTTCTTCTATAACCAACTTGACTATTCATACCGACTTCTTTGTGTGTACCGACTGCATGATTCAGTAATACTAACCGACTAGAATATATAATATGACTTTGGATATGAAACTAAAGGAAATTTGATAAGTAGTAACAGATAGAGATAAAGGGGCAGTGTTGGGTGAGTTTCAATATTAGGCCTTTCAGAGATGAATTTTAATGTGATATTGTGTCAATGAATGTTTGCCATATCTTGTTGGGAAAACCTTGGTAGTATGATAGAGGAGCTATAATGACTCTAGAAGAAACCTAGTTACTATTGAAAAGGATGGGCAAAAGTTTACATTGATTTCTTTGAAGGAGAAAGGGAAGGATTTGAAGAATCTGAGTCTTGAGAAAAGTTGCAGGAAATTGGTGGCAGAGGTTATATTAGAAGGTTTGACAGAACCGTTGATAGAGATTATTTCAGAATTTTTGAAGAAAGATCTGATAGAACCAGTTGCGGAGATTATACTAGAGGGTGACATAAGTTGGCAAAAGGATCTGACACATGAGTCTAATGGATATATAGAACTAGATGACAGAGAGTTGATGGTAACAAATCGGATAAGGTCTTCTGGAAGAACCAAATCAAAATTGCAGAAATAAAGGCAATGTGTAGATTGGAAGAAAAGAAAGAGAAACAAAGAGATTCATAGGTTAGAGAAGCTGGTTGAAGCATTGGGAGAGATAGAGAAGAGATTGGTAGATAAAGAAGATGTTTGGATCAGAAATGAGCATGGGATCTTCATCTCAAATCCTTTTAGATGTTCATGAGTTTCCTCTCATGGAACATATTTTTCTACCTAGGTTTTTTGATACAGGAGCATCCCTGATCGATGAGCAATCTTGCATCAACCAAAAATATTTCCTTTTAGTTTTGTTCTTGTTTAGTTCTTTGTGTAGTTTCAGTATCCTTACCGGTATGTACTAGTAGTTGCTTGTTCTTCATGGCAGATCTTGTTTACAGTTTCTTGGCAGTTTCATGTGGTTGATTCCATATTACTAGTTCATTTGGGTTCTTCTTCGGTCAGTTATCACTTCCAGTTGGCTGTTTTTGGGTTCTCAGGACAATTCTTGTGCTTACCGGTTGGTTTTCCTTCATTACGAGTGTGATTCTTAGTGTGTGGATCCATCTTGGGTATTTTTCAATGTTCTTTGGCATGTGGTCATCCTTCCTACTGACTTGATGATTAGATGCTATCTTATGTTCTAGTAAGATTTCTTTATTGATCTAGAGGTTCTTCATTTTCTGTCAGTTTTATCTGGTGTGCGGCTTTATAGGCAAAATAGCTCTAGAAATTAGGTCCATGCAATGATTGATACTTCTTATATGTGGTATTCCATTAGGAACATTAGCTAAAATGATTTTTTCATACTCTGTCAGCAACTCCTTCATCTCCTCTGGTTGTTCTTCATGCTTCATTTTCTAAGTCTTCTTAGGAACTAAGGAAAAACACTTTCTCATGCCTCATTCCATCTAGGAACTTCCTTCCATCAACCAAACAATTTTTTTCATTCATATAGGCTTCACTTTTCAGGGGCTCCTCCAAAGGTAACAAGGTTTGCTTCATCCCATTTGCAACAATGGTCTATATATTTTTCCTCCCATCATGTATTGTCTGTCTATCAAACTACCAAGGCCTTCCCAACAAGATATGACAAATATCTATAGGCATAATATCACATAAAACTTCATCATGATAATTTCAAATTTTTAATTTCACCAAACATTTCTCACTTACTAATATCTTATGATCATCCTGAATCCATTCTATTTGATAAGGCTTAGGGTGTTTCAATCTATCCAAATTCAACTTATTCACCATCTCCTCCAAAACAAGATTATCTGAACTACCAACTATCAATAATGACTTTACAATACTTATCAGATACCTTACATCTAGTCTTCAACAAATTCCTCCTCTATAAGGGTTCCTTATCATCTCTGGTATGACATAATGCTATCCTCATCATCAACAGTTCTCCATATTCTTGTTTGTTAGCTAGTCTAGTATGGTCTTCTTCTACCAATGTTGTTCTTCCAGTATTTTTTGCCTTCTTACATTCAAAAGCACGATCTCCTTCTCCTCTGCATTTAAAGCAAGTTCCTCTAAACACTCTCTTATCTTGTCTTCTATCATCGTTTCCATAACCTTCATTCTGGTAACCATCAGGTTCTCTTCTCCGGTAGAAATTTATTTCATCCTTCTGGTATAAACTACCATCCTTACTTACTTCCTTGTTGTTGTTTTTATCTACACAAGTTCCTCTTCCTCATTGAAATCTTCTTTTGAAAAACCTTCCACCTCTACCTCTTTGTCTTTGCTCATGCCTTTTATTTAGCTTCTCTTTTGCTTTTAAGGTATATTGATAGGTTTCTTCAACACTCTATAACTTGATCAAACTAAGTTCATCTTGTATAGACATCAACAACCCATTCAAATATCTTGCAACTTGTTCAACCTCATCATCAGTATGTTCGGATCCAATATTCAACTTGTAGAATGCTTCAATATACTCCCTCACACTAGATTCCTTCTTCTTTAGCTTCTGCAACTTTCAGAACAAATTCACTTGATAATCAACTAGCATAAACTTTGATTTTAATTTGGTAACTATCCGCTCCCATGATTTGATCTTCTCTTTACCTATTCTTCATCTATCAACCTACAAATGTTCCCACCAAAGTGATGCATGATCTTTCAACTTAGTACAAGCATATCTTACCTTCTTATCTTTTAAAGTGCCTTCAAAACCAAAATACTTCTCCATCTCCAAGATCCAATCCATAACTTCATCTAAATCCAACTTGCCATCATATTCTGATGGGGTAAAATGTGGTTTGGTGTTCACCTACTTAAAACCCTCAAGAACCTTTCTTCATCTGGATTGATCACTGGTGGATTTGATACTTGTTATGCTAGTGCTTCTTCTTCTTCATCTTTGTTCACATATTCAATATATCCACCTCAATGAGATCTATCCAGACCGTGTAGATAGAGTGAAACACAATGGAAACAAGACAAGAACATGGAGCCAATGTAGAACTATATGAATTATATCATGAAAATAGATTAGAATCTGGCAGCAACATGCAGGCTACAAGATTCGGCTCCCTAGCTTGGTACATACATGCTCAATTATAGTATCAGACAACTCTAGACCTCTCAATCTCAAGATAGATCTTCTATGTTCCAAAAACTGATTTATATTATCAAGAGGGATCGGTGTTGGCCCAAGATGAATCAAATGTCGATGATCAAGATGAAACATGTAAAACCACTAGGTTGGCCTCCGCCAAAGAGAATCGTCCAAAAAATATAAAGGATCAAGTGTGGACCAAAGCGAAGGTTGGCCACACATCAAGGAATATTAGAAAGAATTAACTAAAGCTCTCCAAGCTATGGAAAGGATCTACAAGGTTTTCCAAATGCCAAAATAGGTCCAAGCGGTTCTAGTGTTCTAAGTCAAAAAAATGTCTTGGATTCTGGAATCGATAACTTGCCTAAAAAATCTCCAAATATCCTACAAACTTAGAGTAAGAAAGATAGTCATGTCCACAAGAAAAAATTATCTCCACAAGATCTAGTGAGCAAATACAAGAAAATGCAGAAAGAAATGTTGAAACTACAAAATAGTAAACAAACTAAGAAGAAATATTTTTGGTTATGCAAGATTGGCAAGAACCAAGGATGCTCCTGCATTAGACATTAGTAATGAAGATAATAGGAGTACAAAAGTAGAAGAATTTGTAGAGCATATGAAGATAGAGCATACTCAAGTTAAGAACCATTTGGAAGACATGAACAATAAGTATAAGGAGAAAGAAGATGAACAGAGGAGACATAAGAAATTTGATGTTGACAATGATGTGATGGTATATCTAAGGAAGGAGAGATTCCTAGTTGGAACCTATAATAAGTTGTAGATGAGAAAATTTGGACCTTGCAAGATCTTGAGGAAATTCAGTTCCAGAAATGCATATGAAGTAGAGTTATTAAATACTTTGGGTATTTCACCTAAATTCAACATTGCAGATTTACATCAGTATCATGAGACAAAATTCAGTGAGAATAGTATAGAAGACTTAGAGAAGAAGATACCCCAGAGGATACCAGATCAAATTGAAAACATTTTGGAAGTAGGATTGGGAGTAATACCTGGAGTGACCAATACAGAGAGTATCTTGTGAAGTGGAAAGACAGACCAATTAAAGATTCATCATGGATTTCTTAGGCAGAGGTAGACAGCCTTGGATTTCCTCTGACCCCAACAAAGTGAGGGACTCACTTTTTCAACAACCCTAGAAGTTTGATGCAGGAGCATCCCTGGTTCATGGAAATCTTCCATCAACGAAAAATATTTTCTTTCATTTTGCTTCCTGTTTTGCAGTTTCAACAATTCTTTCTGCATTTCTTGGTATTTTCTCACCAGATCTTGCAAAGATGGATTTTGATTTTGGACTTGTTTATCTACCTTATCCTATGTCCGCAGGATGTTTGGATCTTTTTCTAGAAAGTTGTCGTTTCTAGAATCTGAGACAGTTTTTTGGCTTAGAACACCAGAACCACTTGGACCTATTTGGTTATTGGTGGATCTTGTAGATCTTTTTTGTAGCTTACAGAGGTTCAACTCATTGTGTTGAGCATTCCTTAGCATGTGGTCAACCTTCCTTTGGGTCCACACTTCATTCTATGGATTTTCCAGAGGGATCTCTTTGGCGGAGGACGACCTTGTTGTTTTACACATTACATCTTGTTCATTGGTATTTGTTTCATCTTGGGCTGACATGGATCATTCTTGATCATATAAATCAATGTAATTAAACATGTAGAAGGTAGTTATTAGGACATAGAAGAATAATCATGAGGTTAAGAGATCCAGAGTTGGCTCGAATTCTTACTAGAGCCCGAATTTTGCATAACACACATGTTTTGTACTCAGGCCTATGAGCCGAATCTTGAGAGCATGTTTGTTGCTGGAAGTTGTAACTGATTTTCATGATATAATATAGTTTGTTTTTGCATTTCCTCCATCACATTGAGTTGTTTTTGTTGTGTAACTCGTGTTGCATGATCCGGATAGTTCTCTTTGAGGATTCTCCCACCGTGACTACACCATAAACCCTACATGAATACCCATGACACATATCCATGAACAATTTGTTACATCCATTTTCCTTTGTCAAAGAAAATCTTGCTAAAGGAACTAACATTCCTCAATTTGAAGTTATTTTCTTCATACAACCATTAGAAATGGGACCTTTTTCTCTATTATATTAACTTATGATTAATTATGAAAGGGCGAAGACTGACTTCACTATCAACATTTTTATTGTGTGGCAACCAAAAAAGTGTGTCATAAAATCATTGCACAACACATTATTTTTTATCCAAATTAGCATGTGACAAAACTTTAAAAATTATATTAGCCCCAAAAGGAATTATGATATTTTCATATAGGTACTAACCTCCTCAATTGAATGGAGGAAAAATAAAACTACCTCCATTTCATATTGTAACAAAAAGTATGCATCAACATTGAGTTCATTTGCACAACAAAGCATGTCCTCTAACAACTCAAATTAAAAAATTTGAAGCTATGGCATATAAAAGCTCAAGTAGTTGGTTGATCATCAACCCAATATATTTTTTCCCACTCATATCCATTTCCAAATATATGTTGGGATCAAATAAATACTTATCTTTGTTCATACCATCATCACCAACATTAAAAGTTGCTCCTTCATCATGAACAAAAAAATTATATTGAATTCTTTTCATTTTAGGTACAACATAATATTGGCATACACCACTATTACATGTACTATTTCCCATTTTATTACCACAAATATTAGAATCATGAAATACTATAGGTGAAGAAGTAAATTATTCTAAATGCCATATACTATTAATTTCTTGTTGATAACTCATTATGTTATTGGTGTCACCCAAATCAAACTAGTTACACACTTCAACTTCCACATGAGCATTGCATAAATATATTTTTTTGATAATCCTTTTGGATTGCAGTCCTCATGAGGAATAAAATAGGTATTACACCACATAAATAGGTTCTAATATGCACTTACATGATAACCATATTCTTATTCTTTAAGATCGATGTTTTCAAATAAAAAATCATGGACTACACTTATATTTTACTCAACAATTTTATTATCAAGTATAGTCATATCTATGTTATCCTCATGCAAAAAATATCATTAGCCTTAGTATAAAAATAAAGGACAAAAGAGAGAAATATATTAAACAATAAACTTAATTCTTGTTCACCACTTTTAGCAGAAATTTATGTATGCTTTGTATAATCAATCCCATGAGTTGATTCATCAATATTTTTACTTACATACTTATTTCTCTCATTTGTCCTTCATCCATGTCAATATAATAAACATCAATTTCAATCTTATTATAATTGAATTGAGAGTCTTTATTTATTTCTTCATTGCCATCACCCGTAGATGAATAATCTAGGTGAAGGTAGTTGCAAACATTGTCATACTCATCTATACTACTATCATATAATCGACCTACACATTCACGTACATGTATAAAAACACAATCATCACTTGATAATATTCTTAGGTTCCATGCAATATCTATGCCCCTTTTTTTACTACCATCAACCTCTACACTTATTTTACAACCATATCATTTTTCACTTTCTTAATGGAATCAAAGAATATATATGCTTGATAAATATTTACCAAATTAAAATATATTGAACTTAGAATAGCTTTGTATGCCTCAAGAAGTGTACCAATATGGGCAAGTATGTTAGGTGTATAAATTTATGTTATGTTGAAAATGGAAACCATGAACCTATGATTAAAGTCCTTGATAGAATCTCCATCTTTCCCTTTGATTTGTTCAAACTCTTCTATAAGAATAATAGGGTCTAAATGCAATAATAATTCCTCTTTTAATACAATCACATGTTAATTACCAAAACCAAAAGAAATTCTTTGGAAACCCTTTGTTACTACTTATCAAGTTGCCATTAGTTTTATATCCAAAGTCATTCTATATACTCCAGTCGGTTACTACTACCGAAATATTCAATCGGTAAGAACAAAGCAAGTCAGTTATAGAAGAAAGTAGTCACAAAGCCTAGTATTTACCGAGCTATCTACCGAGTAACATTCCATTTCTACCGAGCAGCAATAATGATACACCGAGTTGATATACACCGAGTGAAACGTGTTACCAGATTCATTGAACCTAGACACACATGGGAAAACATGTTACAAGATTGAGGAACAACGAACCGTTATCACATTGGAAATTGCACTTAAATATTTTGTATGATTTCGAGGTCATTTATCCAATGAAATATTTTGCATGGTTATTCATTTGATAAATCATGTTTGTAAGATCGAAGCAATGAACCTAATCACCAACATAAGATATCTATTTATACAGCATGAATTGAAGATCAAAAAGGAGAGAAGAATGTGTGTGAAGCAAGACACATGTGATAGATAAGGAAGCATTGAGTATTGCGACTATCAGAGACATAGAGGTCACTGAGAAGCATTTCAGAGAATAGTCAAGGAATAGAGTAAATAGAAGAGTTTACCAAGTTACTCTATGGGTTACCGAGGTATGCTATAAGCAAGGTAATCTCATTTTGAGCATATAGAATCTGCTATAACATTCCAGATGTAAAGTTGCAGATATTTGTAATGATTTTATTGCAATATTTTGAAGTTGTAAGAGAAACCTTTAATAGGGTAAAAGACTCTAACAAAGTCTATAAATTGTAAAGCCTTTAACCAAGTGCAACATTTAGAATAAGTGTTGTAAAATCCTTTAGCAAGGTAGATCTAACGATCTCAATACTCCTAATAGGGTAAGCTATTAGAAATAGCTAAACATGTAGCTCTAACCGAGCAACCTTTATTATTGTAGTAGTGAAGTTGTGGGTGCCATCCCCACCATAGTTTTTCTCTCTAACCAAGAGTTTCTGCATAACCAAAATATATTTGTTATGGAGTGAATCATGTATGATTGTTATTTATTTGTTTTAGCTTTATGTTATGTTACAGCAAATTTTAGTTTATGCATAACAATAAAGATATTGTTAAAGAAAGGATTTGAAGTACTAATTCACCCCTCCCCTCTCAGTACATTAGCTTTCCATATTAGGCCTAATAATTGGTATCAGAGCTTCAATCTTGGAAAAGGGTTTAACAGCCTAAAGAGAAAGATCTTATCAATGGAAGGCTATAAACAATCTCAAAGAATTGTGTATCTGCAAGAAGAGTTAGATCATGCTAATCAAGTGATTGCAGACATGCAAAGACAAATGCAAAAATCATTGAAAGTTAGAAGAAGATTATCTAATGATTTGCAAGACTCTCAAGAGTTAGTGGAACAAATTGAAACATCATTTGAGAATAGTATATCTGAAGAGACTGAAGAGATGATTGAAGAACTGAAGCAGAAGAACAAAGCACTGAGTGATCAGCTAAAAGAAATGAAAAGAGGACATGAACATTTCAGCACAAAGATGACTGAAAATCTTGATGCATTGAGGACAGCTGAGGATAAAGTAAGAGATCTAGAAAGAGAAAATCAACAGCTTAAAGCATTAGTATCAAAAAAGAATGATGAAATCACAAGGTTGACTCGAATTCAACAAAATATGTCAGATCAATTGGGATATGCACATCATGAAGCAAATCTGAAAGATGATGAGAATCAAGCATTGAAACTTGAAGTATCAAGGTTGACTGATGAGATGTTGGATGAGCAACTTAATACAAAGAGACCCAACAAAGTTGCAGGACTCAGTTACAAAGGAAAAGACTCTACCGAGAAGGGAATTCATATTACCAAGAGAGGAGAATCATCAAAGCAAGTTGGAAATAAGAAGAATATCAAAGGAAAGAAGCCTATTTGCAACTACTATGGAAAACAAGGTCACACTGCTAACATGTACCAAATCAGAAAAAGTAAGCAACCGAATGTCACTAGGTATAATGGTTATTGTCACAATTGCAATAAATATGGTCACACATCTAGCCAATGTAGGACAAAGTCTGCTAGCAATTATCAAAAGGCAAAATTCAAAGGGTTTTGTAAAAACTTCAATAGATATGGACATAGTACCGAGGAGTGTTGGTTTAAGCAAAAGAACTATATGTGGTCTAGACACCAAGCAAATCCTAGAGGCTACCAAACTCACACAGATCCTTACTGACAGTATTCTATAGTACCATGGGATTACAATACAAGGATATGGTGTGAATGTTGTGGAAGATATGAACATATAAGTGCCAACCGCTTTATAAGGTTTAGAATGAACAACCGAAGATCATGGGGAAATCCTGGTATGGCATGCTTTCATTGTCAGAAAGTTGGACATTTGGCTAGAGATTGCAAATATCAACCTAGAGGAGACACTAAGGAAATGAAAGGCAAATTACAGATGATTTGGAAAAAGAAGGAAATTGTGTCAAATGAAGAATGCACCTTATCTACCGAGCTAGGTGCACCTATTCCAAATTAATCGGTAATAATATGAAGGGAATGCATTCTCTCAAAGGGTAAATCTTAACAGTTCCTATTTTATCATGTACTTAATTCAAAATCTACATAATTAAAGATGCATTAGAAAATTTGAAATTTTATCAAGTCTTTTGGAAGCCTGTCAAGTCGGTAAATGCAGGAAGTCTAGCTACTCGGTAAAAGCATAAAAAGGAAGTGACACCGAGTGCATTTAATGTTTTCTGACCTAACTGCACTGAGCCCAATAAGGTATAATGTATAGTTAAATCCTTTTGCACGGTCATTTTACACTCACCAAGTTTTCAAGAAAGAAGAGCAAAGCGATTCAAAGGCGACCAAACCACCTCCCAAGCAAATTTCAAAGGTATTTACATCAATCACAATGCACTATCAAGATAGTTTACCGATCATATCAAGTTGTTATTATTTTCTAAGTAGAAAGCGTCTGCCATTTGAAAGTCTTCAAACCCTAAGGATCTTTTGTTAGTATTTATCAGAAATATGCAATGGCACCTAAGATCCAAAAGCCCGTTGTTGTTGAGAACATTGAAAAGCCCTCACTGAAATACTCTTTAACTCCCAAAGTTGCATCTGAACTGGATGATAAAACTGCATTCTCACTCATTTCGGATAGAGTTTTGTTAGTTGAGGATGTGAGATTCTTCACTAAGTGTCAGGTTGAGGAACTAGGTCATGTTGAGATCAAGGACACATATGATGAATTGTGTACCAATGGTAAAATGGATAGCAAATTTGAACACATCAAAGTCAGGGGATTGACCGAAGTCCTAACCTACCCATGAGTCTTCAAACCCCAGTGGGTCAAGTTTGTTCTAAGTAGAGTTCATGATGACTTCATGTGGCTAGAAGAGAAACCATTTAAGATCACCAAGGAAATCATCCATTTGATCACCGATTACCCTATTTTTGATCATGCTCGAGCTCAGAAAATGATATCACAAAAGGAATTGATCAGCTTAACTGGAGTGGAATTTGATTGCAAAGGACTAAAACTGAACAATGTGACAGATGTAGAGCTGAAGTTTGCAATTAGAGTAATAAGTTATTGTTTCTTCCAATCGGCAAGGGAAAATAGTGTACCCTATGCAGCAGTCAACTTAGCATATAAAATTGTGAAGAAAGGCATAAAAATTAATTTATGCGAGGTATTGTTGAAAAACCTATTTGAGAATCTCAATACAATAAGGAAGCCAAAGAAGAACAACTCGGCTAATACACTAAAGTTTGGATCACTTCTGGTATGCATGTTTTTCTATTTTGAGAAATTATTTCCATCAGTAGGTAAAGTAGTTTGGGAGCTACACCGACCAATCACCCATCAAATCAATGACTACATCAAACGTCTAGGTGATAACAGGTATATGAATGAAATATGAATAAAATTTATGTCTATTATTTTTTTAAAAATTAGGAAAAAAATTAATATTTATATTATAAATTCAAAGATAGATTTTTCATTGCTGAAAAATGCTAAAATCAAGGGTTCTATTCGATGTCACCAAAAGAAAAGAAAACGGACTTATTTTTTTCTGATTTTTTTTCCAAATAGAGAACATAGATATGCAGTGTTAAAAAAAAACTAATTTTGATGTATATTTTTCTCGTTGTAATATTTTGAAGTCCAACATAACTAAATTTTTCAATTTTCATTTGACGTCGCCTTTTGACTACTAAATTTATCATTAACCAAAAAAACAAATACCCTTTTCGAGAAGATTCTCTCTCTTAGTGAAAAATAATTTTTTTTAATATCATTTAATATTTACTTTTTTAATTTCTAATCAGCCTCTTTTTGAACTTTAAAAAGATACTTGCAATTCTTAATTAATAAAAATTATTAAAATTAATTAAAATAGTAAAAAAATTATATGTCTAGATTTGTGACTTCGAGCTACTACTAGGCTTTAGGGTTTGAATGGCCCACTTGACCAATTGAATAGAAAAATAATTAGAGGGATGTTCTCACAACACCTTAACCCAAATTAAATAGAATTTCATGGTTTAGACCCACCAAAACACCAATTTTGACTCACTTGCCCACAAACAGAACTAGTTGCAATTAAGCCTCCATATGAAAGAATTGGGTGATAAATTTTGACACCCTCAGGATCTAGGAAAAAAAATTATATTTTCAGATACCCTTTTGGGATTTCTCAACAATATCTCAGTTTTTAATACCAGACCAACTTGCAAATATCTCAACCAACACTGCACTAATAGACCTAATAGGGCTATTAGACCCAAACTAGTTTGGTTCTCCTAATTGGTGACCATCACTGACAAGGAAATATTATGTCAACCTCCAAATTTCTCTTCTACCATATTCAAACCCCTTTCCAGTGCTCTACAACTCAATTATCATGCACTACACTCATCAAATCGATCTTTTACATAGAGATGCTAGACCTAGGGTTAGTTCTCCATCCTCTTCGCCCTGTTGTGTTCTCTTAATGTATTTTGGAGCTGACATGTGATGAAGTGGCCTATCATCTCCTATAATGGAAGAGTGTTTAGTTAAGGATTGATAGGACAAAACCCATTATTGTAGTCAAACCCTAGGGGTTTGAGGGTTTTAGGCTACCCGGTAGAGATTTTCATGTAGAATGGGGCAGCAATAACTTAAATACTTCACACTGAATTAAAAACAAAATAAAAAATGATCTAGTTTCAGGATCTATTCCATGAGCATTCTTTCCAATCAACCTTCAATATGCAATCAATAGAAACTAGATGATTTTTTGAGTTTCCAATAGTTTTTGATGCTTCAATTTCCTTTCCAAATCAACCAAAATCAGCCCATCATATATCTTTTTCTGTTTGGGGTCCTTAAAGGTGTCACCCCAAATGAAAAAAACCTCCCCCAACCATTTTTCAAACTGAACGGACCGTTGGGGAATCACAACTTGCAAAAAGTGCAAAATTGTCATGACAACAAATTGACAATATGACAATTTTTGCATTATTCAACCAACTTAGACTCCAGAGTATCATAGTCCCCCAAAATGATTAAATTTAATTCTAAAACATTGAAAATGACTCAAATAAACCTTTATCCACTTGATCCATCAATTTAGACCAATGTGACCCCTATTGACTCAATTTGCTCTACAAGACCCTAAATGACAATTGGACCCAAACATGGACAAACTTGTCACACTCCTAGGACATTGAATTACAAAAAAGGACCCATAGGGTCTTATTACATTCCTTATAGTCTAATAGAATATCATCTTGTTCTTGGTTCATTTCTCCATAGGTAGGTCCTCTTGCACCATACTCCTCAGGTGAAATTTATCTCAAGTTAGAAGATCCCAAGTCTCCCAAACTCTGAAAAATCACATCAATTCCCAAGCTCCCAATCATCTTGAAATACCAAAACCCCAAGATCCCATTTTCATCCAACCTCCTAAAATTTTATCAGGTTCCAAGGTCATAGCTTAACCTCAAAACTCAACAAAACCTAGTGCAATTAGTTCTACCTACACCCTTGCCACTGTTAGATGACAATTATTACTCTTTAAATGGTCATGGATCAAATTTAGATAGATCAACATCCATATATAGGTATAAATAGATGTGTTTTGGTCATTTTTAGGTATCATATCAAAGAAAAATATGACACAAAGGGATGAACGTCCCTTTCAACTTTGCAAAAATCATAAAATTTTAGGATCTAATACATGCTTGCATGACTCCTTTCAATGTGATTAGAAATAAGTATTTCAAACCTAAACATTTTACTATAATATATAATGAAAAATTAAAAAAGACAATTATCAGAGAAATAAAATAAAATAATTTATAAGAAACCATAGGATTCCATCTTCTAGCTTTGGGTTTAGAAAATTTGTAATTTAATTATCTAGGTTTATCCAAAAATTATAATATCTTTTTATAGCCTCTAAAGATTGAATTCTTAAAGGTAAACTTGGCATTGATTTGTTTCTCTCTATCTATGGTGTGCATTTCTAAATGAATTGTTACTTAGTTGGCTAGCTAGACAATTGTAAAACTTTTGAAAAGATTTTGCAAGGTATCTTTTCAAGGCAGCAAAGGAAATGTATGAATATGCTCAAGGATTACAAAGTAGAATCATGTGATACTCTACAAATATATGTTATTTTTTTAATATATGTTTAGAATCTAGTTTCCTTATACATTTTGAAGGATTTAGCCATTTTTGATATCTTTATCAAGGTATATTTTTTCTTCATTATATTTTTCTAATATAAATTCTATGAATCTATTGGTCAATTTGATAAAGGAACCACTCTACCACAAGATCCACCTTCCTTTCATCCCAAAGCACCCACAAAAAATGATTTAACCATATTTTTAATTTAACATGTTTAGTGTATTCCTTTACCATGACTAAATGTATAAAATAACATTAGGGGCCATTATGAATAAATTATTAGATAATGAGTATGATAAGCTATCTTTCTTATTAAGGTTCTTGATATTCAATGGTGCAAACTAGCATAGAGGTACAAATATTACAACCAAAGTAGGGGTACATTGTGCATTAGGTATGGTTTGTGTAAAGGTAAACATTTATTTCTATAATGGTATCTATTGTAGCACCTTAGAAAATCCTCCCTTGGTTAAGTAGATATTTGATTCAATCAATAGTTTCCCAACTTCATCATAGGTATTTGATTCTCTTCCCAAATTTTACACCCTTGAAACTTGGGGCATAATTTGAGCTTGATGTGAGACATGTGACTATTCTCACCAACACTTAGTCATTAGAGAAAATATAAAAAATAATATTAAAATCTTCCTAAGAGACATCTAAATAAATTTTTAAAAAACTTATTAACTATAGTAAATTGATGAAGTTCATGCCTTATATCAACAGTTGACGATGATTGAAGAGTCTTTTAGAAAAATCCTAAAGGTGGTTGGATAATTAGATTTAACATAGAACTTAAAATGTAAAATTTTAATATTGGTTGGTCTTTTTGTTTCTATTTTAGCAAACTTGTTTTAAGAATATATATGCCACATATATTGTAAAACTATTTATAATTGATACTAAAGAAGACCATTTTACTAGATTTCTATGTTTTCCTAAATTCCATTATATGTTTTAGAGGTTTTCTTGGTGTACAATTATTAAACATTATATATTTAAATGAATTAAGTTTCATATCATAATCTCTCTCAATATATAAAAGCATACATGTGTAGCAACTGGTCTTCCGGCAATAATTATGTTTTTGTGTTTGTCAAATCCATGCATGATTACAAGCTACATCTAGTGAAATATTAATGAATGTGTAAATGGACTTTGTTTACTAGAAAATAGCTATTTAAAAAGGAGAAAGGTCTAAGATTTCTGTAAATAGAAATTTTATTTTATTTTATTCCTTTAAGCCTAATGTTTATATCATTTTTAAAAGCAAAAGAAAAATCAATTAAGATCCTTTAGAACTATATGTGAAACAAGGTATGATATGAGAATATAAAATGAAATGTCTAACATATGAACATACAAAAGGATATACAAAAGGATAGAATACAATGAATTAATTTAAGTTTGTGAGTTTAGTTTATAAATTTAAAGAGTAAATGGGAACAAATTATTAATTATCCTTCAACATTGAGATAAATTTTAAGGGAAAAGAATATAACTTTAAAATAAAGAATTTAAAAGTTATAAATTCACTTTATTAATATGTCAAAATATCTAATATATATTGTTTTTTCAAAACTCAAATATAAAATTCCAAGAACTTCATCGTAAAAATAATTAAATAATTAATTAATTATTGATTATTCAACATTATTTCATACATGTTATAAACTTTGTTGTAAGCTTTTCAAAATATTCCTTTTTATCAGTTCTAAAATAAAATCACTCAAATTTGAAGTGTACTTAGACAAGAAAGCATTCTTTTCTATGCAAACTTTTAACTGATCAGAGAAAATCAAAATATGAATCAAAATCTAGCATAAGATCCTAGTTAGAAATTAGAACATATCGATAGAAATCATGTACTATAAACTATAGAACTTCTTTATTTATATGATCAGGTAGACCCATGGAAATAGCATATACTCCTGATTTCCACGCTTAAGAAGTTACAGACTAAGAATATGCATAACATACTTATAGCAAATAGATGTCTCTATACTGTATATATCATTATGATCTTTCTAATAACAGGGGGAAATCTTCAAGAGTTGGTTGTCTTGTTTGTTCTACTTCCACAACACAACTCTAGTGCCCTCTTCAATGCCTCCATGCTTCCTATCACCCTAGAATGCATGCAAGTTAAGGCCAATGTCATTTGCCATCCTTATGGTCCTGTAACCATATCCCATGTCCTCACTCTCACTCCACAGAATACTCTCATTATAGGAACCAGGCTCGTACTTGGTCAGCAACACCTATCATGAACAACTCTATACTTTATCATCGAAAGCCATATCTATAGTCACTAGGTCAAATTCAAAAACATCCTGAAATAAAGAACCTTTACAGTGAAACAATTATAGTCTACTATAAAAGAATAACTCAAAAACAAAATATATGTATATATACCTCCTGACATGCAGCAGGGGCATGACGAAGGGCCTGCCTAGTGGCCTTGTTCACAAACCCAAAGGCCGGATGACCCACTGTGTCCCTCACATGGTTTCTCCATGACTCATCTTTCACCCATTGCTGCATACAATAGACACAATACATATATATGAAAAGTTACCTAAGAAAATAGCTATCTCTAAAACAATCAGAGTCAACACAAAACTTTTAAATATATATCAACTTATAGACATAAATTCCAATACAAGACACGTCTAGTATAGGAAATGTATATATACCTGAGTTGGTTCACTGGGATTATAGTAAACCAACATTTCCCTGCCATCTCTGATACCCAGAGCATAATCAAGATTGGCCTTAGAGCAGACCCTCACAATCTGCCCCTGTGGAAGGCTGTGCTAGCTCTGTTGCCCACTGGGTTTTCTCATTTTCTCTGTTTCTAAGAAACTTCCATGTTTGTTCATGGGTACCTCTTCAGGCTTTATGTCGGGACCCATCTCGCATTAACCTTTGCATTATTTTTTCTTACATTTTTGTTGTCTCTCTCCCCAGTTGTGCATTCCCATGGGGGGTGTTAGAGTAAATAATTTATAATATAAATTATTCACTTAATTGCATTAATTCGATAAATAATTTGTGCCTTAATTGGTAATTAATTATTTCCATTTATTATTTAGTTAATTAATTAATTAAAAATAATTAATTAATATTTATCTCCATGCATAATGCAAACTAGGAAAAGAAAACTATGTTTAGATTTCGAGAGTTTCATTCATTTAATTGGTCTATTAATCTTTTTGTGCATACATGACTAATTCATGCATTCAATTTCTACTCTCAGTCTATTTTGGAAACTCCACCATTTAGGGTTTCTATCTTTAGAGTTAGATTTCTTTATAAGGATTTCATATCCTTCATTGTAACTCAAGCAATTTCATTGTTATTGTATTCAATTATTTAGTTGGTCAATTCTCTCTTTATCCAGGACAGGTATTGTTGCAAAAGATAACTAGGCTTGTGGGATTCGCATTTCACGAATTCTAAAACTTTTACATTTCTTAAACATGCCCACCAAGGAACTTGTGACCACCATATCCAATGAAAATAGTTTTGGTTATTGTGTGATGGATGTCCCTGCCCTATTCCAAATCTCCAAGTTTTCCATACCTTAAGAGGATGTCAACAAAGGATATGGAGATTGACTTTAGATGCATCAAAACCTCCTCAAAAACATGAATTTATGTAAATGTTGTAATTATATACAATGGGAAAAAAAATTTAAAAACTAGTCTCATGGCAAAAATGGTAATTGTGTAAATGTTGTAGTTTTTTTATTCCATGTGGATCTTTATAGTACCAAGCATCTCTAATATAATTATAATCTATCCATAAATAAAATTTTATTAGAAATCTACACAAAACCTCTGCAAAAGGTCATTTTTTTCCTATTTTCTAGACAACTATTACTAAACTTTGACTAAAGACTAGAGTAACATTGGGATTTATAAAAGTAAAAACTACTTTAGCAACTAGCCTACCTTATGTTAACTTGTAAAAGGAAAAGGGATAGAAGGGGGATACATTTTGGGGAAAAAATAGGGTTAGAGTAACAAACAAAGAGGGTGAGAAAAGTAGTCTAAAAGAGAGGTCACTGATAAAATTTATTTATAACACATAACCATACATAAATAAATCTCCTATATAAATAAGAATTTTTGGCCAAGGGGAATCTAAATGCTTACAAATAATCCACTTCAATTCAAAATTCATAAGTATACAAATACATACACATTCATAATATCAAACTGGGAAATTTTTTTTAAGATGACGATCATATGATAACAGTTAGAAGAAACCTTTCAAAGGAGATAAACAAAAAGTGCAAAGTGGGATTGTTTATGACCTTAATGATCCTAAGGAGAAACCAACATGTTGTTGGATATAATAACAAATGACTCATGATAAAAAACAATCTTAGTCAGCAAATGGGTTAGAAGATTGTGAGATGAATTGAAAGATAAAAGAAAGGCATGTGTGAGTTCAAGGTTCATAAAAAAACAAGGTTCTCAAATCACTAAATACAAAACTAAAGATTTTTAGAGGAGAAGCTAAAAAGATCCAAAACCACAAATAAAGGATCAATAATGGCACCATGTTATCAACATTCAAATGAGCCAATTTAAGATTGTGAATTTAGACTATAAATCTAATAAAGTTAATAATGCAAGTTCATTGTGAGTACACAGATATTTAGTCACCTGAGAAACTCATAATATTATCATTGACCAAATGAAAATTAGCCTTAGAAATAATTTCTTATTCTTTTACAATAAAGAGTTTGCTAGTTGTATGTTCATTTTATTAACATATCAAAATACATTACAATAGATTTTGTAATTAAACCTTCCAATAGAAAAAATTGAGACAAAGATTAGAAAAACAAGACCAATCATCATCTGCATCTTCATCCACCTCCCATCTATAGCAGCAACCAAAACCCTAGTCCCATCACATCAATCTCCTACTCTTCCCGCTCTCATTGTTTTCACCTCCCCTTCTCACCATTTTCACCTCCCCCTCTTATTTAGTATCAAAAAAAGCTACTAAGCATGTTTTTAATTAAGAATGGGACTTGTTTTGAAGTCATTTATTTGTTTTAAACAAAAATTCATTGGAATACATTTTTATTAATGTTAGAATAAGTCAACAAAACTCTTTTAATAAGTTTTCATTAACGAGGATGTGCAAATATAGGATGACCTATTAAAATGGCTCTTTGTGTAGATGAATGTGACCATCACAAAGATCAATTGGCTGGAGGTGACAGCTAAGGTAGAAGATAGGATTAACACTTGGGCCTGATTTAGATGAGGACAAAATTTGGAAAACTGCCACAGACCTTGTTGGCATAATGGGGTAGTGGGATAAGGTGGGAGGGAAGATTGATGATATGGACTCCAAGATAAAGATAGAAAGGACTAAGATCACACTGGAGGAGGTTGAAAAATCCTAGGAGTCCCTCAAGAAGAAAATTAAGGAGGTTAAACTTGCTTGTAGTAAAGCGGCTAGTAAGCACAATGCCTCCCTCTAGGCTATCCAGGTTGAGACAGAAAAGAAAAAGGCAAAGAAAATAAAATTCATGGAGTCCCTAGCTATGGCTTTTAGCCTCACTACATCTTTCATTCAATCCACCCCAAATTCCACATCGGTCTCTTTTGTCTTTTGGATTGGGTCGAGAGCAAAAAAGAGTCTTTTTCTTATAAAGTGCTTAGTTTGTGCCAGTATTGGCAAGAAAAAGGTACCCTCGTGTAGCATACTATCTCCTTGTGTCTGTGTTGGGTGGATGTTCTATTTTTTGTGGTTGTTTTGGCTCTTCTTTGTATTGTTGGACTTTTAGATTACGTGTTGGCTCTTTGTTCACCCTGTTGGGTTTTTGTCATATTTTGGTGGGGTTTTTTTTGCTAGTTGTGCATCCCTCATGCACTCTTATTGTCACTCTACGGATATGTAATGATACAGGCCTATTCCACTTTTATTAAACAAATCAAAACTCTTTTAAGTTTGTTTGAGAGAGAATCACAATATTTCAACATGAATGGGCATGCATTTATGAAATGGTGGAAATAATATAGGAAATAACTTAAGGACAAGAAGTACATGAAGTTTAAAGGAGATTGACTTTTTTAAAAGAATATTAGAAAATATATATAAAAATTATTTTCTAAGAATAATTATTTAAAGTGGTAAATAGTTGTAAATTATAAAAAAATGATTTGAATTTTAATAAAAAATATATGTATTTTAAAAAAAAATAGCTTTTCCCTTTTATAATTTGATAATATTGTTAATAATTTATAAATTAATTTATAAGAAGGAAGATGAATGATTAATTTTGTAATAAATCTTAATATAATAAATATGCTTATAAGAAATCTCATAATTGTAGGTTAAAAAAATTAGAGAGTTTGAAGAGATTAAAAGGTTCTTTTATTTTTGAGGATTATGGAATAATTTTTATTTAATTTTGATGTATAATATTAAATATATTCATCTTAAGGGGAATGTTATTTCTCCTTCTGATTTAGATATTGCATCCAGATGGAACATCAAGTTGGATTATCCTAAGGACCCTAGAATGGCTAAATCTCCAAGAGATTATGCCCATTGGACACTTCCCTCATCTGGATGGGTCAAAGTCAATTTTGATGGCGCATCCAAAGAAAATTCAGGGTTGACTGGGTGTGGGGGAGTGATTAGGGATAAAAATGGTAGGTTTTTGGCTATGGTGGCACTCCCCTTGGGATGTCAAACTAACCACCTTGTTGAAGTTATAGTCGCCTATCAAGGGTTATTGTTGGCCAAAATAAATACTGCAAAGTCAGTATGGCTGGAAGGGGACTCTAATAATATCATCCAATGTCTATTGGGTAATCATAAACCCTCATGGAATATAAAATGGTGGATTGAGAAAGCCAGGTACTTATTAAAAACTTTCCAATACCATTACATTTATCATGCCTACCGAGAAGCCAATGGTTTGGCTAACCACTATGCTAACCTTGGAGCTAATCGCAATTATGAAAAAGAATGGGAGCTAGGGGATAATTTATCGACCAAAATAAAGGCCTTAATGTTATATGATTTGGCCCAGGAGAGACAAGTTTTAAATAATTACATAATTCCTTATTCCTGATGGCTCACATTCTAATTATTGATTGTGTCATCTTTGTGTTGCTTTTGGTTGGGTCACATGTTTTCTAGGTATTTTGTAGCCTACTCTGGAATTAACCAACCCTACTCAATACTACCATTGTTGACTCTATAAGAGGAGAAAGGAAGAGGGTGGAGCCC
Source organism: Cryptomeria japonica (assembly GCF_030272615.1). Lineage (NCBI taxonomy): Eukaryota > Viridiplantae > Streptophyta > Pinopsida > Cupressales > Cupressaceae > Cryptomeria > Cryptomeria japonica. Next base: position 172,698,999 of record NC_081415.1, read on the forward strand.
TTGAACTATGAAGAGCTCAAGAAGAACAAAACAATTTGGTGCATCCTGGATCACGGAGGGCTCACTCCCTTCATTGAAAGATTACATGGTGCCCATGCAAATGTCATGAAGAAATTCGCTAAGGGTTTGAATGATGGAAAAATTAAAATTGATGGCAGAACTACAAAAATTGCTAAGAAACTTATTGCTGAGGTCACGGGCCTATCTATAGAAGGGGCGAAGTTCTAGAGGGATAGGAAAATGGTTGATGATATAGTCAAGGAGTTTCCTAGAAATTAGAAGGAGATGGCAAAGCTCGCAAAAGTTGACAAAAGAAGCTACAACACGGGTAACATTAAATCTATCTAGTGCTCTATTCTTGTGGTTTTGATGAAGTACATTACCCTTGATGGAATATTTACTAGGGCCTACGAACATCATTTTGTTTTGCTAAATCATTTTAGGCATAAAGAGAAAATTTATAAATTCCCTTCTTCTTGATGGCATCCATTAATGCTAGCATTAAGGACCACAAAAAAAAATAATTCCCCTATCCTACATGGTGGATTGCTCTTCCTCATCCATGAACACATCAAAACCCTACCCCCTCCCTTGACTAGTGTTCCTGAGGATTTTATCGATTATGAGGAAGGGGACCATATTAGTCTTCCCTCGAATGATGAAGAATGGAACATTGATTTGGAAGACTTTGATTCTGATTCAAGGTCTTCCTCAAAGAGTGGCCAAAAAGCTGAATGTGGCAGAACATCCCTTATTTCCACTACAAATTTTTATTCCTAGCCTTCTCATGACTCACTTTTGGATAAATTTGTCCAAGCCTGAAACCAAAGTGATAGACCCCCCTTCCCAAAGGAGCTCAATGCTAATTCCCCTATCCACAAAATACAAAGGGAGAATCCCGATGATGTTCTATCCTTAGTTCGTAATGTTGTTGTTGACAACTTCAGGATGTTTAAATGGGCCTTTCATGAAATTAAAGATATCAATATGAAAATTCAAGCAATTAGCAATAAACGAGATTCTCAAGCTACAGAACATCAGATGGTTGATCAAAGAAAGGCAATTGTGGATTCAATGCAGAAGATTGTGGGAACGATTAGTGATATGAAGAAAGAGTATGACTACAGGATTTCTCAGCTAGAGGAGAAACTCAAGAAAGACTTTGAAGGTAGACTGAGTAATATGGAGAATAAATACTAGAATATAAATGAAAATCCAATATCTTTGGTGACCTTAACTCACAAAGTGGTTAAGAACTTGGTTGAGAGTTTAAATACCATGGTTGGAAGCTAGAATCCATCCATATGGGAGGATATATAGTGGACATGGAAGGGCTAGATAAAAATCTTGAGGATACCGTGAGACCTTACAAGAGAACCAGAGCTAATATGAAGAAGAAAACTTCTAATTAGGATATTCAGAAGTTGAAGAAGATTTCTTTAAATATGACTTGGTTGAAAACTAAGGCCATTGAGGCCTTTAAAAAACTTGTACTAGTTTCTTCCTTTTTGTTGTCTCTTTCTTTATTTTTGGCTTAGTGTTAGTTTTCTGCTTTCTTTGGGCTATGGTGGAATTGGCATATATTTATGCATATTTTTGATATAGTTATTTGTTAAACCATTTTAGGCCCCTTCAAAACATGTTTGTCCCATAATAAAAAATAATCAAACAATATAAATCACAATCTTATGCTATAGAAATATGCTAAGAAAAATAAGTATGAAAGTTCTCTTAGATATTACCTATAATAGATCATAATCAACCCTAACTTAGCTTGATGAATTCATTTAAAATAATATAAGAGGCATACTTTAAGATGCATTACAAAAATGGCATTGCAATGTATTGATTGAGTATAAAGAGGTTCCCATCAAGTTCTACATATCATTGAATATAACTTATAGAAATGATTAATATAGCCTAACGCACTTTGATACAATGTTAGAAATTAGGATCTTACGGTACTAATCATTATAACAAGATACAAAATAAATAAATTAAGAATCATACAAAGATAATGTTAACACATTACACAAGTTATCCATGGGAAAAATCCTTTTGGGTAAAAGACCACATAAAGCATCATTTTATCAAAACACTTACAAAATATAGTCTATATAAAAATAGACTTGAACCTAGGGACATTTCTCCTTACATCCACATGGCCAGTAATACCTCTTGTGCATAGCCATGCAACTCACCATTGATCTACCAAGTATCATGCCTCTCAAACAAGAGAGAACCTCCTTAAATATAGGAGGAAGGATGGCTTCACTAGTCACATCTCTTCAATAACCCCCATTCATAAATAATTAATAATCTAATAGTTATGATTATAATTATTTCAAATCGGATATGCTTAATAAAACATATAATACAAATATTTTATAACAACCTTATATTATCTTCATTATTGAAATTACATAAAATCCTTCATTTGTCTTCCTCTATCTTTAATCCTTCAATATCTACACATGGAGTTTTTTCACACCTTTCAATTAGACATAAAGGATAAGCTTTCTCAATCTTCACAAATACCAAAATAATATTTATTGAAAGCGTACTTGCAAAACCTACAAAAATAATACATGAAATGTAGAACAAATGGTTAGATTGAGTTGAATCTCATATCATGCATACCAATAAAATATAATTTCTAGCTGATTATTATTCATAAAAATTGGGGGATTGTTCTCATAGAGTGTATATTGTTCCTTTTTGTTATACATAAGAATGGACACTAAATCTCCTATATGTGTGAACCTTAAGGTCTCAATTATTACATCTCTTTTAGGAAAACAATTAATTGTGCTTGTGGATCTTTCTAGTACCATGAAGCTCTAATATAATGAAAATTCACCCAAAAAAAAAAAAAAATCTTTAAAATATACACAAAACCTCTACAAAAGGTCATTTTTTTCTAGTTTCTAGACAACTATTACTAAACCAACTAAGACTATAGTAACTCTATGGGATAGTGAAAAGTAGAAACTACTTTAGCAACTAGCCTACCTTATGTTAACTTAAGAGAATAGGAATAGAAGAAGGATACATTTAGGAAAAAAAGATAGGGTTAGAGTAACGAAAAAAGAGGTTGAGAAAAGCTGTGTGAAATAAGTGTGATTAATAAAATTTGTTTATAACGCATAACTATACATTACTAAATCTCTTATATGAACATGAATTTATGGCGAGAGGGAATCTAAATATACACAAATAATTCACGTCAATTTGAAATTCATGATGCTAAGGTGGTCGTTAGAAGAAACCTTTCAAAGGATAAAAAGAAAAAAGGGGAAGGTGGAACTGTTTTTTACTTCAATGATCCTAAGAAGAACCACCAATGTTGTTGGATACAATAACAAATGACTCGTGATAAAATTAAAAAAAAAAAATCTTAGTCACCAAATGGGTTAGAAGATTGTGAGGTTAATTTAAAGAGAGAGTTGAGCCACATGTGAGTTCCAGGTTCGCAAAAAAATAAGGTTCTAAGACAAATTAATACAAAACTAAAGATTTTTGGAGGGAAGCTATAAACAACCAAAACCATGCAAATAAAGGACCAATAATGGCACCATGTTATCAAGATCCAAATGAACCAATTTAAGTTTGTGAATTTAGATTATCTAAATTATATAAAAAAGAATATTAAAAAATAATATTAAAATAATATTAAGATTATGAATTTAGATTATCTAAATTGTATCGTAGTTTAATATTAGATTGAACTTAGAAGTTTATCATAGATATTAGATTAAATTTAAGTTGAAATTAGTTCGATCTTTACCCACACAACGAGCCAGAACTTACATGATTTTTCTAGCCCATAAATGAGAAAAGGTGAGAATCAAGATCAAGGAATAAATGATCCATATATGATAAAGTGACAACAAAGATCAGGGAATAAATGATCTGTATATGACACCTATTTCTGGGCAACAACTCTTCTCTGCATACTTACCCTTAAAGCTTCAATCATACGGATGTAAAGGATAAAAGAAAACTACAATAGCGTGTAACTACTGAATTGCATCTTTTTCTCTATTATCACTTCAAAGAACTAATTCCAATGTAAAGCTGAAAGAAAAGTTGTATTCCATTCCCTTCCACTCACACATCTTTATGAACTAATATTCCTTTTATTGCCCTATATAAACATCATTAAACCTCAAAACACAAAGACAACACAATCACTCATTTGTATTGTTCATTACTTTCTGCATTTTATTTCCTATGCTATATGCATGGCATATTACCAGCAGTATGAGAGCCAAAGATGTGGTGATAGGGAGCAAAAGTGTGGATTTCAATTTGAGAACAATTACAGTTTGCAACAAAGGCACCATAGCCTTCCACAGGGGCAGATTGTGAAGGTCTGCTCTTATGAATACATAGTTGACATTGATACTCAGAAAATTAATATTGTGGTAGATAAGGATACAACTGAGAAGACAGATATGGCTAGTGAGCCACCGGTAATAGATGGTACATAAGGTAAACCGGTAGATGATAACAAAGAGAAACAAGATAAACAACAAGCAAAGCAATAGGCTCCATCATAGCAACATGTTCACACCAAGACAGTGCCACTGGCAATAGCTGAGCAAGACAAACCTTTACTTAAAGAAATGGAAACACAAACTGACCTACTAGAGGTCACCACAAGCAAAGAAAATGCTCCCATCGGGGAATACAGAGTGTTGGCTCTTCAAGTACAGATTTTAAACCAACTAATGTAATAGAAGTTCTTTTAGATTCCATAAAGAAAATAACAGATTATAGCTCCCAGGCATACAAGGCAATAGATGATACCATTCCAATTTTGAAAATGATAGCACCTAAATGTAATGTAGACAATAAAGATTCTTTGAATTGACTTGACACTTTGTCTAAGTATATTACTGACAACACTGTGACAGTTGAACAAATAAAAGAGGATGCATTGAAGGAGAGATTAGAGAAGGAGAACAAAAATTCTTTGAGGAAGAAATAAAGAAGTGTACAAGGCAGTTTGACACACTTCTACCAGAACTATGTAGTACATTAAAGGAATTCAAAACTTTGTACAGAGACACATGCAAAACTAACTTTTTGACAGTTGATATAGACAGAAAGATTAGCAAGATACAGGAAGAAATAAATCAACTAGCTGACAATTTCATTAACTCATCTAATTCATTATCAATTTTTGAGAAGAAGATAATAGGTTTTGAGGAAGAACTATTAAAGTTGGAAAGAGAAAAAGAAAGAATAAAAGATAAGGCTAAAGATCTTAAATGGAGACTAAGTCCAAAATTGGACTATCTAGCCTCCTTAAGGAAAGAAATATCTGATGCCTTGATTCAAGGACAGAAAACACTAGCAGAGCAAATGCAACACCTCACCAGTACAGTTCAGAGGATAGAGGCTGCAATAAAAGATAGTAAAAAGTTTCTTGAGAGCCTAAATCTAGTTTTGGCAGATCTTTTTCAGATTGAAACCAATCGGTTACAAGGATGAAGCAGGAAACCACACTCAATTGACACTTTGACAACCTTTATTATTGATGCCAAAGGGGGAGTAGTGGAATGAGAAAAAAATTAGTAAAATGACTCATCAACTCAGGGGGAGTACACATTCTTTTGGTACATAATCTTTGGTAAGACAATACCGGCAGATTCTTTTTGGATGACAGTTTTTTGGATTTTTCACATGAGTGTTGCCATCAATGCCAAAAGGGGAGATTGTTGGCAAATGCACACTCCAATGAGAGATTGTTGGTGATTGAAGGTTTTGTCATTGATGGCAACCTTACAATCCTATGACACCGGCAAGGCAATCCACCGGCACTAGCAAGGTTAGACTCTACACTGGTTCATAGACCACCGGCACCGGCAATAAAAGGAAGCATACCGGCACAGAGGCCGACAGGAATTTTGTTTGTAATATATTTTTTTATTTATTGTAAAATCGTTGTAAGCCAACTTGGCAAGTTGTAAAATGACTCATATATATAAGAGATCATTGTAGAACATTTTGGTAAGCATGGAGGAATGTAATTAGGCGAAATAAGGTAGACCTATTATGCGATTTATAGGCTAAGGGTTTATGTATGAAGCAGAGATATAAACCGGTACTAGATCTGGCATAGTAGATGCTATTTTGAAGCAGTACAACACATTGGATTTACATAATCCACTTTGTAAGTCAGTGAGACTTCCCATTTTGTAATTGAACAGTGAGCTCTAGGCACTTGGCCTTCCTACATGTGCAGGCCCCTCTTGTAGCAGTAATATTCTCTTATTGGCCAGTAAGTGAATATTGTGGGTCACAAATCCCACTGAGGTTTTACCCACACCGGGTTTCCTCATTAAACTATTGTTTTATGGTGTGTTTTTCATGTGGTTATTGTTATCTCTATTTATTGTATTACTTTCTCTTTACCGGTATACAGTATTAATATGTTCCACATGTTTTAAATTAAGAAATTGCTTTAACCCGTTAGATACTGATTCACCCCCCCTCCCACCTCTCAATATCTGTGGGAATCCTAACAATATCTATCTCCTTGCAAACTTATGACTCTAGAGGGACCACATAAATCAATATGCGCAAGATCCAACAATCCATTACAAAAATGCTTTTTACTTTTGAAAGAAACTCTAGTTTGCTTCCCCAATTGGCATTTTTTGAATATAGAGTTAGTACGCTTCATCAATTTAGGAAGATCTCTTACTGACTAAGTAGAACTTATCTTAATCATGTTGTAAAAATTTGCATGACACATCCTTCTATACCACAACCAACTTTCATCAATGTGACCAATCAAACAACTTTTACCAACACCATTCAAGTGAAAGATATTACCTTTTGTCTTTGTACCTGATGCAATCTCAATTCTAGAACTACTCAAGATTCTACACTTCCCATTCTTGAATTGAAGATTATAACCCTTGCCAGCCATTTGTCCAACACTTAGAAGATTATTCTTTAGGCCTTCTGGATAAAAGCACAATGTTGTGTCACAATTTTATAAAGGAACCGGCCAAAACAACTAAAATTGTTTAACTTCGACCGCATAAAAGTGGCATTTTTAAATTGAATTTTGAAATGATGTAAATTGATCAAATGTAGAAATATTAATGAAATTTATGTCTATTATTTTTTTTGAAATTAGGAAAAAAAATTGATATTTATTTTATAAATTCAAAGATAGATTTTTCATTGCTGAAAAATGCTAAAATCAAGGGTTCTATTCGATGTCAACAAAAGAAAAGAAAATGGACTTTTTTTTTCTGATTTTTTTTCCAAATAGAGAACATAGATATGCAGTGTTAAAAAAAAACTAATTTTGATGTATATTTTTCTTGTTGTAATATTTTGAAGTCCAACATAACTAAATTTGTCAATTTTCATTTGACGTCAGCTTTTGACTACTAAATTTATCATTAACCAAAAAAACAAATACCCTTTTTTTTAATATCATTTAATATTTATTTTTTTAATTTCTAATCAGCCTCTTTTTGAACTTTAAAAAGATACTTGCAATGCTTAATTAATAAAAATTATTAAAATAAATTAAAATAGTAAAAAAATTATATGTCTAGATTTGTGACTTCAAGCTCTACAAAAGGGTATTTTTCGATTTTTGTAAAACAATATTTTGCTTCAAGAAAAATTGAGCAAAAGTGAAAACTTTCAAAAATACAGAGTTTTTCACCTTTTTTGTGTCACATCACATGACACATAGACTAGTCTGACCGGACTACCCTTATTTCAAACTATAAAAAATAATTTGAATTTTTTTTTATGGACTCATTTGAACTAAGGGAATCCAATCAAACTAAGTCCGACCGGACTCCCAGTGCCATTTCGACACCATGTAGGTGTCACGTGGCCCAGAGGTAGTCCAACCGGACTACCCTTAGTTGTCCCAAAGTTTGACATAGCTCCATGCTTATACCCTTCTACATACAAGACATCATCAATAATGTGCTTACCATCAAGAGAAATAGAACCTCCACCATGGATTATACTAGCTTTGTCTTCACCAAACCTAACAACACCACTATCATACTTTTCAAGCTCACAAACTTTTTCTTATTACTTGGCATATGATGAGAGCATCCGATGTCAATCACCCATTCATCTTTTTCTTAAACTTGTGCAGCCAAAGATCTTTCCTCATTAATACAGGTAGTAGAATTAGTAGGTATTGGATCATCTTCCTTGATATGTAGAAACACCCATGCATTATCACTTGAATTTCCTTTATCAGATTCATCATCTATCACAAAAAATTAAGCAGCACAATAACATCTCTTCTAAAATTTAGGCTTGTAGATTTTCTTAGGAACTCTTTTCGGACACCTTAAAGAAAAATGTCCTATCTTATTGCATGAAAAACATTTAACAGGAAAATTTCCTTCATACTTACCGGCCCCTTTAGGTAACCTCCAGGCAATAAGTGCTTCAAGATCATCAAGCTCTCACTCTTCTTCTTCAATTTCCCTCATTTATTTTTCATATCTAGATATCATCCTTGAAGAAATTTCACCCAGATAAAAAACTTTTCTTGTCCTTTTTGGAAATAGTGACTTTGAATGTAGATTCTACCTTAGGAAGAGAATCACCAAATTCACTTAATTCAAAAGTTGATAACTTGCCAATCAACATGTCTTTTGTCACATCAGTCATAGTCTGGATCTCCTCAATAGCAGGAACTTTGTGTTTGTAGGATGCAGGAAAGGATCTAAATGATGAGGAGGCAACAGACCGGAAGGATAACCTTGAACCAAACCAACCAACCTCTAGGGCTCACAAACTCAGACAGATCCCTACTACCAAAGGGTCCTTACACAACACCAATTCAAGCAATGGTTCAATGACACTAAATAGATCCTTGGAAGCCTCAAATGTTCCAATATGTCCCCTTACAAATAACTAACACTTCTCAAGACCTGTGTGACTACACACACCCTTGCGTACATGAGTGGGCTACTACTAGGCTTTAGGATTTGAATGGCCCACTTCACCAATTCAATAGAAAAATAATTAGAGGGGTGTTCTCACAACACCTTACCCCAAATTAAATAGGATTTCATGGTTTCGACCCACCAAAACACCAATTTTGACTCACTTGACCACAAACAGAACCAGTTGCAATTAGGCCTCCATATGAAAAAAATTGGGTGATAACTTTTGACACCCTCAGGATCTAGGGAAAAAAATTATATTTTCAGATACCCTTTTGGGATTTCTCAATAATATCTCAGTTTTCAATACTGGACCAACTTGCAAATATCTCAACCAATACTGCACTAACAGACCTAATAGGGCTATTAGACCCAAACTGGTTTGGTTCTCCTAATTGGTGACCATCATTGATAAGGAAATGTTATGTAAACCTCCAAAGTTCTCTTCTACCATATTCAAACCCCTTTCCAGTGCTCTACTACTCAATTATCATGCACTGCACTCATCAAATCGGTCTTTCACATAGAGATGCCAGACCTAGGGTTAGTTCTCCATCCTCTTCGCCCTATTGTGTTCTCTTAATGGATTTTGGAGCTGAAATGTGATGAAGTGGCCTATCATCTCCTATAATGGAAGAGTGTTCAACTAAATATTGATAAGACAAAACCCATTATTGCAGTCAAACCCTAGGGGTTTGAGGGTTTTAGGCTACCCGATAGAGATTTTCTTGTAGAATGGGGCAGCGATAACTTAAAGACTTCACACTGAATTAAAAATAAAATAAAAATGATCTAGTTTCAGGATCTATTCCATGAGCATTCTTTCCAATCCACCTTCAGTATGCAATCAATAGAAATTAGATGATTTTTTGAGTTTCCAACAGTTTTTAATGCTTCAATTTCCTTTTCAAATCAACCAAAATCAGCCCATCATATATCTTTTGGTGTTTGGGGTCCTTAAAGGTGTCACCCCAAATGAACACAACCTCCCCCAACCATTTTTCAAATTGAACGGACCGTTGGGAAATCACAACATACAAAAAGTGCAAAATTGTCATGACAACAATTTGACAATATGACAATTTTTGCATTATTCAACCAACTTAGACTCCAGAGTATCATAGTCCCCCAAAATGATTAAATTTAATTCTAAAACATCAAAAATTTCTAAATAAACCTTTAACAACTTGATCAATCAATTTAGACCAATGTGACCCTTATTGACTCAATTTGCTCTACAAGACCCTAAATGACAATTGGACCCAAACATGGACAAACTTGTCACACTCCTAGGACATTGAATTACAAAAAAGGACCCATAGGGTCTTATTAAATTCCTTATAGTCTAATAGAAGATCATCTTGTTCTTGGTTCATTTCTCCATAGGTAGGTGCTCCTGCACCATACTCCTCAGATGAAATTTGTCTCAAGTTAGAAGATCCCAAGTCTCCCAAACTCTAAAAAATCACATCAATTCCCAAGATCCCAATCATCTTTAAATACCAAAACCCCAAGATCCCAAGTTCATCCAACCTCCTAAAATTTTATCAGGTTGCAAGGTCATAGCTTAACCTCAAAACTCAACAAAACCTGGAGCAATTAGTTCTACCTACACAATTGCCACTGTTAGATGGCAATTATTATTCTTTAAATGGTCATGGATCAAATTTAGATAGATCAACATCCATGTATAGGTATAAATAGATGTGTTTTGGTAATTCTTAGGTATCATATCAAAGAAAAATATGACACAAAGGGATGTACGTACCTTTCAACTCCCCAAAAATCATAAAATTTTAGGATCTAATACATGCTTGCAAGCCTCCTTTCAATGTGATTAGAAATAAGTATTTCAAACCTAAACATTTTACTATAATATATAATGAAAAATTAAAAGAGACAATTATCAGAGAAATAAAATAAAATAATTTATAAGAAACCATAGGATTCCATCTTCTAGCTTTGGGTTTAGAAAATTTGCAATTTAATTATCTAGGTTTATCCAAAAATTATAATATCTTGTTATAGCCTCTAAAGATTGAATTCTTAAAGGTAGAATTGGCATTGATTTGTTTCTCTCTATCTATGGTGTGCATTTCCAAATGAATTGTTACTTAGTTGGCTAGCTAGACAATTGTAAAAGTTTTGAAAAGATTTTGCAAGGTATCTTTTCAAGGCAGCAAAGGAAATGTATGAATATGCTCAAGGATTACTAAGTAGAATCGTGTAATACTCTACAAATATATGTTATTTTTCTAATATAAGTTTAGAATCTAGTTTCCTTATACATTTTGAAGGATTTAGCCCTTTGTGATATCTTTATCAAGGTATCTTTTTCCTTCATTATATTTTTCTAATATAAATTCCATGAATCTATTGGTCAATTTGATAAAGGCACCACTCTACCACAAGATCCACCTTCCTTTCATCCCAAAGCACCCACAAAAAATGATTTAACCATATTTTCAATTTAACATGTTTAGTGTATTCCTTTACCATGACTAAATGTATAAAATAACATTAGGGGCCATTATGAATAAATTATTAGATAATGAGCATGATAAGCTATCTTTCTTATTAAGGTACTTGATATTCAATGGTGCAAACTAGCATATAGGTGCAAATATTACAACCAAAGTAGGGGTACCTTGTGCATTAGGTATGGTTTGTGTAAAGGTAAACATTTATTTCTATAATGGTATCTATTGTAGCACCTTAGAAAATCCTCCCTTGGTTAAGTAGATATTTGATTCGATCAATAGTTGCCCAACTTCATCATAGGTATTTGATTCTCTTCCCAAATTTGACACCCTTGAAACTTGGGGCATAATTTGAGCTTGATGTGAGACACATGACTATTCTCACCAACACTCAGTCATTAGAGAAAATATAAAAAATAATATTAAAATCTTCCTAAGATACATCTAAATAAATTTTTAAAAAACTTATTAACTATGGTAAATTGTTGTCCAATTGATGATGATTGAAGAGTCTTTTAGAAAAATCCTAATGGTGGTTGGATAATTAGATTTAACATAGAAGTTAAAATGTACAATTTTAATATTGGTTGGTCTTTTTGTTTCTATTTTAGCAAACTTGTTTTAAGAATATATATGCCACATATATTGTAAAACTATTAATAATTGATACTAAAGAAAACCATTTTACTAGATTTCTATGTTTTCCTAAATTCCATTATATGTTTTAGAGGTTTTCTTGGTGTACAATTATTAAACAATATATATTTAAATGAATTAAGTTTCATATCATACTCTCTCTCAATATATAAAAGCATACATGTGTAGCAACTGGTCTTCCCGTAATAATTATGTTTTAGTGTTTGTCAAATCCATGCATGATTACAAACTACATCTAGTGAAATATTAATGGATGTGTAAATGGACTTTGTTTACTAGAAAATAGAAAATAGTCATTTAAAAAGGAGAAAGGTCTAAGATTTCTGTAAATAGAAAGTTTATTTTATTTTATTCCTTTAAGCGTAATGTTTGTATCTTTTTTAAAAGAGAAAGAAAAATAAATTAAGATTAAGATCCTTCAAACTATGTGTGAAAAAGGTATGATATGAGAATATAAAATGAACTGTCTAAGATATGAACATACAAAAGGATATACAAAAGGATAGAATACAATGAATTAATTTAAGTTTGTGAGTTTAGTTTATAAATTTAAAGAGTAAATGGGAACAAATTATTAATTATCCTTCAACATTGAGATGAAATGTTGAATTTTAAGGGAAAAAAATATAACTTTAAAATAAAGAATTTAAAAGTTATAAATTCACTTTATTAATATGTCAAAATATCTAATATATATTGTTTTTTCAAAACTCAAATATAAAATTCCAAGAACTTCACCCTAAAATAATTAAATTTTTAATTAAATATTGATTATTCAACATTATTTCATACATGTTATAAACTTTGTTGTGAAACAACATTATTTCATACATGTTATAAACTTTGTTGTAAGCTTTTCAAAATATTCCTTTTTATCAGTTCTAAAAGCAAATCACTCAAATTTGAAGTGTACTTAGACAAGAAAGCATTCTTTTCTATCCAAACTTTTAACTGATCAGAGAAAATCAAAATATGAATCAAAATCTAGCATAAGATCCCAGTCAGAAATTAGAACATATCGATAGAAATCATGTACTATAAACTATAGAACTTCTTTATTTATATGATCAGGTAGACCGATGGAAACAGCATATACTCCTGATTTCCACGCTTAAGAAGTTACAGACTAAGAATATGCATAACATACTTATCGCAAATAGATGTCTCTATACTGTATATATCATTATGATCTTTCTAATAACAGGGGGAAATCTTCCAGAGCTGGTTGTCTTGTTTGTTCCACTTCCACAGCACAACTCTAGTGCCCTCTTCGATGCCTCCATGCTTCCTATCACCCTGGAATGCATCCAAGTTAAGGCCAATGTCATTTGCCATCCTTATGGTCCTGTAACCATATCCCATGTCCTCACTCTCACTCCACAGAACACTCTCATCATAGGAACCAGGCTCATACTTGATCAGCAACACCTGGCATGAAACAACTCAATACTTTATCATCGAAAGCCATATCTACAGTCACTAGGTCAAATTCAAAAACATCCTGAAATAAAGAACCTTTACAGTGAAACAATTATAGTCTACTATAAAAGAATAACTCAAAAACAAAATATATGTATATATACCTCCTGACATACAGCAGGGGCATGACGAAGGGCCTGCCCAGTGGCCTTGTTCACAAACCCAAAGGCTGGATGACCCACTGTGTCCCTCACACGGTTGCTCCATGACTCATCTTTCACCCATTGCTGCATACAATAGACACAATACATATATATGAAAAGTTACCTAAGAAAACAGCTATCACTAAAACAATCAGAGTCAACGCAAAACCTTTAAATATATATCAACTTATAGACATAAATTCCAATACAAGACACGTCTAGTATAGGAAATGTATATATACCTGAGTTGGGTCACTGGGATTATAGTAAACCAGCGTTGCCCTGCCATCTCTGATACCCAGAGCATAATCAGGATTGGCCTTAGAGCAGACCCTCACAATCTGCCCCTGTGGAAGGCTGTGGTAGCTCTGTTGCTCACTGTAGTTGTACTCAGACTGATTATAGCCATAGTTTTGCTCCATATTTCTGTATGGAGGACCGTACTGCTGCTGACCATACCCACCATCAGAGTCATTTGGGTATCTTGGGCTCTCATACTGCTGGTAGTATGCCATACTTGCTTATAGCTTAGGCAAAAAGATTCAGAAAACAATGAACAATACAAAACAGTGAGTGCGTTGTCTTTGTAGTTTGAGGGTTTGATGGTGTTTATATAGGGCAAGAAAACGAATATCAGTTCTTACAGGTGTATCAGCGGAAGGGAATAGAATTAAACAGGTGTAGCATGCACATTTTTTATACTTTGATCTTAATTCTCTCATTTTCTTATGGATAAATTGGAATTAATTCTTTAAAGTGATAGAGAAAAGAGATACAATAAGTTGTTACACGCTTCTGCAAATCAATAAGTTCGGTGTAAGCATGCGGAGAGCGGTGGCCGTCCAGAAAAAGGTGTGATATACAGATCATTTATTCCCTGATCTTTGTTGTCACTTTTTCTCATGAATTTGCTAGAAAAAATCTTAATAAGTTTGGGTCGTACCTGGTGTGGGAAGAGATTGAATTATATTCAACTTAAAATTTAATCTAGACCTTTCATAAAATTAAAACCTGAATCTAATGCATTATTTTGATTTTAGAAATCGAGTATAAGGTACATATATATAATATAGGTTTTTAGAATATATTTCGGGTATAAAGAGAGAGAATATTATAGTTGTATTTTTCATTATTCACCGCTACATGCTAAGTGTTGAATCAGCATGTAGAGGAAGCGTATTTTCAGACCTGGGATAAGCATTTGATTTAAGTCTATGAATTAAGATCAAAAATTATATTCAAATCTGAGTTTATTAGTCATATTAAATTTCAAATTATTGAACCAAATCATATTCATAAGAAAGACAACCTTGCAATTTTTTCCATGACTTTAAACAGACTGTTGGATAAATTTTCAGTGGTGAAAAGGGTGAAAAAGGTGAAAAAAAATTGGTTCAAAACAAGGTTAGATATAATAAATTGTGGAATCAATCCTACAAATATAGATGTGAATCGTGGATCCAACTTTTTAAAAAAATTAGCTTGTCTCGATGTCTTTACTTTGTCTTTGTATAAAAAATAATGTTTGAAATTTGTTAGTTTGCACTTGGTGGGGATAATTACATTCTCTAATATTGTATTATCATATTTTGTTTATTAGTTTTTGAAATGTAATTAGCTATTTATTTTCTCATAGAGTTTTCAATTTCTAATTAGTGAAAAACAAGAAAAATTAGACCAAGTACATGGCATATCTATAGTATCAAATTCTAAAGTTTAATTATAATTGTGAATCAAAATACAAACAATAAATTTTTTAAAAACTTATTAACTATAGTAAATTGATGAAGTTCATGCTATATATCAACAGTTGACGATGATTGAAGAGTTTTTTAGAAAAATCCTAAAGGTGGTTGGATAATTAGATTTAACATAGAACTTAAAATGTACAATTTTAATATTGGTTGGTCTTTTTGTTTCTATTTTAGCAAACTTGTTTTAAGAATACATATGTCACATATATTGTAAAACTATTTATAATTGATACTAAAGAAGACCATTATACTAGATTTTCTATGTTTTCCTAAATTCCATTATATGTTTTAGAGGTTTTAGTATCCTTGCTTGTTTTTTTTGACAATCACTTAAATTTGACATGAAGGTTTCTTGGTGTACAATTATTAAACAATATATATTTAAATGAATTAAGTTTCATACAATACTCTCTCTCAATATATAAAAGCATATATAAAAGCATATATTTAAATGAATTAAGTTTCTTGGTCTTCCGGTAATAATTATGTTTTAGTGTTTGTCAAATCCGTGCATGATTACAAGCTACATCTAGTGAAATATTAATGGATGTGTAAGAAAGGTCTAAGATTTCTGTAAATAGAAAGTTTAATAGAAAGTTTATTTTAGTTAATTCCTTTAAGCCTAATGTTTGTATCTTTTTTAAAAGAGAAAGAAAAATCAATAAAGATCCTTCAGAACTATATGTGAAACAAGGTATGATATGAGAATATAAAATGAAATGTCTAAGATATGAACATACAAAAGGATAGAATACAATGAATTAATTTGAGTTTGTTAGTTTAGTTTATAAATTTAAAGAGTAAATGGGAACAAATTATTTTGTTAGTTTAGTTTATAAATTTAAAGAGTAAATCGGAACAAATTATTAATTATCCTTCAACATTGAGATGAGATGAATTTTAAAGGAAAAAAATATAACTTTAAAATATTGAATTTAAAAGTTATAAATTCACTTTATTAATATGTCAAAATATCTAATATATATTGTTTTTTCAAAACTCAAATATAAAATTCCAAGAACTTCACCCTAAAAATAATTAAAATTTTCAATTAAATATTGATTATTCAACATTATTTCATACATGTTATAAACTTTGTTGTAAGCTTTTCAAAATATTCCTTTTTATCAGTTCTAAAAGCAAATCACTCAAATTTGAAGTGTACTTAGACAAGAAAGCATTCTTTTGAAGTGTACTTAGACAAGAAAGCATTCTTTTCTATGCAAACTTTTAACTGATCAGAGAAAATCAAAATATGAATCAAAATCTAGCATAAGATCCCAGTCAGAAATTAGAACATATCAATAGAAATCATGTACTATAAACTATAGAACTTCTTTATTTATATGATCAGGTAGACCGATGGAAACAGCATATACTCCTGATTTCCACGCTTAAGAAGTTACAGACTAAGAATATTCATAACATACTTATAGCAAATAGATGTCTCTATACTGTATATATCATTATGATCTTTCTAATAACAGGGGGAAATCTTCCAGAGCTGGTTGTCTTGTTTGTTCCACTTCCACAGCACAACTCTAGTGCCCTCTTCGATGCCTCCATGCTTCCTATCACCCTGGAATGCATCCAAGTTAAGGCCAATGTCATTTGCCATCCTTATGGTCCTGTAACCATATCCCATGTCCTCACTCTCACTCCACAGAACACTCTCATCATAGGAACCAGGCTCATACTTGGTCAGCAACACCTGGCATGAAACAACTCAATACTTTATCATCGAAAGCCATATCTACAGTCACTAGGTCAAATTCAAAAACATCCTGAAATAAAGAACCTTTACAGTGAAACAATTATAGTCTACTATAAAAGAATAACTCAAAAACAAAATATATGTATATATACCTCCTGACATGCAGCAGGGGCATGACGAAGGGCCTGCCCAGTGGCCTTGTTCACAAACCCAAAGGCTGGATGACCCACTGTGTCCCTCACACGGTTGCTCCATGACTCATCTTTCAACCATTGCTGCATACAATAGACACAATACATATATATGAAAAGTTACCTAAGAAAACAGCTATCACTAAAACAATCAGAGTCAACGCAAAACCTTTAAATATATATCAACTTATAGACATAAATTCCAATACAAGACACGTCTAGTATAGGAAATGTATATATACCTGAGTTGGATCACTGGGATTATAGTAAACCAGCGTTGCCCTGCCATCTCTGATACCCAGAGCATAATCAGGATTGGCCTTAGAGCAGACCCTCACAATCTGCCCCTGTGGAAGGCTGTGGTGGCTCTGTTGCTCACTGTAGTTGTACTCAGACTGATTATAGCCATAGTTTTGCTCCATATTTCTGTATGGAGGACCGTACTGCTGCTGACCATACCCACCATCAGAGTCATTTGGGTATCTTGGGCTCTCATACTGCTGGTAGTATGCCATACTTGCTTATAGCTTAGGAAAAAAGATTCAGAAAACAATGAACAATACAAAACAGTGAGTGTGTTGTTTGTAGTTTGAGGGTTTGATGGTGTTTATATAGGGCAAGAAAACGAATATCAATTCTTACAGGTGTATCAGTGGAAGGGAATAGAATTAAACAGGTGTAACATGCCCATTTTTTATACTTTGGAATTAATTCTTTAAATTGATAGAGAAAAGAGATGCAATAAGTTGTTACACGCTTCTGCAAATCAATAAGTTCGGTGTAAGCATGCGGAGAGGGGTGGCCGTCCAGAAAAAGGTGAGATATACAGATCATATATTCCCTGATCTTTGTTGTCACTTTTTCTCATGAATTTGCTATAAAAAATCTTAATAAGTTTGGGTCGTACCTGGTGTGGGAAGAGATTGAATTATATTCAACTTAAAATTTAATCTAGACCTTTCATAAAATTAAAACCTGAATCTAATGCATTATTGTGATTTTAGAAATCGAGTATAAGGTACATATATATAATATAGGTTTTTAGAATATATTACGGGTATAAAGAGAAAGAATATTATAGTTGTATTTTTCATTATTCACCGCTACATGCTAAGTGTTGAATCAGCATGTAGAGGAAGCGTGTTTCAAGACCTAGGATAAGCATTTGATTTAAGTCTATGAATTAAGATCAAAAATTATATTCAAATCTGAGTTTATTAGTCATATTAAATTTCAAATTATTGAACCAAATCATATTCATAAGAAAGACAACCTTGCAATTTTTTCCATGACTTTAAACAGACTGTAGGATAAATTTTCAGTGGTGAAAAGGGTGAAAAAGGTGAAAAAAATTTGGTTCAAAACAAGGTTAGATATTATAAATTGTGGAATCAATCCTACAAATATAGATGTGAATCGTGTATCCAACTTTTTAAAAAAATTAGCTTGCCTTGATGTTGATGTCCTTATTTTGTCTTTGAATAAAAAATAATGTTTGAAATTTGTTAGTTTGTATTATCATATTTTGTTTATTAGTTTTTGAAATGTAATTAGCTATTTATTTTCTAATTAGTGAATAACAAGAAAAATTAGACCAAGTACATGGCATATCTATAGTATCAAACATGTGTCTTCTAAAGTTTAATTATAATTGTGAATCAAAATACAAATTCTACGTTTGCATTGTTACTTATTAGTACCTACTTTGTGTATGTTATATTTGAATTATGAGGCGTGTGTGGATTTAGGTGGTAAATGCCTAGGGTTTGTCTCGGGTATGTTTTGTTTTACTATTATATTATGTAGTTTTCAAAATGTGAAAGATGAGATTATGCTTTTGCTTTTGCTTTTGTACAATAGTAACTTCAATTTTTTCTATAAAATCACAATTTTTCATTTGAGTTTGAAAAAGGACTTGAAATGAATAAATATATCAATGGCTTAAAGAATTATGGTTTGCTTTGGATTGAATTGTTCCAATTAAATTGATTTTAATCAATTTTAATATAGACTGTTTTAGAAAGTCTAGGCTGGAATTTATTTATAAGGAATACTATTTTATTATTTCTTCATTTTAATGGATATATCTTTGGTGAAACTTATTAGTTAAAACAATTCTAGTTGATATCCTTTGTAAATGAATCAACTCAAACATGATCCCGGGGACTATAATTATTGGAACATATACATAAAATTAAATCTATGCAAAACATAAAAGAATACATAACACATTTGAATAGTGTTAAAATGCATTGAAAGAAATACAATCTCCCAAAATGCAGTTATTATTGAACATAAGAAAAATGGATTTGTTTAGAAAACCTTGGAAGATTTAAGCTACTCCTCTCAAGTAAATGCACAGTCTCATGGAAGAAAGATTTTAAAAATTTGAAGCAAATGCAATTGACAAGTTTAATTTTAATCTCTATGTACTTTTATGAATTGCATGGATCATTTTATGTATATACTACAATCATTATGTTTTCGGGGTTACATTTTCATGGCATGTGTATATAGTGCATTTTGGAAGATTAAACTATTGTAAAACCACAAAGATCCAACCACAAAAAATCCTAGTTATACAATTAAGAATATGTCATACACCAATGACGAACCTAAAATATACAAATTAAAACAAAATGCAATGATAATACCATTCACATGCTTGGTGGGGTTTGATTTCCATTCTTTCCTATCTCCATTGATCTTGTTTGGTATATCTACTCTCAGATTTTGTATTGTACAAAAGAGTTGAACAAAGAATGGATTGTGTTTGTGAAGTCACCTGATTGCATAAATATTGATAAATACATTAGTTAAAGTTGATAAGGATGAAAGGATACTCTTATAGAGAAGAAACCTTAGAAAATAGGACCATAAAAACCATTGTTGACTTCGGAAGGAAGAGACAGCGATCTGGTAAGCAATATGCAAAAATGGACCTGTCATACCTCTCCCTTTTTAGTATCATGGGGGGTTGTTTGTACATATGTTCTTGAGATAATCTCTTGAGACATTGGTTTTGTACTTTATTTTTGTTTCTCATTCGGAGAGGAGTTTTGTTCCCACTAGGTTTTCTCATTTTCTCTATTTCTGAGAAACTTCCATGTTTGTTCATGGGTACCTCATCAAGCTTTGTGTCGGGACCCATCTTGCATTCACCTTTTCATTATTTTTTCTTACATCTTTGTTGCCTCTCTCGCGAGTTGTGCATTCAAGGGGGATGCTGGAGTAAATAACTTATATATAAATTATTCACTTAATTGCATTAATTCATTAAATAATTTGTGCCTTAATTAGTAATTAATTATTTCCATTTATTATTTAGTTAATTAATTAATTAAAAATAATTAATTAATATTTATCTCCATGCATAATGCAAACTAGGAAAAGCAAACTATGTTTAGATTTGCATTTAACTAGTCTATTAATCTTTTTGTGCATACATGACTGATTCATGCATTCGATTGCCACTCTCAGTCTATTTTGGAAACTCCACCATTTAGGGTTTCTATCTTTAGAGTTAGATTTCTTTATAAGGATTTCATATCCTTCATTGTAACTCAAGCAATTTCATTGTTATTGTCTTCAATTATTTTGTTGTTCAATTCTCTCTTTATGTGTGACAGGTATTGTTGCAAAAGATAACTAGGCTTTTGGGATTCGCATTTCACAAATTCTAACATGTTTACATTTCTTAAACATGCCCACCAAGGAACTTGTGACCACCATATCCAACGAAAATAGTTTTGATTATTTTATGATGGATGTCTCTGCCCTATTCCAAATCTCCATGTTTTCCAGACCTTAAGAGGATGTTAACAAAGGATATGGAGATTGACTTTAGATGCATCAAAACCTCCTCAAAAGCATGAATTTATGTAAATGTTGTAATTATATACAATGGCAAAAAAAATTTAAAAACTAGTGTCATGGCAAAAATGGTAATTGTGTAAATGTTGTAGTTGTTTTATTCCATGTGGATCTTGCTAGTACCAAGAATCTCTAATATAATTATAATCCATCCATAAATAAAATTTTATTGGAAATCTACACAAAACCTCTACAAAAGGTCATTTTTTTCCTATTTTCTAGACAACTATTACTAAACTTTGACTAAAGACTATAGTAACATTGGGATTTATAAAAGTAGAAACTACTTTAGCAACTAGCCTACCTTATGTTAACTTGTAAAAGGAAAAGGGATAGAAGGGGGATACATTTTGGGGAAAAATAGGGTTAGAGTAACAAACAAAGAGGGTGAGAAAAGTAGTGTGAAAGAGAGGTCAATGATAAAATTTATTTATAACACATAACAATACATAACTAACTCTCCTATATAAATAAGAATTTTTGGCCAAGGGGAATCTAAATGCTTACAAATAATCCACTTGAATTCAAAATTCATAAGTATACAAATACATACACATTCATAATATCAAACTGGGAGAAATTTTTGAAGATGACGATCATATGATAACAGTTAGAAGAAACCTTTCAAAGGAGATAAACAAAAAGCAGAAGGTGGGATTGTTTATGACCTTAATGATCTTAAGGAAAAACCAACATGTTTTTGGATATAATAACAAATGACTCATGATAAAACAATCTTAGTTAGCAAATGGGTTAGAAGACTGTGAGATGAATTGAATTATAAAAGAAAGGCATGTGTGAGTTCAAGGTTCACAAAAAAACAAGGTTCTCAAATCACTAAATACAAAACTAAATATTTTTAGAGGAGAAGCTAAAAAGATCCAAAACCACAAATAAAGGATCAATAATGGCACCATGTTATCAAGATTCAAATGAGCCAATTTAAGATTATGAATTTAGACTATATATCTAATAAAGTTAATTATGTAAGTTCATTGTGAGTACATAGATATTTAGTCACATGAGAAACTCATAATGTTATCCCTGGCCAAATGAAAATGAGCCTTAGAAATAATTTCTTATTCTTTTACAATAAAGAGTTTGCTAGTTGTATGTTCATTTTATTAACATATCAAAATACATTACAATAGATTTTGTAATCAAACCTTCCAATAGAAAAAATTGATACAAATATTAGAAAACCAAGCCCAATCATCATTTGCATCTTCATCCACCTCCCATCCGTAGCAGCAACCAAAACCCTAGTCCCATCACATTGACTTCCTACTCTTCCCACTCTCGTTGTTTTCACCTCCCCCTCTCGCCATTTTCACCTCCCCCTCTTATTTAGTATCAAAAAAAGGTACTAAGCATGTTTTTAATTAAGAATGGGACTTGTTTTTAAGTCATTTATTTGTTTTAAAATAAAATTCATTAGAATACATTTTTATTAATGTTAGATTAAGTCAACCAAACTCTTTTAATAAGTTTTCATTAACGAGGATGTGCAAATATAGGATGACCTATTAAAAAGGCTCTTTGTGTAGATGAATGTGACCATCACAAAGATTAATTGGCTGGAGGTGATGGCTAAGGTAGAAGCCAGGATTAACACTTGGGTCTGATTTAGATAAGGACAAAGTTTGGAAAACTATCAATAACCTTGTTGGCATAATGGGGCAGTGGGATAAAGTGGGAGGGAAGATTGATGATATGGACTCCAAGATAAAGATGGCAAGCACTAAGATCACACTGGAGGAGGTTGAAAAATCCTAGGAGTCCCTCAAGAAGAAAATTAAGGAGGTTAAACTTGCTTGTAGTAATGCGGCTAGCAAGCACAATACCTCCCTCCAGGCTATCCAAGTTGAGATAGAAAAGAAAAAGGCAAAGAAAATAAAATTCATGGAGTCCCTAGCTATGGCTTTTAGCCTCACTACATCTTTCATTAAAGCCACCCCAAATTCCATGTTAGTTTCTTCTATCTTTTGGATTAGGTCGAGAGAAAAAAAGTGTCCTTTTCTGATAAAGTGCTTAGTTTGTGCTAGTATTGGCAGGAAAAAGGTACCCCCACGTAGTATACCATCTCCTTGTGTCTGTATTGGGTGGTTGTCCTATGTTTTGTGGTTGTTTTGGTTCTTCTTTTTTTTGTTGGTCTTTTAGATTATTTGTTGGCTCTTTGTTCACCCTGTTGGGTTTTTGTCATGTTTTGGTGGGGGTTTTTTTGCTAGTTGTGCATCTCTCATGCACTCTTGTTGTCACTCTATGGATATGTAATGATACAAGCCTATTCCACTTTTATTAATCAAATCAAAACTCTTTTAAGTTTGTTTGAGAGAGAATCACAAAATTTCAAGATGAATGGGCATGTATTTATGAAATGGTGGAAATAATACGGGAAATAACATAAGGACAAGAAGAACATGAAGTTTAAAGGAGATTGAAATTTTTTAAAGAATATTAGAAAATGTATATAAAAAATATTTTCTAAGAATAACTATTTAAAGTGTTCAAGATTTGAATTTTAATAAAAAAATATATGTATTTTTAAAAAAATAGCTTTTCCCTTTTATAATCTGATAACATTGTTAATAATTTATAAATTAATTTATAAGAAGGAAGATGAATGATTAATTTTGTTATAAATCTTAATATAATAAATATGCTTATAAGAAATCTCATAATTGTAGGTTAAAAAAATTAGAGAGTTTGAAGAGATTAAAAGGTATTTTTATTTTTGAGGATTATGGAATAATTTTTATTTAATTTTGATGTATAATATTAAATATATTCATATTAAGGGGAATGTTATTTCTCCTTCTGATTTAGATATTGCATCCAGATGGAACATCAAGTTGGATTATCCTAAGGACCCTAGAATGGCTAAATCTTGAAGAGATTATGCCTATTGGACACTTCCCTCATCTCGATGGGTCAAAGTCAATTTTGATGGCACATCCAAACAAAATTCAGGTCAGCTGGGTGTGGGGGAGTGATTAGGGATGAAAATGATAGGTTTTTGGCTGTGGTGGCACTCCCCTTGGGATGTCAAACTAACCAGCTTGTTGAAGTTGTAGTCGCCTATCAAGCGTTATTGTTGGCCAAAACAATTACTACTAAGTCAGTATGGCTGGAAGGGGACTCTAATAATATCATCCAATGTCTATTGGGTAATCATAAACCCTCGTGGAATATAAAATGGTGGATTGAGAAAGCCAGAGACTTATTAAAAACTTTCCAATACCATTACATTTATCATGCCTATCGAGAAGCCAATGGTTTGGCTAACCACTATGCTAACCTTGGAGCTAATAGCAATTATGAAAAAGAATGGGAGCTAGGGGATAATTTATCAACCAAAATAAAGGCCTTAATGTTATATGATTTGGACCAGGGGAGACAATTTTTAAATAATTACATAATTCCTTATTCCTGATAGCTCACATTCTAATTATTGATTCTGTCATCTTTGTATTGCTTTTGGTTGGGTCACACATTTTCTAGGTATTTTGTAGCCTACTCTAGAATTACCCAACCCTACTCAATACTCCCATTGTTGACTCCAAAGGAGGAGAAAGGAAGAGGGTGGAGCCCTTGAACTATGAAGAGCTCAAGAAGAATAAAACAATTTGGTGCATCCTGGATCACGGAGGGCTCACTCCCTTCATTGAAAGATTACATGGTACCCATGCAAATGTCATGAAGAAATTTGCTAAGGGTTTGAATGATGGAAAAATTAAAATTGAGGTCAGAATGACAAAAATTGATAAGAAACTTATTGCTGAGGTCACGGGCTGATTTATAGAAGGGGCGAAGTTCTAGAGGGATAGGAAAATGGCTAATGATGTAGTCAAGGAATTTCCTATAAATTAGAAGGAAAGGGAAAAGCTTGCAAAATTCAACAAAAGAAGCTACGACACGGGTAACATTAAATCTATCTAGTGCTCTATTCTTGTGGTTTTGATGAAGTACATTACCCTTGATGGAATATTTACTAGGGCCTATGAACATCATTTTGTTTTGCTAAATCATTTTAGGCATAAAGAGAAAATTTATAAATTCCCTTCTTCTTGATGGCATCCATTAATGCTAGTATTAATGACCACAGAAAAAATAATTCGCCTATCCTACATGGTGGATTGATCTTCCCCATCCATGAACACATCAAAACCCTACCCCTTCCCTTGACTAGGGTTCCTAAGGCTTTTATCGGTTATGAGGAAGGGGACCATGTTAGTCTTTCTTCGAATGATGAAGAATGGAACACTGATTTCAAAGAATTTGATTTTGATTCAAGGTCTTCCTCGAAGAGTGGCCAGCAAGCCGAACGTGGCAAAACATCCCCTATTTCCACTACAAATTTTGATTCCCAGCCTTCTCATGAGTCACTTTCGGATAAATTTTTCCAAGCTCAAAACCAAAGTGATATGATATTCATTGATGCAAGGTTTTAATTGATCACAATAAATCATAACATGAATGAAAATGTGTAATTTCTATGTAATATACCATACCACATATGAATAGAAACCATGTACTATAAACTAGAGAACTTCTTTGTATATAATTGAACCATCTAATATAAACTAGAGAACTTTATATATAATAGAAACCATGTACTATAAACTAGAGAACTTCTTTATATATAAGATTAGATACACGGATGACAATTCATCCATAAATAAAATTTTCTAAAAAATATACACAAAACCTCTAGAAAAGGTCAATTTTTTCTAGTTTCTAGAAAACTATTACTAAACCAACTAAGACTATAGTAACTTTATGGGATAGTGAAAAGTAGAAACTACTTTAGCAACTAGCCTACCTTATGTTAACTTGTAAAAGAATAGGGATAGAAGAAGGATAAATTTGGGAAAAAAAGATAGGGTTAGAGTAATGAACAAAGAGGGTGAGAAAAGTTGTGTGAAATAAGTGTGATTAATAAAATTTGATTATAACGCATAACTTTACATAACTAACTCTCATATATGATTGAGAATGTATGGCCAGGTCTAAATGTATACAAATAATCCACGTCAATTTGAAATTCATGATGCTAAGGTGACCATAAGAAGAAACCTTTTGAAGGATAAAAAGAAAAAGGGAAGGTGGAACTGTTTTTGACCTCAATGATCCTAAGGAGAACCACCAACATTGTTGGATATAATAACAAATGACTCGTGATAAACAACAAAAATAAAAATATTAGTCACCAAATGGGTTAGAAGAATGTGAGGTGAATTTAAAGAGAGAGTTGAGCCACATGTGAGTTCAAGTTTTGCAAAAAAAATTAAGGTTCTAAGACTAATTAATACAAAACTAAAGATTTTTAGAGGGGAAACTACAAACAGCCAAAAACCATGCAAATAAAGGACCAATAATGGCACCATGTTATCAAGATCCAAATGAACCAATTTAATATTGTGAACTTAGATTATTAATCTAATAAAGTTCATTATGTAAGTTCATTATGAATACATAGATATTTAGTCACATGAGCAAATCATAATACTATCCTTAGACCATATGAAAATGAGCCTTGAAAGAATTTCTTATTCTTTTACAATAAAGAGTTTGCTAGTTGTATGTTCATTTTAACATATCAAAATATATTACAATAACTGTTTTCACAAACATTCTAATATAAAATTATAACTAACTTCAATCTAAAAAGGATTTAAGTTTTGTATTTCAAATATTAATTTATAAACTTTATTTCACACATTACAAAATTTGTTATTTTGTTAAACTTTTCAAAATATTTTGAAAAATTTTGGGAATGGTTGATAAGGAAGCATTCTATCCTAATATGATATTCATTGATGCAAGTTTTTAATTGATCACCAGAAATCATAACATGAATGAAAATGTGTAATTCTATAGAATATACCATACCACATATGAATAGAAACCATGTACTATAAACTAGAGAACTTCTTTGTACATTATTGAAACCATGTAATATAAACTAGAGAACTTTATATATGATAGAAACCATGTACTATAAACTAGAGAACTCCTTTATATATAAGATCAGATACACAGATGCCAACAGTATATACTCCTGATCTCCACACTAACAAAGTTATAGACTACGAATATCCATAACCTTAAGATAACATATTTATAGAAAATATATATCTCAATAGTTCATATATCATGAGATCCTTCTAGTAGGAGGGAGAGATCTTCCAGAGCTGGTTGTCCTACTTGTTCCACTTCCACAGCACAACTTTAGTACCCTCTTCGATGCCTCCATGGTTCCTATCACCTTAGAATGCATGCAAGTTTAGGCCAATATCATTTTCCATCCTTATGGTCCTATACCCATATCCCATGTCATCACTCTCACTCCACAACACACTCTCATCATAGGAACCAGCCTCATACTTGGTCAGCAATACCTACCATGAAACAACTCCAATACTTTATCATCGCCATATATAATAGTTTCCCATTGAATAACTTATTTCTCCCCTTATTCATCATATTCTTTCTGTGTCTATTACTGACTTCTTTATACTCATCAAAACATACTTCTTAAGATATGGCAACATCATACTCAATCAGTAAATCAATTTCTTGACATCAATGACAAAATAATGATATTAAGATAGTAAATATCCTTATAGAAATGCCAACAATCTCCCATTGTCTGTTATAATGCCAACAATCTCCCTTTGTTTGTTATAATGCCAACAATCTCCCCCTTTGGCATTGATGGCAAAACCAATTGATTTGACCTAATTGATTCAGATTCAAATTGTTGTGAAATGCTGAAAACCTCCTAAAGTGTGTAAATCAATATCAACTCCTGAAAGATATTCTATAGAGTCATCGAATTGATGCATTCACCGAACTCAGTCAGTGAATGGAAGATAGGGGTAGGACTCCTAACTTGCTCCTAAGATACTCAAAAGTGTCCCTTGGTAGTGGCTTGGTGAAGATATCTGCTATTTGTTCCTTTGTGTTAACATACTCCAACACCACTTTCTTCTCTTGAACTTCTTCTCTAAGATAATGATATTTGATAGAGATGTGCTTTGTCTTAGAGTGCATAACGAGATTCTTTGAAATGTTAATGGCACTAGTATTGTCACAGAATATAGTTACTGGCTTGGTAACTTTCTAATTTATACCTTCCAATAGTTGTTTGATCCATGCTATATTAGTACAATTCAACGCTGCAGCAACATATTCAGCTTTTGTTGTTGACTGTGAAACGCATCCTTGTTTCTTGCTAAGCGAACTCACTAGTCTTTCTCCTAAAAAGAAAGCTCCTCCAGTTGTGCTTTTCCTGTCATCAATGTTGCATGCCCAATCAGCATCAGTATAAACTTTTAAGTCAAAATCATTTCCTTTCTGATATACTAAGCCATAATCTTCAGTGCCTTTCAAGTATCTAAAAATTCTCTTGATTGTTGTCATGTGTGTTTCCTTGGGATCTACAAAAAATCTTGCAACTATACCTACTGCATGTGTTATGTCTGGCCTGTTGTGAACAACATATTGCAACTTTATAATCATGGATCGGTAAAGTGTCTCATCAACAGATG
Source organism: Cryptomeria japonica (assembly GCF_030272615.1). Lineage (NCBI taxonomy): Eukaryota > Viridiplantae > Streptophyta > Pinopsida > Cupressales > Cupressaceae > Cryptomeria > Cryptomeria japonica. The sequence continues at coordinate 172,727,797 of NC_081415.1, forward strand.
CAGATTCATCATTCTTTGATAATTTACAGTTGGTAGTCATAGGAGTACTTACTGGTTTTGAATCCTCCATTCCAAATTTCTTCAAGATTTCCTTTATGTACTTGGATTAGGTAATGAAAATCTCATTTTTCATTTGCAGTATATGTAGACCTATAAAATACTTTATCTCACCGATTAGTGACATCTCAAATTCTTTGCTCATTTCATTTCCAAAGTTCTTGCATAGAGAGTCATTTCCAAAAAATATAATGTCATCAACAAATATGGTTGAGATCAGTATTCCATTTTCATCATTCTTCATGTACATGTTACTGTTTTCACTTGTTCTTATAAAACCAATTTTGATCAAATAAGAGTGCAATCTATCGTACCATGCTCTGGGTTCTTGTTTCAAACCATATAAAGCTTTCTTCAATTTACATACCTGATCTTTATTCTTGTCTTCAACAAATCCTTCAGGTTGTTCAATAAAAACTTCTTGTAATATACCATTCAGAAATGCAGATTTGACATCCATTTGATATATCTTGAAATTCTTGTAAGCAACATATGCCAACAATGTTCTTACTCCTTCAAGTCTTGTCACAGGTGCAAAAGTTTCACCATAATCAATTCCTTCTTCCTAAGCATAACCTTTGCAAACTAGTCTTGCTTTATTTCTAATGACCTCACCTTTTTTATTCAGCTTGTTTCTGAAAATCCACTTTGTACCGATTACATTTTTGTCCTTCGGTCTTGGGACCAATGTCCATGTGTCATTTTTCTTGATTTGACCAATCTCTTCTGTCATAGCATTTATCCAATCTTCACTGTTAAATGCCTCTTTCACTATTCTCGGTTCAAATTCAGATATCAGACATGTGTTATGTCTCAGTTTATTCCTTGTCATCACTGGATCATCCTTATCTCCTATAATCTGACTTGATGCATGATGTCTTTTGACATATTTGGCTAATACAGGCTTGGTATGATCTTCTTCATTACTCGGTAACTGGATATTCTCTTCATTTCCTTTAGCAGTCTTCTCGGTAAGACTTGTCAGTTGAACATAGACAAATTCATCATAATCTTCTGGTTCCTTGGAATTTCCTTCATCATTTCTTTCTGCAAATTCATCAATTTTCACATTTTCACTTTCTACTATTTTGTTAGATGGTTTGATCAGACATTTAAATGCTTTGCTTCTAGAAGAATAACCAATAAATGTTCCTTCTTTACTTTTTAGATCAAACTTGCCATTTCTATCATCTTTGTGTACATAGCATCTACTTCCAAAGATTTTAAAATAACTTATATTAGGTTTCTTGTCATACCAGATTTCATATGGTGTCTTCAAAGTACCTTTCTTCAGTTGTACTTGGTTCAGGGTGTAAACTATTATGCTTATTGCTTCTCTCCAAAATGTTTGTGGCACTTTCTTTTCAATCATCAGGGTTCTGGCACAATCCACAATAGATCTGTTTCTTCTCTCAGCAATTCCATTTTGTTGTGGAGTTCTCGATGAAAAGACTTGTCTTTTAATACCATGATCATTGCAGTATAAGTTAAACTCATCAGATGTGAACTCTCCTCCTCTATCTGATCTAAGACATTTCAGTTGTCTTCCTGTTTCATTTTCAACTCTTGCCTTGTACCATTTAAACATTTGAAAAGCTTCTGATTTTTCTTTTAAAAACATTACTAACATTATCCTTGAGTAATCATCCACAAATAATATGAAATATTTATCACCATAATAACTCTGAACTTTCATAGGACCACAAAGATCAGTATGCACAAGATCTAAAATTCCCTTAGAAGTGTAGGACTTACTTGTAAAGCTTGATCTTGTCATTTTTCCCATCTGGCATCCTCAGCACATAGCATTCTTAGGTTTTTCAAGACTCGATAGACCTCTTACTCGGTGTTTCTTGCTTATTTTGATCAGATTATCAAAATTTACATGACAAAACCTTTTATGCCATAACCAGGTATCATCTATCTTTGCATACAGACATTTATTCCGAGTTGAGTCAAGGTGAAATGTGTTACCTTTTGTTTGTGTCCCGGTAGCAGCTAACTTTCCATTCTTGTCATGAACTTTGACAATTCCTTTTTGAAATTCTATTCGGTATCCTGTATTGTTTAGCTATGCTACACTCAACAAATTGTATTTCAAACTTTCAACCCAATAAACATCATTGCATCTTGCATTGTCAAGAAGTGTTATAGATCCTTTACCTCTTACCGGACATGGTGCATCATTACCAAATCTTAAATAGCCTCCATCATTGTCTTCTAATATAACAAACTTGTTTTTATCACCTGTCATGTGATGTGAACATCCACTATCTATGATCCAAGAATCATTAGTATTTATGTGAGATATTAGGGATTTTTCTTCATACATTTCTTCATCTGATCCATCTTTGATAGCATATAAACTACTTCCTCTGTATCAGTTTCATCTGATTTATCATCATTAGATTCCTCATCAGCTATTATGCATGTCTTCTTATCTCTTTTTCTGAAATCTCGGTGTCCTCTATAATGATTATCTTTCTGTTTGTCATCTCAATAATCTCTCTTTTCACTAGATTCTCTGTCAGGACAGTTAGAAGCCATATGTCCAATCTTATCACAATTGAAACATTTCAAAGGTAAACTACTTCCTCTGTATCAGTTTCATCTGATTTATCATCATTAGATTCCTCATCAGCTATTATGCATGTCTTCTTATCTCTTTTTCTGAAATCTCGGTGTCCTCTATAATGATTATCTTTCTGTTTGTCATCTCAATAATCTCTCTTTTCACTAGATTCTCTGTCAGGACAGTTAGAAGCCATATGTCCAATCTTATCACAATTGAAACATTTCAAAGGTAGCTTTCCCTTATACTTACCTTTTCCTCTCAATAACCTTCCAGCTAATAGTGCTTCAAACCCTTCTTACTTCCTGATTTCCTCATATAGCTTGTGTACTTTTTCCATATTCTTGCGAAATCTCTCACTTGCTCCACTATGATCTCCTTTAGTGTATTTACTCATTCTATCATTGTAATCATCAGATTCATCAAGATGAAAAGAATTGAAATCAGAATCTACTTTATTTACTGATGACCCACTGTTATCAAAATTACTTAACTCAAAAGCATGTATCTTACCAATAGTAGCATCTAAAGAAAGTGGCATATTAGGTACAGACCTCAATTCATTGATTGCAGAGACTCGGATTGCATAAGCCGGTAGAAGGGTTCTTAACAACTTACTTGTTATATCCTTTTCTTCAATAGTTCCACTTGCTCCTTTGATTTGATTAACAATCTCCTTTAGTCTTGTACTGTACTGGGTTATGTTCTCACCTTCATTCATCCTCATAGATTCAAGTTGTCCTCTTAGACTGTCCACTTTTCCTCTTTGAACATATTCATCTCCACCATACATAGATATGAGCTTGTCCCACATTGCCTTTGCATCATTGCAGCCGTCTAGATCATTAAACTCTGAGTCAGTCAATGCACATGTTATTTCAATCATTTCTTGGATATGTTCTTGCTTTGCCTTTATCTCTTCCATTGTCAATGGATAGGTGCTCGGTGTAATGAAATCATTCTTCAGATAATATACAGCATATTCTCCAACTCCTGATAAGTGCAGCTTCATCCTTTTCTGCCATGTAGAGAAACTTGACTTGTTCAGCTTTAGTGCATCTCTCTTATACATCTTTGGATCTTTGCCTCAAGTACCTTTAAACTTTTTCTTCTGAAGTCCAAATCTCTAATACCAATTGATAGTTCTGATACTTGAAGATAAGTACAGATGCCAAGCTAATAAGATGAGAGGGGGGGTGAATCATACAAACTTAATCTTCCATAAAAACATCAGATTCAACCTCGGTAACATATACTTCAGTAATATAACCAAAACTGCTAAACATGCAAACTCAAAATCATAAAAACATCATAACACTCATAACACCAGATTTAACGTGGAAACCCAAATAGGGAAAAACCACTGTGGGATTTCGGACCCACTAAGAAATATACTCTTCTAGAGTATGCTCGGTTAAAAGCAAATCTTGTTAAAGATTACAAACACATTGCTAAATGTGACCTGGTTAAGGGATTTCCCTCAGATCTATTAGGATCTTTACCTTGTTAGAAGTGACCTTGTTAAAGGATTTCAAACACTCAATCAGAATGTCACCTTGCTAGAGGGTTTCACAAATAAGACTGTTAAGTCCACTCGGTTAAGAGATTTTTTGTCACTTCACAAAATAACAGTAATAAAATCTATCTGCAACTTCACATCTAAAATCCTAAAGCAGATTCTTATTTGCTCAAAACAATATAGACATAGAACTAATCTTGTCCATCTGCTGGGCTATATACTCTGTTATTCAAAATAGATCTTCAAGCTTCTATGCTCGGTAATCACTATGTAGTATCCATGTGCATACACTTGCCCGCATTCATTGTTTATCAACAGTTTCCTATTTATAAACAATCTACTAACCGCTTAATCTCCTTGATCACATTTCCCATGATCAATCATAGCCATCAGATCTTTAAACTTGACTAGGTTCAATGTATCCTTCGATCTGAAAAATGTTTTACCCTGCCTTGGAACTTGCATACATTTCTTGGAACTTGTGCTAGGGTATTGTGGTTCAATCTGAGTTGTAGATCTTCTTGTCGATTTTCCTTTGCCATAGATTCTTTAACAAACTTGATGCATGGCATATCAATCATTTAATCAACTCTAGCTCATCAACTTCCTTCATTAAATAATGCTTTTATTCATTCAATGCATTCTATTATTACTCCATTGCAACTCGGTGAATACTAAACTTCACTCAGTAGACATTCTACCTTCATTAACTAATAGTGATAACCTTAGGGTTTACCGACTAGGTTCCTTAGGGTTTACCAACTAGGTTCTTTGCTCGGTAACATAGTATAGTATTAACCTTTCAATCAATAACATATGTAGGATATCAAAACAATCTAAAACATCATGATCTCATCATTGTCTAACTCGATAATAGTTGCCCATTGAATAACTTATTTCTCCCCTTATTCATCATATTCTTTCTGTGTCTTTTAACGACTTCTATATACTCATCAAAACATACTTCTTAAGATATGGTAACATCATACTCAATCAGTAAATCAATTTCTTGACATCAATGACAAAATAATGATATTAAGACAGTAAATATCCTTATAGAAATGCCAACAATCTCCCATTGTCTTTTATAATGCCAACAATATCCCTTTGTTTGTTATAATGCCAACAGGATGTTAATTCTCTATTCCAAATTTGTAGTTTTTTCATGCCCTAGGAGGATGTTAACAAAGGTTGTAGATTGACTATAAATGCATCAAAACCTCTTCAAAAGCATAAATTTTTGCATGTATTGTAATCAATGGAGTCTACGGGGCCCAACATTATTTTAAAAATGTATTCTCATGCATAAAACAGTGTACTAAATGAGACTTTTTAATAAAATATCTCAAAGAAATATAATCCCATAGAATGCAATATACAATGATATGCACAAAAAAAGTTTGTCAAAAAAGATTATCAAAAAATTTAAATAAAGGCACATGCTTGTACATTTCACAAGCATGTCCACCAAGACACTTGTAACCATAATATCTAATTAAAATATACTTTTGATTATTGTATGATGGATTTCCACGCCCAATTCCAAAGCTTTATCTTTATCATAACCTATAATAATGCTAAGAAAGTTTGTGGAGATTTACCTTACATCCAAATCTCCTCAAAAACATGATTTTCTACATATGCTATAGTGATTTCAATTTATTGGACAACATTTTTTTTAAATATAGTCTAATGAAAAAAATAGTATACATAATGAGGCTTTGAGGCTTTCTAATAAAATGCCTCATAGAAATGTAGTTTCATGGAATGCAATGGTCATAGGATCTGCACAAAATTTGTTTGTCCAAAATACTTTGAAATCTTTGAAAAAATATAATTGACAAGTGTGAAGTCAATTTGTGCACTCTTTTCCAACATCATTCCAAGCTATGATAAACTTGGAGCTTTATAGCAAGGCATGGACATCCATCTATATTTTTGTCACACATTGTGGTTGCAAGTTCCTTGGGAAAATTTATACAAAAAGTAATAGCATACACAAGGAGTTCAAACTATTTGATAAATGCCTAAAAAAGAGACACAATAATGTTGTCAATTTATCCTTTATAGCATTGGTGATGAAAATAGGGTAGACAACTAAGAGAGGGGGGGTGAATCAATTGTCACCAAATTTTATAGCAACTTACTTTAATCCCAGATTTGATAATCAATAGTGAAAGCATAAATCAACAGCACAACATGAAAACACATAACACCAAGATTTTGATGTGGAAAACTTGGTCAAGGGATAAACCACAGTGGGAACCTATCCACAATATAACAATGTCATGTTAGAAGTATATTAAATACTACAATGGGAATACACGTGCATTTAGGCACATGCATTCAAGAACACTACCTAGAGCTCACATCTCAAAAAGAACAAAGGGCAATAACCCTAGGAAGACTCGGATCACTTCCAGAAAATCATGAACTGAGAAATAATATCCTCAATGCCTGGTGATAGTTCTAGCTAAGCATATAACATCTCTAACACTCCTCCACACTTCTACTCTACTTCCAAATGATTAAAACATTATTTGCACACCACACACATCCTCGACACCATAATTACATAGATATTACATTTATTTATACATGACTTCAATCTTGGATCAATATCATCAAGGTCAGCTCAACACAAATCTACTAATTATAAAAATGTAACCATACACACTACAATATCACATGCAAACCAAAAAAATATCAGCTAACACATAGCATGGACCTAAATCACCAACTCAAATATGAAACACCTCCAAGAATTATGCATCGAACATCCACAACACGCTACAATCACCATTTCATCCAAGAACATGAAGAACACCACTAGCCCAAGAAAAATCATCAATAAAAAGTTCACCGATCAATGCAAACCACCAACATGAATAGCACATGATCTAGAAACATCCACAAGCATCATGAATTACCACAACAACATCTGCACCAACTCAAATTACTAGAGTCATTGTTATATCGAACTTCATGAACAATAACCGAACTGATTGTCAACCTGGAAAAATCACATGTTGAGCTCCAAACCACAAACCACTTGATTTAAGGAAACACACTAGATCATCCCAAATATAATTCTAGATCCGCAAACCAAGATATTACAATGTGGAGCAATGCAAACCAAAATACTAAACACTAGCAATACTAAACAACAGAAAAATTGGCCACAACATAGATACTCATAACTCACTCAAATCTTCATGCAAACCTTTGACACTTTCACTGAATCATCTAGAGATATCATTCTACAAACCTTTTAATCCAAAGATATTGATCATTAACATACAACATAAACCAACTAACTAAACTCCCCTACATCACTGCACTAGACAGAGAAAATATGTTGACATCAATGACAACACATTTCTCAAATATCATTAGAGCACATATTTGTAGCATACCAACAACAATATCTAACAATCCCCCCCTTTGGCATTGATGACAACATACGATGTGAAAAACAATCAATGTCAAAGAAATCAACAACTCTCTGAGATAACTCTCTTCCACTGTACAAATATTCTCTCCACCTAAAATCATTACATAGTTTTTCACATGAATCTCTCCCCCTTTGACATCAATGAAAAAGACACATATTTGCAAACACGAAAACTCACAAATCTGAACATCTAACTACTCCCCCTGAGTAGCAGCCACCTCATCAATTTGGATCACAAAATATAACTGTGAAATGCCCCAGACTTATGCATACCAATGCACCTTAGTTTTGATCAAGAGGGGCAATCACCCCTAGATTCTCTCTAAGATACTCAAAAGTATCCTTAGGCAAAGGTTTCATGAAAATATTTGCAATTTGTTCTTTTATGGATACATATTCCAACTTGGTTTCTTTCTCATTTACCTTCTCTCTCAAAAAATGAAATTTGATAGATATATGATTAGTCTTTGAATGAAACACCTGATTCTTAGAAATGTTAATAGCACTTGAATTAGAATAAATAAATGGCAATAGGATCACCATACAATACTATGATATCCTTCACTATCTACTTCATCCATGCAACCTAAGTACAATTGTTAGTAGCAGCAATAGATTTTTCCTTTGCAGTAGATAAAGAAATGGAATTATGCTTTTTACTCAACCATGAAACCAATCTCTCACCCAAGAAAAATGCACCACGACTAGTACTCTTTTGGTCATCAACATCTCCTACCTAATTAGCATCAATAAAGGCACTCAAAGTAAAATCATTATCTTTAAGATACCATAAACTAAAATCAATAGTTCCTTTCAGATATCTAAAAATTCTTTTAACAGCGACAACGTGAGTTTCCTTAGGATTAGCATGAAATATAGCAACAAGACAAACAACATTCATGATATCCAGTCTAGTTTGAGTCAAATATAACAATCTACCAATCATAGATTTGTACCTGGTCTGATTTTCTTAGGGGGAATCATCATCCTTAGTCAACTTACATTCGGTCACCATAGGGGTACCAAATGGCTTTGAATCATCTAATCCAAACTTCTTCAACAATTCCTTCACACACTTTGACTGAGATATGAAGATACCTTTTTCGGATTGATTAATTTGCAATCCCAAAAAGAATTTCATCTCACCAATCATAGACATCTCAAATTCATTATGTATTTCATTAGCAAACTTCTTGCACAAACTATCATTCCCTCCAAAAATAATGTCCTCAACAAAAACTTCAACAATCAAAATATTATTATTAATCTTTAAATACATATTACTATCAACAATACCTTTATTCAATCCAAGCTTTAGCAGATACATATCCAATTTGGTAAACCAAGCTCTAGGGGCTTGCTTCAATCCATACAATGTTTTCTTCAATCGGCAAACCATATCTTTTTCATAAGTCAACTGAAATACATTTGGTTGCTCAAAGTACACTTCCTCTTCCAACTCACCATTTTGAAATGTTGACTTGATATCCATCTAATATACCTTGAAATCTTTGTAAGCAGCATAAGAAAGAAATAATCTTATAGCTTCAATTCTTGCCACCGGATCAAAAGTATCCTCAAAATCAATTCCTTCCATCTATGAATATCCTTTACAAAAAAGTCTTGCTTTATTCCTAACAACTTCACCTTCCTCATTCAATTTATTTCAAAAAACCCATTTATTTCCAATTACATTTTTGTCTTTCAGTCTAGGTACCAAAATCCATGTATTATTCTTTTTAGTCTGATTCAATTCTCCTTCCATCGCTTTTATACAATGCTCATCTTTACATGCTTCACTCATATCCATATGTTTACTCTTAGAAATCAAACAATACTCAACCTAATCTTTTGCAATTCTTATCCTAGTTTGAACGCCTTTATTTGTATCTCTTATAATCTAATTTTTTGAATAATTCAATCTTGCATATCTGGGAGTCTTAGGATTTTCTTTAATTTCATACTCTTGTGTTCTTTCTTCTGCACTTACACTATTACCTTCTCCTTGAGTTACTAGATTCACCAGAGCAATTTGAACTTCGTTTAGGATCTGAACTTACTTTCCTTTATCCGAACTATCATTCTGATCATTAGAATCATATCCATAGCATCTAGGATGATACTCAATACCTTCATCAACTTTGACATTAGTACTCTCAACTATCTTCCTCAATGTCTTTTTATAGCACTGGTAGCCCTTTCTTTTAGTAAAATAACCAAGAAATATTCTTTCATCACATCTAGCATCAAACTTCCCTAGATATTCATCCCTTTTGATATAGCATTTACTTCCAAAAATTCTAAAATATCTAATAGTAGGAGTATGACCAAACTATAATTCATAAGGACTCTTAATGGTATCACCTTTGATATGCCCTCGGTTAAGAGTGTAAACAGTAGTACTCACAGCTTCTCTCCAATAGATATGTGGAACATTTCCTTCAATCATCATTGTCCTAGCAGCTTCCTAAATGGTTATGTTCTTCCTTCCCATAACACCATTGTTCTAAGGCCCTCTCAAAGCAGATAAGTGTCTCTTTATCCCATGCTTTTCACATAATGTATTGAGCTCACTAGAGATGAATTCACCACCTCTGTCAGATCTCAGACACTTCAGCTTCAATCTTGTCTTTGTGTCAACCATATCTTTGAAAATCTTGAGTTTCTCTAAAGCTTTAGACTTTTCCCTTAAGAAAGTAACCCACGTCATCCTTGAATAATCATAAATTAGCAACATGAAATATCTATCTCTTTGCAAACTTATGACTCTAGAGGGACCACATAAATCACTATGTGTAAGATCCAACAATCCATTACAAAAATGCTTTTTACTTTTGAAATAAACTCTGGTTTGCTTCCCTGATTGGCATTCTTTGAATATAGAGTTAGTAGGCTTCATCAATTTAGGAAGATCTCTTACTGCCTGAGTAGAACTTATCTTAATCATGTTGTCAAAATTTACATGACATGTCCTTCTATACCACAACCAACTTTCATCAATCTGAGCAATCAAACAACTTTTACCAGTAGCATTCAAGTGAAAGATATCACCTTTTGTCTTTGTACCTGATGCAATCTCATTTCTAGAACTACTCAAGATTCTACACTTCCCATTCTTGAATTGAAGATTATATCCCTTGCCAACCATTTGTCCAACACTCAGAAGATTATTCTTTAGGCCTTCTGGATAAAAGCACAATGTTGTGTCACGCTTTGATAAAGGAAACGGCCAACACAACTAAAATTGTTTAACTTCAACCGCATAAAAGTGGCATTTTTAAATTGAATTTTGAAATGATGTAAACTGATCAAATGTAGAAATATGAATGAAATTTATGTCTGTTATTTTTTTTAAAAATAGGAAAAAAATTAATATTTATTTTATAAATTCAAAGACAGATTTTTCATTGCTGAAAAATGCTAAAAATCAAGGGCTCTATTCAATGTCACCAAAAGAAAAGAAAACGGACTTTTTTTTTTTTGATTTTTTTTTCCAAATAGAGAACATATATATGCAGTGTTAAAAAAAAACTAATTTTGATGTATATTTTTCTCGTTGTAATATTTTGAAGTCCAACATAGCTAAATTTGACAATTTTCATTTGACGTCGCCTTTTGACTACTAAATTTATCGTTAACCAAAAAAACAAATACCCTTTTCGAGAAGATTCTCTCTCGTAGTGAAAAATATTTTTTTTTAATTTCATTTAATATTTATTTTTTTAATTTCTAATCAGCCTCTTTTTGAACTTTAAAAAGATACTCGCAGTGCTTAATTAATAAAAATTATTAAAATTAATTAAAATAGTAAAACAATTATATGTCTAGATTCATAACTTTGAGCTCTACAAAAGGGTATTTTTCGATTTTTGTAAAAAATATTTTGCTTGAAGAAAAATTGAGCAAAAGTGAAAAGTTTCAAAAATACAGAGTTTTTCACCTTTTTTGTGTCACATCACATGACACATAGGCTAGTCTGGCCGGACTACCTTTATTTCAAACTATAAAAAACTATTTGAATTTTTTTTTAATGGACTCATTTGAACCAAGGGAATCCAGTCGAACTAAGTCCGACTGGACTCCTAGCACCATTTCAGTGCCATGTAGGTGCCATGCGGCTTAGGGGTAGTCTGACCGGACTACCCTTAGTTGGCCCAAAGTGTGACATAGCTCCATGCTTATACCCTTCTACATACAAGACATCATCAATAATGTGCTTACCATCAAGAAAAATAGAACCTCCACCATGGATTATACTAGCTTTGTCATCACCAAACCTAACAACACCACCATCATACTTTTCAAGCTCGCCAAGTTTTTCTTATCACTTGTGATATGATGAGAGCATCCGATGTCAATCACCCATTCATCTTTTTCTTCAAATTTTGCAGCCAAAGATCTTTCCTCATTAATACAGGTAGTAGAATTAGTAGGTATTGGATCATCTTCCTTGATATCTATAAACACCCATGCATTATCACTTGAACTTCCTTTATCAGATTCATCATCTATCACAAAAAAATAAGCAGCATAATAACATCTCTTTTGAAATTTAGGCTTGTAGATTTTCTTAGGAACTCTTTTTGGACACCTTGAAGCAAAATGTCCTATCTTATTGCATGAAAAACATTTAATAAGAAACTTTCCTTCATACTTACCGGCCCCTTTAGGTAACCTCCTGGCAATAAGTGCTTCAAGATCCTCAAGCTCTCACTCTTCTTCTTCAATTTCCCTCATTTATTTTTCATATCTAGATATCATCCTTGAAGAAATTTCACCTAGATCAAAGCTTTGCTTGTCCTTTCTAGAAACAGTGACTTTGAATGTAGATTCTACCTTAGGAAGAGAATCACCAAATTCACTTAATTCAAAAGTTGATAACTTGCCAATCAACATGTCTTTGGTCACATCAATCACAGTCCAGATCTCCTCAATAGTAGCAACTTTATGTTTTAAGGATGCAGGAAAGGATCTAAATGATGAGGAGGCAACAGACCGGAAGGATAACCTTGAACCAAACCAACCAACCTCTAAGGCTCACAAACTCAACCAGATCCCTAATACCAAAGGGTCCTTACACAGCACCAAGTCAAGCAATGGTTCAATGACACTAAACAGCTCCTTGGAAGCCTCAAAGGCTCCAATATGTCCCCTTGCAAATAACTAACACTTCTCAAGACCTGTGTGACTACACACACCCTTGCGTACATGAGTGGGCTACTACTAGGCTTTAAGGTTTGAATGGCACACTTGACCAATTCAATAGAACAATCATTAGAGGGGTGTTCTCACAACACCTTAACCCAAATTAAATAGGATTTCGTGGTTTAGACCCACCAGAACACCAATTTTGACTCACTTGCCCACAAACAGAACCAGTTGCAATTAGGCCTCCATTTGAAGGAATTGGGTGATAGATTTTGACACCCTGAGGATCTAGGAAAAAAAATTATATTTTCAGATACACTTTTTGGATTTCTCAACAATATCTCAGTTTTCAGTACTGGACCAACTTTCAAATATCTCAGCCAATACTGCACTAACAGACCTAATAGGGCTATTAGACCTATTTAACTAAACGCCTTCCACAAACCAGTTTGGTTCTCCTAATTGGTGACCATCACTGACAAGGAAATGTTATGTCAACCTCCAAAGTGCTCTTCTACCATATTCAAACCCCTTTCTAGTGCTCTACCACTCAATTCTCATTCACTGCACTCATCAAATCGGTCTATCACATAGAGATGCCAGACCTAGGGTTAGTTCTCCATCCTCTTCGCCCTATTGTGTTCTCTTAATGTATTTTAGAGCTGACATGTGATCCAGTGGCCTATCATCTCCTATAATGGAAGAGTGTTTATTTAAGGATTGATAGGACAAAACCCATTATTGCAGTCAAACCCTAGGGGTTTGAGGGTTTTAGGCTACCCGATAGAGATTTTCTTGTAGAATGGGGCAGCGATAACTTAAAGACTTCACACAAAATTAAAAACAAAAGAAAAATGATCTAGTTTCAGGATCTATTCCATGAGAATTATTTCCAATCCACCTTCAATATGCAATCAATAGAAATTAGACGCTTTTTCGAGTTTCCAACAGTTTTTGATGCTTCAATTTCCTTTCCAAATCAACCAAAATCAGCCCATCATATATCTTTTGGTGTTTGGGGTCCTTTAAGGTGTCACCCCAAATGAACACAACCTCCTCCAACCATTTTTCAAACTGAACGGACCATTGGGGAATCAGAACTTACAAAAAGTGCAAAATTGTCATGACAACAAATTGACAATATGACAATTTTTGCATTATTCAACCAACTTAGACTCCAGATTACCATAGTCCCCCAAAATGATTAAATTTAATTCTAAAACATGAAAAATGACTCAAATAAACCTTTATCCACTTGGTCCCTCAATTTAGACCAATGTGACCCTTATTGACTCAATTTGCTCTACAAGACCCTAAATGACAATTGGACCCAAACATGGACAAACTTGTCACACTCCTAGGACATTGAATTACAAAAAAGGACCCATAGGGTCTTATTACATTCCTTATAGTCTAATATAAGATCATCTTGTTCTTGGTTCATTTCTCCATAGGTAGGTGCTCCTGCACCATACTCCTCGGGTGAAATTTGTCTCAAGTCCTCTTAGAGACCAACTTCTGCAAATCGCCACCCTACTTCTTTATATCTTCTTCTAGCATCCATGTAGCTTCTAAGTCAAGAAGGCTTTCCATTTAACCAAGTTCTCAAAATAAATATTTTTCTTTATCTTATTGGCTTCCCTGCTATCCAAAATGCACTCCATCTTAGGCAGCTGCTTAGGTGGTAAGTGCTTTATCCATTCTTCACTTTCCTAAATAGATTCACCTGCACTTTCTTCTATAGTAGGACTCCTATACAATGTTAGATCAGAAACATTAAATATAGGTGAAATAGTAATATCATCAAGAAGTTAAATTTTATAAGCATTAGGACCATATTTCTCCAAAATTTTACAAGGTTCAATTCTTCTCATCATCAACTTGCTATGGCTTCCCTTGGGCAACTTGTCCTTGCTAAGATGAACCATGACCATGTCACCCACTTGGTTTTGCACATCTCTCCTTCTTTGATTCACTTTTGCTTTAACCTTTTGACTGTTTTGTTGTAAGGTATCTCTAACTTGTTGGTGCATCTCTTTCATAGCCTCTGCAAATTCATCAACATGTCCACCCCTCTTGTCCAACCCTTGAACATCTCTCAATTCAAAAACTCCTCTTGGATGACTACCATACACAATCTCAAAAGGACTCAGACCTGTAATTCTATTTGTTGAATCATTATAGAGATATGATACCTGAGGTATCACCATATCCCAACTACTTCCATGCTCCTTTTTCAAGCATCTAAGAAGATTTCCCAATGGCCTATTCACAACCTTAGTTTGGCCATCGGTCTGAGGGTGATAGGCTGAGCTAAAAGACAAATTTGTACCTAATCTCTTCCACAAGGTTCTCCAAAAATACCCTACAAACTTGTTGTCCCTGTCAGATACAATACTAAAAGGCAACCATGGATTCTAACAAAATCTCTGAAGAACAATCCTGCAATATAGCTAGCATCATTTGTGGTTTTACAAGGAATAAAGTGAACCATCTTACTGAACCTGTCTACCACAACAAACACACTGTCATGACTTGTCTTTGTCTTGGGTAATCTCATCACAAAGTCCATACTCAAAATTTCCCATGGTCTACTTGGTATAGGCAAAGGTTGGTATAACCCTACATTGGTTGAGACCCCCTTTGCTCTTTGACACACAATACAACTCTCCACAAACTTTCTGATATCAATTTGCATCTTTGGCCAAAAGTAAAATCTCCTAACTAGGTACAAAGTCTTATTTAGTCCAAAATAACCTCCTAAACCACCTCTATGTTTCTCCTTCACTACATTATCCCTCATTGAACACCTCGAGATACATAATTGGCACCCCTTGAACAAAAGACTGTCCTGCAAGGTGTAGTCAAAAAACTCTCCATGAAAAGCATTTGCAAACTCACTGCATACCTTATATACCTCCTTGAAATCTTGGTCCTCTTCATACAATCCGTTGAGTGCTTCAACACCCATGCTCTGCAACTACACTTCTTGCACTGTCAACACCCTCCTACTTAGAGCATCTGCAACCTTATTGGCTACCCCTTTCTTATGCTTGATGATGAAGGTGTATGCTTGAAGAATTTAAACCCATTTCATATGCCTATGACTGAGCTTCTCCTATCCATTCAAAAAACTAAGAGCGTGATTGTCAGTATACACAATAAACTCCTTAGGAAGCAAGTAATACCTCCACTTTTTCAGAGCTTGTACCATGGAATACAACTCTAAATCGTATGAGGAATACTTTCTCTTTACTTCATTCAATTTTTCATTGAAAAAGGCCACCGGTTTCCCCTCTTGGCTCAATACTGCTCCAATAGCCAACCCACTTGCATCACATTCAATGGTGAAGACCTTACTGAAATCAGGTAATACTAGGACTGGGTACTTGGCAACTTTCTATTTTAAACACTCAAAACTCTTATTTGCTTCTTTGGTCCACACAAAATTCACCTTACCACCACTCTTGATGGTTTCTAACATAGGTGCACAAATATCACTATAATTCCTAATGAATTTTCTATAAAATATTCTCAAACCATGAAAACTTCTTACCTCTCCTGATATCTTAGGTATAGGCTAGTTCAAAATAGCCTCTACCCTGGAAGAATCCATCTTCAAGTCACCCTTAGAGATGACAAAGCCTAAGTACACCAACTCCTGCTTCATGAAGTCACACTTTTCTAAGTTTATCATCAACTTTTGCTCCTACAACCGCTTCAAGACTACCTCCAAGTGTTTCAAGTGCTCCTCCTTTCTTTTACTGAACACCAATATGTCATCAAGGTATACTACCACAAACTTTCCTATACACTCATGCAACACTTCATTCATTATTCTCATAAAGGTGGTAGGGGCATTTGAAAGACCAAAAGGCATCACAAGCCACTCATACAACCCTTCATTGGTTTTAAATGTAGTCTTCTGCTCATCCCCCTCTCTTATCCTTATTTGATGATACCCACTCTTGAGGTCAATCTTGGAGAAATAGGTAGCTCCCCCCAAATAATCCATTAGATCCTCTATCCTAGGAATAGGAAACCTATATTTGATGGTTATTCTATTGATAGCCCTAGAATCAGTGCAAAGCCTCAATTTCCCATCCTTCTTTGGGGCTAAAATAGTAGGTACTACACATGGGATAAGGCTCTTTCTCACCAACCCTTTATCTAGGAGCTCCTAAATTTTCCTAGCTATCTCTTCATTCTATTGTGGGATCATTTTATACGTTGCCTTGTTAGGGAGTACCGCTCCTAGTATGAGGTCAATCTAGTGACTAATATCTCTAATAGGTGGTAGGGAGTCTAGTATGTCTTCTACAACCACTCCTTTGTACATCTCTAGCAATTCCCTAACCTCCTTAGGTACTACCTCACTCACAACCTTCTTCCTTTCTTCATTGGGCTTCACAATCAAAGCAAAACCTACTCCACCTTCCTCCTTTGGTGTATTTAGGAACTCTTTTTCTCCCAGCATCATCACACTAGATTCTACATGTTGTGGGTCCTCTTCTACCACTGGTTGTATCCTAAAAGTCGTACCATTCTTTTGGAAAGAGTAAGCATTCTTTTCTCTATCATGATGAGCCTTTCTATCAAACTACCATGGTCTACCAAGCAAAAGATGGCAAGCATCCATTGGAAGGATGTCATGCAAAATAATTTCCTTATACCCCCCAATACTGAACTCTACCCATGCTTGTTCATTGATGAGTATGTGTTGTCCCTTGTTCAACCAACTAACCCTATATGGACAACTATGGGGTATCCTTTCCAAGTTCAACTTGTTTACTGCTTCCAAAGATACAATGTTATCAGTAGACCCTGAATCTATGACAACTTTACAAACCTTACCTTGAATCTTGCAGTTGACTCTAAACAAAGCCTTTCTTTGGGGTGGCTCGGTCTTCATTGGTTCCTTGAGCAGCGTCATCTTGATCATCAGGTTCTCTCCCATCTCTGATGTCAAATTCACTTCAGGAGATGTCACACTCCATGCATCTTCTAGAGTCAAAGTGGTTCTCCTCTCACCACCATGATAAGTTGAGGCCTTCTCTAGACACTTGTAGGTTGGGTGCCCCATTTGATTGCATTTATAGCATCTCATACTAGAGAATTTGGATCCTCTCCCTAATCCATTTGTCCTACCTCTTCCATTAGGTCTTCTGCAATGGTAGCCTCCTCTACTACTTGAGTCCCCAACTTTCTCTCCTTGGCTACACTCACCACTAGACCTTTGGTTAGGACTTCTTCCTCCAAAACTGCCTCTTCCTCAAAAACTTATCCCTCCTTTACCTCTATTACCCTGCTCACTTCTTCTCTATAGTTTCTCTTCCACCCTTAGGGCCAATTGAAAATACTTGTTCACCATTTCCGATGCCAAGATGTTGATCTCAATTGGATGTTCATCCTTAGGTCGTTCAAGTACCTGGCCACTTTCTCTGACTCCTCTTCTTGTCTCTTTAATCTGAGAATGAGTTTATTAAACTCCTTCGTATATGAATTCACATCAAGGTATCTTTGTCTAAGGTTCTACAACTTTTTATACATCTACATTTGATAGTCAATGGGCATGAATTGTGCCTTGACTTTAGATTTCATCCTTTCCTAGGAGGTTATCATACGTTTTCCCTCCTTAACTCTCTACCCTTGTACATAGTTCCACCATGTAAAAGAAGACCCCTTCAACCTTACTTTTTCCATCTTAACTCTCTTATCTTTAGGGATTTCTTTATAATCAAAATGACTGGTCAATGCATCAATCCAGTCTATCACCATCTTCCTTATCCTTAGTCTTTTTCAATTCTTCAAGCTTGAACTCAAGCATCTCTTCAATCAACTTCTTCACCGCATCTTGTGACATACTCTTAGGAAGCATTTTGTCAGCCCCTATTTCAATCTCTTTCTCTAATATACACTAATACCACACCACCCAAGTGATCTTCAAAATCCTTCTTTGATACCAATATGATGAAGAGGCAATAGACTACAAGGATAACCTTGAACTAACCAACCTTTAAGGCTCACAAACTCAACCAGATCCCTACTACCAAAGTGTCCTTACACAACACCAAGTTAAGAAATAGTTCAATGACACTAAAAAATACCTTGGAAGCCTCAATGGCTCCAATATATCCCCTTGCAAACAACTAACACTTCTCAAGACCTGTGTGACTACACACACCCTTGCGTACATGAGTGGGCTACTAATAGGCTTTAGGGTTTGAATGGCCCACTTGACCAATTCAATACAATGATCCTTGGAGGGATTTTCTCACAACACCTTAACACAAATGAAATAGGATTTCATGGTTTAGACCCACCGAAAAAATAATTTTGACTCACTTGCCCACAAACAGAACCGGTTGCAATTAGGCCTCCATTTGAAGGAATCGGGTGATAACTTTTTACACCCTGACGATATAGGCAAATAAATTATATTTTCAAATACCCTTTTGGGAGTTCTCAACAATATCTTAGTTTCCAGTACCGAAACAACTTGCAAATATCCCAACCAATACTACACTAACAGACCTAATAGGGCTATTAAACCTATTTGATTGAACACCTTCCACAAACTGGTTTGGTTCTCCTAATTGATGACCATCACTGACCATTAAATTTTATGCCAACCTCCAAATTTCTCTTCTACCACATTCAAACCCCTTTCCAGTGCTCTACCACTCAATTCTCACGCACTTCACTCATCAAACCGGTATGTCACATAGAGATGTCAGACCTAGGGTTAGTTCTCCATCCTCTTCCCCATGTTGTATCTTCTTAATGGATTTTGTAACTAACATATGATACAGTGGCATATCATCTCCTATAACAATAGAGTGTTCAGTTAAGGATTGATAGGGTAAAACCCATTATTGCAGTCAAACCCTAGGGGTTTGAGGGTTTTAGGCTACCCGATAAAGATTTGCTTGTAGAATGGGGAAGTGATAACTTCAAGACTTCACACTGAATGCAAAACAAAGTTAAAATGATCTAGTTTTATTATCTATGCCATGAGAATTCTTGACAATCCACCTTCAATATGCAATCAATAGAAATTAGACGGTTTTCCGAGTTTCCAACAATTTTTGATGCTTCAATTTCCTTTCCAAATCAACCAAAATCAACCCAACATACATCTTTCAGTGTTTGGGGTCCTTAAAGATATCACCCCAAATGAACACAACCTCCTCCAACCTTTTTTCAAACTGAACGGACCGTTGGAGAATCACAACTTTTTAAAAGTGCAAAATTGTCATGACAACAAATTGGCAATATGACATTTTTTGTATTATTCAACCAACTTAGACTCCAGACTATCATAGTCCCCCAAAATGATTACACTTGATTCTAAAACATCAAAAATGACTCAAATAAACCTTTAGCCACTTGCTCCCTCAATTTAGACCAATGTGGCCCTTATTGACTCAATTTGCTCTACAAGACACTAAATGACAATTTGGCCCAAACATGGACAAACTTGTCACACTCCTAAGACATTGAATTACAAAAAAGGACCCATGGGGTCTTATTACATTCCTTCTAGGCTAATATAAGATCATCTTGTTCTTGGTTCATTTCTTCATAGGTACGTGCTCCTTCACCACTAAGAACTTTAGCAACAATCTTTGATTCTTTGAACTTTCCATTGGCACATCTAATGTTGTACACAAGTTCATTCACCTTCTTCATAAAAAGAAGTAATTTTCTCATCCTCATTTATCTTCAAAATCTCATACTTTCCTTTCAAGCTTTGCAACTTAGCAATCTTCACATATCTGTCACCTTCATATAGGTTTCCAACTTCTTCCAGATCTCATGAGTAGTCTGCAATTCCATAACATTTATCATTTTTGAATCGGTTAGAGCACTCAACAATGCTTCCTTAGACTTGATATTGTATTCAGCTTCCTTAATCTCATCTAGAGTTGAAGGACCATTTGCGGGAACAATATATATTTATCTTTAGTAACTTTCTAGTAATCTTCACCAATGCATCTCAAGTGACACTCCATCTGGTTCTTCCAAAGAGAATAATTTGTTCCATCAAATCTCGTACTCTCCTTCTTGTAAGTCGCCATCCTAGATCAACTCAAGTTGTTAAACTTCTCTATCTAGGAACCTGCTCTAATACCAATTGATGATAATAGCGCAGAAAATTGAGAGGGGGGTGAATCAATTGTCACCAGATTTTATAGCAACTTACTTTAATCTCAGATCTGATAATCAATAGTGAAATCATAAATCAATAGCACAACATGAAAACACATAACACCAATATTTTTAACATGGAAAACCCAGTCAAGGGAAAAACCACAGTGGGAACCTACCCACAATATGATGATACCCTGTTAGAAGTATATGAAATATTGCAATGGGAATGCACATGCATTCAAGCACACTGCCTAGAGCTCACTCCACAAAAACAACAAAGGGAAACAACCCTGGGAAGACTCACTGCCTTACAAACAGTTTTGGATCACTTCTAGAAAATCATGAACTGAGAAATAGCATCCTCAATTCCTGGTTATAGTTTCGGTTAATCACATAACATCTCTCACACTTCTCCACACTTATGTTTTGCTTTCGATTGATAATACATTATTAGCACAACACACACATCCTTGTCACCATAATTACATAGATATTATATTTATTTATACATGACATCAACCTTGGATTCATATCATCAAGTTCGGCTCAACATATATCTCTTAATTACAAAAATGTAACCATGCATGCAACAATATCACATGTGAACCACAAAAATGTCAAATAAGGCATAGCATGGACCTAAATCACCACCTCGAATATGAAACACCTCCAAGAATTATGTATCAAACATTCGTGCAACGCGCTACAATCATCAAATGTGATTTATGACTATTCTAACAATTTTAATTTATATTCCTACCCTCCATTTGATGCACTTTTACTCATTTTTAGGTCCACTTCACTTCCACACTACTATGTGTATTGATTCTATTATCAACATCACATATGCACTGATGCATGTGTTCTTGTCCTACTAGATAGGTGCACACAATAGTGTTCTCCATGTTTAAATTGCATGTTCCCCTCCCTCTCCCCCTCCTCCACTGTTGCCCCCACCTTCTCTCAAAGTTCTAATTCCATCTAATAAGTAGAAATGATTAGAAAATGTCTTACATGTCTATAAAATAAGATTTTTAAGGGGAAAAAAAAAATTCTAACCTAGGAATGAGCACTTGCACACGTTGCTCCATACACTCTAGTAAGCTACTTTGAACATTAAAACCAATAGGAACTATATTATAGATTTGCTCTTTGTTGCATGCATAGCCTCCAAATCTACGCCTCATCTCTCACATTCTCCAAGCTTCTATATCAAAACCATTAAGTTGTAGTTTGAATGCAACATCTAATATGGAACATTACCTACTTAGTAGAACACAACAATGCATTTGATTGCGACCACCATGTTAAGCACACAAAGACAAAATCAAACATGCTATCTCTAACCCTTTCTCATTTCATTTACTAATAATAGTGGAATCTCATCTCCAACATTACATTTTATACGTTTAATTAAAATAAACCCTTAAACATATCCAACATTTTATATGTTTAATTAAAGTAAATCCTTAAAAAGAGAGATACATTATTATTTTTATTTTTTATGATATTGTAGAAGATTTGAACTAGCATCATCTAAGTACCTACTACATCTAAGTACCTACTACATAAACTTTGTCATTGAACCAAATGTCTTTTGAATATACATTATTTATAATATTATAAATAAAACTTTATTTCCCACCATTTTAAAAATACATTTACCACAAAATATGGCCGTTAAGCCTCCAATGTACACAACTGAATTCACTAATCCTTATATAAAAAATTAAATTCTACCACGTAACCTACCTTTTCAGTTGAACCAAATTCCTAGCAAAACCACCTCTGCAGAATTTCCCGCCTCCTGGAATGGCTCCCAAAATGGAAAGGAATGCTTTGCAAGATATTGCAGGGAGTTGCCAACTCAAGCTTCTGTTAAAGCAATGGATGAAGGAAGAAGAAGCCATCTGCAGAAGAATTGCCCTTAAAGAAGCCCACCTAGATGCCACACGAAAACAAACCACGCAGTTATACATTTTCTATTTCTTATACCATGCAGTAACCTTAATTCTTATGTACACTACTGTAGGAGATAGTGTAAACGCTTGCAGCAAGGTCTGGATTCCTAGCTTGCAATCAGTGGTAGCATCCGCCGTAATGGTATTGGGGATGAGGCACCAAATGGGTCTGATAAAGAGGGCCGCGAGACTGCTCGAAAGAGAAAAGAAGGATGCCAAATTGTTGAGTAATTGTATTGAGGAGCTGAAGACGAAAGGGAATAGTTTTGATCTGTTGGAGGAGGTGGAGAGCATCAGGAGGGCAAAGGGTATGTGCGTGGGATCAAACAGGGATGGTGGAGGAGGAAGAGGTAGGGATTTTGTTACATTGTTGTTTATCGTTGTTGAGGGTTTTGTTTTGGGGTTTATCAGATTGATTATCTGTGATAAAGGTATTTGGATGTAGGCTCTGGGATTTTGGATTTTATGGAGAAAATGGATTTTGGGTATTGGCACTTGGATTTTAGAATAGGTCCTAGGAGTCTCAATAGAATGTGTAATTTTGAAGATTGAGATGTTTTGCTCTTCCTTGAGCTGATGTCTGAAATTTGAATATGGGGATCAAGGTTTCCGTGCATATTCAGTGGGTTATAAATTGAGCAGGGTAGGGTTTAAGTTCTTGTTCTTGAAAGCCAGTTTTCGGAGGTGGAGTTTAGGGTTTCCATGATCACTCCTAGGTTTTCTTACTACTTAGTGGAGCGGGGTTTGAATATGAAGACATATATTCAGATCACAGGGCTTTGATTTGCACGTGTAAAATTGTTGATTGGAGTTTAAGCACCATTTCATAGTGCGGGAGAACCGGAATTTGAATGTGGGCTTTAAGGGTTCTCGAAGGCTCCAATGTCCACTGCCTAGAGTTCTCACTGGTGTACTTGGTGGTACTTTAAGGTTGGATTTGGATGCGGGATTTAGAGTTCCATTGCGCAGTCCCTGATGATCTTAATAAATCAAGGTTTCGGTGTGGAGGCTTTTCGACCCTGGGTCTTCGAATCTGGATGTGGGTTTCAGGGGCTCAATCTGTACTCTCTGGTGTTCCCAATGGAGCAAGGTTTGACAGCTGGTAGAGGAATTCTTCGGGCCCTATTTTTATAATTTGTGTGAAAAATTGGGGCTCAGTGTTTTTGGGGTTACCTTAGTGTCCAAAGAAATGGTGTTTTGGGTGCACCCAACTTCTGATGTTTATAATGGAGCAGGATCTTGAGTGCCGGCACACCCCATTCCCTGATGCACAGAATATGTACTATTGATCTAAAACCTAGGTTCTGGGTGAACTCCAAGGTCTCCAATTTTGAAACTATTTAAATGCAAAGCCAGGATTTGGGGTTTATGCCCTTACAAGAACTGACTGGTGACTTTATGGCAATGATTTGAAATTGAAATCCAGGATTCTGGTGTTTGGGTGTGGCGAGCCCTCTGAGCTCTCCTCATGCAGAAGATTTGAATTAATTTGGAGTTCAGTGCTTTGGACATGCTTGAGTGCAGCTTGGATTTTATGAAGTTTTAAACCCCAGGTTCGAGTTCACACCCTCCTGGCACAAACAAGTTTGATGCTTGCTGTGTTTATTGACACATCTCTGTTGTTACCCTAATATAGAAAGATATCTACCCAAGAATACTTCAATTTCTGGTCTATTGCTGCTGCTGATGATTTTGTACAGATGGATAAAAATCTGGTCATGAATCAAGTTCCCTTCTGGAATTTTTGAATATGCAATTGTTTGGGTTCAGTTTGGAATCTAAGAGAAATGTACAGATTCCATGAGGAATAAACTAGGCAGAAAATGGTCTATACATAAATACATTCTGCTTGTGGCACCTACGTTACAATAACTTATTGGAAAGGAACTTCATATATGAATTCATGATGTAAATTATCAAAGAAACATCAAGAATAATAAGTTCTTCCTTGTGAATCCCTGTTTTTTGAATTTATGTAAAATATCTGGTTAAGAAAATTCACTAGGAAATCCAATGTAACGTTTTAATAAGCATCTCTGTTATGTCTCTGCAAGCTATAGAAAAGGATATATTATTTAATCATGTTGACAATTGTTGTTATCTTTCGCCGTAATTGGTTTTGCATGCTTTGTACTTTGTCTTGTCTTATACTTCTACTGTATGTTAGATGGAAGATTTTTAGCTTGCCATGAAGCTCATCAGAAAACAAGATTTTCATTTTCATTTTTTCTCAAGCCTGTAGAACTGATTTAGGGTTTAGGTGCACTTACTGGTGCCTGGAAACTGAAACTCAAATGGGAGTTTTAAGATTTCCATGTACACTCTTTGCTGTTGTTAGTTGGCAGTGTTTCATTTTAGACATAGGAAACCTTTCTGGGGGTTTTGATTTATATGTAAAAGTCTGGGATTTACCAGTAAGGATTCAAACCCATGACCTTCATTTATTGCTGGAGTTCTCTATAACTGAGCTACTGACCGTTCTTTAACCAGCCCATCTTTGATCCAAGTGTGGCTTATTTCCAACATATACATTTTGTGGGATTCTTAATAGAATGGGTTTGAATACAGGTGGGCTTTAAGCCGTAAGGAATTGATTTGTATGTACAAACAAGAGGATCAGGGTTGTGGGTTTCAGAATTTACACATGTGCTCCACAGTGTTTTGGATTAAGGCAAAAACAGGTTTTGAAGGGGCTCCGAAACCCTTTACAAAATGATTCTAAGAGGTATAGAATCAAAAAGAAACATCCAAAACAAAACAGGCTGCAAGGATAAGCATAAGAAACAACAGCCAAAGAGACAGCAAAAGTCTAACCGGACACAAAGACAGCAGAAAGACCAAACCCAGACACAGACAGAACCACCAACAGAAAACTACCCAATTACATTAGGCTTCTGAGGGTCTCAGCCTCTAGGACATTCATGGTATCCGCAACAGCATTCATAGCTTTATGATCCAAATTCTGAATAGCCACCTTTTTCTTCATGTTCCCTCGGGTCCTTTTACACCACTTTGAGCCGCCTCAGAATCATCACCAATAATAACAACAGCCTTATCCGGCTGTTCCAGAGTGCTCCACAGTGTTACGGATGGCAGAGTTTTTGAATGTGGCAAAGGTCTTTGAGGTTTAGGGTTTTGGTATACAATGTGGTTCATGAAGGCCAGATTTTAAATGTGGATAAAGGTTGGAATTTTTTCAAATGAATAGTTGATTCTGCATGTATTAAGGAGAATCGCTGCTCTATAGGCTGCTTATGCTCATGTAAGGTAGAATTGCCACGATACTGATTATGGTGGGTTTGCATTTAAGGATGAAGGCATTACATTTGATAGGGAGCGTCCCTCTTTCACTTTAGAGGAAAAGAAAGGGAGGTTGGTAAGCCACCTGAGAAAGTGGAGCTGCTATACAAGGGAATGCTCTAAAAGATTAGAATGGTGATTTCAAATTGAGGATGCCGAAAAAATTAAAGGTCATTGGCAGGTTATCTTGGAAAAAGCCTTTTTTTTTTTTAGTAGTCTACACTTCTCTCTTCCATGCAATTTTGCATATTTTAACGAACTTTGACTCAATGATCATGATGAAATAGCTTTGATTTCGGGCAAACAATTGAGACAATTGAGAGAGGGGTGGGGTTGAATCAGTTGTCTCAAAACTTACACAATTTAAATTTATTTTCAGATTTGATAATTAAGCATAAAAGCATAAATCAGCAACACATCAAGAACAAACATAACACCAAGATTTTTGATGTGAAAAACTTGGTTAAAGGAAATACCATGTTGGGAACCTACTCACAATATGATGATACGCTGTTAGAAGTATTAGAAATATTACAATGGGGAATGCACATGCATTCAGGGGCACTGCCTAGAGCTCACTGATCAAAAACAACAAGGGCTACAACTCAAGGAAGACTCACTGTCTTACAAACAAATTTGGATCACATCCGGAAGATCATGAACTGAGAAATAGCATCTTTAATGTCTGGTTACAGTTCCGATTAAGCACATAACAACTTTCTTCTTCTCACACTTCTTTTCTGCCTCCGAAAGATGTTTTCATTCAACATACATACATTTTGATTCTCATCCATACACTCAATTACAAAGATACTACATTTATTTATACATGACATCAACCTTGTGAAGATCATCAAGGTCGGCTCAACACTCACCAATTAATTACAAAAATATAACCACACATGCTACAATATCACATGCGGACCAAGCAATGTCGGCTAAGACATAGCACAGACCCAAAACTACCACCTCGAACATGCTATACCTCCAAGAATTATGCATCGAACATCCGCAACATGCTACAATCATCATGTCGGCCAAGAACCGAATAACATGAACATACTGAAGAAGATTATCAATTACGAGCTCAACGATCAATGCGAACCACCAGTTACACAAAAGGTACATGATCCAAAAACATCCACAAGCATCAAGAATTACCACAAAAACATCCGCACCAACTCGAATTACTAGAATCATCATTATCACTATACTGGACCTCGGGAACACAAACTGCAATGATTGACAATCTAGAAAAATCACTTGCGGAGCTCCAAACCACGAACCAATTGAATTAAAGATACACATCAATGTCCCAAACATATCTCCAAATCTGCAAATCAAGATATTACAATGTGGAGCAATGCATGTCAAAATATTGAACACTATCATCACTGAACAACAAAAAAACTGGCCACAACACAGATACTCATAGCTCACTCAAATTTTCGTGTGGACCTATGAAAATTGAACCGAATCATCTGCAGCTCTAAAAACCCTTTAATCCGCAAACTCTGATCTTCACCATATTGAACAAACTAACTCACTGAACTTTACTGCATCACTATCACAGACAGAGAAATATGTTGACATCAATGACAACACATCTCTCAAACATCCTCAAATATCTCTCAAGCACATATTTGTAGCATTCTACCAACAATCTCCAACATATCACCTCACTATTAGGTATCAAGTCCATTTTCACTTATCATCCCATCTACGCCTTCCTCTATCATCTCTTTCAACAATTATTCCTCTATCATCTCTTTCAACAATTATTTCAGAGAAATCTATTACACTTTAGTTGCTTCTATTACACTTTAGTTGTTTTCTATGCATATTATGTGATTTTGATGGTTTCTTGTGGTTGGCTAATTGTTAACTTGGAAAAGTATGTAGTTGGGAAAGATGGAATCAAAAATATCAAGTAGATGTGATGTTATGTTTGATTGAAATTCTGAAATATTGCACAATGTAGACTATTTAAATCCTCATGCCTTTTATTGAAGTGCTTCTCTTTTACTTGATCATACGGGGTTGTGTGAATCTCATGCATTTCATCTTTACATGCTTCTTTCAAACAAGGCAATCATAGGCATTGTCAGTCTGATAAGATCTTAACTTCAATTGAAAACAAAAATTTGACAAAGATAATAATATCATTTCTATCTTGGTGGATCATTATTTCTGTATCTGAGGACTCTGCTATTATCATAAGGTATTGCCTCACTTTTGAGATGCTAGAGATCATGAGAAAAGCCAAAGCAAAACATTTCAATGCATCATTTTGGAACATACTCGTACGCATTCCATGCGACCACATTTCTTAGGGACTCAATGCAGGCATCATATTTTGGTGTTCTACAAGGCATGGTCTATTGTATTTCCTATCATCAGATTGACATTACTTGATCTTGATAAAGATTTTAGCCAACAATTAGTCATGATAACCTCTTTTTGTCTTCTCTATAAATCTCAACTATACTTGACATTATTGAGGTGCAAATGTTGGATAAATGATTATTTTTATAGTTGAACAGTATAATCCTTATGGAGTGTGTTTCAAGTTTTCATTCTAAACATGTATATAGAATGTTAAGCAACCTCTGGTAAACGTGGTAATAGTTGGTTGACCCCATTGTTTATACTCTACGTTACAAATTCGCCATGACTAAATATTTACTATGTAATCATATAAGACTATCTTTTACTTCATCTCTATCAATCCACCTGCATGTGGTCTATGTTATTTTAATAAATACATGATGGATCCTCCCCATCTGCATATAGTGGGTGCAGGTTGTGGACTAACCTTGTATTGTCTCTATCATATATTGATCTAGAGAGTACATTATCTTAATAAAATAGTGAGAATGTATACTACTTCTGGTACCAAGGATTTGTCTTTCTACCCCTATCTAAGGTGGAAGGGTTCATTAACTACCAGCAGGGTATAGTTTAATAATCTAAAAAATGTAATTTTTAAATTTCATAAGCATTAAATAGATAACTTCTAACAACTTCCATTAACTTCCAATTACAAAATTATAATGGTATGGAAGATATACAAGGGATATACATAAGAATCCACACTCTCTCTCTATATATAAAATTCCCACTTGAGTAGCACAATAAGAAAGTACATTTCAAGTATATTGTAATAATATCAATGTCTGATAAGCACGTGTCTAATACTCAACAATGAAAATAACATCATTTCATAATCAAGATATACAAGATGTCAAAACTACAACCCTCATTCATGATAAAAATATAATAGGTCATGCAACCAACGACACACATAAGAGTGGTCTAATGTACACCATAAATAGTATCTAAAGAAGTCCAAGCTCAACTTTGCAAGCTAAATCTTCAAGATCCCATGCTCTTGTTGTTGATCAAGGAAGGGTTTGAATCCACTATGAAGATGTTACTTTCCTCCTCATCCATCAATCAAGGTGAAGAAGCACCATCCATAATCTAAACGTGTTACACAATATACTATTAATGATTATCTTTCTTAGTTCATCCCTTTAGTAGCACAATATGAAACCAAAGATCTAAGACATTTAAAATGCATTGATTAAATTTTACAATGCATATTCTCAATAATAGGCACATTCCAAGATAATCAACAATATTTCATGTAATGCCCCGCCAGGAAACCCCGAAGGGATTAAGTCAAAACACAAGAATAGGGTGCAATAATTTTTTATTTTTTTTTAAGTTACACCACATTAAGATACAACAAGATATCAAAGATTCAGATTACAAAGCGGAAGACATCAACTAACACCTAAAGAGTTTCCCAACGAGATTACTTAAATATCACAATTCACTTAACTCACACAATTAATCCAATAAGCTGATAATCTAACAACGAGATATTTCTTAATCAGGATAATTTCTTTCAAGGGATGGAAATATAAATCACAACAAAGATTCATCCATTAAGATCTATTCATAATCTTCATTCAAGCTTTTCATATAAAATTACAAGCCATACATCTAATATTCTAACACACTAGAATTCCATCATAAACATGAGAGATCTTTTCAAGGATACTTAACTTCCTTAACAACAACTGAATATATTCCATTACTCTAAGTTACATTCTTTCATATTCCAACTTATTGCATTTTAAAAGACGAGTACATACATGCATCTACGATAATCTCATCTAAACCACTTACGCATTCGATCAAAAAGGCATTCAAGAAAGGACTGCATATAAGCATTCAAAGTTAATTCCATTCATCCACTTAACCATTCTAATCATAAGCTAATCATACATGATAAAGCTGAATAAAGGAAACATAAGAGAATACATCACATAACACCATAATGATCTCGGAGTTCACCCCTAAAGGGCTACATCTCCGGGTCTGCTCAACTGCAAGACCCCTCTGATAAATAATAAGGTTACGGATACAAGAGTTTACACCAATTACAATCCGGCCATCAAGGCAAAATATAAACAATATACAAGCGACCGCATCGGTCCATAAATACATAAACGATCCCTGAAAAGAACAGGATCCAGCTGAACATAATCAAAGCTCAAACAAAGGTCCAGAAGAGCATCCATAAAACCGAGCCATCACCACCCAAGGTCTAACATGAAACCGATACTCACAAGGGCAGAGACAAAAGGACGACCCACGAAGGTACTCCTAACAGGACAAAACGACAACACACTGGCGAACGTAGGGACAAGTGTCATCACACAACCTGGTATGGTTACCATGGCAAGTCTTCATAGGTCCCGGTCCCATACACTGGGTCACCCTGGCAACCCATTCCGAGCTTCCGGCCCATCCAAGCCTCATGTGGACCCACACATCCTCTCGTGAAGACAAGGATGGTGGTTTGCCATTTCAGGCCTTCTCACAGCATGTCGAGTCTATGTTAGCACTTGTCCCATGTGTGAGGCACATTTATCTTACTTAGAGATTACATTCTAATCTACTTATAGGTTATCACTTATTAGACTCACTTTCGACGGGTTACCCAGCAGCCACTTTGGGCGCGGCCCCCAATCGAAAGCCACTTTCCCATACGACACTAGACTAAACTCAGACGAACTCAAAACCAAGGAATACACATGGTCAGACGAACGGAGTTCAAGAAGGGAGAAACAATCATCTGGACAAACATGACTCAAAAGTGGTACACTTACTAACGGTACTCTAGCTAGAGACCTGACAAACTAAGGTCAACCACGAATCATCACTCGACTCACACATAGAGGATATGACCAAATACGACACTACCACAAAACAACAGTCAACTTGGAATCGAGGACTAAAACAGGTACCCCAAATCATTCCATACGACAGGGTCCTATCAAAACAAGCACGACTTGCCATTTCATAATTAAAAGCGAATACAGAAATTAATCTCGCATAGGAATATTCAACAGATACAATCTTTCCGAATTGATCTAACTATTTAAAAGTCGATCAAGTTTTCTACAAGATCTAAATCAGATTATAGTTATCTACCTCATCTAGGAATAGGTTGTTCTTGGTTTTCTAACTCGTTAAGGTTCAAAGCATCGAACTGACATATAAAGCCATAATGAGTTCTTAAACCAAATTCATATTAATAAAATTCAGACAACCATTAAACAATTAAATAAGATATTAAATCTCCAATCAAAACGTCATTGACATACTGGTTCAAAACCACCTCTACAGTTTCATATTTTCAAGCCCAGATTCGCTATACGGATCACGGGAATATAAATATAAAAAGAGAATCTAAAAGGAGATAATCATTTCCAAAAGCATATCATTTCAGTTTCTAATGATCCATGGTTAAATAACCGTTTCTAATATCTCCAGATGACTTATAACATTAAAATCTTCAACAATATATTTATATGGGAAATAAGTACGTTTAAACTCAAAAAGATTTTTCCAATATAACAATATTTGATCTACCCAAAGTATTCACAATTTAATATTAAATCTTGCATAAGAATCTACTAAAAAAAAAATTCATCAGCATATATATATATTTATGCCGCACTACCCGTAATTAAAAACTTAATTAACAACTTCCATTAAATACTATTTAAATATAATATATATTTTTTTTTAATAAAAAAAAAAATACATAAAAAAAAACATTCTTTATTTAAAACTTATTAGAAACAATAATATAATAAGGGGGCGGCGGAGGTCGGGCCCACCTCCCACGCGGGGGTTGGGCGAGCCAAACCCCAGCCGCAGGCGGATCCACGCGGCGGCGCCACTGTGGTGCCCGCAGGTCTGCAGCGCCCTGCGGCCACTGCTATCAACACCAGCGAGGGGAAAGAAGGGAGAACGAGCGGGGGACGAGGGGGGCGAGGGGAGGAGGAGCGAGTGGAGCTCCGCTCCCCGCCCTCCAACCCCAAACCAACAGTCCAAACAAAAACAACGCGCCCAGTTCGTCTCAAAAAGTATTATATTTTTTTTTCAAACACACAGTTCAGTTTTTTTTTTTTTTAAACAAATAAAACGATATATCAATGAAACCCTTTAAAATATATATTCCGATTACATAAAATCCGGCTCAAAAAAAAAATGTTTTGGTTTCCTATCCCTCATTTCCAAACACAACTGGGTTTTCAAACATCCAAACAGCTGAGAGGAATAACACACCTCCATTAAATCTATTGATTTTTATTAACAAAACCAGGCATGGCAAAAAGAATCATATTAACACAATGGTCTAACTATGAAATTTCTTGAAGAACACAAGCCACAAGCATGGATTTTAACCCACAATTCCAAATTTAGAACTGATAACAATATTTAAAAGATTGAATTTTGCCAACAATCAAATTCACCCAACAGACCATTTCAAAACAACAAGGAAGAACAGTTAAGGTAAATCCTACCTCCATACGCATTCCTGGAATAGCTAAAGGAGAGCTCAATCCTGCCAGATCCAAAAGAACTATCTTCCTCCCCAAAAACCCCCAATTTTTTTTTTCCAAAATTACTTTCCAACCAAAAAAATTCTCCAAAATGTCCATCCTCCAAAATTTCCCCAAAAATAAGGTTATATGGAAGAGTTGACCAAAAATTCCATTTTTGGAATTAAAATTTTTATTTACAAATAATTCTCAAAAATTAATTCTTTCTAACTATCACAACAAATTGACTTGCTTTTCAATTCCAAAATCGATTTCTTCCTTTAATCCAATTTAGCCTTTCTAATTTCAAAAGCCAACAGAATACTATTAAATCTATTGCGATAAAATACAAAACTTTCTTTTCAACAGCATATACAAAATGCATTTAATATTCAAAATCAGTCATTTAATCGAACTTACTCCCAACTTAAAACGAGAAATCCAATATCAATGAAAATCGCATAACGAAATCCCGATTAATTTAGTCCATTAATCTCTAATGCACAAATACATATTTAATCAAGATAATTACTAAGGACTGATTAATCAATTTAACCATGCACACCAAGCACGCAAATCGAGAAGGTCAACCAAACAGACGACTCGCAAACCCAAACAAAAAGGGGATTACCAACGACGACTGACGATGCTCACTTGAGCACGACTAAGGTCAACTAGGGTCTTACAACCACCTAATCCAACTCTAAGGGTTAAAGAGATACACTCAAACTTGCACATCCAGGTGAAGACGAACCTCGCACTCATGCGGCGTTGTACTTGAAATATCCTGCAACCAAGAGTCATACATGCATACATATAGAAACTTAATGAA
This sequence comes from Cryptomeria japonica, assembly GCF_030272615.1. NCBI lineage: Eukaryota > Viridiplantae > Streptophyta > Pinopsida > Cupressales > Cupressaceae > Cryptomeria > Cryptomeria japonica. Next base: position 172,761,702 of record NC_081415.1, read on the forward strand.
AGCGTTAGCCCGATATTCATACCACGAAATAGGAACACTAAACAACTAGCATATAACTAGCATGGAAACCACATCAACAGCTATGCGTTAAATCAACATCTGACTATAACATTATATTAAGATAAACTAACCAAGATTAAACCAAGATTAGAGATTGATTAGGGTAGGGGTACTACATTCTCCCCCCCTAGGTTCCGACTTACTCCTGGAAGTTGTAAGGCTAGATGGAGAACACTTCGTACGCATCAGCCCTGAAACTCATTCAACAAAGATCAAATTGCACATAGAAATCTTTCCATAAATAAATGAAATGTTTATTGCAAAATCCTTTACAAACGCCATTATCCATTGGCAAGATACATCTAAAACCATACATTCCTTAAAATATTCTAGGAATTATCCACAATCATAGCAGAAAAACAAGGAATTTCTTCCTTTCATTACACCAAATTAAAGCATTACAAAGAGGTAAACAACAATTACCATAATCATCTATCAAACATGACTAGAAAACATGCCATCAAGATCAATTTCCTTTACCAATACATCTTTCTCATAAAATTTTATTGAATAGAACTAGCTTAAAATATCAATTTCTGCAACCAAATTAACTTTCATGAAATAAGAGCAATCATAAATAACTCAATTGTTACACTTGCCAAGCATAAGAAAACCTTTCCAATGACTATGTCCCATAACATAGTGACAAGTTAACACAATTTACTCCATGATACAAATAATAACCATCCACATAACTGGAATGCATAACAGAAAAGGCCACATGTGAGCATGTCTAATGCTCGGTCAAAGATAACATGCATGATCAACATCTCTATGCCTGATCTCAGAACAACAATAAGATCATAAATATCCAATATCTCACTCAAGGGCTCGATGGTGCTAGGCACACCATAGCGGTGCTACCTTCCATACAAGACCCTTGTGAATATCCCTTGTTGAGCAAGGTGGTTAGCCTCCAAGAGATAGTCACCACACATAGGTAGGTAGTGGATACTAGCTGCATCACAGCCTCACATACCCCCATCCTCAAGGTTCCCTACAACAACTTCCTCGCACACACTCTACCAATTCCGTATCATACGTCCTTGGAGAGGAATTTCACATCTCAACACAAGACCAACATCCGAAATCAATAAGGATAAACCAGTTTAGCCATCAAAGTACAGATGAATACAGATAATAAATCCTCAATTCCAACAGTAAGGCAAGAAAATAATCCGGAATTTCAACACCAAATCAAAAGTGCAAAAGATCACAAGATCGTGGCTAAACCTTCAAAGTCAAAGTAAAATAAATTGCTGATCCCCAAAGAAATAATAAGAATATCACAACTGCACATAACATCACTGTGTGACTAACATCTAGCCACCAACGAGGAAGGAAGGAACAACTGACTAGCTATTGCAGTCGCTCATCATGTGGTGCGACATAGTCACACTACCCACATGGCATGGCGGTGTGCACCTCGACATCACCCTGCATCACGTCGTCACGTGGCATGGCAATACCCCAAGTGGAGAAAACACACAATGGATGTATCCCGCATGGTAGTGTACCTTGCGGAACAAGCACGCGCAGGTCACATCCCGCATAGCGACGTATCTAGAAGGATACTCGTCGTAAGTCAGAGGTATACATGACTATGGTCCACCCACATGCCCACCAACACATACTAACTGGTAGCACATGTGAATAAACCTACCTTTCATGAAGACAAGGCAAAGGATCCTCCAAATAATACCATCACTATACACCAGAATCACCATCCATATGCTCAAATAAAGGAGAGGAATAGGCTAACACACATAAACCTATAAATAGATTCATCAAAGGGAAAGTACTGAGTACACCTTGATACAGTTTAGTAGTACAACTATATCATTCCTCGAAGTAGAGAAGCTAAAGTCGCTTCGCGCCGACATTACTCGTACGCCAATCCATACTATTCAGGGAACGGTTACTTCGAATACTACCCCTTAACATACTGAGTTACCCACAACCCGAGGTTTGGTACTCAATAGGGAAACAAATAAGCAACATCACATAAACAGTACGGTTTCCCATACTCATAAGCAACATATCCTCCATGGTTGATTACTTCACCAATCCATGGGCACACATAATAAGCACTGGTTTCTTACGATACACACAAAAACACCAACACTGGTTTAGTCACATATACGGGGAGTACTTTTCAGTACGCTAACATCTATTCAAGGAAGGTTTCAATTATGCTTTCTATATAAATAACTGAATCAAGTTTACTCTAGATTCCAATACTGAAATTATTAACAATTCACAATTATATAAGGAATTAACATCATTCCTATAGCTTTCTTGAATCTCACTAAGCATTCATAACTAAATTACTAGCTAAGAAAATTCATTTCTAAAGCTTAAGACTTTCATCTATCACTATGAAGCCAAAAGGCAAACACACAATTTCACATGTTTTATAAACATTCTATTTAAATCAATGCATTCTTTAATATCATTTCTAAAAATCTTAGGATTAGGCAAGGAGAAGGGAAAGAGAGTTTGATAATCAAACTGTTTCCTACAAAAACGCAAGATCAACAGATCACACTACAATATAAAATTTCTCACTATAAGCCTATCATTTAAATTACACGGTTTTCATTTCGCTACCGTTAAGAAGGATGACAATCAGCCTAACAAAACATTTCCAATAGTTATGGTTGCAACAGGAGGTTCTAGATTTCCAAACAAAACAGAGATCAAGAGAAGCAACCTTTTCGATACTGCAAGACCTCTTAAGAACGCTCACTTATAATAATACAATATAGACACATGTCATAATTTGCAACCTATTAGAGAAGATCACATTACGATCAAAGATAAGCAAAGAGCTATTAACCAAATAAAACATATTAATGCATGCACATCAAACAAGCTTTTCATTCGCACTTTCTACACATTAAGGTAATTACATATACCCAAAAGCGAGTTCAATGGAGCATTTGCTAAATTAAATCTTCAATCAAACTGGTTTATTGAAACACATAAAACAATCTTTCGGAAAACACATTAATACTCTCTCGAAGCTACAATAACATGCTCTTTTTAATACTCCTTCTACAAACCAAGCAGTTTCACACAATTCAACTATTCGCATAGTAATGCACCTTACTTAAGATAAAATTTAATCATGCTACTCCTACAACATACACATGGAGAATTCTTTAAACGTACACATACAGTTTTCTCCCATTCACCCAAAATAAATTTTTAAACCCATAGCCCTTTTATAATCTAAAACATAAACATCATAAGGCTCACACAAGGGTTCAAGAAGTCACACCCTTTTCTCTTTCAAACAAGAAAACTCGAATCAAAGATAATTACTCATATCTTAATCATTTTAATTTCCAGAAGGAGAGAGAGGGATGGTGATGATCATTTAATTTTCTACAAAATAAGCATACAATAATTGCCATACTAGTCCTTCAAGTGGACAACATTAAGCTAGATCATAATCTTAAACAAACACAATTCGCACTCTCAAATTCAAGACAAGCACGGACCAACCCAAATGGATTAGTCTAAAGAGTACAACACTCAATAAGGGAAGGTATATACGACTCTCTTTCCAAATAAGAGAAATCGTAGACCAAGACATCAATAAGCACACAATGCACATATAAGCACTCAAAAACACCAACATCAAGAAGGTGAAAACAAGGTGTGAACACACACGCGTCACACACAAGTTAAGGTCTACTCAATCACTCTCATGCAAAAGGAGGACAAGCATACAAACAAGGTCGATACACCTCACACCAATAGAGGGCACAGGCGACACCAGAGATCCCAATGTTTGCAACATGTGCTCTAATACCAAATGTAATGCCCCGCCAGGAAACCTCGAAGGGATTAAGCCAAAACACAAGAATAGGGTGCAATAATTTTTATTTTTTTTTAAGTTACACCACATTAAGATACAACAAGATATCAAAGATTCAGATTACAAAGCGGAAGACATCAACTAACACCTAAAGAGTTTCCCAACGAGATTACTTAAATATCACAATTCACTTAACTCACATAATTAATCCAATAAGCTGATAATCTAACAACGAGATATTTCTTAATCAGGATAATTTCTTTCAAGGGATGGAAATATAAATCACAACAAAGATTCATCCATTAAGATCTATACATAATCTTCATTCAAGCTTTTCATATAAAATTACAAGCCATACATCTAATATTCTAACACACTAGAATTCCATCATAAACATGAGAGATCTTTTCAAGCATACTTAACTTCCTTAACAACAACTGAATATATTCCATTACTCTAAGTTACATTCTTTCATATTCCAACTTATTGCATTTTAAAAGACGAGTACATACATGCATCTACGATAAACTCATCTAAACCACTTACGCATTCGATCAAAAAGGCATTCAAGAAAGGACTGCATATAAGCATTCAAAGTTAATTCCATTCATCCACTTAACCATTCTAATCATAAGCTAATCATACATGATAAAGCTGAATAAAGGAAACATAAGAGAATACATCACATAACACCATAATGATCTCGGAGTTCACCCCTAAAGGGCTACATCTCCGGGTCTGCTCAACTGCAAGACCCCTCTGATAAATAATAAGGTTACGGATACAAGAGTTTACATCAATTACAATTCGGCCATCAAGGCGAAATATAAACAATATACAAGCGACCGCATCGGTCCATAAATACATAAACGATCCCTGAAAAGAACAAGATCCAGCTGAACATAATCAAAGCTCAAACAAAGGTCCAGTAGAGCATCCATAAAACTGAGCCATCACCACCCAAGGTCTAACATGAAACCGATACTCACAAGGGCATAGACAAAAGGACGACCCACGAAGGTACTCCTAACAGGACAAAACGACAACACACTGGCGAACGTAGGGACAAGTGTCATCACACAACCTGGTATGGTTACCATGGCAAGTCTTCATAGGTCCCGATCCCATACACTGGGTCACCCTGGCAACCCATTCCGAGCTTCTGGCCCATCCAAGCCTCATGTGGACCCACACATCCTCTGGTGAAGATAAGGATGGTGGTTTGCCATTTCAGGCCTTCTCACAGCATGTCGAGTCTATGTTAGCACTCGTCCCATGTGTGAGGCACATTTATCTTACTTAGAGATTACATTCTAATCTACTTATAGGTTATCACTTATTAGACTCACTTTCGACGGGTTACCCAGCAGCCACTTTGGGCGCGGCCCCCAATCGAAAGCCACTTTCCCATACGACACTAGACTAAACTCAGACGAACTCAAAACCAAGGAATACACATGGTCAGACGAACGGAGTTCAAGAAGGGAGAAACAATCATCTGGTCAAACATGACTCAAAAGTGGTACACTTACTAACGGTATTCTAGCTAGAGACCTGACAAACTAAGGTCAACCACGAATCATCACTCGACTCACACATAGAGGATATGACCAAATACGACACTACCACAAAACAACAGTCAACTCAGAATCGAGGACTGAAACAGGTACCCCAAATCATTCCATACGACAGGGTCCTATCAAAACAAGCACGACTTGCCATTTCATAATTAAAAGCGAATACAGAAATTAATCTCGCATAGGAATATTCAATAGATACAATCTTTCCAAATTGATCTAACTATTTAAAAGTCGATCAAGTTTTCTACAAGATCTAAATCAGATTACAGTTATCTACCTCATCTAGGAATAGGTTGTTCTTGGTTTTCTAACTCGTTAAGGTTCAAAGCATCGAACCGACATATAAAGCCATAATGAGTTCTTAAACCAAATTCATATTAATAAAATTCAGACAACCATTAAACAATTAAATAAGATATTAAATCTCCAATCAAAACGTCATTGACATACTGGTTCAAAACCACCTCTACAGTTTCATATTTTCAAGCCCAGATGCGCTATACGGATCACGGGAATATAAATATAAAAAGAGAATCTAAAAGGAGATAATCATTTCCAAAAGCATATCGTTTCAGTTTCTAATGATCCATGGTTAAATAACCGTTTCTAATATCTCCAAATGACTTATAACATTAAAATCTTCAACGATATATTTATATGGGAAATAAGTACATTTAAACTCAAAAAGATTTTTCCAATATAACAATATTTGATCTACCCAAAGTATTCACAATTTAATATTAAATCTTGCATAAGAATCTACTAAAAAAAAAATTCATCAGCATATATATATATATATATATATATATATATATATATATATTTATGCCGCATTACCCGTAATTAAAAACTTAATTAACAACTTCCATTAAATACTATTTAAATATAATATATATATTTTTTTTAATAAAAAAAAAAATACATAAAAAAAAACATTCTTTATTTAAAACTTATTAGAAACAATAATATAATAAGGGGGCGGCGGAGGCCGGGCCCACCTCCCACGTGGGGGTTGGGCGAGCCAAACCCTAGCCGCAGGCGGATCCACGCGGCGGCGCCACTGTGGTGCCCGCAGGTCCGCGGTGCCCTGCAGCCACCACGGCCCCTGCGGCCACCGCAGTGTGCCGCGGCCACTACTATTAACACCAGCGAGGGGAAAGAAGGGAGAACGAGCGGGGGACGAGGGGGGCGAGGGGAGGAGGAGCGGGTGGAGCTCTGCTCCCCGCCCTCCAACCCCAAACCAACAGTCCAAACAAAAACAACGCGCCCAGTTCGTCTCAAAAAGTATTATATTTTTTTTTCAAACACACAGTTCAGTTTTTTTTTTTTTTAAACAAATAAAACGATATATCAATGAAACCCTTTAAAATATATATTCCGATTACATAAAATCCAGCTCAAAAACAAAATGTTTTGGTTTCCTATCCCTCATTTCCAAACACAACTGGGTTTTCAAACATCCAAACAGCTGAGAGGAATAACACACCTCCATTAAATCTATTGATTTTTATTAACAAAACCAGGCATGGCAAAAAGAATCATATTAACACAATGGTCTAACTATGAAATTTTCTTGAAGAACACAAGCCACAAGCATGGATTTTAACCCACAATTCCAAATTTAGAATTGATAACAATATTTAAAAGATTGGATTTTGCCAACAATCAAATTCACCCAACAGACCATTTCAAAACAACAAGGAAGAACAGTTAAGGTAAATCCTACCTCCATACGCATTCCTGGAATAGCTGAAGGAGAGCCCAATCCTGCCAGATCCAGAAGAACTATCTTCCTCCCCAAAAACCCCCAATTTTTTTTTTCCAAAATTACTTTCCAACCAAAAAAATTCTCCAAAATGTCCATCCTCCAAAATTTCCCCAAAAATAAGGTTATATGGAAGAGTTGACCAAAAATTCCATTTTTGGAATTAAAATTTTTATTTACAAATAATTCTCAAAAATTAATTCTTTCTAACTATCACAACAAATTGACTTGCTTTTCAATTCCAAATTCGATTTCTTCCTTTAATCCAATTTAGCCTTTCTAATTTCAAAAGCCAACAGAATACTATTAAATCTATTGCGATAAAATACAAAACTTTCTTTTCAACAGCATATACAAAATGCATTTAATATTCAAAATCAGTCATTTAATCGAACTTACTCCCAATTTAAAACGAGAAATCCAATATCAATGAAAATCACATAATGAAATCCCGATTAATTTAGTCCATTAATCTCTAATGCACAAATACATATTTAATCAAGATAATTACTAAGGACTGATTAATCAATTTAACCATGCACACCAAGCACGCAAATCGAGAAGGTCAACCAAACAGACGACTCGCAAACCCAAACAAAAAGGGGATTACCGACGACGACTGACGATGCCCACTTGAGCACGACTAAGGTCAACTAGGGTCTTACGACCACCTAATCCAACTCTAAGGGTTAAAGAGGTACACTCAAGCCTGCACATCCAGGTGAAGACGAACCTCGCACTCATGCGGCGTTGTACCTGAAATATCCTGCAACCAAGAGTCATACATGCATACATATAGAAACTTAATGAAAGCGTTAGCCCGATATTGATACCACGAAATAGGAACACTAAACAACTAGCATATAACTAGCGTGGAAACCACATCAACAGCTATGCGTTAAATCAACATCTGACTATAACATTATATTAAGATAAACTAACCAAGATTAAACCAAGATTAGAGATTGATTAGGGTAGGGGTACTACATTTCACAACACATCATTTCCAACATCTAATACACATGAATGCAAGGATATGGACACCAAATATGACCATCAATAAAAACTATAAGTTGTTTCAACCATATAATTTTTGAGTTAGTAACACATCCAAAACCATATAACACATCCACATAAATTACTAACATCCCATACTACAAAAGCTTTTTCCCTGCAATGTTATCTGCCTTCTTAATTTATAGTGTATGCTAAACTTAGGACTAAATGGGTTCCAACCTTTGCAAAATGCAAGTATCCAAACATGCCAATATTAACAATTCAAATATGCAAACACACACAAAAGCAAACACGCATAAAACACACATAAAACAGGCACACAAAAGAAGTGCATATAAATTAAGTGCATTGAACAAACATATAATACAAGTACCTCACATATTACAAAAATACAATAGCAATGATACTCACATAAGTAATTCCACACAAGGAATTCACAAAAATGACAAACACACCTAGTCCCCAAAGCAGATCTAGAGAGCGTCTTCCAACCATACATTGTACCCAAGCACCACTACCTCACATAAGGCAATAAAATCAACTATAGATCCCAACCATAGAGCACCCCTGCCACAAGATAAAAATAGCATGTATGTCAATACAATCGGCCATATAACTTAACTTAGAGATATCCTTGCTCTAAAAGTACAAGGCAATCATAAAATAAACTACCTGCCCTCTACCAACAAGATTACTAGAATCTTTGGTGATAAGGTGCCTATGGTGAGATAATCAAACTCAAATCTCAACGTATTTTCTTAAAGAAAACAATGTCTCAAGGTATTGGGACCCAAGTATAGAAAACACGATATTAACTATCCTAAACCATGTGACACAATCACATTTCATTCTTCCAAATGGAACCTATGAGATAAACTTCACATACACCCTATACTTCTAGATAGAACCCTACCATCACAAGTAGAATCATGACACAAAAGATGTATACAAATATAATCAACTCTGACATAATAAATGCCACACGTGAACTATGATATAAAAGATGTTAGAAATCAACAATGACATGGAATATGTCACAAATCAACATAAATCAACCATAACATAAAACATGTCACATATTAACATAAATAAAAAATGACACAAAAGATGTCACATAATCACATAAATCAAGCATGACATAGAATATGTTATAATTCAACACAAATAGACCTTGACAAGATATCGCAAACTAACAGTTTTAGCTCTCTAAGTAAGAAATAAAACACCAAACTAAGTTAGATTTAAATGAACATAAAATTATAAGAAAATATTTTACAACATAGTCCATTGATTTAAATGAACATAAAATTATAAGAAAATATTTTACAACATAGTCCATTGACCTCAAACCATTCCTATTGTTGATATATAATCATACCAACACTTAGGTATATCGTACAATTCTAGAAACTATAGAATGCATTACACTAGTTCATATTTAGGACACTAGCATGTCATTATATAGTCTTCTTGTAATTTTAAATCTTATCATTCTAATTAAATTGCATATTTATAATCAATCACAATACAAAAGATACCATATGAATAAACAAAAAAATAACTAATAATACTTAATTGTGAATCATTACAAATTAACAATCACTAAATTTACAAATTACATATGATTATTTTTTCTTCATGATTAAAAAGCATGTTTTCAAATGAGAAACCTAGTCCATGAACTCAAAGTCATAAGATACATAAAAGACCGTTTTTGCTCATATCTATGTTTTCTAAAATATAATTTCTAATAAAATAGACATAAATTTCTCAAAACATAATAATTTTTTTTATATTAACAAGACACAAAAATCTAAACATTCCAAAAATTAATTTTGTAACAATTTGTTTTCTATACTATTTATAGCAACAACATTTTCACTTCTAGAACACAATTTTAAAATGAAGCATAAAATAAAAATCACTTAATTCATTTATATTTATAGTAGAGAAACTAAATATGTTTGTTTTTTTTAACTTATAAACCAATTTACACATCTACCAAAGAATTTATAGATAAACATAATTCCAAATACATAATAAATTATTGATTTTTCTTCCACGACAATTTTCTAGTTATAATTTTCTCAAAACTTGATTTCAATTTTCTTACGAAATTTTTAGAATTTTAATTAAATTTAATCAATTTCTAAATCATATCAATTCACAACCCATCATAATATTTGAATCCTTCATCAAAAAAGCACTTCAAAATCCTTAAGCTTCTATAACCAATTCTCTTTACTCTCTCAATTACATAGTAGAAATTGATAACACAAAAGAAAAATAATGAATAATAAAACAAATTTAAAAATGAAATTATTTTTTTCTTTTTGAAATTCAAATTTAAAAACTTAAAAGAATAATAAAATATAATATTATATGATCATAGTTGTTTCTAAATTAGATTGTGTGACATCTTTTTGTATGAATGTTTCAAATCACACTTAGTGATCTATTATGAGAATCATAGAGAGCTTTAGGAGTCCAAAAATGGTTAATTGTAAGTTGGCAAAATACAAAGAGAAGGGGGAAGGGGGGAGTAGAGGTGGTTGCAGGATGGTAGCATGGCGATATGTGAAAGAAATTGCAAATGGTTCAAAACAAAGAAGGCATAAGATTGACGAAAAAAATTAATATTTAGATCAAAATTAAACACAACAAAAAGAATTACAAAATTAAAGTAAAGAATAAAAATTAGAAAAACACAAAAATAGATATAAATATTTGCACTTGAATACAAACCAAACACCTATCTAATTGAAATGCATATAGACAAACATATTTAAAGAATATAAAAATGCATGCATATGAATGAGCATTCATATATAATTGAATAAAGATATTCAATAAACTCTCAAGAATTAGAGGGAATAAATAAAAATTTAATGTAGTTAAGTCAAAATTGTAAAAATGAATAAATAGTTATTTATATGAAATATACTATTATTTGTATAATATACTCATAAGAACATAAATATGGACAAAAGTGCATAAAGATATGTGAAAATGAACCTAGTTTGGAGATGAGGAAGTATATGTATGCAATTTCATCTCCAAACTTGATTTATTTTCGTATATAAATAATTATTGAGCTTAATGTCTATGCCCTACCATCAAAACTACATCCGTGTGAAGCGGTTTCGAGATGTCGATGGAGAAGGAGGATATTGTTTAATATTACTATTGCGAGTTAATTCTTGTCTAACAAATAATGTGTTTTTGAATAAGAATTGAATGAAGTGAATAGGTTTTGATTATCTTATGAGATATTATTTGTTTATGTGTATGTGTCTAAATAGAGACCAGCTCATGTGGGTTCAACATGTTTCTTGTATAATGAATTTTGACCCCAAGGCCTATAGGACCATTGTCTATTTTAATGCATCCCTTTGGGTTACTATAACTAGACTAAGTAGCCTAGGGTGTAAACCCTTTAGATAGCATGTTTTAGATCAATGTTCTAGTATTTATAAATGCCATAATGTTGATTTGAGATGTATACAAGAGTTGATTTCTTGGCATCACAATTAGGGTTGGAAAAGGGACTCTACAAGGGCATAGAAATAGGATAATTGTTCTATTCACGTAGCTTGTCCCACTCATATTAAGGTGGTCACTAAAATTGTAAAACCTATGACCCACTCATATATAAGATTATCATTTAGTTGCATAATAAGGTTAGCCAACTTTGAACACTAGCATGTAGGTGATACATTCTATGAGATACCCAATTTTATATGGTTTAGAGGGGCCTTCTCCAATAACATGCACAAAATGGATGCTAGGATCCACCTATCTCAAAAGGAATGTGTGGGCCTCTTGTGTTGTATTTGTTTGAAGTATGGTTTGCATGGTTCTGATTGTTAAATCAATCTAGATATTTGATAGTATAGACACTATTTGTGGGTCTAGAAAAAGACCATAGGACATCTTGATTATGTAACTTATGTAGTTGTATTATGGCACAAATGACTTATGTAGTTGTAGTTATATTATAAGTGATTATTCTTGTTGTGCGTTATTACACTTGTCCCCTTGTTAGTGATGATAAGAATGTATATGGAATGCTTCTATTATCATCACAACTAGCATTGATCTCAAAAAATGATGGGATCCATGGTGTAATATGGTATGTACTAATAATTCCTTTCTAACTAGGATGTACTTAAGGGCTTATATGCTAGTGAAATTGGTAAAAGAAAAGATGCTTACAATAAGGTTGCAACCAACTTCCTTTTTTCAATTAGTCACATTGTGTATATATGATGTGTGTATGAGCCAAATGCAAGTGTGTACATGTGAAGTTTAAGTTATTCATATTGTGTGTGTAGGTGATGTATGCATAAATTAGTCACATTTTTTACATATGTTCTATACATGAATTATCACTATGCATATGCATGTGATGTATGCATAAGTTGTTCACTATACGTATCGGTTTGTATTCATATATTGATGTTAGCATTGAACTAATGTTTGACTAGAATGCATTGGCTATCACATTATTATATGTGAATTAAAAATTAGGACCATAGGATTGATTAATCATCAAGGTTGAAGATTGCATCCCAGTGGTGTGGACAAAGTCTTTTTATTTTGGCATGTGAACTGCAGCACTTCTAATTCCCAAAAAGGGATATGTAGGCAAGGCCATCTTGAATGACTCTCAAGGGTTGTGTCTGATTCTAGGAATTTGTCTTATTATTCAATACACGATCATACATTATGGTGTACAACTAGCTACTACCTTTGCTATCGTTGAGTAAGGTTGTGAAATTAGCTCTTCTAATTAAAAAGAAGTCACTTGATTGATTAAGAGAATGTCGATGATATAATGAAATTCAAAAAAATAAAAATAATGAAAAATAATCATTGTAGTTATTCTCCATTTTATTATTTTCTCAATTGAAATTCCTTCTAAAACAATTTTAAGTTATTATTTCCTACATATATCAACTCTTATATCATATTATAAGAGAACAGTTTGATTTGACATTATTTATATACCCATTAATTGAATATGTATAATAGTGAAGTAGATTTTTAAGATTTCATTCGTCCCTTATTTCATACTACCACATAATATATTTTCTTGAACTTGTGCAATAAAATAGACTTTTCAAAGGTTAAAAGTATGTCCACATATGTGTAAAGAACTATTGCTATAATTTTAGAACTTTGTCTAAGATGTAAAGTGCACCATATTTCATCCTTAATAGATTATTATAATCTTTTGAGTGTAGATATATTGACATCTTAAGCAGTTCTATTAATGGAATCCAGAAGTCTAGTGGTATTAATGTTTTTCTTTTCTTTTTGCACGTGTTCATTAGAAAGTATACCACCTTTCCAAAATAAACATTCACAAGATCTTTAAAAACAATATAAATTGATAATGAATTTAAAAATAAAAATAAAAATTGAAACAAAGCAATAAGGGAAAAAAATATACAATAAGGACAATAACACAACTATCGTGCAACTAAAACAACTTCAATGGAACATACAACCATACCAAAACATTCATAGAAGTAGTCTCAAGCCTAACTTAAAAAACACATTATCAATTTTATTGACCGTTTAAATTGATAACGAACTTGATAAATGAAATTCATTGATTGTGCACATGTCTTCTTCCAGACATATTTAAATATTTACATATTGCTCTACAAGGGACAGATGAATAAATGAAGAATTTAACTGTGTTGTCGAATCCCTACTATTAATTTGACTGCCCATATTTTATTTTGCCCTTTTTTTTTTTCTATTTTCTCTTTAATTTTATCTTTAAGGTCTTCACAAATAATTATTAAATAAAGATAGGCCATATTATTAAAAATATAATTTAACTATGTTTTATTTATTTCAATTGTCTTTGATATAGAATTAGTAACATAAATTATATTAGTGTTTTGATATTTGAAATAATAAAGTTAATATTTATAATTGTTTAAAATGTAATATAATTTGAAATGAGATTATGAGATTTATAAAAAAAAAATGTATTAAGTATAGAGACAAAGATCAGTACATAACAATCATACATAACGACACTGTCATTACTTTAGACTAATCCTATCAAAAGAACCAAAATATATATGTGATAGACACCTATTCATATCATGACAAAACTATATCAAACCTTACATCACAGGGGCTTCACTGGCTAGGCAATATTATATCACATGCATTCATATTGGGAGGTTTAATATCCCAAAAATGAGGGTGCAATATATTATCTATCGATGAAAATAGAGGGGCTTTTAATTCAGGATGTGTATTGGGAGGGGGTGACAAAAAAGGAGTTTAGGGCAATATTTTAAAAAAATAGGGGGATTCTTTAGTATGCCATGAATGTGTGTGCTATAACCGAGGCTCACTAAGTGAAGCCTCTGTGCCTTACATACATTAGATAATCTTTCTAGTTCTGACACATTTATAGGACAAAATAAAAGGACAGATCACACTGGTGTCCAGGACTCAGAATATACTGCATATATATGACTCATTAGTCCACCTAGGCTATCCACTCAAGGGGACCTTCCATCCAAATTGATGTCTTGTTACTATTCACTAGTACTATTCACTAGGCTTGATATTGCCTTTCCACTTATCTTCCTTCATTAATTTCATGCATGAAACTTGCCAGGGCATTCACAAAAGGGGTTCTTTCCATGTTAAATCTTCTCTAGGTGTATAAACGAGAAATTTCTACGGTAAAGACTCAAGTCATTCCATCCTCTAGGAATCTTTCAAATTTTTTCCTGGCCATCCTCATAACTATGGTGACCTGCACATCAGCATTCTAACCTTACCCTAATACTTATCTTCATTTGTAAGTTTCCAAATATACTAGAGAACTTCACATGATAATATAAACTAGAATAGATTACAATCTTTTTTTAACCCATGTATATAACCAGTTACAAAATCCAAATGCATAAAGTTATTATTAAAACTAATTCCAAATAGAAACCAAATTTCCTTAGCAATAATGCAGTCAAAGAAAATAGGATTGTTAGTTTCAACCACTTTGCATGTACTATAGGTATCAACCACATGCTGGTTGTTTGTGAAAGGAAGCCTATTCAAAGTAAACAACCATTTGAAGCATTTCTTCTTAGGAGCTACATCGTTGCTCTATAATCTATCAAAAAAAAATTGTCATTCATTGTCACAGGGGCTTCACTAAGTGAAGCTGGGTTATAGCACATGCATTCATGGCATACTAAATAATCCCCCTATTTTCAAATAATATTGCCCTAAAATCCTTTTTTGTCACCCCATCCCAATACACAACCCAAATTAAAAAAACTCCCTATTTTGACCATATATTGCATTTTTTCATAGCTCGAATTAAAAAACCCCTTATTTTCACCAAATAGGCAATATATTGAGCTTATTTTCTAAGATATTAAACACCCCAATATGAATGCACGTGATATAATATTGCCTAGCTAGTGAAGCCCCAGTGTTCATTGTTAGAATAATCAGTAAGCTATATAGAATTAACATGAGAAATAAGATCAACATTACAACATAAAGCATTATAGACCATCTTAGTTTTGGTCCTCATAAGTGGAGTACCATCCATCCAAGTATATGTGAGAAACTTGTCAGAATCCTCAATACAAGATTGAGGAAGTTGGAGTATGCTATATAAGACTCCCTTAACATAGAATAAGTCCTCCAATTGGACGTAAGAAGCTGAAATTTCTTAGACAACTCAACAAACGAGATTAGTAATATTATTAAAACAACATATGTCTTTAATAGCCCATTTCTTAGTTGAACATCCTTGTATGAGATCGAGGGGTCTACCTCTATCGAATAAATTCCACCGACAGATAGACCTCTCCCCACACACATTGCCATTATTAATGTTGATCTTGTTATTAAAGACCCAATGCCTAACATGTTCCCAAGCCTTCCAGACTGCCTTAAACACATTAGAACCAACTATAGAAATAGGGAAATTCCCAACAACAAGCTCACTAAAAGGGAGTGATTTCCAAGCCTTGGCTTGCTTCGAGACAACCATCATAATATTATTTCTGATAAGGACCTTCTAGGGCTCATCTCCTTCCAAAGAGTGAAAAATCCATTTAGTAGCTAAAGCAATGCCTTGGAGCTTAAGGTCCTTCAGCCCAGACGTCCAACAACACCAACTCCATTTAACAGAATGTCTTTTCCTATTTCCTCTCCCATCCAACCATAAAAAATTCCTTATGGCTTTCTATATTTCATTAATTAGATAATTGTTGAACATCCAAATTGAAGCATAGTACAAACTATAAGAAGAGAGAATCTGTTGGAAAAATTGAATTCTACCAACAAGAGACAGATAATGCTTACCCCATTTCCTAAGTTTAAAATCCAATTTGCCCTTGATCCAAAGCCACATCTTCGTTGTCCATAGAATTGGGCGGGGCCCTCTCCAATGCAAGGGTTCATTTTTAGATAGAGATCAAAAGCGTACGCATTCTCACAAGTACCAGACTTGATTAGAGGGCCCTCCCCATTGGTAGTCATACTTACCTAATCGATTTGGAGGGTCATCAAACCAACCTAGGAGTGTAGATTTGGATGAGGAAATTTTGGCTCCTAAGGCTTCACAGATTATATTGAGTTTAAACATTAGAGATTCCATATTGTTCTCATTCAATTCAAGAAATAAAGTTGTATCATCTGCAAACTGTATATTAATCAGGTCAACCATGTTTGGGAGAGAGATACCTTTGATTTTAGGTGAAAGGGATGAGTCTCTCAATAGGTAGTATATCGCATTTGAGTCAATGACAAATAATGCAGGTTCCAGAGGGAAGCCATGCCTTATAATCCTTTCCAAATAAAAAATTGAGTCTGAGACCCATTGATCTCCACTTGATCTGAAGCATCCTTAAGCAGAACTTTGACCATTTGACAAAACTCTTTGGGGAACCCAAATGCTACCAACATCATAGTGAGAAAGCCTCATTCCACACAATCATACACTTTCTCAAAATCGAGGAACATAGCCACATTTTGATTTGTAGACCTTGCCCAGCTCATGGCCTCCAAACTTGTTATAAGGTTCTCGAGAATATATCTACACTTAATGAATCCAGTCTATGTAGTACTTATGAAGTTAAGAAGAATATCCACAATTTTGAGGGCCATAATCTTGGCAAGAGTATTATAGGAGACATTTAATAGAGTAATTGGCCTCCAATTCCTTATCAATGACTAATCACCTTCTTTAGGTAGAAGTTTAATAACCCCTATGTTGATGTCAGGGCCAAGAGAGCCCTTGGCAACTACTTCCTCATAAACCTGTAAGAGATCCTTACTCATCTATTCGATATTAACCTTGTAAAACTCAATAGGCAGATCATCTAGGCCTAGGGCCTTATCATTATTCAATGTGCTCGTAGCTTTCCTAACCTCCTCAAGGGAAATGGTCTTTTTGAGAGAAGTTGATTCTTCAACAAAAAAATTACTTGGAATCAAACTTCTACATCTTTCCCTAGCTGAGACATGGGAAGTTGAGTTGTCTTTAGAGGTAAAAAGCTTCTGATGGTAATGTAGAAAGGCAGATTTAATATCTTCATCATCTACTAGGTCCTTCCCATCATCCCAAATTCTATCAATTTTCTCCTTATATTCCTTTTGCTTTAGTATGTTGAAGAAAAATTTAGAACCTTTTATCCCCTTGCTATAACCAATTCAACCTAGCTCTGATCTTGGTCCTTGGAACTTGCTATGTTGTATATTCCTTAGTAGGTTCCTAGAGTGCACCAAAGATCTTTTATTGGATGGATCTTTTTGCACCTGGGCCTCCAACTCATGTAGGTTATCAACCAGATCTTTTCAAGCTTCCTATTGTCTTTGGCTTTCTTTTTCCCCGCGATTTTCAATAATAGCTATCCACATTTTGATTCCATTTATCAATGATAGAGCTAGACTGAGTATTCCACTTATTGAATTGCCTAATCATATATATGGCAGTTAATACATCTTGATCCTCTAGAAGCTTGGTATTAAATATAAATTTCTCTTTTCTCTTTGTCTTTATCATGGCACTATTTTTCAGACAGATTTGAGAAGTCACGCGATGGTGATCAGATAATGTATAGGGGCATACTTTTACTGAGACTCCCTTTTCATCCCACGTAAAGGAGAAAGTATCCTTATTCGCATAGAATCTATCTAGTCTATAGTATATCCTCTTATAGCCTTGTTGGAAGTTACACCAAGTGAACCATATACCCTCATACTCATTTTTCAAGCCTTCTAGCAAGTCAAAGAGTCTCATCTTGTTTTTCATCCTTACCCAATGCAATTTCTCCCCACTCTTCCATTCCATATTAATGCCTCCCAACTTATCTTCAGGATGTTCAATCATGTTAAAGTCCCCTCAAAGAATCCAGGGGATGTTGAGGAGAGAGCATATCCATCGCCACAACTCAGTTTTGTCTTTATATTCATTAGGAGCATAGATTGAACATATCCCAACTCTAGTGTTATGCATATTAATAGTTGCCCAAATAGCCCTATTACATGGTGAGATACCACTGTCCATAATTAATTTTTCCCATTTGCCATTAATCAACAAAACAACATCACCCTTCCCTCTATCATGTTTGGTGGAGATTTGTACATCTTTCCAAATGAATTTCAGGTTAACCTCTAAGATAAACTTATCCACTTTTACTTCTTGAAACATCACCATGTCAGTATTCTTATACTAGTTAAGAAACCTTTTAACCACATATTTCTTGTCAGGGGATTCAAGGCCCCGAATATTCCAAGAGATGCACTTCAACATCATGAGCAATAATTAGATTTTGGGGATCTTGGCAGCCATAAAGCTACTAAAACACTTAGGCAGTTCCTTTCTAACATAATGTTTGTTGGAAAGGGGCGACTGTTTGTCTTTAGGCATTCCTCTCTTCCTCCTAGGCTTGATGAATTTTCCATTACCGGCAGGCACAAGAATTTCAACATTATCCAAATTAGACTCCACAAAATTGTCATGTTCTATAGATTAGTCCTCATTAGTGATCGAGTCGCTAGAAAATGACCTTGCATACATATCTAACTCTAAATCTTGAGCATTTAGGACATCCTCACTAATGCTCATCTTCTTATCATCATAAGGCACAATAGCAAGGCTATGAGCCCCGTTAGGGGTTGAGACTCTATTAGAAGACTCAATATTAATAATGTCAAAGAAAGCACTATCACTGTAAGGTAAACTATGGAGAGTTTTAAATCCAAGGGCATGGCTAGCAACGAGTTGAGGGGTTAAAGAAGGTTGAATATCCACTCGGAGAGGTAAATCCTTGATAGCATCATCAAGTATATTGTTCTTAGAATGAGATTATGAGAGAAGATCAAAGTTATTAGAAAGCTTCAGGGGGTTTGAACTCTCAAGGGGGGAAATCCTACCTTCTAACCCAATCATGCTTTTGCTAGTTTGCTCTTTTTCCTCAAAACCCTTAATGATGGACTTGACAATTATTTTTTTATCAGCATCAACCAACCTAGTCTCAAGTGAGGTGGCACAAAAGTCATCATCCATAGGAATAGACATAGCACAATTAACAGGGATCTCTTGAATGGTAATACTCATGTCCTTTCTAGAGGCCATAGAAGCTTTAATCTTGTCAAGAGCCAATTGTTGGGCATTCTTCCTCCTATTCTTACATGACTTGGGGAGCACAAATTGCTGAAAAGCACCAATATGAGTCATCAATTTGAGCAAGAGTTGTGGCAATAGCCGAGTGCGATGGAGCATCAATAGTAAAGGTCCCAAAATGGGCAAAGGGATTTAACATAGAGAGTTCCACCGCCAAGGCTAAAACTGCATCTTTAATTGCCTTACTAAGAGATTTGATTTTCTCCATCAAAGGGTCTTGGGAAACTTTGGCATTCAAAGAAGGCAAATGCGTAGTATGTTGGCATTTGATCATTTGTACTATATCGGCAATGTGTGTTTGCTTGATGCAACCAATATATGTTTTTTGTAGTGATTAGATTTATGTATGATGACTATTTTATATGTTGTCATTGATGGCAACTATGTTTCTTTGAGTCATCCAAGTCCTACAGTTCAACTGGCTAGACTTAACTGGTAAAGCAAAGACAATTTTGTTGAAATGTGGCGACTGATCAGCAAAGTACTGTACACTCAGTACGTCAAAATTTTTAAAATTTTGACTGAAATTTGAATATGGGGATCAAGGTTTCATTGCATATTTAGTGGGCTATAAATTGAGCAGGGTAGGGTTTAAGTTCTTTTTCTTGAAAGCCATTTTTCGGAGGTGGAGTTTAGGGTTTCCATGATCACTCCTAGGTTTTCTTACTACTTAGTGGAGCGGGGTTTGAATATGAAGACATATCTTCATATCACAGGGCTTTGATTTGCAAGTGTAAAATTGTTCATTGGAGTTTTAGCACCATTTCATAGTGCGAGAGAACTAGAATTTGAATGTGGGCTTTAAGGGTTCTTGAAGGCTCCAATGTCCATTGCCTAGAGTTCTCACTGGTGTACTTGGTGGTACTTTAAGGTTGGATTTGGATGCGGGATTTAGAGTTCCATTGCACAGTCCCTTTGGATGCAAGATTTAAAGTTCCATTATTCAATATTAATTGTAGATTTAAATCTCTTGGCAGCATATTTTTACATATCCACCTCTAACTCTCATGTATATCTCTATATTGCACATCACATTCCTTGTATTATTGTTATTTTATCATTTTAGTCATTTTAGATTTTGGATAATTATTTCTTATATATCCTTATATTGCATACTACATTCTTTATAAAGAATATTGTTATTTTGTTATAAGATCTAAAAACAATTATAAGATTTAATATTAAGTGATGAATAAAATCAAATCATAATATTTGAATTTAACAAATTAACTTGAAAATAATATTTTTATGATTATCTTAGTTATTATATATACTTTATAACATTTAATATTAATTCATATTTTTTTAAATTTAAACACAGATATAATTATTATATATATTTTTAAATAAAACCCAAAACAAATCTAATCAAACTTTCTTTAACTAGTCAAAATGACAACATTGCTTAAAATAAATTTTGATTTATTGAACAAAGATTTGAATTTCCCTAAATGATATCTAAAATACTAAGCAACCTTTCTATTATTAAGACAAATAAGCTTTACAGGATTCAAACATAGTTAAGACCACATCTTCTTAGGATCATTCATATTAGAAAATTTTATCAAAATTATACAAGTCCATGTACCTTTAAAATACTATACAAACAAATTCTTAAGTTTAATTTGATGTGTTTGTAACACTTAACTGTATGAAAAATTAAAAAAATTATTTATTATTATTTCTTAATTTTATCTTAATTTCCACCTCTCAATCTCCATCATGCAATCAGTTAACTTTGTAATTATTTCAATCAAGTCATCTCATCGAATCTTCTCAATAAATCTCCACCATTAATCAATATCAAATAATCTATAAAATAGTAATATAATAATAGATTAAAAATAATTATTAATTATGAGAGATTGAAAGTGCCCATACATAATATAATATAATGTAGTCTTAATAGGTTTTTTCGCTTTGGTATACTAATCAATATCAAATAATCTATAAAATAGTAATATAATAATAGATTAAAAATAATTATTAATTATGAGGGATTGAAAGTGTCCATACATAATATAATATAATGTAGTCTTAATAGGTTTTTTCGCTTTGGTATACTAGTTTATCTATTAATACTCTGGATGATTTAACTTTATTTATTAATTAACTAAAATTCAAAATATAACAAATAATGTGCACTCCTTGAGTTTCTATTAGATAGTTCGCATTTTATGAATATTAAAATACTATCAACAAAACATTGATGATCTTGCCCTACTTCTCAATATCGGGCAACATAATCTACTACGAATAGAATGGTAGGTGGGTGGGGGGGAGGCCCCACCCGAGATAGGTAGATAGGGTCGAGGGCCCTTAGTTTCCTTGGGCGCCTAGATAAACTATAGGCCCCTTGCATGCAGGGGATCGACATCAATAGTTGGGCATGTTACGTATAGAATATGTCTTCAGAAACAACTAGTGTTATTCTAGCCCCTTGCGAATAGTAGGGCTAGCTCCCAACTATTCTAAGGCTAGCAAGCGCACTATAGTTCCCACCCAACCTTGGGTGGGGGGTATAGTAATTTGGCGGATTAATTGACTGATTAATAAGGGGGGGTTGGCGCGGCGGTCAACTATCCTTTTTAATATTTGTTGCTATTAGATTAAGGTCCCTTGGGGGGCATTGGGATCTATTTTCATGGAACATGGTAGAATCTTTTCTTGGAAAATAGCAGCCCTTATTTTTAGGATTGCATATTTCAGCAGGTGAAATTTCGGTGGTATTGGAAACTGTCCCACCAACTTAGGAATTTTTTCTGCCACTTGTCAATTAGCTAATATTTTAGATTTCCACCAGAAAAGGAATAGAAGTAAAACGATGTTTATTTATTAATTTTTTATTCTCAACATTCTTCATGAGACCACAAACTTCTCTAAATTTATGAGCTTAAAATTTTAAGCTCAACTGTACTAGTAAATTAATGGGACCACCAACTTTAAAATATTTCTAAAAAATCTCAACAACACCAGCTGAATTTTTTAAGAAGCCTCCTTCACAGGACCTTACCCTACCTTACCCTTATAATATCTGAATGATTTATAGACTATTTTGCAGCCATATTTCTTCAAGCTTGAAAATGGACATTGTTGGTTATGTGGGTTTTTTGAACCCTTAGGTATCAAAAATTGCAGATTATTTGGAAGATTGGAAACAACCGTGATTTGTTTATAAGCAATGGTGCAGCTTTCACTGTTTGTGGCATAGTTTTGCCCGTGCTATAGATATGCAATCAAGTTTAAGACACAATGATATGTTTGAACTTAGATGTTTGCAAGTCACCTCTTCATTATCCGCAAAACGGTAATCATTTGGTTTTGTATTGAAGATCCACCATTCTGAATATGAAACTACGCCATTCTTATCAAGAACCTGCTTATTGTTCTTTTTCTCTATTGTATTCTTTCTTAGTTCTAGATTACATTAACCATTTATCCTTACTATTGACCTTGCTGCTATCTCAAAGTTATTTAATTGACCTTAAATTGCTTGCTCATTTGTTGTCTAATATTTTGTTTTTTAATTATTTGTCCTTCCTTGTCAATGTTCCTTTTTTAATTTCAGGACTGCCATGTAGGCTTTAGAGCTCCTTGTGTTCAATCCCAACATAAATCAAAATAGTTAAGTAAGCATAATAAAAAATTTAGCATAAATAAAGTAGGATCTATATAAGCAATAAAACTAAAATTTTAAGCAATGCTCCCTTTAAGGAGATTTTGATAGAAATTCAAAAACATTTGAGTACATTAAATGTGAATTTATTAATAAATTGTATCAGAGCTTTTATTCCCTGCAAGAATCTCCTTTTTAAAGAATTCCCAATTGTAGTCCTTGTAGCACAAAGTACTAGGCATTCCCATATGAGGCTGTTTTAATTTTTCAATTAAAAAATATTCTTTATAATATATTTTTAATAATAAAAACTATACACATTAGTGACACAGTTTGTTATGGAAGATGTCTCAACATACAAGACAAAAAGAATAATTTATAAGTTTATGATGATTCTCTTTGGTATGTCTTAGAATACAGTAACTGGCCATCAAATTGCACCAAATAAACAACATAGGCCTGCTTCTTGCTTGCAGCAATCCAACTGCTCCGCCAATTTGCTGTGGTTTGAAAGATTTAAATTACTTCATATATCAAAACATCTTACTTGGCAAAAGCACCTACAATTCACTACATCAGAAAAAACAAAGACAGATGTCCCTGAGCTCAATTTTTATCATAGAATAGTAATATTTGAATAGCAGCACAACACCATTGCATGTGTGAGACATCTTACAGAGGGCTTTGAACAGTTTTGAACATGCCATGGAGGCTTTCTGCGTCAATGCCATTACTGTCCTATGATAATATATCCCAACAATTTCTAAGCCTCATATACCATACTCACGGAATGATGCATATTTCTATTATGCTACAAAAAAAGGTTGAATTATTGCTAGTTGAAGACTGTCACAAAAGCAGCTTCTTATGATGTAAGGTAATAAAGAAATTGGTTTAAAAAATGCTATATTTGATTCTCTCCAAATGTACCTGACTATATTCAAGTTCTCCATTGCATCTCAATATGAACTTTTCCATTCTTTGAATCCACAAGATGGTAGATCTCGTTGATCCGTTTATTATGTACAACATCTGACAGATTAATATCCACGTACCCCAAATGTTCCTGTTATATCAGAAAGTCAATTCATCAGTCAAGCCCTGGATGTTAGCAAGTTTACCTTCAGAAGATTAAGTTGAGAATGAGAAGCTTTTAGGCTGGTAAATTTATGTTGGAGAACATTTAAATTAATAGGTAAAATGCCTTAGATAGTTTTTTGTTTCTCTATGGATGTATATGAGAAAAAACTCTCCATAAAACAGTATGTTATACTTCAAGAATGTTTTCTGGAAATTTGTGGATCCCGAATTTGAATGTTTGCTGCTAGTCTTGCAACAATTACAGGTAAAGACCTGATCGTTTTCAGATTCTAATTTATAGATGTGATACAGATATAAACTATGGGTGCTGTAAGGCTTTTTAGTTTTTACTGCATACATGAATTCCATTCCAGAGGCACACATTTGTTCTCAAACAAACAGAGTCTCCCATTATAGGTCGAAGAAGGAGATCAAACT
Organism: Cryptomeria japonica; assembly: GCF_030272615.1. Lineage (NCBI taxonomy): Eukaryota > Viridiplantae > Streptophyta > Pinopsida > Cupressales > Cupressaceae > Cryptomeria > Cryptomeria japonica. The sequence continues at coordinate 172,786,767 of NC_081415.1, forward strand.
AAGAGCACTCGATTGGGGCAATGTTAGATGATATAAAGCATCCAACAAATATGAGACATTATTCCTTTTTGTTTTGATATGGAGGAATCGGCACTAGCAAGAACCCCGTTTGTGAGGTCCCAATAACACAGCCCCCATAACTTTTGGCTATATGAGCTACCCTTACTCATGCAATAGATAAAGCTGGGGATTAGAACCTACAACCATAATCCATGTCTTTTAATAGCTTAACCATCTGGTCTGTACCAAGACTTTATTTTTTAAGCTTAAGTGTGGTGGCATTAATAGCACTGAAAAGTAGATGGATATCAAACAAAGACATAATCTAGTGGGAAAGTAGCAGCCTTAAGGAAATGCATCTTCTAAGAATCTAATGATCAAAAGGGAAATAGTGGTAGGATGAGTATATAATCAATCCTTTTGGAAACAGAGAAGGCATCTTCTAAGAATCTAATGATCAAAAGGGAAATAGTGGTAGGATGAGTATATAATCAATCCTTTTGGAAATAGAGAAGTTATAAAATTATGGTGAAATAGAGCATCTGTAAATAATGCATAAGGAATACCACCTAATGCATCATTAAGCGATTCACTTTTAATTTGATTCTGGACAAAAGATTCGGGAGGGTTATAAAATTTAATCTTCATGGGAATTAATTTAAAATGACAAAAAATAGTAGTATATTTCAAAAATAATCTTTCATGGACAGTTGGATGAAGTAATTCCTGCAATTGCAGAAACCTGTACCTTAAAATGCAAGCTAAGGCCCATGGCTCTGCTAATAACATCCACGTGGAGCTTTTCATTGACAGGTGGCCCTTCCAGCATAAACTCAAAATCTTGCTCCCATCTTGGATCCCTATTTTTCTTCAATGGCTGAACCAAAAAGATGATAAAAATGTTAGTTTCATTGGAAGATGGAAAGAGGGGTCCTTTTTTTCTGTTAAACCTAAGAAAACCATTTATTTCAAATTAACCAAAATATTGCAATCACCTGTGTTTTCCTCTTCTCGCCCATAAAAATAAGTTGTGCATAAGGATTGGTATGATGCTTGCCTTCAAGATCCTCAGCTGAATGGGCAGTGACAACTAGCAAACCTCCACCTTCTGGTACGCCCTCAGGAGGTTTGTCAACTGCAATTCCACTGTCATCCACATTAAATGAATTTTCATCCTCCTTGAATGGATTGTAAGTCAATTCTGCAGTGATTTGCCCTCGTGGCTTTTTATTGTGAGGGTCATTTGGGTCCATGGATCTAAGCAGATCAAGTTTAAATCTCTTGGATTCATAAGCTGTAAGATATTTCAAAGGAACAATTTGCATGCCTATCTTGTCATGTGCACCAACCTGCACCATTCAGAGACTATAACTTAGCATCATAAATATAGAGTTTACAATACAAATGAAAACAAAATAGGAAGAGAAGAGTATCAATGACTTATGAAAATAAAATAGAAATGGCCATGCCTTGTCCCAGTCATAGGCATACAATTCAAGAACTTGAGACCCAGGGTCTTTAACAACAAAGTTGAATGCTTCATTCCATTCAGGGTTCAAGTTGTTCATTTTAACAGATGTTTTTTTTGATTGTAGCTTGTCTCCTGTCAGTTTCAATTTCACGTAAGGATCAGATTTTCCTAGAATGTCCATCTTCTTCAAGTTAGATGCCCCAATCACCTTCACATTCAGCATACCAACAGGCTTCTTCATTGCCCTGCATAATCAATAAACTAAAAGTAAATCCATCTGATACAGAAAATAGGTCAATCTTCTTTTAATCATCATTTTCTCATTATCAGTAAAACATTTTGAAGATTGTAAGAGGATGAGTTCTTATGAACTATTTTTGGTGAAGTTGCAACCAAAACAGACTCTGCATAAATCATTAAAAAAGAAAGCAATGTTCGAAGGGTTCAGTAATACCTGGGGTCATCTAAAATAGGTATATCAAGTGACTTCGGCCACATGTATAAGTCTGCAACTTCTTCTTTAATATACTCCTGATCATAAAATACCATCATATTAATCAAGAGCCAATATATAATTAAAGAACCATATTAACCAAGAAAATGAAGCAATACAGTAAAATTTCAACCCTCCATTAGATGTGGAGTATCAATAACTTAAACACCAAAATGATCAACAAAGCTACAACTGCCAACTTGTCAAACAATTCTTCAGAAGTTGTAACAGGTTACACATATACGGTATCCAGTTAACAAATTGTTTGCATAAGGTATGACTGTATTGGAGCAAGCACCTACTTTTCTAGTGTGTATTCATATATAAAAGGAACATTAATTAAAGGAATAACTCAATAGCAGAAAAGAGCAGAGTAGATAGTTTTGTAAATTAAGATTTTAACGGAGACTATCTACCTTCTTCAAAATGATGCTATAATAAGTTCAGGTGCCAGTAAAGAAGAGAGTATTTAGTTGGCTGAGGATTACATAATATTAAAAATCTCCAAACTCGTAAACTTGGTCTATGGGAAAAACTACCATGATATATATATATATATATCATAAATAAAAAATATTCTAGATTGTAACATACATGTCACTTGATGCAATGCGTGGAACAAGTTTTTCCTGATTTCCAAACATCCAGTTGTAATGTAATTATTCAAAATATCTAGCTTCATACATGGTCAATTAAGGCAAAAGAAAGTGTGATACACAATTTTCAACTATTGGTATTAAAGCATTTATTATGCAAAATAAATACTATCCACTACCCAAAACTGTGTAATAATCATCCTAGTTACTAGGATTCTTTTATTAAAAAAAAGTTAAAACACAAATTAACCCAAACTTAAATCTCAAGGGATCATTTGTAATGGCCCTGTTTGTATATCCCTTTTCGAAAATTAGAGGTTCCATAGTCTCTACACCAATAAAAGAGACTTAAGCCTCTCTTTGTTATGAGATCTCCAACATTCCTTTAAATCACAACCAATATTTGAGTTTATGCTTCCGATTTAATGCATTCATAATATTATGATAGCAAATGCATTCCTATTGAATGTTAGATCTGAACCAACATTTGTGTATGCACACACATAAAACCACATAGGGACCAGCTCATACAAACATGACATGTTTATATAGTGAATGACTCAAGCATACATCACATATACACAATGTGACTAATTGTCACTTAGGTCACATATATATACATTGTCAATAATACATACATATCTCACAGATAAACATAATCACTAGCATGTGACGAGCTTATACACACAATGATTAACCATATCCTAACATACATTCTCATATCTCCATCCTTAATGCATTCATCTATTTAGTGAGTTAACCAATATCTTGAGAATATTTACGTCCGATTATTCCACTGGTAAATTGTAGTCTTAACCACATGGGGGTGTTGGCAGTGACATGTGCAAGCAAATTAAAATTGTACTCACGATGTCGAACATGGAAACCAATCCATCCATTAATAGTGGGCTACTTTTCAAAAAAAAAAAAAGTTTAGTTGAGCCACATTCCACCAGAAAAAACCCTTTCGATAGAGATTCTATTCTTACCTACATGCCCCATAGTTCTTTACAATTCTGAAACCGAATACTTCACAGCCATACACTAGCCCATTTCATGACAAGTGCAATGTTGTAGGTAAGATGATAAGCACTCAATTGAGATCATCCTCGGATATAATGATAACCTTGGCTATTCTTGCACTTTTGGGTGCACTGATATTTTGTTTGCACCACTGGCATTGTTAGGGTTTGGGGAATCCAAATTCTCTGGATCAGCCCTTCCTCCGCATCTTTTGTAATTCTCCTCTAATTTTCTCTTTGTTCCAAAAGCCATTTTTCCTTTTCTAGAAGAATTGTTACCTTGGTAATCATTTTGTCTAAGTTTCACCTTTCTTCTTTTGTTTCTCATCTATTTTGCTAATATCTTTCTATGGTTTTCTGCTCTTTTTTGCTCCTTAGGGACTCTCTCCTTCGTGCTCATCATTTTTTAAGAACTAATTCCTTTAATTTATTGGGTTCACATTTAAGTTTTGGATGGTGATCTCAATTATTTATCTTTCATATAAATAAAAAATTCTGAACTAATCTTTATTGGGTTCACTGTTTGACACAATGTTAATTTAGATAATATGAAATCTTTTGGTTCAAGTACTTCCAATATTCCAATTTACTTCTGACAGTAAACCATGTAATAAAACTTATTGTTCGTAATGTATTTAACTTTAAAATTGATAGTAGTATATCATACAATTACATTTAATTTCTATTTGAACTAAAACTCATTTTGAAAGCTGATTAGATTCTTGTTATTAGAATGATGAGATTGCTATTGAATTGTCCATAAAAATCATTCCATAGTTTACAAATGGATCACAGTAGCAGATTATTTTTTGGACATCACTGATGAAGTAACCCACAGAGGTACCAAACCGGTACTCAGATCCGGCCCGGCAGCCAGCAAACCTGGCTACATATTTTATTATTCAATGATATCACTAATATTATGTTATTGTTAAATATATACATTATATATAATTACTAACATATATGTAAATAGTATTACCCTCATATATTATATAAACAGTATAAAATAGATATATTTACTTTGTTTTATTTTATTTACATTGTTTTGACTTTTGAGGACACTTTTCAAATATGTAAGAGACTAATATTTCTTATATCCATACATACATATATGTTACAAATTTATACCTATAAGATTCTTGGGATGATTATTGACAGAGCTTGTATCCTTGGAAAAATTGAAATTTGTACAGAATTGAGTATGTTTTCACTTTCCAATCAAATAATAATAATGCAAACAAAATCAGAGCAAAGAATAATAACCTGGACAAATCGGTATAGACCAGGAATAGCCATAACATCTCCCCCAACTAATTTTAGTCCAAAGTCAACATGTGGCTGTACAAAAGTCAATACCAAAAAATGATTCAACTGAGAATTTAAAAAATCATTGCAAAAGTCCCTAGGAACAACATATCAAGCTAATAGACTATAGATCCTAATTCTTACCTTCTCCATAAGGGTTACTGATATCTTACCAAAGCATGGGAATGTTGGCACAAGAGGCTTCATTGTTATCCTTGGAACAGCAAAAACCTGCAAGTCCACCAGCTGCAAAAACGACTTCATTATTTATGAGTTCTAACTTCCATTGTGCAAAGACATCCAGCAAGAACTAAATATTTCTATCTTCAATATAGATTATTTTCATTGCACAAAGATGTCTACCAAGAAATAATTATTGCTAGCTTCCATAGATAAGAACTAACCTGTGCAGTTGCCACTATACCAAATACTTTTACTTCCACAATCACATTTGGATTTCCAGCCCATCTCAGGGCAGGTTCAATTATCAATTCATCCTCTCGAGTGTCAAATACTTTAATTCCTGCTCCATTAAATCTCACGACTCAAATCAAGAACACAAGCCTTCGAGCATGCAAAATAAAATTCTCTCTCCAAAGTGATTGGAAGAAGAACAACTGTTTAAAATGCATTAAAAAGTAAACCTTATATTGTTGAAAGAAAATTCATCATTTATCATGATCATAAAGCATATTAAATTTCATCATTATAAAAGTTTCCAACCAACTGCTTCTTCCCTGTTTTGAAAATAAAAAATGGGTCATCGAAAAGAGCATAAATATGACAAAAGAGATATACAAAAACAAATATAGATCAACTGAAAGGAGAAGAGGAGGAGCTATCAAAGTATCAGAAGGAAGTATGAAAAAATGAAAGATATCCATAAGCACATCCAACCTGTCAGTAATATCAATGGTAAAAACATATAGGGAGAATGTAATGTCCCAGATGAAATAAATTATGAATTTTAATTAAATTGCAACAAAGGGAAGAAAATGAAATTAATCTCTTATTCCAACCCTCACAGAAAAATTAGATATATTTATTTGTGCATAAGTGAGAGTAATTTCCCAATTAAATAGAGAACCCAAAATTGAAGAAAACATGCAAATAAACTCCCGAAACATAATTTATTGTAATCTGATATTTTTTACACAAAATATGTAATAGATATGGCAATCCCACAAAATATTATAACTGCATCAGATCTGGAAATCATTTTGGAAGATTTCTATCCAAAATCACTACAAAAATCATACCCGATATACATTGTTGAAGTCCAAGCAGCCAGATACCCACAAAATCTTCACTACCCATGCACCAAATTACCTAAGGCAACTTAGAATGATATTTATAGTAGAAAATATAGCAATGCCAAGGAAATGCAACAGAAAAAACACACAACACTCTGAAGCACTGAAAATTGCTCACCCGATAAGCCCAAAAATGGGCATAACCCCTCCAAACTTGCACAGCCAATGCACAAATGATAAATCTACAGCTACACCTACAACAAACACAACAAAAAATCCAAATCCAAACCTAGCACAATGAAAATTGCATGAATCACATTGCAAACTCACAACACTGCAAACTACAGAATTGTAACTCCTTCAGCAAAATGGCAACCTTTGAATGAAATTGCTCGATGCAATCCAAGGCCTCTCATCCCTAGATCACCTGGAAACCATGACCATCCCATTCATGAGCATCCAACTTCAATGGTTTATCAACCATTGAAGTATCCAGAAGCATAAGCTCTATGAGAAATAAAGATAAATTGGCAATACCCCCGAATGACATTTTCTTCTATTTCAATAAGCAAATGGCCAAAGATGGGCATCCAAATCTTTATTCCATGCATCTAGAAACTTCATCACAAAGTTGCCTGAATTAAATTCTTAACAACTGTAACCACCGATTAGCTCCATTGATTACAAACGAGCAATAAATCCTAAGATTTTCCAACTAGCCTAGACCATGTCAAATTATATATTAAACCTAGACCATGTTCCTATGGGATGTTGCATCTTTTGCCAATCTAAAGACTTAAATTTCTTTGTGACAATCCTGTGTGGAAAATAGAAACATCCATGTAATCTAAGCCCTTTGATGCATAAATCATTGAGGCCTTCTCTCTGATTCCTAAGCTGATCAACAATCTTCTGAAAAGCTTCTTTGAGGTTCCCAATTGCAACTTCATCCAACTTCTTTCGTATCATTCCGATAAATCTCAGAGCTATGGGCTTGAATTAAGTGACTTTGCAGCACAAATCTTCAAGGTATGATCTGTTAGGAAATTATGTTAGTGTTCACATGGGTTAGAATAATAATGTGTTGTGTTGAAATAAAAGTGAGTTGGAGTAACAACTCACGTAGTTATTATGGGTATTTGGAATATTAAGTTTGTTATAGTTTATTAAATATTATATGTAGAATAATATATCAAGGTTGTATGAATATTTGTTTATATTGAGTTGTTTTAACAGCTCATAAATTTATAGTGATTATAGGAGGTAGAACAACCCTCCTATGTTAAGTTTTGATCAGATTTGGATAAGCAGGTAATTTTAAAATTTAATTGTGCCTTGATCACAATCTGATATCAATTGATGATATCAAATTAAATCCTTCAAATATGATGTGTGTGTGTACCACAGATCAGTTTGTAGAATTCAATCTGCTTGTTGTCTATGTCACCGATCTGCTGTGTGACTTCCATATTCACTGAAGATTATGACCTACTGTATTTAGGTTCTGCACTTATTGTTTATCACACGATCTGTTGTATCATGTATGTATATGCCACGATATGCAATATGTTTCTATATGTCAGGATCTGCAATATATTTCTTTATGTCATGATCTGTAATGTATCGGACTTCCTTAGAGTTGATAATAATTACGGACTGCTCTATTATTTTATTCACCGTGTATCATACGTGATCTGTATCTGCAGGGTTAATGTGTGTTCACCGTGTAATGGATATTGACTACTACATATATGTCCACTTCTTATCTTTATCACTGTATATTATCAATCACATTCCCTTATATCGTGTACTTGTTTCTTTTTTTCTGTCAAGAGAAAACGCATCTGCTAATGTATGATACGAGAAGGTTTCTTATAGAGTCGTGATTCTTCACCATGGAACCTGATGACCATTCACAACTTGAATCGGTTACCAGCCGATTCAAATATAATCGGAAATATATATATATATATACACCGATTCAAACACAATCGGTTTATGTAAGAACCTGATAATAAACAACACCTAATCGTTATTAACAAACCTTAATTAGTTGAACCGATTCAAACATATTCGGTTGCAACACTTAGTCTAGTAATCATTAATAATTGCATATTTATTAAACAGCACATATCAACATTTAATATCGTTTTCATTAATAGCTGGCATATGTAATTGTCTAAGGCCAATGGCCAATTAGACAATTACGGTAACTCAGTCATCCTTATGAATTTTGACTTAAGCTACCACATCCTCAACACTTCATCTTAGCTAGGGAGAAATTCTTCAAATCCTTTATAAGTTATATCATCCTATTGTGATGATTTTCCACAATAGCTACATCTATATGTGGAAGAGAAAGATATCACCTCACTGTGATATCAAGTATTATGGCATGTCCACAGATATCAAGTCACATGATATCCACCATAAATGTCTCTTTATGTAATATCCACCATTATGGCTTGTCCACAGATATCATGAGATAAATGTCTCTTTATGTAATATCCACCATTATGGCTTGTCCACGGATATCATGAGATAAATGTCTCTTTATGTAATATCCACCATTATGGCTTGTCCACGGATATCATGTCTCATGATATCCACCATTATGGTATATCTAAAGATATTACTTCATGGCATGTCTACGGATTTCACGTCAAATGAAATCCACCATGAATATCTCCTTATGTAATATCCACCATTATGGCTTATCCATGGATATCACATCTCATGATATCCACCATTATGGCATATCCATAGATATTACTACACAAGATATCAACCATTATGACATATCCACAGATATCACCTCTCATGATATCCATCATAATGGTATGTTCAATCAATGTCGTAAGATTGTCACCTTACGATAATGATCAGATGTACAAGTGTTCATCATTGAAAGATCGTCACCTCACAATGATGTCCACTGTGGCTCATCAAGCACACAAGTACAGAACCAATGTTTTCATGGAGTCACACACGACACTAATCATGAATCATATTAGAGAGTGGAGATGAGAGCTTTCACCTAAGTCTCCCTCAACGGGAAATGCATTAGCAAGAGTTTACACATTAAACATCTTTTCTCAAATAGAAGAATACATTAGTATAACATATAACCAAATTAATGATGCTGAGACTCACTCTCAGCTAGGACTTCATTCTTTACCATCTCAAGCTTACCTTGAAAGCACACGAACTTTATTCTGAAGAGAGGCTTGGTGAGAATGTCCGTCGTCTGCTCATTAGTACTAATGTATCTTAACTGAATAACATACCTTTCCACTTGATCTCCACATGCCTTGACCTTTCATGAAATACAAGGTTGGAGTCTACATCACTGTTGATGGATTCCAAGCTCACCAAGTATTCATCTATCCAGAAAGATCATGACCTATGAATCAGCATAAAGGCCTTCCAACCTATATACATGGGACTCCATCTCATGAAGCATAATTCTCTGATTAATCACTAGAGAAACCATCTTGACATGGTCCACTCCCTCTGAATCAATATGATCAAGATCCTCGAATATCAATCGAAGCATATCTTCTCAATTGCTCCCTCTATCACAGAAGCATCCTCTGCTCACATGGACCCAATCATGGAAGATATCTTGCTTCAGGAGACTCTCATTTTCTGGTATGATCCTCATACGTCTACACAAATGACTTGATAGCTTTTCCAAGATGATTGTTGCACTTTTGTAAGTAAATATTGTTTCATAAAAATTGAAATTCAAAATCTTAGAATCTCCACTAAAGTCCTCTGCATATTACTCCTAAATTTCAATCTCTTCATCACAAATAGAACTCTAAAACTCCACAAGCTATGATCCTAAGGATGTCCTGTATGTAAGGATAAGTTTCTCATAGTAAATTGAAGGAATTTAACCACAGGATATCTAGATGCAGCTTGTCATAAACAGAGATCTGCTAACAATGTTGATTCACAAATAACATGCATAATGTAATTGCATGAATTAATAACTACATATGAAATTCATAAACATTATTCAATCATAAAAAACTCATCTCTTTCAAGTCAGAATATGAATCCATCTAAATCCTTTTGTGGAAGAGTTTCACCAACATCTGCAATGGAAGCTTGAGGCATAGTCTTGGTAGGACATTGCATTGCATAGTGACCATATTTGTCACATCTAAAGCATTGGATTTCTGAAATATCCTTCCTTCTTTTGAATGTAGGAGCACCATTGGATTCCTTATCTTTCTTCCTTTTGAAATGTCCTTTCTTACCTTTCATCTTTGTGAAGTGTGTTGATGTGTTTTTCATGCACATGCAAACACAGAATAAAATACCTAAAGGTACCTTATCCTCTCTTGAGCAAAGTTTCCCGACTGCTGAAGATCTTGCCAAAGGATCAGTCGAGGCAACTCCAAGGTTCTTGTATGTAGGTTCTCTACTCGTTGATAAGCTCTTTGTGGTATGATGTAATTTTGCTAGAATCACAAGGGGACTTACACTTGATGACTAAAGTCTGATTTGCTTTGAACATTGCTGGAACACAGGATTTCACTAGCCTAGATTTTTTGAAAAAAAGGAAAAAGGATGAGGGCGAGGAAAGGATCTAATTCTGACACTAAGAATGTAGGAGCGATAAATGATCTTTGATGAAATTCTAACTAAGTCTTGTTTTGACATCCTAGGACCATCTCCACAAGGTTAGTGCGATCTTCGGAGGAAAACTTTATGATGCTCAGATCATCGCTACAAGCATAGACACCATCAGGCTGATGCATATCAGTGAAGAAGCAACAATTGAAGTTAAGCTTAAACTGAATGATTCTAGTTGACTACACAAGGCAAGTCTGCAATCAACAAACTGCTAGTAGTGTGGATATATGAATTTCACCATCAATCAAACACATTTCTTCCATTCATCTAATAACATGAAATCAAATCTGAGAAGTATAAAGGCCATGCAAATTGTTGAATCGACCCATAGATTTCACCATTTCTTCAATGAAGTTTTACAAGCCTTTTACAACAACATCTTGGCAACAATCTTTGTCTTCTCTTTCTATTCTACTCTAATTGCTATTCTATCAACTGACTATTCACTATTAGCTAACTATTCACCTTCTAACTACTGACTAACTATTCTTTACAAATGAGGACCCAGGGCTTATATAGCGCCCTCAATACAATTCGATGGCTCAAATCAACTTGAGATCAATGGCCGAGATTTTACAATGAAAACCCTAATTATGGTTTGTTACAACAAACTCAATTCTGGCCAATGAAATAATTGCATTATTTGGACACATGTCTTCTTTGGAATATTCGACCCATGGATAGCCGGGGTAGGTACATCGAAGTTAGTGCCATCTTAGATGAGTCAGGTACACTGAATCTGGACATGCTGAAGTGGACCAACCCGACTGGAGGAGTGATGACTGGGATGCCACCTTGTCTGACACTTGTAACTTGGTAGATGCTCAATTTGATGATGCTGAGAAGCTAACTTTAATTAACTCTTCTGGAACTGTCTGCTTCTTCAACGAACCCTTGCTTTAACCTCCTTTGTCTTCAATGTGCAGGATGGATGGTGTACCTTTCCTTCGAACGTTGGATTGAAAGATGTTGTCCTTGATGATGCTAGTCTGGAGAAGGTCGTCCCTGATGATACTGGACTGGAGAAGGTCGTCCTTGTTGATGCTGGACTGGAGAAGGTCGTCCTTGTTGATGCTGGACTGGAGAAGGTTGTCCTTGTCTTGGCTTGATCTTCTTTCATCTGCAAAAACAAATCAAAAGATGATTAAGGACATAATAAATTCATTTCAACATAGTATTTTACACCTTAAGTCATCAACAAAAGATATTAAATGGAGCTTGCTCAAGATTTCCCAGCGACAGGCCCTATAAGAATTTCGCCCTAGACCCTCTGGAAGGGTCAGGAGCGAAATTCCACTTTTAGCTTAAAAAATGCATCTTTGATGGTCAAGAGTCTATCCAAGGCAATCCAAATGGTATCTCTCACCCTTGTTTAGGCCTGACTTCACTCAAATCTTGATGAAAAAAAGGTAGTTTTAGGGTTTTTCGCTCTGGACCCTTTGGAAGGGTCAAGAGCGAATTTTTTGTTTGTAGCTCATTTTTTCATCATTTCAACTTCAACCCACCTCACAAGGCAAGGAAACACTTTTCTTCTCTCATCCAACCCAAGTTTATCTTGATTTTGCAAGGCAAAGTATATGATTGAAGGACTTTCACCCTGGACCCTTTGGAAGGGTCAGGAGCGAATTTCCTCCTCTGGCCTAAAATCATCACTTTTGGAGACAACCATCAACTCAAGGGAAATCACAAGGGCATCTTTTACCTTGGCCTAGGCATGGTTTAGCATAAATTTGAAAGGAATATGTAAATTTTAGGATTTTCGCTCTGGACCCTTTGGAAGGGTCAGGAGCGAAAATCTTGTTTTAGGGTTATTTCCTCATCTTTTCAAATTCAATCCACCTCCAAGACCAAGGACACATCGCCTCACTCCTATCTAGGCCATAAAAACCAAAAACTTGACTTGATTTGCAAGGAAAAAAGGGTGATCCTAGGAATTTCGCTCTGGACCCTTTGGAAGGGTCAGGAGTGAAATTCTCATTTTGGCTTCAAAATTTGCATTCTTGGTGACTAAAATCCACTCTAAGGCAATCCAAATGACTTCTCTCACCCTTGTCCAGGTTTGACTTTGCTCAAATTTTGGAAGAAAAGATGGTTTTTAAGATTTTCGCTCTGGACCCTTTGGAAGGGTTAGGAGCGAAAATCACTTTTTAGGCTTATTCCTCTATCATTTCAAGCTGCATTCACCTCAAAAGGCTAGAAAAAACTTCTCCTCTCACGTCCAACCCAAGTTTGACTTGATTTTGCAAGGGAAAATAGGTGTTTGAAGAATTTTCGCCCTGGACCCTTTGGAAGGGTCAGGAGCGATTTTTATCATTTGGCTCAATTCCTTCAAACTTGATAATTATTGACCATTCAAGGACATGCCTAAAGACACCTCTAATCTTGACCCACACTAGACTTGGAATAAATTTGAGGGAAAAGATAAGTTTTGAGAAAATTCGCTCTGGACCCTTTGGAAGGGTCAGGAGCGATTTTCAAGTTTTCTAGCATGTTCCTCCATCATTTCATCTTGAATTCACCTCACAAGGCATGGAAAAACCTCTCTTCTCTCATCCAACCCAAGTTTGACTTGATTTTGCAAGGAGAAAAGGTGATTTTAAGATTTTCGCTCTGGACCCTTTGGAAGGGTCAGGAGCGAATTTCCTATTTTGAGCTTGTTTTGGCTACTCCATTACCTCAATCCAATATTCAAAGGCAAGAACACATCAAAGTCCACCTAACCATGCCATAAGACTCAAGAATTTGACCATCTCCAAGAAGAAAATATGAGTTTCCAAGAATTTTGCTCTAGACCCTTTGGAAGGGTCAGGAGTGAAAATCTTGTTTTGAGCTAAAATCATCATTCTTTCAACTTGAAACTTCATTGCAAGGTAAAATCTCATCTCCCTTTGCCCTAGGAAAAAGGTTTTAAGCCTGAGAAAGGTCAAAAGGTATGCTTGTGAGGAATTTTGCTCTGGACCCTTTGGAAGGGTCAGGAGCGAAATTCACCTTCTTGGCTAGAATCCTTCATTTTTTTCAAGGCTTTCAAACATTTCCAAAGTCCAAACATGTCCACACTTCCCTTCAAGATGCCTTGCAACTCAAAATTTGGTCAAACTAGGGAGGAGATGAGCCTTAGGAGGATTTTCGCTCTGGACCCTTTGGAAGGGTCAGGAGTGAAATTCACTATTTGGGCTTGATTGTTCATTTTTTTAAACTTCAATTTTCTCCTGGAGGCAAAAATAGATCATTTTCCACTTGAGGAACCAGGTTTTAAGCCCATTCAAGGTAGCAAATGAGGATTAAAGTGAATTTCGCTCTGGACCCTTTGGAAGGGTCAGGAGCGAAATTCCTATTCTTGGCTAAAATCTTCATCTCATCCACCTTTACTCACCTCCTAAGGTCAGAACATGTCAAAAATCCCCCAACATGCCTAAGGAACTATGAAATTGGTCTTGACAAGTGATAAATTGAGGTGCATAAGGATTTTCACTCTGGAACCTTTGGAAGGGTCAGGAGCGAAATTCCTAATCTTGGCCAAAATCCTTCACATTTCTACGTTCCATCACCTCAAAAGGCAGAGACATGTTATTTCCTTCCCAAATTCGCCCATGGAACAAGGTTGGTATCCAAAACAAGGGAGCAAATGAGGCTTATGAAGAATTTCGCTCTGGACCCTTTGGAAGGGTCAGGAGCGAAATTCCTATTTTTGGACAAGATCCTCACTTTTCAAAACACTTCTCAAGGCAAGAACACATCAAGACTCACACACAATGCCTAATAAACCAACGCCCATCCAAAACAAGGAAGGAAAATGAGGGTTATAAGGATTTTCGCTCTGGACCCTTTGGAAGGGTCAGGAGCGAAATTCCTCTCCCAGGCTAGAATCCATCATCCCAAGGTCTAAAATCTCGTCTCCAAGGCAAAGTTGCATCAAACCTTCTCAATTATGCCTCAAAAGTCTACAAACTTGGTCAAGCTAAGGAGAAAAAAAGAGGAAATATGAATTTCACTCTGGACCCTTTGGAAGGGTCAGGAGTGAAATTCATCTTAGGCCATGATCTTGACTTCATTTTTTCACATTTCTTCATTCAAACAAGTGCTTTTGCCTTCATTCAAGCCTAGGAATGCATTAGTTCTAGGTTTTGGTCAAAGTAGAACGTCCTGTGGAGAATTTCGCTCTAGACCCTTTGGAAGGGTCAGGAGTGAAATTCGCTTTGGACCCTTTGGAAGGGTCAAGAGCGAAATTTGACATTTTGGACTCTCCGTCAGGACCATTTTATGGAATATAACATTTAAGTATAAGTTTTCTTATACTTTAAGTTATATTCCATATATACTTCCAGGATGTTTGAGAGTGGTTTCGGACCTCCAGGAGTTATATTGCCAAGTCTAGTTTTTGGAGGATTCTTCAGTTTTCTAGACTTAGTCAAATTTCAGGATCAGGACATTCCAGACTTAGCCAAATTTCAGGATCAAGGCATTCCAGACTTAGCCAAATTTCAGGGCATTTGAAGATCAGGATGACATTCCAGACTTCATCACTCACCAACTTGACCTAGCTCGGACCTTCAAGAATGATACCCACTCACAAAGCAAGACACAATTAGCAACAAGAGCAAAACCAGGCCCTAAGGAAGACTCTCAAAGAAACCCTAACCTGGAGCACCTGCTGACTCCCCTGGCTCAAGCAAAGCCTACCATCCTATTGATCCCCTGGCGACACTCAAAATGCAAAGGCTAACAGACAAACCCTAAACACCTAGAAAGCAAACCCCAGAAAGCAAAAAAAGTAGGGGTCCCCATTTGCAATGGGGCGACGTGTGAATACGTCACAATAGAGTGGGAGGCAAGAACATGAATATCTTCATTTATGGAGCTTTGGCCAATTCCTCTGCTAGCCAATCTAGACTCTTCTTGAATGCAATCTTGCTTTCATCGATCAAACTTAGGAAGTTTTGATCTTGCGCTTATCCCTTGAATAAATGCCTCCCATGAGGAGGGGAGACCATTTAGTGCCAGCATGGTTAATTCTTTGCTCTCTATTGTGTGACCTATAGTAGAGAGTTGATCTTTCAATTCAGTAATCCTCATGAAGTATGAGGTGATGAATTCGCCTTTTGTCATTTTGACATGATGGAGTTGTTGCTTTAGAGCAAGAGCTCGGCTTGTGTTGTTTATCTCATACATGTTCTCTAGTGATTTGAACATGCCATAGGCAGTCTCCATCGTGGAGATAGTTGGCACAATATGATCTTTCATTGAGTCAACTAACATCTTCATGGCTTTATTGTTCTTTCTCATCCGTTGAAGCTTTTCATCTTCTTCTTATGGTTCCGGTATGGCTTTCTTCACAAATCCATCTAATTCGTTTTCACTCAAGGCAAGCATGATTCTGAACTTCCAAGATATGAAGTTAGATGCTCCTTCAAGTCTGTCTTCAACTCTAATCCCATTCACGATCTTGATGTTGATAGGAGACGATGATTTTGAAGATGGTAGTAGAAGGATAATCTCATTTTTATATATCTGATCTGATCTTTCCTTATGCTGGCTCTGATACTATGTTAAGTTTAGATCAGATTTGGATAAGCAGGTAATTTTAAAACTTAATTGTTCCTTGATCACAATCTGATATCAAATTAAATCCTTCAAATATGATGTGTGTATGTACCACAGATCAGTTCGTAGAATTCAATCTGCTTGTTGTCTATGTCACCGATCTGCTGTGTGACCTCCATATTCGGTGAAGATTATGACCTACTGTATTTAGATTCTGCACTTATTGTATATTACACGATTTGTTGTATGTATATGCCACAAAATGCAATATGTTTCTATATGTCATGATCTGTAATGTATCGGACTTCCTTAGAGTTGATAATAATTACGGACTACTCTATTATTTTATTCACCGTGTATCATACATGATCCATATCTGCAGGGTTAATGTGTGTTCACCCTGTAATGGATATTGACTACTACATATATGTCCACCTTTCATCTTTATCACTGTATATTATCAATCACCTTCCCTTATATCGTGTACTTGTTTCTTTTTTTCTGTCAAGAGAAAACGCATCTGCTAATGTATGATATAAGAAGGTTTCTTATAGAGTCGTGATATTTCACCATGGAACCTGATGACCATTCACAACTTGAATTATATATATATATACACTGATTCAAACACAATCGGTTTATGTAAGAACCCGATAATAAAAAACACCTAATCGTTATTAACAAACCTTAATTAGTTGAACCGATTCAAACATAATCGGTTGCAACACTTAGTCTAGTAATCATTAATAATTACATATTTATTAAACGGCACATATCAACATTTAATATCGTTTTCATTAATACCTAGCATACGTAATTGTCTAAGGCCAATGGCCAATTAGACAATTACAGTAACTCAGTCATCCTTATGAATTTCAACTGAAGCTACCGCATCCTCAACATCCTATAATAAAGTATATGAAAATCTTATATATAAGTAATTTGTATTGAACGAATGTGTAAGAAGCATAATATAATTGTGTGCACTTTCTTTTATCTAGCTTATGTTATTTTTCTCTCATGGTACTAGAGCTGGGCATCCAAAAATTTCTTCCACCGTCTTTTAGTAAAATTGTGATCTCTCCCTCAATACTAAACGAAAATTCAAAATTCAAAATGGTTGGAGTAATTAGGACATTATCTGATTATTTAATTAATTAGGTTCCTTAATTACTTTATTCACTTAAGCTAAACTTAGTGTTGATGGTGTTTTTACGCACTATGCAACACAAAATAAAATACTAAGTATTCTATCCTCTCTTGAACAAAATCCTCCCAAATGCTAAGTTGCGTGATCAAATGGGATGACTCCAAGGTTTCGAATGCCAGGTCTTGACGTGCTCTTGGATAGACTTAGTTGTTTGATCATGATGTGATATTGCTGGAATCACATGTGGGACTTATGTTTTACTTGAATGCTTGAATGTTGCTAGAATGTGGATTATCACTTAACTTAAAAAAATAGGAAAAAGGATGAGGTTTGAGAAAACTAATCTAATCCTACGAATGTAAGAGCAATGGACGATCTTTGGTAAAACTCAACTAAGCTTTGCTTTGACATGCAACGAACATCTCCAAAGGGCTAGTGCGATCTTCTAAGGATAGATAATGATTTTCAAATCACCACTACAAGCATAGATACCCTCAAGATGAAGCATATCAATGAAGGAATGATAATTGAAGTTAAGCTTGGCTAAGATGGATCCAATTGACTATGCAAGACACTTTACAATCTGCAAGGTGTTAGTAGTATGGATGTACAAATTTCACCATTGATCATTCACAGAGTTCTTCCATTCATCTAAACAACATGAAAATTAAATAAGTAGAGATCATGCAAATTGTTGAATCAACATATGAATTTCACCATATTTTCAATGAAGTTTATATGCTTCTTACAACAAAGTCTTGGCAACAATCTTTGCCTTCACTTCCTCCTCTACTTTAACTATTTGTTATGAACTATTGACTACTCACTATTGTTGAACTATTGTCTATTAACCTTTATAAATGAAAGAGTGGAGCCTTATATAGCGCTCTCATTACAATTGAGTGGCTCAAATTGATTCACAATCAATGGCCAAGATTGAAAGATAGAAACCCTAATTAGGGTTTGTTACACCTATTACAAAGCATTTAATGCTTGACCAATGATAAAATTACATTAAAATGGACACATGTCCTTCCTAGAATAATTGACCAATAGATGATGATGGTAGGTGCATTGGACTTTCTGCTCATATGTGGTAATTATCTCTTTGGTGGATGTGTTGGGTACTGTTGTCATTTTATGACACCCTTGGTCCATCAGTGAGAACCGATCAGAGATACGATCCAAGGACCGGCGCTGCCCCAGTTCATTAGGGAGAAAAGTAGTGGAATTATGAGGTGTGAAGTGTTGTCTTATCTGGAGGAAGTTCCCTGGAACCCCGAGGTTCCTTTGCTTTGCTTCCTTTTTCCAGTTCCCTAGAACTCTGGAACCCTGAGGTTCCGAAGTTCCTTCCTTTGCTGCCTTTTCTCTCTTCCCCGGAACTCCGAAACCCCGAGGTTCCAAAGATCCTTCCTTAGCCTTTTCCCTCTTTACCGGAACTTCGGAACCCCGAGGTTCTGAAGTTCCTTCCTTAGCCTTTTTCCAGTTCCCCGGAACTCCGAAACCCCGAGATTCCGAAGTTCCTTTGCTAAGTCTCCTTCCTCTTTCCCAGAACTCCAAAGCCCCGTGGTTCCAAAGTTCCTTCCTTAGCCCATTTTCCAGTTCATCGGAACTCCAGAACCCCGAGGTTCTGAAGTTCCTTTGCTAACTCTCCTTCCTCTTTCCCAGAACTCTGGAGCCCCGTGGTTCCAAAGTTCCCTCCTTGCCTTTTTCCGAAGTTCCTCGGAACTCCGGAACCCCGAGGTTCCGAAGTTCCTTTCCTTTGCCTTCTTCCCTTCCTCGGAACTCCGGAACCCCGAGGTTCCGAAGTTCCTTCCTTAGTCTTCCCCACTTTGGCAACCTGTGCTTTCGAAGTTTTTTCGACTTCTTTCCGGCTTACAACACTTCTAGATGGTGTGATCAACACTCAAGGTTTTTAATGCTCCAACAACTCTTGCAACCAGTTTTCTATATAAGGCTATTAGGCCTCATTGTAAAGGGTTCTCTCTCTGTTGGCTTGTGCTATTCTATGCTCTTTCACTTCTCTTAAAGATTTGTATATTTTTGCATTTCTACAACTGTAAGTTTGGTCATTCGCCTTTGAATGAATTGAAATTACCATTCTTGCCTTCAACTTATGAATGTCATGTATGTGTTCTTGCCTTCATTATAAGTGTATGTTTGTGACTTTCTTTCATATATATGTTGTGTTAACCTATTTCTAGGTGTGACTTGTGGGAGACCTTCTCCCCTCTTGACATTCAACAAGTTCTAACCTCCATACATGCGTTGAGGTCATTCATGCAGCTGAAGTTTGTGCATCTCCTGGGTGTTTCAGTTGATTCTTTGTGCCATTTCGGGTGGGGAGAGAAACATCTCTTATCTTGGTGCATCACCTCCTTTCATTTTAAGCATCTCTCTCTTCCCTTTTCCTCTACAAGCTGTTAGGATAGGCTTAGAAGTAAGATTTGAAGTGTTGAGTTGGTTCAACACCTGCACCTGGATTGAGAAGGAAGTCGGCCTTCTCCAGAGATTCAACCCCCTTGCGCAAGGTGCCACACTTCGGGGTTGTTTCCATGTTTCACAAGGTTGCTGACTTGATAGCTCAGCAAGGGTGCAAGCTTTTGTGATAACAGTTTTTGGCACACCCGGTGGGACTTACTTTCGATGTACATGCTAAGGATTCAGTGTTGTTCTTAGTGTCTCAGACTTTAGAGGCAGTCATCTCTCAAGCACTTGGTGTCTCTGCTCAACAAGTCCAGTTCTTGTTCATGCCAAGTTCCTAGCTCTCGAACTCCGGAACCGCCAAGGTCCGAAGTGCCTTGGTCCTCAACTCTGGAACCCCGAGGTTTTGAAGTCTCTGCTCACAAGTCCACTTCTTGTTCATGACTTGTTGCAACTCCAGATTTCATGCCCATAATTCATACAAGGGCGTCTTCTAGAGGTAGTTTCGAATTTGTATAGATCTCATCTTCAAGCTCTAGAAGGTGGAGAGGTAGACCTTCATTGTCACCAGAAAGGGGGGTCAAGGTTGTAAACACTCCATCTCCCAGGTCTCGTTCTACCCCTCCATTTACCAGACCATTACTGTCTAGGGCTCCCACCACTCATATGAATAGACCATTGTTCCACATGGCCAAAAATCAAATTTTTGTTGCCTTCAATGGGGGGAGTCCTCTTATTTTGACTCAATGGAATGATATACCAGTTGCTATGTTAAAGAGTATACCATACTTCACTAGTGAAACAACTACTACCCCCATTGAGCACATTCAAGACATTGCAAACATCTGCTCGGTCCATAATGTTAATCAGGATGATGTTGTTGTCAGACTCTTAGCCACATCTTTGAAAGGAAAAGCTTTGCAGTGGTATAGAGGGTTGTCGTCTAGCTCCATTCACAATTGGGATGAATTGGGGGAGAGGTTGTGCAACCATTTTGAGGACAAAAGTGATCATCTATCACTTGTGGAGCAGTTGACTACAATTAAGAGGGCACCTCATGAGTTCATGGGAGATTTCAATTTCAGATTCCATAAGATATGGAATAGAATTCCTGCTCTAGTGAAGCCATCTCCAAATCATGCCTTCTTGTATTGTCTTAGAGCTCTCAACAATGATATAGCTGTCATGATACAATCAATGGGTGGAGCCTCTCTACCGAGTGCTTATGACATAGCCATAAGGGCAGAAAATTGTTTGATACAGGATGGGAAGATAGCTCCAAGGCCTCCAATGCCTCTCTTCCCAGAAGCTCCTGCTCAACAACCCACCATGGCCTCCTATCCCCATGGCGCCCGCAGGTCAACCATCCACATCCTCTACATTCTCTAATGAGCTCCATGAAGTCAAGACTCTATTGCAAAACTTTAGCAATGAGTCGGTGACACTAAAGAGGCAACAAGCCCAGCATAGCAGACCTTATCAAGCACAAAATCAGAACTATCAGCAGAATAGGCCACCCTTTCAAGGGCAAAACCAATGGAGCAATGCCAGGCCTTTGAATAGTGTGAACCCCATAGCTGCAAGCAACTTAAAAGCAATGGTTCCAATGCAAAACAACCTCGCCCAAGAGCAAGATTGGTGTCAACCATGCAATCAGCCACACAACCAAGGTGCATGCCAAAATGGAGAGTTTGTCCAAGCTTTAGTGGTGCAAGATGAGCCAACCACCTCTGGCTAGCAATATGACCCAAATCAGCCTAGTGTTGGCATTCAGGCTTACTTGCAAGGTGATTCTACCTTTGTCAATTGGTAGGAGGCAGAATTCTGTGGTATGAATCAAACAAATGGTGAGTCTATGCTACAATATACAAGGTCAAAGAAGAGAGCCATGGAAGCTGCCTCGCCTTCAACATCAGCCCAAGTTCCAACACCCAATGTAGCTATCCAGGATACAAGCCAAAATACCATGCAAGGGAGCAAGAGGCAAGAAGAGGCCCAAGTCATCCAAAGAGAAAAGGTAGACCTTGTAGCCTCAAAGGGGCCTCTTAAATCAGCTGGTGTTCCTTTCAATATAGTAGATCAGATGAAGAAGGCAAACCTCAATGTCACTATGTGGGAGGCCCTTTCCATCCCATCTCAAAGGGATTTGCTTAAGGAGGTACTGAAGGACATCAACCAGTCAAGTGATGAGGTAGTAGCCAGCAGGAAGGCAGTCTCCACCAATTTGGTGCAACCCATGGAGGAGGAAGGTTCAAGCAATATCAGCAAGCCTCCCCCCTTCTATCTCTCCTTAATCATAGGAGATAACTTAGTTCACAACTACATGATAGATTCAGGAGCTAGTAGCTCAGTCATGCCTAAGAAGGTAGTTGATCTTCTTGGCATAGGATATGACATGTGACTAAAGGGGTGGTCCAATTGGATGGCACTTCTACTGAGACAGTAGGGGTTGTAAAAAAATTGAAGTTAACCTTGCATGCATGCCCTGGTTGCACTGTCTTGCAAGACATATCAATCATCGACCTCCCTGCCTTCTTTGCCATCTGCCTGTCTAGATACTTCACCACCAAGATAGGTGGATACCTATCTTCTAATTGGTCCCACGTGCTATTTTGAACAAGGTATGGTACCAAGATTACCATAAGGGCAGAGCCCATTATGCAAAACCACATTGAGCCCTACACCCCCAGCCCTATAAACATGAATTGCACTACACAAAGAGGAGTGTACTGTCCGTGAGCCTGCTACTCTTTTGCAAGAGGTCCCTGATTGTTTGCTGGACGAATGGGCCAATGCTTTTCAATTTGACCCATTAGTTGAGACTAAAGAGACTGGGCTTGGTACCTATTGTATCCATGAAGAGGATACTCCTATCCCTAACCTCATCAAGACACAAGGAGATTCAGAGGGGTTATGGAGCATGTTGTTTGATGGTTCGAGAAACAAGAATGGTGCAGGCGCCAGTGTGATGCTTGTTTCTCCTGAGAAAGAGAAATACTTCTTCTCTTTTAGGCTTCAATTTGGTTGCACCAACAATGTCGCTGAGTATGAATCCTTGATCCAAGGTCTCCAACTTGCACAAAATAGGAAGATCGAAACCTTGCAGGTATTTGGAGATAGCGAATTGGTTGTTAATCACATCCGAGCTCAAAGCATAACAAAGAGCAACCTACTCAAATCATACAAACACAGGGTTTGGGATTTGATTGAAGGATTCGAGGCCTTCAATATCCAGAGTATTCCTAGAGGTCAGAACAAGCATGTTGATAGGCTTGCGGCGGTTGGTGCTCAGTTCGACATACCAGCGCATGTCGCAAGCGAGAAGGAACAACACATCAGGCTTGTTGTCCCAGACAATCAGGCAAATTGGCAAGTATTCGAAAGTGATCAACAGATTGTTAATTTCATGCAAAATGAAGCATAATTTTCTGCTAAAAATCAATCTAAGCTGCAAGACCAGCATGGAGATCAAATCATGCAGCTTAACTCCAACAAGTTGCCTAAAGGTCTAGTTACCTTGGAAGGCATTTTCAACTCGGATGATCAATTGAAGAAGAGGATGAACCCAACTGCAAAGAAGGGTGATTACAAGCCAGTTGTTGTTGCCAAGGGTAGGTCTCTAAACTTGGGCAAGGTATGTTCCTCAACCAAACAAGAGGCCTTTGTTGAGTTGTGTCAAAGATATGATGACATAGTTGCTTGGACCTATGAAGATTTGAAGGGTTTTGACCCTAGCTTAGCCTAGCATACTATAGAGCTAAACCCAAATGCAAAGCCAGTTAGACAAAAGCAAAGGCCAATAAACCCCAAATGAGCCACTAATGAGGAAGGAGTTGACCAAGCTCATAGAAGCCAATATCATCTTCCCTATCAAGCACTCCTCCTGGAACCTTGTCCTTGTAAGGAAGAAGAATGGGGAAATCAGACTATGTGTAGACTTTAGGGACCTGTTGTGACGTATTCACACATCGCCCCATTGCAAATGGGGACCCCTACTTTTTACTTTCTGGGGTTTGTTTTCTAGGTCTTTTAGGGTTTTGTCTGTTAGCCTTTGCATGATGAGTGTTGTCAGGGGGATCACTGGATAGCAGGCTTTGCTTAAGTTAGGGTGAGTCCATGATGCTCCAAAATTAGGGTTTCTTTGAAAGTCTCCCTTAAGCTTAGTTTCTGCTCTTGTTGCTTATGGTGTCAGGAGGTCATTGAATCTTGATGAGGGAATTTTGTCTTTTGAAGGTCTGAATTGGGCAAATTTGGCTAGGACATGGAAGGAAATGGATCAAGGATCTAGCCTAGGGCAAAGTCAAGTGGAAAAGGAGGTGAATTAAGCCTAAAAGAGGAATTTCGATCCTGACCCTTCCAAAGGGTCCAGAGTGAATTTCTCCACAGGACACTCCACCTTAACCCAGGCTCTCAGCTAACCCTTTCCTAGGCTTGAATGAAGGTAAAAACACTTGTGTAAATGAAGAAAGGTGAAAATGAAGCCAAGACTTGAGCTCAAAATTAGAATTTCGCTCCTGACCCTTCCAAAGGGTCCAGAGCGAAATTCCTAAAATCCATCTTTTCCTCTCAATTTTGTATCTAGCCAAGTGTGGATCAAGATCGAAAAAGTCCTTAGGCATGGCTTTGAGTTGCTTATGATCACCAAAAGTGAAGGAATTGAGCTAAAATTAGAATTTCGCTCCTGACCCTTCCAAAGGGTCCAGAGCGAAATTCTTGAAGGACACCTATTTTCCCTTGGAGATGGTCGAATCCTTGGTTTGTATGGCATAGATAGGTATGGGGTGATGTATCCTTACCTCTTGAGGTGGATTGGAATTGAAAGAATGGAGAAATGTGCTCAAAATTAGAATTTCACTCTTGACCCTTCCAAAGGGTCCAGAGCGAAATTCATATTGCCTCTATTTTGCTCCTTAGCTTGACCAAGATTGGAATTTCTAAGGCATGGTTTGGTAGGTTTTGATGCATGTTTGCCTTAGAAAAGAGGTTTTAGACTTTGAGATGATGAAAATCACCTTGGGAGGAGAATTTCGCTCCTGACCCTTCCAAAGGATCCAGAGCGAAATCCTCCATTTTGCCTTCCTTTGGCCTTAAAACCTAGTTTGACCTTGCCTAGACCCAGTTGGATGATGGATTGTCTGGATTGCAATAGAAAGAAGTTGATTTGATCAAGTTTGGAGGAGAATGAGATAAAAGGAAGTGAGAAAGTAGCCTAAAAGGTGGATTTCGCTCCTGAACCTTCCAAAGGGTCCAGAGCGAAAATCCTTGAAAACCTCAATTTCTTCCTTGTCTAGGCCAATTTCCTAGTTTATAAGGCATGTGTGGAGGTGTTTTTGAATTTTCTAGCCTTAGGAGATGAGTAAAGGTGGATGAGGTGAAGGATTCTAGACTAAAAGATGAATTTCGCTCCTGACACTTCCAAAGGGTCCAGAGCGAAATTCTTGAAAACACTCCTTTTCCCCTTTGCCAAAGTCAGGACCAAGATGGAGATGCAAGAAGAACGACCTATGTTTGCCTCCCAAAGAAGATTAAAGCTGGAAAAAATCAAGAATCAAGGTCAAAAACATGATTTTCGCTCCTAGCCCTTCCAAAGGGTCTAGAGTGAAAATCCTTATAGCACATGTTTTCTTCCTTGTTTTGGCTAGGCGTTGGCATGATGGAGGATGAATTGGTATGTTCTTTCCTTGAGAGGGAGTTGGATGCTTTGGAAGATCAAGATTTTAGCCTAAAAGGTGAATTTCGCTCCTGACCCTTCCAAAGGGTCCAGAGCGAAATTCATTATAAACCTCATTTGCTAGCTTGTTTGGGCTTAAAACCTTGTTCCTTAGGTGGAAAATGACTTATGTTTGCCTCCCATGGAAGATTGAAGTTGGAAAAATGAGCAATCAAAGCCTAAATCATGATTTTCGCTCCCGACCCTTCCGAAGGGTCCAGAGCGAAAATCTACCTAGAACTCATTTCCTTCTTTGTTTGACCAAATTTTGATAACCAAGGCATGTTGAAAGGAAAAATGGACATGTTGTTTCCTTTGGGAATGTTCGGAAGCACTAAAATATGAAGGATTGTAGCCTGGAGGGTGAATTTCACTCCTGACCCTTCCAAAGGGTCCAAAGCGAAATTCCTTGCAAACTTATTTTTTAAACCTTGCTTGGGCTTAAAACCTTGTTCCTTGGGTGAAGAGGGATGAAATTTTACCTTGCAATGAAGATTGGGATTGAAAGGATGAAGAATCAAGGCTAGAAATGGAAATTCGCTCTTGACCCTTCCAAAGGGTCCAGGGCGAAATTTCACTAAACCACCTTTTTTCCCAATTTTATGCCAAGGCAATTGCAGACTAAAGTGAATTGAGATGGGAGAGGTCCTTAGGAGTGACTTCAAGTTGCTAGAAATCATTGAAATTGAAGGCATTGAGCCAAATCAAGAATTTCGCTCCTGACCCTTCCAGAGGGTCCAGAGCGGAATTCCTATAATCACCTATTTTCACTTCAAAATAAGTTAAATCCTTGGTTTTCATGGCATAGATGGAAGGGAGGTGGCTTGACCTTACCTTTGAAGGAGATTTGAAGTTGGAAGGATGAGGGAATATGCTCAAGATCAAGAAATTCGCTCTTGACCCTTCCAAAGGGTCCAGAGCGAAATTATGCAAAACCTATCTTTTCCCTCAATTTTATGTCAAGTTTAGTGTGGATCAAGATTAAAGGTGTCCTTAGGCATGTCCTTGAATTTCCAAGACTCATCAAATATGAAGAAATTAGCTCAAAACATGATTTTCGCTCCTAACCCTTCCAAAGGGTCCAGAGCGAAAAATCCTAAAACCATCCTTTTCTCCAAATTTTGAGTGAAGTCAGGCCTAGACTAGGGTGAGAGAAGCCATTTGGAATGCCTTGGAAAGATTTTTGACCATTAAAAATGCAAATTTTGAACTAAAACTTGAATTTCGCTCCTGGCCCTTCCAAAGGGTCCAAAGCGAAATTCTTCCATGTACCTATTTCCTCCTTGTGTCAAGTCAGGACTTTGAGTCCTAAGGCGTGGTTGAGGTTGAAATGTTGTTACTTTGCCCTGCAAGATGAATTGAAGAGAAGGAAATGAAGAGTTGAGACCTAAAACTTGAATTTCGCTCCTGAACCTTCCAAAGGGTCCAGAGCAAAATTCCCAATTTCACCTAAATTGCTCATGATGAAGATCAGAAGATGGATTCCCAGACCTTGGTGGAGAGAAGACTAGTGTATGCTTGCCTTGGAAGGCATTTTGGAGTAGAGGCATGATAGATTTTGTCCTAAAATGTGAATTTCACTCCTGACCCTTCCAAAGGGTCCATAGCGAAATTCTTAAAACCTCTATTTTGCCCCAAATTTACATCAAGCTTGGTATTGGTTGAGAATGAGGGCATCCTTGGACATGTATCTAAGAAAGTACAGTCACAAAGTGAGAAGAATTTGAGCCAGGAATGCAAAATTCGCTCCTGACCCTTCCAAAGGGTCCGAGGTGAAATTCTTATAGGGCCTATCCCTGGGGAGAATCTTGAGCAAGCTTCATTTTAATATCTTTTATTGATGATTTAAGGTGTAAAATACTATGTTGAAATGAATTTATTATGTGTCCTTAATCATCTTTTGGTTTGTCTTGCAGATGAAAGAAAACCAGGCCAGAGCAAGGACAACCTCTTCCAGTCCATCATCATCAAGGACGTTCCGCAAGCAAAAGGGTAGACTCAAGGTGTTCAAGGAATTGCCAGCTACCTCCAGAACCTTCACTTTGCCACACTAAGGAACCACATGATGACAATGAAAGTCATTGCCAACATTTCAAGGAAAGGTACACCATCCATCCAGCACATCGAAGACAAAGGAGGTCAAAGCAAGGGTCCGTTGAAGAAGCAAATAGTTTCAGAAGAGTTAATTAAAGTTAGCTTCTCAGCATCATCAAATTGAACATCTACCAAGTTACAAGTGTCAGACAAGGTGGCATCCTAGTCATCACTCCTCTAGTCGGATTGGTCCACCACAGCGTGTCCAGATTCAATGTACCTGACTCATCAAAGATGACACTAGCTTCGATGTACCTACCCCGGTTATCCATTGGTCATATTTTCCAGAGAAGACATGTGTCCAAATAATGCAATTATTTCATTGGCCAGAATTGAGTTTGTTGTAACAAACCCTAATTAGGGTTTTCATTGTAAAATCTCGACCATTGATCTCAAATTGATCTGAGCCATTGAATTGTCTTGAGAGCATTATAAATGGCTCAAGCTCTTCATTTTGTAAGGGCTAATAGTTAGTTCATAGAGGTTAGAATAGCTAATGATTAATAGCAAATAGAATAGCAGTTAAAGTAGAATAGAAAGAGAAGGCAAAGATTGTTGCCAAGATGTTGTTGTAAGAGACTTGTAAACTTCATTGAAGAAATTATGAATTCTATGGGTCGATTCAACAATTTGCATGGTCTCTATACTTCTCAAATTTGATTTCATGTTATTAGATGAGTGGAAGAAATGTGTATGACCGATGGTGAAATTTGTATATCCATACTACTAGCAGTTTGTTGATTGTAGATTTGCCTTGTGTAGTCAATTGGAATCATTCAACTTAAGCTTAACTTCAATTGTCTCTTCTTCATTGATATGCATCAACCTGATGGTGTCCATGCTTGTAGTGATGATCTGAACATCATAAAGCTTTCCTTCGAAGATCGCACTAACCATGTGGAGATGGTTCTGGGATGTCAAAACAAGACTTAGTTAGAATTTCATCAAAGGTCATTCATTGCTCCTACATTCTTAGTGTTAGAATTAGATCCTTCCCTCGCCCTTATCTTTTTTCCTTTTTTCAAAATCAACGGCCAATAAAATCTCACATTCCAGCAATATCCAAAGCAAATCAGACATTCAGGTAGTCAAACGTAAGTCCCCTTGTGATTCCAACAAACTCACATCATACCACGAGAAGCTTATCCACACATAGAGAACCTACATACAAGAACCTTGGAGTTGCCTCGACTGATCCTTCGGCGAGATCTTCAGCAGTCGGGAAACTTTGTTCAAGAGAGGATAAGGTACCTTTAGGTATTTTTGTGTTTGCATGTGTACAAAAGACACATCAACAGGACCTCAACAGAACCTCCCTCAAAGATCATTATCCCCTTCCCTCCATGGAGTAGATTCTCCAAAAGGTCAGTGGCTCAGAAAGATTTTCATTCTTGGATGGGTATTCTGGCTACAATCAAATTTTAGTCCAAGAATCAAACCAATACAAGACTGCATTTACTACTAAGTGGGGTACCTATGCTTATTGTAAGATGCCTTTTGGGCTAACCAATGCAGGTGCCACGTTTCAAAGAGCAATGGACATGGCTTCCAGGGGTGTTTTAGCAAAGTTTGTGCTTATATACCTTGACGACATAACTGTTTATTCAAAGCATGCAACTGACCATCTTGGTCATCTTGAGCAAGTGTTCATGAAATGCAGGGAGTATGGTGTCCTTGAACCCTAGAAAGTGTGTATTTTCTACTGATCAAGGAAGATTGCTAGGACACATTGTATCCAAGGAGGGCTTGACCATTGACCCAGAGCGAGTGGAGGCTATTCTTTCTCTCCCACTCCCCAGTCACAAGAAAGGATTGCAAAGTTTCCTTGGTAAGATCAACTTTGTGAGGAGGTTCATTCCCAACCTTGCCACCATGGTAAAACCCCTCACCTCCATGTTGAAGAAAACTTGGTTTTCAGTTGGACCAAGGAGGGGAGGGCTAGTTTTGAAGAAATTAAACAAGCAATTGCTCAGGCCCCTACCCTTGTCAATCCTAACTACAAAAGGGATTTTATCCTCTATACCTTCGGAAGAGAATCCAGCATCTCAATTGTCTTAACATAGTTGAACGATGATAATTTGGGGCAACCTATTGCTTTCTTTAGTGAGGGGTTAAAGGACTACGAGCTTAAGTATAGCTATGTAGAGAAGCAAGTCCTCATTGTTGTAAGGGCATTAAAAAAGTTCAGACACATGTTGTCTAACAACAGGATCCAGCTCTTAGTTCCACATGCAAGTGTCAAAGATTTCCTTCTAAACAAGGACATCAGCGAGAATAGGGTTGGGTGGATAACCAAGGTCATGGAATACGACATCAACATCAAGATCACCAAGCTTGTAAGAGGCAGGGGTCTATGTGAACAGCTTGTCTCATCTTCTGAGACTACTTCAGAGGTCGCCCTTGTGTTACAAGAGGATCAACCAACTAGCAACAACACTCAATTCAATTGGGTAAGTGACATGACCACATTCTTAATGGAAGGTAGATACCCCCAAGGTCTGGACAAGAACAAAAAAGGCATTTCAGGTTGCAGCCCATCCCCTATGTCATAATGGGTGGCACCCTTTTTCGAAGAGACTCTAATGGAGTCTTGTTAAGATGTATTGAGAAAAATCAAGTCAGTAGATTGTTAGAAGAATTTCATGATGGCTCTTCAGGGGGGCACTTCTCTGGAAGGACTACAACTATCAAAATAATGAGGGTTGGTTATTACTGGCCATCCTTATTCAATGACTCACATAGATGGGTGAAGAATGCTTTCTTCTCTTGAAAGCAAAGACTAGCTGCCCTACCTCTTCACCCCATCCAAGCAGATCAACCATTCGCACAATGGGGTTTAGAATTCATTGGCATGATAAATCCACCCTCTAGTGCTGGCCACAAGTGTATCTTGGCCGCAACAGACTACTTCACTAGGTGGACAGAGGCAATTGCATTGAGGGATGCCACTGAGGCCTCAGTATTGGAATTCCTTGATGGAATTGTGACAAGATTTGGTGTCCCCTCCACCATCATATCAGATAATGCCAAGGCATTTGTTGGAACCCAAATCAGTTCTTGGGCAGTGAACCATGGTGTATACTTGAAGATGTCAACCAATTATTACCCTCAGGGTAATGGCTTAGCTGAATCTTCCAACAAGAACCTCATCAGGATAATCAAAAGGATGATTAAAGAAAACCAGAGATCATGGCATACTAAGTTGAGGACAACCTTATGGGCCGACAAGATCACACCCAAGAGGCAATCAGTAACTCCCCTTTCATGTTGGTATATGGGAAAGAAGCAAGACTTCTAACTTCCCTAGAGTTACCCTCTCTTGATCTAGTACATCAGCTAGCTGGGCTAATGGAGCTGGAAGAGGTTAGAGGTCAGGCTATGCATACACTTGAGACTCATCAAGAACAGGTCAAGAGAGTTTTTGACAAAAAGGCTACTAATAGGGTCTTCAAGGAGGGAGATCTAGTTCTAAAGTGGGATGCAGACAAAGCCAAAGCTTGGCGACACTCCAAATTTGATGCTATCTAGAGTGGTCCATATGTCATCACTAGTTGCAAGGAGGCCAATGCATTTCATCTCTCCAGACTTGATGGCGAAGTTCTTCCAATCCCAGTGAATGGGATTCATCTCAAGCCCTGCTTCTAAAGAGGGTGTTGATGACTATGTAAATATTAGACTAGAGGTTGTTTTGCTTTCATAAGTGATCGTGCACCTGCTGCATTCTCCTTAAGAGGGCGTGCGCTCTAGTTTCCAGTTTCCCTCCAAGTGATGGCGCACACATGATTTGGGTCTCTTCAATGACTCAGTGCCCAATGGATGCTCAAGGCTTCTAGACTTCATGCTTAGCAAGCAAACATCCCGTAGAGGTCACCAAAAATGTTTTCATTTTATGACACCCTTGGTCCATCAGTGAGAACCGATCAGAGATACGATCCATGGACAGGCGCTGCCCTAGTTGATCAGGGAGAAAAGAAATGGAATTATGAGGTGTGAAGTGTTGCCTTGTCTGGAGGAAGTTCCCCGGAACTCCGGAATCTCGAGGTTCCTTTCCTTTGCTTCCTTTTTCCACTTCCCCGGAACTCCGGAACCCAGAGGTTCTGAAGTTCCTTCCTTTGCTGCCTTTTCTCTCTTCCCCAAAACTCTGGAACCCCGAGGTTCCGAAGTTCCTTCCTTAGCCTTTTTCCTCTTTCCCGAAACTCTGAAACCTCGAGGTTTCGAAGTTCCTTCCTTAACCTTTTTCTAGTTCCCCGGAACTCCGAAACCCCGAGGTTCAGAAGTTCCTTTGCTAAGGCTCCTTCCTCTTTACCAGAACTCCGGAGCCCCATGGTTCTGAAGTTCCTTCCTTAGCCCCTTTTCTAGTTCCCCAGAACTTTGGAACCCTGAGGTTCCTTTGCTAAGTCTCCTTCCTCTTTCTCGGAACTCCGGAGCCTCGTGGTTCCTGTTATCACAAAAGCTTGCACCCTTGTTGAGCCATGAACTGAGCAACCTTCTGAAACATGGAAACAACCCCGAAGTGTGGGACCTTGCACAAGGGGTTGAATCTCCGGAGAAGGTTGGCTTCCTTCTCAGTCCAGGTGCAAGTGTTGAACCAACTCAACACTTAAAAACTTACTCCTAAGCCTATCCTAACAACTTGCAAAGGTAAAGGGAAGAGAGAAATTCTTAAAATCAAAGGAGGTGATGCACCAAGATAAGAGATTGTTCCTCTCCCCACCCGAAATGGCATAAGGAATCAACTGAAATACCCAAGAGATGCACAAACTTCAGTTGCATGAGTGACCCAAACGCATGTATGGAGGTTAGAATTTGCTAAGTGTCAAGAAGGGAGAAGGATTCCCACAAGCCACACTCAGAAAAAACAAGTTAACACAACATATATGGAGAGAAGAGCCACAAAACACACACCTATGATGAAGGCAAGGAAACATACATGGCATGCATAAGTTGAAGGAAGGCAAAAATGTAATTCCAATTCATTCAAAGGCCAAAGGCCAAAC
This sequence comes from Cryptomeria japonica, assembly GCF_030272615.1. Lineage (NCBI taxonomy): Eukaryota > Viridiplantae > Streptophyta > Pinopsida > Cupressales > Cupressaceae > Cryptomeria > Cryptomeria japonica. The sequence goes on from NC_081415.1 coordinate 172,819,473, forward strand.
TTACAGTTGCATAATGCAAGATAAATACAAGAGAAGTGGGAGAGCATAGAATAGCTCAAGCCAGCAGGGAGAGAACCCTTTACAATGAGGCTTAACAACCTTTATATAGAAAAATGGTTAAAAGAGTGATCATGACCCCTGTATGTCAGTCTGGGAGTGTAGGGAAGTGCATGCACTTGACTTGTACATGCAAGCAACCTAGCCATACCCACAAAAGGCAACTCTGAGAAGGGTGGATTGACTGACCTTCCAAAGTTAGAGTATGCAGACATGACATAAGTCACCATAACAAGCATGGCCCCGTACCTCCTCTGATGGAAATCCTGCCAAAAACATTAAATTCACCCTTGTGGCTTCACAAAAGAAGGTTCATAAGTCACCAAAGTTGTCAGAGCATTTAAAGCTTTGAGTGTCGATCACGCCATCCAGAAGTGTTGCAAGTGGGAAGTAGTTTGGAAGAGTTCGGAGACCTAGGTCATCGTAGTTGGGGAAACTTTGGAGACCTGGGTCACCGTAGTTGGGGGAACCTTGAGGTTCCAAAGTTGCGGGGTAGAAGAACAAGGAACTTGGGAACTTGGGGGTTCTGAAGTTCCGGGGTTGAAGAACAAGGAACTTGGGAACCTGGGGTTTCTAGAGTTCCGAGGTTGAAGAACAAGGAACTAGGAACCTGGGGGTTCTGGAGTTCCAAGGTTGAAGAGTAAGGAACTTGGGAACCTGGGGGTTCTAGAGTTCCGGGGTTGAAGAACAAGGAACTTGGGAACCTGGGGGTTCCGGAGTTCCGGGGTTGAAGAACTTAGGAACTTGGGAACTTGGGGGTTCTGGAGTTCCGGGGTAACTTCGGAGACCTGGGTCACCGAAGTTGGGAAGACTAAGGAACTTCCTTTTGACAAGACAACACTTCACACTTCATAATTCCATTGCTTTTCTCCTTGATCAACTAGGGCAATGTTGGTCCATGGAACATATGTCTAATCGGTTCTCACTGATGGATCAAGGGTGTCATAAAATGACAACAGTTCCCAAGTTCCCTCCTTGCCTTTTTCCGAAGTTCCTTTCCTTTGCCTTCTTCCCTTCCCCAGAACTCCGGAACCCCGAGGTTCCGAAGTTCCTTCCTTAGTCTTCCCCACTTTGGCAACCTGTGCTTCCGAAGTTTTTCCGACTTCCTTTCGGCTTACAACACTTCTAGATGGTGTGATCAACACTCAAGGTTTTTAATGCTCCAACAACTCTTGCAACCCGTTTTCTATATATGGTTGTTAGACCTCATTGTAAAGGGTTCTCTCTCTGTTGGCTTGAGCTATTCTATGCTCTTTCACTTCTCTTAAAGATTTGTATATTTTTGCATTTCTGCAACTGTAAGTTTGGCCATTGGCATTCGAATGAATTGAAATTACCATTCTTGCCTTACTTCAACTTATGAATGTTGTGTATGTGTTCTTACCTTCATTATAAGTGTATGTTTGCGACTTTCTTTTACATATATGCTATGTTAACTTATTTCTGGGCGTGACTTGTGGGAAACCTTCTCCCCTCTTGACATTCAGCAAGTTCTAACCTCCGTACATGCATTGAGGTCATTCATGCAGCTGAAGTTTGTGCATCTCCTGGGTGTTTCAGTTGATTCTTTGTGCCAATTCAAGTGGGGAGAGAAACATCTCTTATCTTGGTGCATCATCTCCTTTCATTTTAAACATCTCTCTCTTCCCTTTTCCTTTGCAAGCTGTTAGGATAGGCTTAGAAGTAAGATTTGAAGTGTTGAGTTGGTTCAACACCTGCACCTGGATTGGAGATTCAACCCCCTTGCGCAAGGTCCCACACTTCGGGGTTATTTCCATGCTTCACAAGGTTGCTGAGTTGATAGCTCAGCAAGGGTGCAAGCTTTTGTGAGAACAGGTACATTAAATCTGAACATGTCGACTTGGAATGATATGATTGGCTAAGTGATGATTGGGTGCCACCTCAGCTTGCTTGATCTTTGTAACTCATCACAAATATGTGGATGAATAAGGCATATCTCTTCGTGATCATTTCACTCTTCATCTTCTTGCTTTGAAATTCTGCCTTAGTGTTGCATTTGATGTAGACCTTGTGATGCTTATGCTTGATCGCTACTCTTTGCCTTGATGTTGTTTGCAGCCTGCTACTTCACTCTCTTTATCATCCATCTGCAACACAAACAGAGATACAATCAAACACACTAGATATATTTGACATATACTGATTTCACCCATTTTTAACTTTATAATCTGATATATATGCTAAAATGGTGTGAAATGGTGTTCTAATTGCTGTTCTTATGTCTGACTTTTATCACTTGATGTCCAATTTTCATCGCTTAAGAGACCTGATTTGGGATTTTAAGTCTTCAATTTCACATCATGAGGTTTGATTGTGGATAGTGGACAAGTTGTTGCACTTCCAAGTCATGAATGATCTCTTGCTTCTTCATGATGGTATTCTTTAGCACTTCATCATTTCAAGCGTTTCATTACCATGTTGCTTCTTTAACTACGATAGAGACGAAGTTGAGTTCCAGTCTCACAGTCATTGGCCCAACAAGGTCGTAGATTTGCTCACTTCATACACAAATATTGATCTTTACCTCTTGCCATGAATGAAGTTGATCAATTCATCCCCTTCCTTGCCTTGATCATTTCATGTATTCACCTTGCTCAAGCGCTTAGAAATTTGGTGAGGGTCGCTGTCCTCTTGGTGCAACAGATTCACTATTTATTTGATGAAGAGATGAATCACTGATGTTTGGGAATTTTTTCTGCTTGCAATGGTGAAGATCACTATCTTGAAGGTAAGTTCACTGATCTTGAATGATGAATCTTCTTTGTGCTTGAATAAGATTGCTGCCTTTAGAAGACAAATTCACTGATAAGTATTGTTGATCAAATGAAATGATCAACCTATCTCTTATAGGCATCAAAGGATACATCCTTTAATCTAACTAGGCCGACTTGTTTTATTCTTGTGATTTTAGCACATGACATATCTTCTTCCTGTGTGGGCCCCTTCCTACAAGCTGGCGCTAAACATATCAAATGTTTCCCTTTTGCACAATTGTATTTCCTTAAGTCACACATTTAGAATAGTAAAGGAAGTCGTTCAAACCTTAAGTCGCTGATTTGAGATGGCAAAGGAAGCGAAAACCCTTAAGTCACACATTTGAGGGGGCAATGGAAGTCGCACAATCTTAAGTTGCACTTTTGGGGTGGCAAAGGAAATGATGATCTGGCTTGTGAAGTGGCATTGTAAACACCTTTGAAACTTTCGATCTCCTTTCTACAGTTTGTGGGGCCCAAGCAATGGCGTGGTAGTGGAGGGGAGTTGAAGATAATGAGTTGGAAGGGATGCGATGAAGAAGAGGGAGTGGTAAATGAAAAATGTGGGGTAGAATGAGTGTCGCGGTGGGGAGTCATAAGGGGTAAAGGGATGCCGTGGAAAAGGAAGGGATTAAGGGGAGTAGGTTAGGATAGGATTGGGGTTCTGAAGAGTGGAAAGGAAGGTGGGTAGTGGAAGGGTATGCTAGGGGAAATAAAAGGGTAAGGAATGTGAGATGTGAGTTAGATGGTGAAAGAAAGGGAAGTTGGGAGGTTTAAACTATAAGGGATGGAAGAAAGGTAGGAAGTGGGGGTGAAGATGAGAGGAAAGAAGTGGGAGGATAGGAAGCCATGGTTAGGAGGTGATAAAGGAAGAAAGATGAAGGAGGATGGAGGGATAAGGGATGGAAGATAGAGGATGGAAGAAGAAGGATGGGTGGAAGGTGAAGGATAAAGTAGTGGAGGATGAAGAGATAGAAGATGTAGGTGAGGTGGTAATGAGAGGGGAGATGAAGAAAGGTAGTGGAAGGAGATGGGAGTGAAAGGTGAAGTGGAAGCGAGGGAAAAGGAAGCATGTTCTAAGGGTGGAAGGAAGGAAAGGTGGTGAAGTGAAGGAGAAGTGGAGGGATGAATGCTAAAGGAGGGATGGATGAGGGGAAAGAAGGTGAAGAAAAGATGGCAAGAAATAGAAATGGAAGGTGAGGGTAGATAGAAGGTTGGAACGGATAGAAGATGGAAATGGGAGTGATCGAATTTGAGCACCTACATAGAGTGTTGGGAGAGGCAGGAAGTGGAAATGGTTATGCCTTAGGTTGCACATTGGGGGGGAGGGGATCATAGGAAGTGAAAAGATTAGGCCGTGCCTTTGGGGTTCCACCGAAAGTGAACTGAAAATGCCAACTTTGATAACTTAATCATTTCCTTGAGCCTTTTATGATGATTTGGACTTCCAGCCCATCCTTCCAAGCATTGAAAACAATTAGCCTTAACCAAATTTTAGCACTTCAACTCTAATTTTGCGAGAAAAAGATAATCAAATGCAATGATCATCAAGAAAATGGTTCATTTTGCAAGCCCTGAAAACTAACTGACCTCACTTCATCCTAAAGAGAGAGACTTAACTGTCACATCAACAACTTATATTATTATTATAATGCTGGCTGGGGCAACTTATACTAGTTTTCACCTTGATATTTCACCACACAAGAAATGTGGGATAAAACTTTGCCTTTTATAACTGCTTGGGGAAAAATTGATTTGCCTTGGGATAATAGTTTATCAGTAAATAATTGTTGCTGGGGCATTAAATAATTTGCAATAAAGCAAAAATAATTAAATTTGAGCCCACTTGCATTTAAAATCTTTCATTTTCATTAAATTTGAGCTAGCTGGGGAAAATCGATCCATATTGGGACAAGATTTTGCATTAAAATTCATCATAACTCATCACAACTAGCATTTGCAGAAAAATGTGGGTCATCTGGACTCCAAAAATTTCATCATTTCATTATCTTTGTCCAAAAAGTTCACTTTGGGGAAATTCAACCCCTATCTGGACAATAAAAATTCACTCATTCATTCAGTTTTGTCCACATAACACATTTTGGGGAAAATTTGATCCCCATCTAGACACATTATCCTCATTCATTTCATCAAATTTGTCCGTAAACTAGTTTTGGGGAAAAACAACCCCCATCTGGACAAGGAATTTTGTCCTCACTTTGCATCATCACACTTCACTTTGGATCCTAGGAGAAATCCACATTTCATCGAGACAATTTGCAAGTCAAACTTTCGGGCCTGCCAGTGGAAAAACATGGGTCATCTAGACTCAATTTAGGAAACTTGGCAAAAAACGGCTTCATAAAGACAATTAATGGGGAAAATCACACTCCATTGGAACAAAGTCCTAAAACTCAAGGGAAAAACATCCTTCATCAGGACAAAGTGATTTATAACCTTAATTTCATGTTTTCCATTAGGACTTTGATGATTTTCACACCAAAAAATGTCCATACCTATCAAATTTCATCATAAAGCATCGGGACGTTCACCATTTTGACTGGATTTTGAACAGGAAAATCGGGATCTATCTGGACAATGTGCAATTTTGACTTAATTTACCTACTAGGAGCAAAAAAATTACTCCTACAGGAACTCTTGATGCTCAAGCACAAAAATATCACCGACTTACAACACTTAGGCATATTCATGCTCAAATTTCTCAAGACAAAATTTAGGATCTCATTACAATTTGACGTTTTTACAAGCTTGAGCCTATTCAAAATTCAAAATCCTAATTGCACCTTAGGCATGATTACTTCAAAATTGAGACTCGGGCATTGAAAACTCAAAACTTGCCACCTGACTGCCAAAACCCTAAACTAACATGACGCGGAAAGCAGGAAAGAGGGGGTCCCCGTTTGCAATGGGGCGATGTGTGAAAAGGTCACAACAAGTCCAAAGGTCCATCCAAAGGAAATATCTCCCTAGAAACTAACGGAGATTGCGGTCTCATTGGGCTTGAAGGGGGAGAACCCATAGGGAAGCCAAGCTGGGAAGACAAACTCACAAGGCTAGAAGGACAAGATCTCAAGGATAAAGGGGGTTGAGGATGAACAACTGGTGGGGAAGAGTCTTTCCATTTTTGGGGAGTTCTTTCCTCAAACAACAGAACTTCTTTGAAGGAAGTATTACTTGAGAGTGGTGAGGAGGGGAGAATGTTGGGTAGGTCAAGAGGAAGGTTTTTGTAGAGCCTCAAGTTGGGAGGGTCATGAAGTAGATTGTTGGGAGGGATAAGAGAAAGGATTCTTAGGTTCTTCATCATACAGAGGATTGGACAAGATGGAATCCAAAGAGAGGGCAAGTGAGGGTCGCGATTTGCATCAAGGGTAGTCCCTAATGAGGTGGCTTTTTTTCGGCAATAGAAATAGGCATTAGGTTTGTTTAGATATATGATACATTGGGTGAACTCAAAGCCAAGGCCAAGAAGCTTGATGGAATCAGGGAGCGGCTAGGTTAAGTCAATTTCTACACATACCCTAAGATTCAATAATACTTTCTCAATCAATCCATCCAAATTATAGAGCCCCTTGGGAGATCATACAAGGCGCCTCGAGCCTATCCATCAAGCCTAGGAGCATGGAATGACACCCGCCATTCAGCCCCCTAGCCCAACTAGGGGTTGCTCTACCTAAATGGATCATGTGCTACTTGTATCCCTCATACGTACATTCTCCCCTCCATAATGTAATGGCAGATTGGATGAAGTGTTAAGGAATCTACTATAGAATTTATTATGCCCAATATCATAATAGCAATGATAGAAATATAAAAATATATATTAATAGTATGTTAATTACATCCATTCCTACATGGAAGATAAAATAGCAAATCAGTAAGATCATGGCCTATGCATTATGCATCAGACCCAATCACTTATATAATGCATAGGGACTGTATGCTGAATATTACTCATTTCTTCCGATTCCTCTTGATGCCCTTGATGTAAATGTGGATCTGCTTTATATACCCCTTCTATTGCAATGAAGGGTCGTGTCTTTTCCTTATGTACAACCTTTTTCTAATTGCACTTTTCATCTATTAAACTCTGCCCTTGTTTCTTATAACAGATCGCATCATTTCATATATTGACACTGCCCATTGTTATCATAACAAATTGCACCATATTGCTATTTGTGTAAACTAAGATGATTTGTCTTGTATACAAGCGCTGCCTTTTGGGGAGGGAGGTTGGCCATTTAGAAAGTATATAATTTTACTTTGAATTTCATTCTTGGAACTAAGGCATATGGGTCAGGCCATATTCGATTCCATTTTTCACAAGGTCAGCCTCTGTGGAATGTTGACCAAGTCGGTTGTTAATTATTATATTTCCCTTGGTCAGCTCTTTGCAATGATTCCCCTTTGTTATCTAGGTTGGCCTTTGCTATAGAAATATATATTATATATGTATATTATTATTTAATTTTTTTATTTTTCATTATTTCTAGGTCATCCTTGTCGTCTGCTTAGATGGCTGTGATCCATCTGAGATAAAGGCTGTGATCAACCTGCAATCTATTTTGACAGGGGCATGACCGATTTACAGCTCTAAGTAAAACAGAGAGGATTATGAAGGAAATAGAAACCAAAATTCAACAACTTGAGAACCAATCAAGGGACATGCCAATGATTAAGATAAGTATATTAGGATTCAATGAAATCAAATTAAATCTTAAAGCTTTGCCTCTTGTGACAATCTCTTGATAATTTATAACATAAAATTGAAATTAGTATTAACACAAATTCATGGAAAAATAAAATAGCTGGCAGAAAAAGAGGATAAAATAATAGGTGTGCAGGAAATAAGTGTAGAACATGGATTACCCAATTGCAATTTGGAAGTTTTACTAGAAAGGACAACGACCTATTTGCAAAATGTAGTAAACATGAGAAATAGGATATGGGAAGCTTCAATAAAAATAACAGAAATCGCTATCAATGTCCAAGACTATTCCATTAGAGAAACTAACAATTTTCAAGTGCATAGAGTCACAAGACTCAAAAATCTAGATGGAATGTGAATCAAAAAATAAAAATTCGGTTTTTTGGTCAGCAACTTACTGGATCTGGAAATTAGGAATATAATAGAGCTAAAACATTGGAATCAACATTACTTGGCAACAACAACAGATCCTATGGTAAAGAATAAGAGGGTCAGATTGTTCAGGACCTTGACATTCCTAACCTACATTTTGTAGAAATTGTAGAGCCCATTTAATGCTCTCAAATAATTCACATTCTTGGAAGTGAGCTAATCAATGACGCTTTAAATTTTGGTCTGATCAACCTTTACTCATCTGTTACTCATTATATGTTCCAAGTATACAAGCTTGCTATTTTGTAAATTCACACTTTAATTCATTTGCAAAGAAGTTTATCCTCAAGAGTTCCAAATAAATCTTGAAGTGGTTCAAGTGATTATTCTTTATTTGTTGGAGTGTCGCTTCTGCTGCCTTTATCCATATGATCTGGTCTTTTTTCTGTAAAATCTGTGAAGGGTTCTGTGATGCCTTAGATGAAACCCTTAAGAATAATTTTATATAAATTTCAGAGCACATTGAATTCTCTGAACTTTCTCAAATTCTCAGAAGTCATTCAATCACATTTTGAACTTTTTCTGGATCAACCTTGATACCCTCCTTACTTATTATATGTCTGAAGTATTCAAGCTTGCCCTTTGCAAAGTCATCTTTTCATTGACATGCAAATAAATAGTTCAACATCAAGAGTTCCAAACCAAGCCTCAAGAAATTCCTTCAGTCCGTCAAGATTAGCTATAATCAAACTTCTTCAAATGGTGCTTGAAGAAAAGGTTCATTATATCCTAATTCTTGTATTTTCTGCTTCATCTTCTACCTGAACTCAGGTAGAAGATGAAGCAGAAAATACAAGAATTAGGATATAATGAACCTTTTCTTCAAGCACCATTTGAAGAAGTTTGATTATAGCTAATCTTGACGGACTGAAGGAATTTCTTGAGGCTTGGTTTGGAACTCTTGATGTTGAACTATTTATTTGCATGTCAATGAAAAGATGACTTTGCAAAGGGCAAGCTTGAATACTTCAGACATATAATAAGTAAGGAGGGTATCAAGGTTGATCCAGAAAAAGTTCAAAATGTGATTGAATGACTTCTGAGAATTTGAGAAAGTTCAGAGAATTCAATGTGCTCTGAAATTTATATAAAATTATTCTTAAGGGTTTCATCTAAGGCATCACAGAACCCTTCACAGATTTTACAGAAAAAAGACCAGATCATATGGATAAAGGCAGCAGAAGCGACACTCCAACAAATAAAGAATAATCACTTGAACCACTTCAAGATTTATTTGGAACTCTTGAGGATAAACTTCTTTGCAAATGAATTAAAGTGTGAATTTACAAAATAGCAAGCTTGTATACTTGGAACATATAATGAGTAACAGATGAGTAAAGGTTGATCAGACCAAAATTTAAAGCGTCATTGATTAGCTCACTTCCAAGAATGTGAATTATTTGAGAGCATTAAATGGGCTCTACAATTTCTACAAAATGTAGGTTAGGAATGTCAAAATCATGAAGGCATCCCTCACTGTTCTTACAAAGAATGACCAGTTCATATGGACAAAGGAAGTAGAAGCCAAACTACAACAAACAAAGAAGGTAAAGAAATCTAGCCATGCATCTTCAATATTTTTCAGGAATGTAATGGTTCAAACATGGGTATAGGGGTTGTGTTTGCACAAATTCAGTAGCCTGTCGATTTAAAAAATAGAAAATTGACTAACAAGGATGATTTTTTATGTATATATGACAATGAGATATAGGCCCTTATGCATGTTGTATAAAGTTAAAAACATTCAATCCATATTTATTAATCTAACAATTTGTCTTCCAAATAGATCATCAAAGTTTCAAGTATTTACTATCCTGGCAGAATTTCACAAACTAACAAGGAAAATAGGCAAAGTAAACACAAGGTTTTGATATTAAAATTCACTACAAGAAGAGCATGCATAATGCTGTTATAGGCTCCTTATCTAGTCCACATGAGCTGCCCACATTATCTCTGGTGGAGCTGAAATGGAAAGTGAGTATGTAAAAGATGCTGCTATACCACAAGAAGCGGAAGATTTCAAAATACACAACCCTAAATGAGGAGATCAGGGTATATGTTTTCAGACGATCTGATTTTCTAAAAGAATCACATCAACCTTGCACCAAATTCAATAATTTAGAGGAAGGTGCTCAAAGAATGTCATTCCCTGGCAGTCTTTTGTCATTCCCTTCCAGTCAGCTTCTGAGACATATCAAAGTGTAAGAAGTAAATTTGTGGAGGGGCTGAAAGAAGATTATGAAAAACATTGTATCCTCTTGTGAAACATGCTAAAAAATTAAAATGGAGAAGGTGGGAGTCCAGGTCTGTTACAGTCTCTACCCATTCCCAAATACAAAAGGAAATCCATCAGCACAGACTTAATAACGAGTGTACCACAGGCAGAAAGAAAGAATTATATATATATATAGCGGTCAAAATGTTGACTAAACATACTCATTATATTTCCATTGATGGTTCACATATTTGCAGATCTTTACAACTTGTTTAAAATGTTTAGAAAGGTACTTGAGGAATTATGTAGCAGATCAGAAAACTTTGTGACCAAAATGATTGCATTGGCTGAGATGTGTTGCCATGTAAGGCATTGTACAGTTATGATCCTCCCTTGATGATAAATCGATATACTGAGAACACTCAAACGCTACTTGTTTGACTTCCTTGAATACAGAAAACAGATATTGAAACAATTAAAGTAGAACCTCATCAAAGGGGCTTAGGGTAGATGAAATCTCAAAAGGACCAGCACCAAAGTGAGAAAGAAATGTAGGCAGACGATTGTGTTGTCTTAAAGTCACGGCCCTATAAGCAAAAGTCTCTCAAAGGAAAGGAAACAGAGAAACTTGGACCTGAATACTATGGACCTTACAAGATAATAGCACAACTAAGGATGGTCGATTGCACTTATGAGCTACCAATAGGAACACAAGTGCATGATACCTTCCATGTCTCACACCTGAAGAACATAAACAAAGAAAAATGTCAATTGTTCAGAGACTTTGCCATGCATAAATGATGGGCATGCTCTTTTCATTTTGGAGCACATTTGAGCAACAAGGGAGAGGTAAGGAATAAAATTTGGTCAAAATACCTGGTTCAATGTAAGGATGTGTCTTGAGAGGATGCTACATAGAAGAGTCCCGAGATACTTCAACATTCAAAACTTCAATTATTAGGGGAAGAAAGCAACTCAAGCAGGTTGGACAGTAACAATGCCTGAAAAAGGAACCCATGTTAAGAAGGTGTACCTATATGTAGTTGTGTAGGGATAGTCAATTATTTACATAATAATTGAGTTGTGGGCATATTCAGTCAAGAAGAAAAATTAATTAGATGGGAATGACTTCAGACATGCAGAAATAAATAGCTCTGGAAGAATAAATTGTATATGCAGGAATAAAGTAGCCATGAAAGAGTAAACTGTTTGCCTTAGGAAGATCATGATATATATAGTTGTGGAAGCATATAACTGTTATTTAGAAGTATTAAACTTATGTACAATGAATCAATTATACAGGAATGTGTCAGTCTTGTCCTGCTGCTGTCATCTATTACTCTTTAGTTATTAAGTCAATTATTAATAACTTATTAAGCAGTCATTTACAAATAACTAATAAGTTATGTAGTTAATTGTTCATCAGTTATGCAATCAACATCAGAAAATTTTATCAGTTAGAATAAGTCAACCCTACAAGGGACAAAGGGAATCTTAGTCGGTTACACAAAGACCTGAAGCCTGCTGGAGTTAAGAAAGGCTTTATGCCTCAAGTGAATTATTCTTGCTTAGAAAAAATTATATGAGCAAGATCCTGCAGGACTTATTGAGCAGGTCCAGAACAAATAATGCGCTTGGATTGGGCCCAAGTTGGCAACTATACCTTTTCATGAAAGTCTTCCTTATCGTATAAGTCTGATTTTTTTTTTATAAAATACAATATAGTTATGTGTGATTAATTCCAGTTCTGGTATGATTTCTTTACCGTCTAGACTCTAGACTCTAAATAGTGTGGTTCCATTCCAGAAAATTCAGATTTTTCTTGAAAAGGAAAATTCAGGAAAAGAAAACAATTGCATATTTTCAGGTTCACGGTTTGTGAACTGTTTCATGTACCTGTGTTTTTGTTTTGATCAGTTCAGATCTAGTTCATAACAGTGAGAGATTCTCAGATTACCAGACCATGGAGGGAAGCATTAAATCCAACACACAATTGTGAACTTAAAATAATTATGGAAACGACACAAAGAAAAAGAAAAGTAAAATGTGTATAAATCCTTTTCAAAAAAACCAATAATAGGAGCTAAACAGGATCAGCTAACCTTGCAGTGTAGGTGGCAGACTCCCCAATGTAAGAGCTTTAAATTCAATAGATTCTATCTTGTATTTTCCAATGTATTGGTCAATGATGGGCTTTGTTGTATCTCTTATTATGTTACAAACTGCCTGAAGAAAATGGAAGAAAGATAAGGATATCATCAAACTCAAACTTCTGAATACAAAGACTGACATTTTTTTATTAATATATATCTCTGCAAATCCTCATGACTGATGTACAACTTACAAGTTCAATGATTCGCTGAACATAGGAATAGTAAAAACAATAGGATATATGAATGCATAGAATGATGAGACCTAAAAAATCTAAGTTACCTTATCAAGATAGGGCCACATCTCAGAAACAAAGCTGTTAAGCCAATCAACCTGCACAATATCAAAGGTTCAGAAGACAGAACAAATATGCGGTAACACAGGATCCAAAATTAACTATTCAAATATATTTAAGAAACTTGCAAATAGAGCATCAGATGAATTTCTTCTCTGCTTCATTATACAACAAGAGCATGACAATGGAACAGAAGAAACACAACTAGAGTTGATCGTATGTTCATACTCTCTCATAATCAGGATTTTTGACCCACAATGGAATTTCTTGTAGAAGACCTCGCAAAGCCTTTGAATCTAGTTCACCAATTGACCTCATTATTGGTTTCTGAAAAGAAATCAACAAGATACTACATCAAATATGTTGTACTGGTAAATGCGTCTGAGTCCACCTACAAGAAAAAAAATTACTCTGGGAATTGGAAGTAATTAGATAATATGTCAAGAATTCATAAAAAACAGATAGCATGTAAAATGACTACAAACATACATAGGATTTATTTATAAAATGCCTGTTAACTTGAGAACAGCATCTATTCCTCAATCAGGGCTCCGAAGGTGATCAGTGTCCTAAAATATTAGACATAAGGTACAATCTCTGACATCTAACTTTTCCATTTTGTTCAGCTTATGTTTTGAATTAATATCTGAGATTTTCAAACAAATTGTTCATCAGATTTTGAAATTGTGACTTGGGTGTGCTACCATGGAGATAAACATCTCTCTCTCTGTGTGTGTGTGTGTGTGTGTGTGTGTGTATGTATATATAAGTTTTGAATTTAATTAGGAGTCTCAGTTCCTCTGTGGTGCTCAACAGACTTTCCTGCCCCAATAGTGTCCCTTTTTCTTCAAAACATAAGATTTTACGATGAACATGCACCAAGGTCCAAGGATTCACAACATCTACATTGGTGAGATAATCTTCCCCAAGTAACTTTCATCTGGGGATCTCACAGATAGAGGACAGAGTGCTGACATTTGCAGCTTAGTATCACATTTTATCAAAAAATACGCTACAGAGAAACAGCAAGCTCTAGAGCTCTTCCAAGCACAGATTCCATCCACTAACTCCTTCATACTCTTGTGTACAAACAATGCAATTAAATTCAAATTAGTCCAGTGAATGAAGAACAAAGATCACATTAACCAAGGTCCAAAAGTACAGATACTTGGTGAGTGCCCCAATCAGTAGTTCAGGAAAGGTCACATCCATTGCTGAGCAAAAGACCAATACACACTATAGGCCACTGCCACATTGAGATCTGGTGTATTTAAATGCTTAATAGTTTAGTTCATTATTTTTCTGTGGATTTGGTCAAACTTGTAAGTTGAAATCTGCTTTATTCCACCCCTCGGACTAATATCTGGACATCATTGGGGTTGATGTTTGGATTTTCAGATTAAAATTTAAAATATTTACAAGATTTTTTAAACACATTCTTTAGACTTTTATGATTTATCAAGAAAAACAAACAACAATTAGGTTGTCACAGATCATGAGCACAACACAAGGAACTGACACACCTCGCATTTAAAAGAACTTGCAAGGTGGATGATAATTTAACTAGTTAAAATGAGTGTGCAATATCCAAACTGATCACCCAATGGCCAGAGAGAAATTTAATTATAACAGCTCAGCAACCATTAGACATTGCATACTAAACCCTGAAACCTGGAAGCCATATCCATGAGGCATGCACAGTGAATTTCAGCTTAGACCAATGCATTGACATAGAAACATATACATTTTCCAACAAACTAATCAATTCTAAGAGTGTCTTTGTCAATGATAAACAAAATAATTTAAAACATTAGTCATAAACTCAAAACCTGTGAATATATAAGGATGCCAGTTAATTACAATCAAATCAATATAACAGCAATAAGTACATAAATACCGTCCAATTGTATTCAGTCAAATGGAAAAAGCATTGGACTTCCAAAGAAGAGCCCCAGGTTCAAACCCCCAAAATAAATTACTAAGTGTTGAAATTGGGTAAAAAACCACATCCAGCTTGTTGCATGTGGAATATCCCAGTGGAAGAGACATGATTAAGTGTTGAAATCAAGTAAAATATCACATCCAATTCACTGTGTGGCACACATCAATAGGCAAGGTTGGGTGGAAGTCCCTGGTGATTTGATGGAAGGGATGCCCCTTGGTCATGCCATCTAAGACCAAGGTCAAACTGCAAAGAGAGTTTACTAATCACAGAAAAAGGGAAGCTTGTGATTCCAAATTATCAAGTTAGTTAACCATGGCGGAATTTCGGTTCTTACTGGATAGGAAACTGTCTTTATGGATGGAAAATCGATACACATCAATGTATTCATATCTATGTGGAATAACCACACCACATATAACTCATATATGTATATACGCAGAGATTAAGAGCAAGCATGTCAAATTGCAATCAAATTTCTAGAACAGCAATAGGTTTGTTGGGATTAAGAGTGACAAATCAAGAAGCCAGTTGACTTTGCTAGAACAAATATCAGGGAATGAGGTACAATCCTTAAAGGAACCCAAATTGATGTGCATGTCCATGTATTGACTCAAAAACAATAATCACCATGTACGCACACATACTGATAATGACCAACACAACTGCAATAAGTACATCAAGACTAAGAATGCTAATAGCCAAACTGACAGCCACTTGATGTTGCCAGAAATTGAAATATTTGGGGATGAGGGACAATCCATATAGAAACCTAAATTCATGATGTATCTATGTATTGATGTATGCACGCATATTTCAATGGATATATACACACATTAAGCATTCCGTTTCCCAAATTGACAAGCCTATAGGCTTTGGCAGAACATCAAATATCAAGGGATGAGGACAATCCTATTGGAAACCCAAAATCAAAGCATGCTGCCAGTCATCAACCTATACATACAATAATCACCACACATATACATAAATCAGAAACAGTTAAATTAAAATATCCAATCAAAAATACATCAAGACTAGAATATCAGTACCAAATTAACAATTCACTTTGACATGATTTTGATATTAAGAGATGAGACACAATCCTTATTGATGCATACAGAACGCACATTAAGAATTTCAAGACCGAAATTGACAAACCATAGATTCTACGGTCTACCACAACATCAAATAACAAGGGATAAGGACAATCCTAATGGAATCCCAAATCAATGCATTGAGCCAGTTATCAACCTATAGGTATAGTTATCATCACATTGATACATATATCAGCAACAGGTATGTTAAAATTGGCAATACAATAAATACAACAAGAATAAATACACTGAAACTAGAAAGTCAATACCCAAATTAACAATTCACTTTGCCAGAACTTTTATATTAGAGGATGAGACACAATCCTTACGAAAACCTAATCGATGCTATTGATGGATACACACAAATTAATAAATTATAATAATCACCCAGCACCCACACACATAGTATACACACACAAAGAATTCCAATACTCAAATTACAGCGCCAGTTGCATTTTACATAACTACAAATATCAGTGGATGAGGAACAATCCTTACAGAAATCCAGCTGGATGCATACAGCCATGCGTCGATGTCTACACACAATATTCCCCACACACATGCATATATCAATAACCAATGAATAAATCAAATCAGTAGAATGAAAATAATTTCATGAAGTCTAAGGATGTGAATACCTAATCAAAGAAGCCAGCTGACTTTGCCAGAACATCAAGTATGACATGATACAAGGAAAAATCCTTATAGAAACCCCAAATCTATGCATACATCCATGTACTTTACACACACAATAATTGGACTGCCTTACACACACCAACACACACACACACACACACACACAGATATATATATATATATATATATATATATATATAAACTGAAAATTCAAACACCCAAATCATCAAGGCAGTTGACTTGCAGATAGAGACATACAAACTGAAAATTCTAAACACCCAAATTAGCAGGGCAGTTGAATTATACGCAGAAGGAGCAATCCTTATAAAAACCCAAATCTATGCACACATCCATACGAGCTAAAAATTCAAACACGCGAAACCAACAGGGCAGTTGGCATACATACATATACATACTAACTGAAGATTCAAACACCCAAAATTAACAGGGCAATTAACTGTGCCAGAACTTTAGATGTCAGTGAATAAGAAACAATCATTACGCATACCCAAATCAATACTACATCCATCTTCGCCTATAATAGATGATAAACAATGTTTATGAATACCCAAATCAGCACTGCGTACATGTAAATTTGTATACATGTATGAAATGAATAAATTCAAAAAACAGTCAATCGGGCACTCACCTTCACATCATTTGGCTGAAAATATATAAAAATGAAGTATCCAATGAGCAGCCCAATTGGAATGCCAAATCCAAAACCAATAAGACTCAAAATAGCACTGAAAAATCCCATCTCCCCGAGTTGGACAGTGTTCAATCAATCCTGCGAAATATTCAATCAATCGCTAAACATTTACGGACCGATTCAAATAGCACCCACATGGGAAAGATAATGATATCGATTGTATGAATCCTATAATATCAAATGGTCTGCTAATACAGAATTTTAGCTTCTTTTTCCTTATTGCCAGCAAAAAAATATTTGAACCAAAGAGGATAATGGATTCAAGAGGCTCCCTACAAAACTCTGTATTAAACGTTCATAGTGCAAAACTTCTATTTGAATATTTGTGATATAGGAGAGGAAGATGACAAATCTATAATAAGGATTTCTTTTATTTCAAGAAATATTTTTCCATAAGCTTTTAAAATACAATTTGCGTTTGGTAAAGGAAGATCATAAACCAATGTGGTCGAGATCTTTTCTTTCAAGATGTGAGTGCAAGTATACCTAAGCATATTCCAAAAGGGCTCAACTACCTCAAACAAAAAATTTAAAATTTCAACGTTTATCCAATTAATAATTGAAGTGTAGAAAAACTGCATCGTAAAAACATGCAACTATGCGCAAATGTAGCTTCTCCAGGTGCCCTTTTTTTGATGGCTTAATTTGGCATTTCATGGATGGCTTCTTTTGGCATTGAAGCAAGGTTGAGTCAAGTCGAGTTGGCAAGGATTTTCTGGGTGTAAAACCAAGGGATTTCTTTATCTTTTTCTGGTTTTGTTTTCTTTGAATCCGATGAAACGGATTATTAAACACAAGACAATAAATTGGTGTATTTTTTAAGTTTCTGAACCGTTGAAGCCTGCACACTTGTATCACAGCTGTTCGTATGATTTTTGTTTGTCTGCCCAACACGTCTCTTAAACATTCTTTCTTAATTGCATCATTTATTTCCTGAGTTTGTTGCTATTTGAAACTCTTACGTATTAAATTTTTGACTCATGCACAGGAAATTTGAAAGGAAAGTTTTCTATATTAAAAATATATAAAGGTTTAGTTAGGCAAGTTCTCAGGGAGGTTAGCAAACAGTCTTTTCTTTACTTATTTTATTTGTGGAACTGGTGACTTTTAGAGTATTTAATTTTTGTGTAAGCAGTTAAATTTGTATCAATAATATAAATAATAATTTGTGTAATAAAATAAGAGGCAAATTTTAAAAAGGAGGGAAAGAAATTTGGGAAGTCACATGACATGTTTTGCAATATGGAGTTGTTGCTTATTTCGAGTCCCTTTTTTCAGTCATTGTTTATTTTTAATTCTTAAAATATTAACTCTATTAAAATAGAAAAAAATTCAAAAAAATTCTATATTTAAAAATTTGCATTCATTTAAGCAACTGCATAAGAACATAATGTTAAGGTAACGAAAATTCATTTGTTGTGCTTATATGGTTATTAAAAAAACTTATTTAGACCAATGAAAAGCAATTTTTTTTTTTCTTTAAATTGTTTTAATTTATTTTATAGTATAGATGCACATTTGTTAACATTATAATTTACAAAAATTATTTTTGTTGCAAACGATTGGCTAATATCATTTTGCTTCTTATAGGCAGGGTTCTCGGAACAACCCATAATCTGGGGTTTTTGGGAATCACCAGCATTTTAAAATTATTTACTTCTTTAATTTGAGTTTCTAAAAAACTTATAAACGGCACAATCTTGTGAAGGATAAATACTATGGACTTTTCTAACAATTTTTTTTTTTTAAATTAATATTTTAAAACAAATTTAATAGTATTAATATTTTTTTATCTAGAGCTTTTCATTATTTAATTACATAAAAAATAAATAATTATTTTCAATTTGTATTTCTTATTTAATTTAAACATAATAATTTATCAAGTTTAATATGATATTAAACAATCTTTCTAAACAGCCTACAACATTGTCTAATTAAAACATTTAATTTCTCCTTCATCCCAACCTATTTATACTTCCTTTTGATTAGTATCTTCATACTAGTATTATCTTTGTAAACACTTTTGCCTTCAAATATCTCAAGTGTTATAACTATTATAACCTCTTATATTTATATGTCTACTATCTATGATAATAAAATCCAAAATAGATTAGTAGCAATATACATTTTTTAAATTCTCTCAATTATCTTGTCCTAATGTCTAACTCCAGTACACTGTAGAAACCAAGGGTTAGACCTAAACAACAAATGAAATAGGGTATTTTGTGCTCCCATGGATCAAATGCTTTAGCTTGTTTGTCCCTCCTACCATTACTTGGTATCATATATATATATATATATATATATATATATATATATATATATATATATATATATATATATATATATATATATATATATATATATATATATATATATATATATATAAACAAATATAAGTCACTTTGTTGTTGCATTTGCTGAAATGTTAATTACATTTGGACACCAAAGATCATAAAGTTTTCATGTATACACTATAGTGTACAACCTCCACATAGCACAATTCAAATATAGTTGTTAATGTGCTATTCACCAAATATTTTTTAATTATAGCCACATTAATGTTGCACTAAGAGAAGCCCTCATGTCACACAACAGTGATCTAAAGTGGCCCAAACTTTGCCCCAAACTTTGCATGTACTATCATAGAGTTTATAATAGACATAAAAAATATAACTCATGCATCTAATAGTAAAACTATTGGATGCTTGCACCATATAAACACTATAGGACTTCTACAATTTGTAAAATAATCATCCTCGCATAGCAAGAAGGTTATCTACCAAAAAAATTGTAATTTATCATAGTCCAACACTATATTAGTTATATAACTAATAAAAAAATTCAATAACTATAACAAAAATTACTATTTCAACTACAAATCAAGAGGCAAGTACTCACCACTATGTGGCACTTGTTATTATTTGAAAGATGCGTAGAGATATCATTATGAAGATGCATGTTTTATTCATGTTTGATTTAAGTGACATATTTTAATATTTTATATAGATAAGTATTTTTACTATGCTTTATTTTAAATGATTTAATTTATATTAATTATGTTAGAATTTTATAATGGAAATGATAATTGTTAATGTAATAAGTATTATAATTAATATAGTAAATATATAAAGCATATTTAGTTTTTAATTTGATGAAGAAAAGATGGTTATAGATTCTACAAGTTAATTCACACTATATTAAGAAATATAGATTTGTTAGATGATGATCTGGGCATAATACAATTATCTATCAACTATTAGGTTCAACACTTAGTGTTCGTAAATTTGATCATCTTACTTACAAAGTGAACTTGATACATGGATCTAAAATTTACTTATGATAATTGTCTAAAAAATTTTATTGACTAGAATTTTTTTTTTTGTCTTGGCTTAATATTTCTACATTTGAGAAAATGGTATCAATAGTTACCATTTGGGGACTTATATAGACAAGGATTTGTTCTCTTATGATTAAGCCCTAAATTAGACTTATTCAAGGATGATGAACAAAGATTAGGTTTAATCCTTAAATACACTCACCCTCACGTGTAATTTGAAATTATGCATAATGAGGTCAACTTATAAGAGCTAGTTAGGGATGGGGACATATGACGAATTTAAGAAAAAGTGAATTTTAAAATTTTGGGTTTAGATTTTCATGCATAGCAACAAGGTGGGAGCACCAACACTAAATTTGTCTTCGGTAAGCCCCTATACAACACAACCATTTTTTCCCTCTATCATGTGTGCAAATACAAATCCATCAACTAAGAGTTATAGAATTGTGTAAAGTAGACAATGTTAGATAGTCTCAAACATCGAACAAGCAAAAAACCCTGGACTATGCCAAATTGATCCAATGCTTGATAGGTTTTGGTTGAGATTTTGAAGAAAATGCTTACATGACCTCTTGACTACATTTGTGAACATTTCTACTAGTTTGGACACCCTTAGGATTAGGGCATTGTCACATTTCTATCAACGATAGCCATGCTAAACAATGCAAGTTTAGAAAAATCAAATATAAAATATTGAAAAAAAAAAAAAAGAACATGAAACATGTGTTGGAGATTATTGGAGTTTGTTGATAGCTTGAACCTATATGGTTGTTAGCAGCAATCAAGAAGGAAGACTAAGAGGGGAGTTGGGGGAGGGAGGGAGTGAATCAGTCTTCACCGGAAGGCCAAACAAAACACAAATCTGATAAACTACAACAATAAGACAGATAAGCAAATTAACAACACAATACACAACACCAATATTTTGACGTGGAAAGCCCAATTAAGGGAAAAACCATGGTGGGAACCTACCCACAATAAGATGATACTCTGCAGTAGTATGTGAAAATATTACAATGGGGAATGCACATGCATTCAGGCACACTGCCTAGAGCTCACTGCTCAAATAATATTTGCCCGGAAGGCTACAACCCTTAGGGAAGTCTCACTGATTTACAATAAGATTCGGACTATAATCCAAAACAACTGAACTGAAGAAATAGCATCTCCAAATGCCTAATTACAGTTCTGGTTAAGCACAAATGTCTGCCCTGCAACACCAATCTCACCAAAAACTCAACATCGAAGGATAATTCACTTGTTCGTGTTGGCCATTTGGTGGAATTGATTATGTGTTGCATTGATGTTTTTTCATTGATGCCAACTCTAGTTGTTTGGATGCTTTACTGACACCCTTCTAGTCCTGGTAGGTTGAGTAGTTTCTGGTTGATTTGGATTCAGCATGAGCCGGTAGGCTCTGGTATGATTTGGTTATGGAATTAGCTTATTCATGATACTCATGCTCATATTTAGTCATTTGGTTTTGGTGTGGTTATCGGATGCTATCATGTTTTCTTAGAAGCTTGGTTTCTGGTTCCGGAGAGG
This sequence comes from Cryptomeria japonica, assembly GCF_030272615.1. Taxonomy (NCBI): domain Eukaryota; kingdom Viridiplantae; phylum Streptophyta; class Pinopsida; order Cupressales; family Cupressaceae; genus Cryptomeria; species Cryptomeria japonica. The sequence goes on from NC_081415.1 coordinate 172,841,392, forward strand.
GTTTCACTGGCAAAGCTTTTAGTGAAGATCTTTGATGAATTGCATAAGTGGTGCTGGTGTAGCTTATGGTGGAGTTTCAGGATGTTGATGGTGATCATGTTTGAGACTTGGCAGATTGAGATCATTGTTGTAGCGTATGGACCTATACTGGGTCCCGGTTGATCTAAGTTATGGATTGACTTTAATGTAACGTGTGGATTGGACCTCTCGATATGTTTCCAAGATGAATTATGTGTTGGATATTATCTGCTTGGTCTAAGGCCGACATGGTTTATAATTATGTGATTGGTTTATTATCTGGTGGTTGACCTGATTGTTTATGGTCGAGGGTTTGTATATATAGATGTAAGATCTCATTGTAGATCATCATGGTTATGTTAGAGGTCATGGTCAAGGGATGTAATGTGTGAATAATGTAATATCATTCAAGCAAAGGATTTGGTTGATCATTGGAGATTGAATTGGGTTTATGTAAGAGGATTTAGTCCTCCGGTATTGAGCTTAACCAGAACTGTACTCGGGCATAGGAGATGCTATCTTTCAGAGTTCAACACTTCTCTGGATTGTAGTCTAGATTTCTATGTAGTCAGTGAGACTCATTTTATGATGAGCAGTGTGCTCTAGGTTGTTGGCCTTCTTGCAAGTGTAGGCCCCTCAATTTTAATTCACATTCTTACTGCAGAAGTATTATCTGACTGTGGGTAGGCTTCTCACTATGGTTTTTCCCTTTATCGGATTTTCCATGTACAAATCTTGGTGTCATGTGGATGGTATTTATTCTGTGATTATTTTTTATGCTTAATTGGTTTAACTGTTATTCTAGTATTTAGTTTAAGCATTGCGGTATTAATGTTTTGGGTTTTGGTGTTAAAGTTTTAATTGCTATTAGTTCTGGTAATCAATGACAATTGATTCACCCCCCCTCTCAGTTGTCTTCCGGTTATTTGAACTGTCTAACAATTGGTATCAGAGCTTTGGTCCTCTTTGTAGAAAGCTTAACCACTTGAGGAAGACCCTATGGCGACTAACAGTTCAAGTTCATCCAGTTCATTTGGAGCTATCTTTCAGAGAGATATTCCTAGGCTTGATGGAACAAATTACACAGTATGAAATATTTGGATGGAGACTCATCTGAGATGTCTTGGCAAGGAGATTAGGGAAATCACACAGAATGGTGTCACACCTTATAATTCGGCATCTGGCAATCCTCCTCCGACAAACTTGGATAAGGAGCTTGAGAATGATTGTAGAGCAAGAGAAGCCTTCTTGTGTGCACTTTCTAATCAGCAAATAATGGGATTAACTGACAAATCATCTGGAAAGGCTATATGGGATAAGTTGGAGACTCTTAATGAAGGTGACCCTACAATGAAGATTGCTAAACTTGATGGTTATCGGGTAAGATATGAAAACCTAAAGATGGAAGAAGATGAAAGGATTATTGCATTCATGGAAAGGGTAAATGAGATTGTTATGGGAATACAATGTTGTGGTGGAACTCTGAGTGAAGATGAAATTGTTTCTAAAGTTTTGAGAGCTCTACCACCGAATTACAAAATGAAGGCTACTGCTATTAATGAGTTGAGAACAATGGATAATACATATGTCAACATAGATACTTTGGTTGGGAAACTATTTGCTTTTGAGCTTGAATAATATGGACCTTTTGGAGCTGTGAAGACTGAACTTGCTTTTCATGCATCTACATCTGCAATCGGTAAGCAAGATTGGAAAGCTTTATATGCAAAGGAATTGGAAGATATGAAGAGAGAAGATGATGAGTTTAAGCAACTTGAAGCACTATTTGCTAGAAGAGTACCTAAAGGACTAGTAGGAAGTAAGTATGAAGGAAAAGCATCTTTTAAATGTTTTGCATGTAATAAGATTGGTCATTTTGCATCTAGATGTTCTGAAAGGAATTCAATATTTGAAGAAAGAGTTAGAAGATCATTTAAACCTAACCCTGGATATCAGAACAAATATAAGTACAAGAAAAACAGAGACAAATCATGCTACATAGCGGATGAGGAAGGCATTACTGATTCTGATGATGAACCGACAAAAGACTCTGCTAGTTGTTCCAACAATGGAAAAGAATGGGTATTACTGGCTATCAAGGAAGATGATCCAGCACTAGAAGAGAATGTACTTGAAGAGAAGGCACTTGCTGCTAAAATTGAAGACAAGGATGAATGTGTAATTGACAGCGGTTGTTCACATCATATGATTGGAGATAAAGGGGAGTTTCTATCTTTGCAAGAATTTGATGGCGGTCTAGTTATATTTAGAGATGACAAGGCGTGTATGATCAAAGGAAAAGGAACTATATCATTGGATGGTAAGAACAATACTGACAATGTTTATTATGTTGAAGGTTTAAGGCATAATCTTTTGAGTGTAGGACAATTGGTGGATAAGGGATTTCAATTATAGTTCAAGGATGGAAAATGCAAAATCATTAACAGATCTAGCTTGGAGATTGCAATCGGTAAACAAACAAAAGGTAACATATTTTATTTGAACTCCAATGAGAAGACATTTTTGATTACACAAATTGATGAGAGTTGGCTATGGCATAAAAGGTTGTGTCATGTGAATTTTGATTGAATTGTAAAGATCAGTTCAACTAAGGTAGTTAGAGATATACCTAAGATTATGAAGCCCTATAATCCGGTATGTAAAGAATGTCAAATGGGTAAACAGGTCAGAACCTCTTTTAGGAGTATACAAGATAAATCAAATGATGTTATTGATCTTATTCTTACTGATTTGTGTGGCCCTGCTAGAGTTAAAAGTTTTCAAGGTGATAGATATTTCATGCTAATCATTGATGATTATTCTAGAATGATGTGGGTTACTTTTCTAAAAGAAAAATTTGAAGCATTTGAAAAGTTTAAAATATTTAAGGCTAAAGTGGAAACTGAGACATGATTGAAGATTAAATGTTTGAGGTCAGATCATGGAGGAGAATTCACATCCGCTGAGTTTATTAAATTTTGTGAGAAGCATGGTATAAGAAGACAATTTTCTGCTCCCCGGACACCTCAGCAAAATGGAGTTGTGAAAAGGAAGAACAAAACTATCTTGGATGTTGCTAGAACAATGATGATGGAAGCTAGTCTACCTCATATCTACCTAAGAGAAGCAGTGTGCACAACGGTTTATACATTCAATAGAGTCCATATCAAAGGAGAAACTGGTAAGACACCTTATGAATTATGGTTTGGCAATACACCTACAGTTAAGTATTTCAGAATTTTTGGTAGTAAATGTTATATCAGGAGACATGATATCATTGGAAAATTTGATCCTAGATGTGACGAAGGCATATTTCTTGGTTATTCTAATGAAATAAAAGCATATAGATGTTATAACAAGAGAATGCAGAGAATTGTGGAGAGTGCTAATGTCAAACTAGATGAGCTGAACATAAGTCAAATCAAATTTTATGAGAAGGAACTGGCAGTGGAAATGATAATATCTGAATCGGTAGCACCTTTACCATAACAGAGTGTTGAACTAGTTACTCCGGTAGTATCAGAGAATTCTATAGTGACTGAAGAACAAGGAAGAGGAACAGTGAGTCGAAGGACTCCTAGGTATGTGAGATTGAATCATTCAGAAGATTAGATCATCGGGGATAAGAACAATGGAGTGATGACAAGAATAAGACTGGCAACTAATGAGGTATGTTTAATTTCACAAGTTGAACCAGTATCAGTAATTGAGGCATGTAAAGATGAATATTGGTTGAAAGCTATGGAAGAAGAATTAGATCAGATTGAGAAAAATAACACATGGACTTTGGTTCCCTGGCCTAAAAATAAAAATGTTATTGGAACTAAATGGGTTTTTAGGAATAAATTGAATGAAGATGGTCAAGTTATAAGGAATAAGGCTAGATTGGTTTGTAAAGGATATTCTCAGAAGGAAGGAATTGATTATGGAGAAACTTTTGCACTTGTAGCTAGGATTGAAGCTATAAGATTATTTCTGATAGTTTTGATACTTAATATAAGTACAGATCCAATAGCCAACAAGATGAGAGGGGGGGGGGGGTGAATCATACAAACTTATTCATCCATAAAACCATCAGATTCAACCTCGGTAACATATATCAATCATATAATAAAAAACTGTCAAACGTGCAAACTCAAAAGCATATGAACAATATAAACCTCATAACACCAGATTTAACGTGGAAACCCAAATAGAGAAAAACCACTATGGGATTTCGGACCCACTAAGAAATATACTCTTCTAGAGTATGCTTGGTTAAAAGCCAATCCTGTTAAAGACTACAAAACACATTGCTAGATGTGACCCGGTTAAGGGATTTCCCTCAGATCTGTTGGGATCTTCACTTTGTTAGAAGTGACCTTTTCAAAGGATTTCAAACACTCATTTAGAATGTCACCTTGTTAGAGGATTTACATATAAGATTGTTAAGTCCACTCGGTTAAGAGATTTCCTGTCACTTTCACAAAATAACAGTAATACAATCTATCTGCAACTTCACATCTAAAATGGTAAAGCAGATTCTTATTTGTTTAATACAATCTAGACATAGAACTAATCTTGTCTATCTATTGAGCATCAATACTTTGTTATTCTAATAGGTCTTCAAGCTTATGTGCTCGGTAATCACTATGTAGCATCCCTGTGCATACACTTGCCCGCATACATTGTTTATCAATAGTTCCTTATTTATAAACAATCTTCTAACCACTTAATCTCCTCGATCACATTTCCCATGATCAATCATAGCCATCAGATCTTCAATCTTGTCTAGGTTCATTGTATCTTATGATCTGAAAACGTTTTAACCTACCTCGAAACTTGCACATTCATCTTGGAACTTGTGTTAGGGTAATGCGGTTCAATCTGAGTTGTAGATCTTCTTGCCGACTTTCCATTGCTTTAGATTCGTTAACAAACTTTTTCTATGACTTTCCAATCATTGATCTGTTCCACCTCATCAGCATCTTTCATTAAATATCACATGTAAACATTTAATGCATTCTGTTATAGCTTGGTTACAACTCGGTGAATACTAAACTTTACTCGGTAGACATTCTGTCTTTATTAATCGATTACGATAACCTTAGGGTTTACCGACTAGGTTCCTTAGGGTTTACTGACTAGGTTCTTTGCTTGATAACATAGTATAGTATTAACCTTTACATTTTACAACATATGTATGATATTAGAACAATCTAAAACATCAAGATTTCATCATTGTCTGACTCGGTAGAGTTGCCCATTGAATAACTTATCCCTTTATTCATCATATTCTTTCCTGTGTCTTTACTGACTTCTTTATAATCTTCGTATCATATTTCTTAAGATATGGCAACATCATACTGAATTAGAAAATCAATTTCTTGACATCAATGACAAATTAATAATATCAAGATAGTAAAACATCTTTAATCAGTTATGTCCATAATCATCAACAACCTTCTCAATATCCTTGTAATATTGCCAAAAATCTCCCCCTTTGGCATTGATGGCAAAACCAATTGATTTGACCTTTAAGAATTTGGATTGCTATGATTCTGAAATGCTAAAATGCTCTCCCCCATACATCAAACTTCTCTTTTGTAGTCTTTTCTCAGTTTTCTCCCCCTGGGTAGGTCTTCTCCTTGGTCTTCTCCCCCTTTGACAACAATGCCAAAAAGAATAGAACTAAAACATAATTTCTTGCTGTAAGAAGTTATTTCATGTTGTTGTGTATCAAGTGAGTCTCGGTCAGAGCATTTGTTTACAATTCTGTATCATTTTCTATATTATCCTAGTATTATTTCCAGTACACTTTTAGAAAAACATTCTAAAGTGTATCACTCCAGCATCAACTCCCTAAAAGATATTCAATAGAGTCATCGAAGTGATGCTTTCACCGATCTCGGTTAGTGAGTAAAAGATAGGGGTAGGATCCCTAACTTACTTCTGAGATATTCAAAAGTGTCCTTTGGTAGTGGCTTGGTGAAGATATCAGCTATTTGTTCCTTTGTGTTAACATATTCCAACACCACTTTCTTCTCTTGAGCTTCTTCTCTAAGATAATGATATTTGATAGATATGTGCTTTGTTTTAGAGTGCATAACATGGTTCTTTGAAATATTAATGGCACTAGTATTGTCACAAAATATAGTTACTGGCTCGGTAACTTTCTCATTTATACCTTCCAACAATTGTTTGATCCATGCAATGCTGGTACAATTTAGTGCTGTAGCAACATATTCAGCTTTGACTGTTGACTGAGAAACACATCCTTGTTTCTTTCTAAGCCAACTCACTAGTCTTTCTCCTAAGATGAAAGCTCCTCCACTTGTGCTTTTTCTGTCATCAATGTTGCCTACCCAATCAGCATCAGTATAAACTTTTAAATCAAAATTATTTCCTTTCTGATATACTAAGCCATAATCTTCAATGCCTTTCAAGTATCTGAAAATTCTTTTGATTGTTGTCATGTGTATTTCTTTAGGATCTGTAGAGAATCTTGCAACAATACCTACTGCATGTGCTATATCTGGCCTGCTATGAACAACATATTGTAGTTTTCCAATCATGGATCGGTAGAGTTGTCTCATCAACAGATGCAAATTCATCATTCTTTGATAGTTTGCAATTTGTAGTCATAGGAGTACTTACTGGCTTTGAATCCTCCATTCCAAATTTCTTCAAGACTTCCTTTATGTATTTGGATTGAGTAATGAACATTTCATTTTTCATTTGCAGTATCTATAAGCCTATAAAATACTTTATCTCACTGATTAATGACATCTCAAATTCTTTGCTCATTTCATAACCAAAGTTCTTGCATAAAGAGTCATTTCCACAAAATATAATATCATCAACAAATATGGCTGAGATTAGTATTCCATTTTCATCATTCTTCATGTACATGTTGATGTTCTCACTTGTCCTTATAAAACCAATCTTAATCAAATAAGAGTGCAATCTTTCATACCATGCTCTAGGTGCTTGTTTCAGACTGTATAAAGCTTTGTTCAATTTACATACCTGATCTTTATTATAGTCTTCAACAAATCCTTCAGGTTGTTCAATGAAAACTTCTTCTTCTAATATTCCATTCAGAAATGCAGATTTTACATCCATTTGATATACCTTGAAGTTTTTGAAAGCAACATATGCCAACAATGTTCTAACTTCTTCAAGTCTAGCAACAGGTGCAAAAGTCTCACCATAATCAATTCCTTCTTCTTGAGCATAACCTTTGCAAAACAATCTTGCTTTGTTCCGAATGACCTCACCTTTCTCATTTAGCTTGTTTCTGAAGATCCACTTTGTACCGATTACATTTTTGTCCTTCGGTCTTGGGACCAGTGTCCATGTGTCATTCTTCTTGATTTGATCAATCTCTTCAGTCATAGCATTTATCCAATCTTCACTGTTGAATGCCTCTTTCTTGGTTCAAATTCAGCTATTAAACATGTGTTCTGTCTTAGTTTGTTCCTTGCAATCACTGGATCATCCTTATCTCCTATAATCTGACTTGGTGCATGGTGTCTTCTGACATATTTGGCTAATACAGGCTCGGTAGGCTCTGTATGATACTCTTCATCACTTGGTAACTGGATATCTTCCTCATTTCCTTCAACACTTATCTCGGTAGGACTTCTCGATTGCACATAGACAAATTCATCATAGTCTTCCGGTTCTTTGGAATTCCTGTCATTAGTTCTTTCTGCAAATTCATCAATTTTCATATTTGCACTTTCTACTATTTTGTTAGATGATTTGATTAGACATTTAAATGCTTTGCTTCTAGAAGAATATCCTAGAAATGTTCCTTCTTCACTTTTTTGATCAAACTTGCCATTTCTATCATCTTTATGAACATAGCATTTGCTTCCAAAGATCTTAAAATAACTTATATTAGGTTTCTTTCCATACTAGATTTCATAAGGTGTCTTCAAATTACCTTTCTTCAATTGAACTTGGTTCAAGGTGTAAACAACTGTGCTTATTGCTTCTCTCCAAATGTTTGTGGAACCTTGCTCTCAATCATTAGTGTTCTAGCACAATCCACAATAGATCTGTTTCTTGTTTCAGCTATTCCATTTTGTTGTGGAGTCCTCAGTACAGAGACTTTTCTTTTAATACCATGATCATTACAAAATAGGTTGAAATCATCAGAAGTGAATTCTCCTCCTCTATCTGATCTAAGACATTTCAGTTGTCTTCCTGTTTCATTTTCAACTCTAGCCTTGTACCACTTAAACATTTGAAAAGCTTCTGATTTTTCTTTTAAAAACATTACTGACATCATCCTTGAATAATCATCCACAAATAATATGAAATACTTATCACCATAATAACTTTGAACTTTCATAGGACCACAAAGATCAGTGTGCACAAGATCTAAAATTCCCTTAGAAGTGTAGGACTTACTTGTAAAGCTGGATCTTGTCATCTTACCCATCTAGCATCCTCGACACATAGCATTCTCAGGTTTTTCAAGACTCGGTAGACCTCTTACTCTGTTCTTCTTACTTATCTTGATCAGATTATCAAAATTAACATGACAAAACCTTTTATACCATAATCAGGTATTATCAATCTTTGCATGCAAACACTTGCTGTGAGTAGAGTCAAGGTGAAATGTATTACCTTTTGTTTGTGTCCCGGTAGCAACTAACTTTCCATTTTTGTCATGAACTTTGACAATTTCTTTCTGAAATTCTGTTCGGTAACCTGTGTTGTTTAGTTGTGCTACACTTAACAAATTATATTTCAAACCTTCAACCCAATAAACATCATTTCATCTTGCTTTATCAAGAAGTGTTATGGATCCTTTACCTCTTACCGGACATGGTGCATCATTACCAAATCTAACATAGCCTCCATCATAATATTCTAACATAACAAACTTGTGTTTATATCCTGTCATATGATGTGAGCATCCACTATCTATAATCCAACAATCATTAGTGTTTATGTGAGATATTAGGGCTTTTTCTTTATACCTTTCTTCATCCGATCCATCCTTGATAGCCACATAAACAACTTCCTCCGTATCAGTCTTATCTAATTTATCATCTTCAGTTTCCTCACCAGCAATTAAGCATGTCTTTCTATCTCTTCTTCTGAAGTCTCGGTGACCTCTGTAATGATTATCTTTCTGTCTGTAATCTCATTAATCTCTCTTTTCAGTGAAATCTTTGTTAGGACAGTTAGAAGCCATATGTCCAATCTTATCACAATTGAAACATTTCAAAGGTAGTTTTCCTTTATACTTACCTTTGCCTCTTGGTAACCTTTTGGCCAATAGTGCTTCAAATTCTTCTTGCTTTTTTATTTCTTCATACAGTTTATGTACCTCCTCCATGTTCTTCCAAAATCTTTCACCTGCTCCACTGTGATCTCCTTCAAAGTACTTATACATTCTCTTATTGTAATCATTAGATTCATTCAGATGAAAAGAACTAAATGCAGATTCAACTTTATTTATCGATGACCCACTGTTATCAAAATTACTTAGCTCAAATGCATGAAGCTTACCAATAGTGGCATCCAAGGAAACTAGCATATTAGGTACAGACCTCAATTCATTGATTGTAGAGACTCGGATTGCATAGGTAGGTAGAAGGGTTCTTAACAACTTACTTGTCACATCCTTTTCTTCAATAGTTCCTCCTGCTCCTTTGATTTGATTTACAATCTCCTTTAGTCTTGTACTGTACTAGTTTATGTCTTCACCTTCATTCATCCTCATAGATTCAAGTTGTCCTCTTAGACTATCAACTTTTGCTCTTTGAGCATGTTCATCTCCTCCAGATACAGATATGAGCTTAGTCCACATTGCCTTTGCATCATTGCAACCTTCTAGATCATTAAACTCAGAATCGGTCAATGTAGATGTCATTTCAATCATTGCTTGAATGTGTTCTTGCTTTGCCTTTATCTTTTCCATAGTCAATGGATAAGTGCTTGGTGCAACAAAATCATTCTCCAGATAGTATAAAGCATATTCTCCAACTCCTGATAGATGTAGCTTCATCCTTTTCTGCCATATAGAGAAACTTGACTTATTCAACTTAGGTGCATCCCTCTTATACATCTTTGGATCTTTAACTCAAGTGCCTTTAAACTTTCCTTTCGGAGTCCAATGCTTTGATACCAATTGATAGTTTTGATACTTAATATAAGTATAGATCCAATAGCCAACAAGATGAGGGTGGGAGGTGTGAATCATACAAACTTATTCATCCATAAAAACATCAGATTCAACCTCGGTAACATATATCAGTCATATAATCAAAAACTGTCAAACATGCAAACTCAAAAGCATATGAATAATATAAACCTCATAGCACCAGATTTAACGTGGAAACCCAAATAGGGAAAAACCACTATGGGATTTCAGACCCACTAAGAAATATACTCTTCTAGAGTATGCTCGATTAAAAGCCAATCCTGTTAAAGATTACAAAACACATTTCTAGATGTGACCCGGTTAAGGGATTTCCCTCAGATCTGTTGGGATCTTCACTTTGTTAGAAGTGACCTTGTCAAAGGATTTCAAACACTCATTTAGAATGTCACCTTGTTAGAGGATTTACATATAAGACTGTTAAGTCCACTCGGTTAAGAGATTTCCTGTCACTTTCACAAAATAACAGTAATACAATCTATCTGTAACTTCACATCTAAAATGCTAAAGTAGATTCTTATTTGTTCAATACAATCTAGACATAGAACTAATCTTGTCTATTTGCTAGGCATCAATACTCTATTATTCTAATAGGTCTTCAAGCTTTTGTGCTCAGTAATCATTATGTAGCATCCCTGTGCATACACTTGCCCACATACATTGTTTATCAACAGTTCCTTATTTATAAACAATCTTCTAACCGCTTAATCTCCTTGACCACATTTCCCATGATCAATCATAGCCATCAGATCTTCAATCTTGTCCAGGTTCATTGTATCTTACGATCTGAAAAACATTTTACCCCACCTCGGAACTTGCACATTCATCTTGGAACTTGTGTTAAGGTAATGCGGTTCAATCTGAGTTGTAGATCTTCTTGCCGGCTTTCCATTGCTTTAGATTCGTTAACAAACTTTTTCTATGGCTTGCCAATCATTGATCCATTCCAGCTCATCAGCATCTTTCATTAAATATCACATGTAAACATTTAATGCATTTTGTTATAGCTCGGTTACAACTCGGTGAATACTAAACTTTACTCGGTAGACATTCTATCTTTATTAACCGATTACGATAACCTTAGGGTTTACCGACTAGGTTCCTTAGGGTTTACCGACTAGGTTCTTTGCTTGATAACATGGTATAGTATTAACCTTTACATTTTACAACATATGTATGATGTTAGAACAATCTAAAACATCAAGATCTCATCATTGTCTAACTTGGTAGAGTTGCCCATTGAATAACTTATCCCTTTATTCATCATATTCTTTCCTGTGTCTTTACCAACTTCTTTATAATCTTCATATCATATTTCTTAAGATATGGCAACGTCATACTGAATTAGAAAATCAATTTCTTGACATCAATGACAAAATAATAATATCAAGATAGTAAAACATCTTTAATCAGTTATGTCCATAATCATCAACAACCTTCTCAATATCCTTGTAATATTGCCAACAATTTCTTGCCTATGCTGCTTATAAAAATTACAAAGTTTATCAAATGGATGTTAAATGTGCATTTTTGAATGGGGATCTTGATGAGGAAGTTTATATTGTGTAACCTGATGGTTTTTCACTATCAGATGATACAAATATGGTGTGCAGGTTAAGAAAAGCTTTATGTGGATTGAAACAAGCACCCAGAGCTTGGTATGAAAGGTTGGATAAATATATTTTGAAACTTGGTTTTACTAAGGGTAGTACTGACAATAATTTATATTATAAGATCACTATTGATGATATACTGATTATTGAAGTATTTGTTGATGACATTATTTTTGGAGGTGAAGATAAATTATGCATAGAATTTTCTAGGAATATGGAGAAAGAATTTGAGATGTCTATGATTGGGGGAATGAAATTTTTCTTAGGTTTACAGATTACTCAGACTGACAAAGGTATTTTCATCTGTCAAACTAAATATGCTAGGGTAATTATGAAGAAATTTGGTATGGCAGATTCTAAACTGGTAAGTTCTCCTATGGTTACAAATGAGAAATTGACAAGGAAAGATGTTTCTGCACCGGTAAATCCTACAAGATACAAATCTATGATTGGAGGTCTTCTTTATTTGACTCAGACTAGGCCTGACATTATGAATGTTGTTTGTATTGTTTCAAGATTTCAGAGTGATCCTAGAGAAAATCATGAGATTGCGGTGAAAAGGATTTTTAGATACTTGCAAGGTACATCAGAATATGGTTTGTGGTACCCTAAGGATGATAAATTTACTTTATGTGCATATACAAATGGTGATTGGGCTGGAGATGTTGATGAATAGAAAAGTACTTCCGGTGGAACTTTCTTTCTTGGAAAGAAATTGGTTTCATGGATCAACAAGAAACAGTCATGTACTTCTTTATCTACTAATGAAGCTGAGTATGTTGCTACTACTACTAACTGTACACAAGTTTTATGGATGAAGCAAATGTTGAAGGATATAAAGGTAGGTTGTGATGCATCGATAGTTATTCACTGTGATAACTCTGTTGCTATTAATATATCAAAAAATCTGGTATTTCATTCCAAGACAAAGCACATATCTATCAAGTATAAATTTTTGAAGGAAAAGGTGGAAGAAAATGAAGTTAGAATGGTTTATGTTAACACTAAAGAGTAGATTGCAGATATCTTCACTAAACCTTTGTTGAAGGAATCATTTGAGTACTTCAGAGATAGATTGGGAGTTTATGTCCCTCCGATAGAGACTTGATTGATGTGGATTGGCATCAGTCCGGTATGCATTATCAGAGACACTATTCATTTTGGCACTGATGTGGGGATGCTATTGCTCGGGGGGAGTAGTGAACTTTGTGATTTAGCGGTTTATGTTTTTAATTTGATATTTTTGTCAGATTTCTGGCATTGATGTCAAAGGGGGAGTGATATAGATGTGAAAAAGAAAACTTAAGGAGTAGTATACATCAAGGGGAGAAAGATTCAAAGCTTTACAGAGATATCATTCTCAGGGGGAGTTTGGTCTTTGTTTCAGAACCTCATTGCTACATCTGTTTGTGGGTGATTATTGGTTGTCTTCCATTGGGGAGACTGGTTTGGCATTTCTTGGTACTTAGATGTTTTTCACATCTAGTGTTGCTATCAATGCTAAAGGGGGAGATTTTTAGCCATTTGGTGGAATTAATTATGTGTTGCATTGATGTTAGAACACTAGTTGTTTGGATGCTTTACTGACACCCTTCTGGTCCAAGTAGGTTGAGTGGTTTTTGGTTGATTTTGATCTAGCATTATCTGGTAGGCTCCAATATGATTTGGTTATGAAATTAGCTTGTTCATGATACTCATGCTCATATTTAGTTAGTTGGTTTTGGTTTGGCTATTAGATGCTATCATGTTTGCTTAGAAGCTTGGTTTCTAGTTCCGGCAAGGGTTTCACTGGTAGATATTTTGATGAAGATCTTTGATGAATTGCATAAGTGGTGTTGGTGCAGCTTCTGGTGGAGTTTTAGGATGGTGACAGTGATCATGTTTGAGACTTGGCGGATTGAGATCATTTTTGTAGCGTAAGGACCTATATTGGGTCTCGATTGATCTAGGTTATGGACCAGCTTTAATGTAACGTGTGGATTGGACCTCTCGATGTGTTTTCAGGATGACTTATGTGTTGGATATTATTTGCTTGGTCAAAGGCTAACATGGTTTGTAATTATGTAATTGGTTTATTATCTGGTGGCCCACTTGATTGTTTATGGTTGAGGGTTTGTATATATAGATGCAAGATCTCATTGTAGATCATCATGGTTATGTTAGAGGTCATGGTCAAGGGATGTAATGTGTGAATAATGTAATATCATTTAGGAAAAGGATTTGGTCGATCATTGGAGATCGAATTGGGTTTATGTAAGAGGATTTAGTCCTCCGGTATTGACTTAACCAAAACTGTACTCAGGCATAGGAGATGCTATCTTTTGTAGTTCAACACTTCTTCGGATTGTAGTCTGGATTTCTATGTAGTCAGTGAGACTACTTTTGTGATGAGCAGTGCACTCTAGGATGTTGGCCTTCCTACAAGTGTAGGCCCCTCAATTGTAATTCACATACATACTGCAGAAGTATTATCTAACGTGGGTAGGCTTCCCACTGTGGTTTTTCCTTTACTAGGTTTTCCACGTACAAATCTTGGTGTCATGTGGATGATATTTATTTTGTGATTACTGTTTATGCTTAATTGGTTTAACTGCTATTCCGGTATTTAGTTTAAGCATTGTGGTATTAATGTTTTGGGTTCCGGTGTTAAAGTTTTAATTTCTAATGGTTCTGATAATCTATGACAACTGATTCACCCCCCCTCTTAGTTGTCTTTCGATTGTTTGAATTGTCTAACAATTCACACATTAAACCTTTGTTTGATAATGTAGACACAACAATGACACCCAAATTACATGACTATATCAGCTATATATACAATTCATGAACCTTGACAACAAGGTCGGCTAAACCTTCAACCCTCAATTACAAAATTACATCACATGATACAAGATAGACCACTAGATCAATATAATTATTTACATAGCATAGCATGGTCCAAAATCAAATTCCCAAATGATCACATCCACCAGAAATCACGCCAAGATCAACTGCAACGCGCTACACCATCAGAAATACCGCATAACATGCAAATCATCACCAGTTGATAGAATCCACCAAAAAATTGCACAATGATCAATGTGGATCACCAAGACAAATAGGACATGGCTAGGAAACACTAGAAAGCACATTAGAACCATCCACAATAGCTACAACAACACTACTTATAAAATCTTCATCGATCAACATCTGAAAGCTCAAGAGCACAACCAATCAGCAACTATCACGAAGAAAGATAACTTGTGGAGCACCAAATTATGATCCATCTGAAACAAAGATACAAAAGAACATCCCAAATAATATCAAAAAATCTCATCACTAGATCTGATCACATCGAAATGTACTGGATGAAATATCAACCTCTACAAAATAGTGATCAGCAAACCAACACTACAAACCAGATCATAGAATCTTCCCAATCTATAGTCACTAGAGAAAATCATAGGAATATGTTGACATCAATGATAACAACATATCCTAGCAGTAGCAATGCATGACAATATCCAACAATCTCCCCCTTTAGCATTGATGCCAACATATGAATGTGAAAAACAATCAATGCAAAGAAAAGAAGATATCTCCAACAAACTCTCCCTAAGATCAAGACTTAGAAAGAAGTTTTTCACATGATCTCTCTCCCCCTTTGATAACAATGCCAAATCTTATAAAAAAAAACCAAACTCTCCCCCTTAGATAAACAAAACATGATTCACACTCCCCAAGACACAGACTACTCCAGCAGAGGAGTAGCACCAACTCACCAATCTGGATAAAGAGATAAAGCTCTAAAATCCACTAGATTGATGCAACTCAATGCATCTATTTCTCATTAGGAGTGGTGGATACCCCTAACTTTTCTCTCAAAAAGACAAATGTATCTATAGGCAAAGGTTTAGTGAAAATATTAGCAATTTGTTCCTTTGTAGATACATACTCTTGATGGTATGATGAATGAATAAGTATCTGATGGAATACTGAAAGGGGGGGGGTGAATCAGTATATTGAAAAACTGATACAAAGTTTCCAAGCTCAAACTCATTCAAACAAAGTAAACATATCTTAGTTAAGATCAATATTCTTAGGAATACTTGACATTAACCGGTTTAACTGTTATGACAACTTTTAGCAGTAAACACCTTCAATCTTGTAAACATCAACAATACTTAATCTTAACTCAACATATTCATCTCTCAATGCTTCTATTTAACATGCCTTATTAGAAATTAACCAAATCAACAAATAAGATCACAACCACAAAAGCATTCACCACTTGACACAAATGTTTATACGTGGAAAACCCAAATAGGTAAAAACCACAGTGAGATGGGACTCGCAAGGATATCTATCTGAACTCTTTCAAAGTTCACCATGTTAGGAGCCAAAGCCTATTAGAGCTTTACAATAAGTCATGTTAAGAACTAATTCTGGTTAGGAATCACCTGGTTGAGGGATTTACAAATATGCCTTGTTAGAAGCAAAATATCCTATTAGGAGTAACCTCGCTAGAGGATTTAAGAATCCAAGCTAATGGATCACCTTGTTAGAGGATTTAATGAGTAACCAAGCTTGTTAGAGCTTACCCAATTAAGGGATTTTACTTATGTTGTAATTGTTAGAAAACAACAAGTTTTCTTGATCTATCTGAGTAGCACTATATTTTCTTGATCAGATCCTTCTAAGCTTCAATCTGCCTTCACTCCAAATGCATATCCATTCACTGGCTGGGCAACCACACACTCAATAGGTTTTCTACCAATCTTTCCAACAACCTTGACAAATAACTTCATCAACCTTAAATACAAATCAATTAGGTCTGTAACACAACAAAAACCTAATTCTCATCATTGAGATTACAAACAAGTCAGTTCAATCTTGACTGTTAGAAATCATGACAATCTCTTCACATTCTTCAAGACAATTCCAACCGCTCCATGACCACCACTCCATTGGACTTTGTAACTCATCACACGTTGTGCATTAAATGCAATCCTCTTTGCTCCTTCCCTAGACAATAAGCAAACACACCAAACCAATTTGAATTTATCCTCATACAATGATCACACGTGTCTCCATCATTACCGCTCATCAGATAATAAGCCAACAAACTTGATCGGTTAGGGTTTAACAGTTGATAGGGTTTACCGGTTACATTACATAGAAAGGTTTGACCCTTTACATCGGTTCACCGATTCAACTCACAAACTTTACATATCGGTTACAATATCATCTACAACTCTCTTCTTACTGGTTACTAGCCAATATCAAAAACACCAATATCATCAATAACATGAATACCTTTTACTGGTTCAATTGACATCAATGACAACATATCATTAATGCAATCTCTATGCAAAATGCCAACAATCTCCCCCTTTGGCATTGATGGCAATACAAATATCAACGCCTCTGATTGCTGCTGAGATTAATGAATAAGAATCCTAGTTTACATTACCAAGTATTCACCTTGCTCTGTGTGTCTTTAGCCTGCCGTTGGTGAGTAGGAATCCTGGTTTACATTACCAAGTATTCACCTTATCAGACACATAATTCTTCTCCTCAATCACATAATTCTTCTCCCCCTTTGACAACAATGCCAAAGTGAAAGTAAAACATGTAATTCTGCTCTTACTGTGCATCAACATCATTCTGCAACTTGATGATCCCCTTGTGGAATATATCTACTCCTTCATCAATCTATATAAGATTCTATAAGTAATTTAGGGACTGATGCAATCGACATCATGTTCAACTGACTTCATGAAGAGGGACAACCCCCAATTGACTTCTAAGATACTCAAAAGTGGTCTTAGGCAGAGGTTTGGTAAAGATATCTGCAAGCTACTCCTTGGTAGAAACATGCTCTAAGATAACATCTTTATTTTGAACTTTTTCCCTCAAGAAGTGATAAATCAATTCAATGTGCTTAGTCCTTGCGTGCAAAACAAGATTTTTAGAAATTTTTATTGCACTTGTATTATCACACAAAATCTTTATAGGTTCTAAGATTTTCATCTTCAAACCTTCAAAAATGTGCCTCATCCACATAGCTTGTGTGCAATTCATATAAGCTGCTACATATTCAGCTTTAGCAGTAGATTATGAAGTGCAACTCTGCTTTTTACTACTCCATGAGACTAGCCTTCCTCCTAGAAAGAATGCTCCATTGGTAGTACTCTTTCGGTCATCAATATTTCCTGCCCAATCAGCATCTGTGTATGCCTACAAGTCAAAATCTCCACCATATGGATACCATAATCCATAATCAATAGTACCTTTCAGATATCTAAAGATTCTCTTAGTGGCCATTAGATGTGCCTCCGTTGGATTGTTCTGAAATCTAGCCACAATACCAACTGCATGGGCAATATCCAGTCAATTGTGAACAACATAGTGTAGTTTTCCAATCATTGACCTGAATTCCTTTTCATCTACAGACTTAGATGCATATTCCTTGGACAATTTACAACTTGTAACCATTGGGGTTTCAACTGGTTTATAGTCACTCATACCGAAAGTCTTCAAAACCTCCTTTACATACTTGGATTGAGTAATGAAAATACCATTCTTCATCTATTGTATCTGTAAGCCTATGAAATTTTTTATTTCCCCTACTAATGACATCTCAAATTCATTTTTCATTTCATCTACAAAACAATTACTCATGTCATCATTTCCTCCAAATATAATGTCATCTACAAATACTTCACTAACCAATATATCATCTCCTTCAGACTTGAGATAAATGTTGTTGTCATCACTAGTTCTAGCAAAGCCTATCTTCATCAGATGAGTATGAAGTCATTCATACCATGCTCTAGGTACTTGCTTTAGTCCATACAAAGTTTATGTAGTTTGCATACCATGTCTTCCTTATCTGTCAATGCATAACCATTGAGCCGCTCTATATAAACCTCTTCTTCCAGTATCCCATTCAAGAATGTAGACTTGACATCCATCTGGTATACTTTGAACTTCTTATGAGCTGCAAATGCAAGTAGTGTCTTGGCATATTCCTGTCTTGCTACTGGTGCAAAATTTTCTCCATAGTCTTCTCCTTCTTCTTGTGCATAACCTTTGCATACTAATCTTTCCTTATTTCCACCTACAACACCATCTTCATTTAACTTGTTTCTGAATATCCATTTAGTACCTATAACATTATTGTTTACTGGTCAGGGTACAAGGGTCCAAGTGTTGTCCTTCTCAATTTGTTCCAACTCCTCCTCCATATCTTTCACCCAATGATCATCACCAAATGCCTCCTTAGCATTTTTGGGTTCAAAGGTGGATATCATGCAAGAGTTCTCTCTTATTCTCCTTCTGGTTAGTACTCTAGCATCCTTATCCCCAATTATCTATTCAGGATTATGTTCAGTCTCACATACCTAGGAATAACATTATCATTCTCTTCAGGTTCATCTTCTTCAATGTCATCTTCCTCTGAATTTATTTGTTCCAGTTGAACAAGTACATCAGGATTTTCTTTACTGGTTTTTGATTTAACATTTTTAGGTTCTGAAAGCAAAATGCAAGGATCTTCATCCTTCTTCTCAGAATTGGTTCCTTCTAATATTTTAAGACATTCATCTACATGAACATCATCACTCTCAACAATTTTTTGTGTCTAGTTGTTGAAGCATTTATAGGCCTTACTCTTTGTGGAATAGCCAAGAAATATGCCTTCATCACTCTTAGATTCAAAATTTCTTATGTAGTCACCTATTTTAATAAAACATTTGCTACCAAATATTTTAAAATAGCTAACATCAGGTGACCTCCCATACTAGTACTCATATGGGGTTTTGTCCTTGCCTCTTTTTACCAGAACTGGGTTCATTGTGTAGACAGTTGTACTTATAGCTTCTTTCCAAAAGGTTTTTGATATACCTCTTTGTATCAACATAGTTCTAGCAGCTTCAACCACTGTGTGGTTGTTTCTCTCTACTATACCATTATGTTGTGGTGTCCTTGGTGCAGAAAGTTGTTGCTTGATACCATTATCATTACAATATTTAGTGAACTCTGCAAAAGTGAATTCACTACCTTGATATGTTCTTATACATTTTATCTTTTTGCCACTTTCTTTCTCAGCTAAGGCTCTGAATGCCTTGAATTTGCCAAAAGCTTCATTCTTATCCTTCAAGAATATGACCCACATCATCCTTGAACAATTATCAGTGAAGATCATGAAGTATCTATCACCTTGAATTCTTCTTGTTCTTATTGGTCCACATAGGTCTGTATGAACCAAATCTAACAAGTGCTCTGCTGAGAAGGACTTGCTCTTGAAATTTGAAGAAGTCATATTTTCTAGTTGACATTCTTTACAAAGAGCATTAATCGGTTTGTCTAGCTGAGGCAGACCTCTTACTATCTTAGACTTGCTTACTTTAATAATATTGTCAAAATTTATATGACAAAATCTCCTATGCCAAAGCCAACTATCATCTAATTTTGCAATCAAATAGTTGCTAACTTTAGGATTGAGATGAAATAGATTACCTCTATTTTGTTTCCCGGTTGCAATTAATTCACCTTTGTTGTCAAAGATTTTGCATATACCATTTCTGAACTCCAGTGGGTAACCTCTGTCATTAAGTTGTGCCACACTTAATAGATTGTGCTTTAGGCCTTCAACCCAATAGACATCATCAACACTGCTCTTCCCATTAAGATAAATAACTCCCTTACCTTTTACCATACAGGGTGAGTCATTGCCAAATCTAACAAAACTGCCATCAAATTCCTTCAGGGAAAGAAATTTGCTCTGACCACCGGTCATGTGATGTGAACAACCACTATCAATGATCCAATCATCAGAGTTATCCATTCTAGATACTAGTGCCTTCTGATCTGATACCTCTTCCTTAATCACTACAAACACAATATCTTCACTAACATCATCATCAGATTCATCATCAGTAATACCACTGTCAATAGCTATAAGACAATCTCTCTTGCCTTTACCCTTGTACTTCTTAAATTTGTCTCTCTTGTAATCATTTTCACCATTAGGGTAATTTGTTACTATATGACCAATCTTGTTGCATGCAAAACATTTTAAAGGTAGCTTACCTCTATATTTACCAGTGCCTCTAGGTAGTCATTTAGCCAACAATGCTTCAAGTTCCACTAAGTTGTCTTCATCATCCGCATCTCTGCTGGATCTAGATTCATAGCTATTGTTGGTATCTCTACTTCTTCTCACATATGGGTTAAAGATAGAAGATCTGAATGCAGATTCTAATTTCTGTACACTACCATCATAGCCATTTAGTTCAAAAGCAATAAGTTTTCCAATAATAGAGTCAAGAGTTACCTTTGTCTTGTCAATGGATTTTAGCTCTTGAATAGATGCAACTTAGATAGCATAGACTGGTAGTAGGGTTCTCAGTACCTTATTGATTACTATAGAATCTTCCACTTCTCTTCCTGCACTCTTTATCTCTCCAACTATCTCTTTGATCCTTTGACCATACTATTGGATGTTCTCACCTTCAGAAATTCTCATGTCGTCAAACTTGCCTCTTAAACTCACTTCTTTAGCAATCTTGACATGCTCATCACCGCTATAGACATCTTCAAGTTTCTTCCATACTTCATATGCAGTTTCAAGACTATGAACATCTACATATTCAACATCAGACAGGGAACTGATAATAGCTTCTAATGCCTGGTGATTTTCTTGTTGTTCTTTCTTTTGATCAGCAGTTAGGGGTCTAGAATACTTATGTTCTATATGATCCCAATACTGACTATCGAGACTCTTAATGTAAATCTTCATTCTGTCACTCCATATTCTATAGTTATCTTTGTTAAACTTTAGACCTTCTTTCTTCATCATGATCTACAAGATCTTTTCCTAAGTTGTTAGGCTTTTAGATTAAGAGGACCTGGATAGCTCTAATACCAATTGATGGTATGCTGAAAGAATAAGTATCCAGTAGAATACTGAGAGGGGGGGAGGGGGTGAATTAGTATATTGAAAAACTGACACAAAGTTCTCAATCTCAAACTCAGTCAAACAAAGTAAATATATCTCAGTCAAGATCAATATTCTTAGGAATACTTGACATTAACCAGTTTAACTGTTATGACAACTTTTAGCAGTAAACACCTTCAATCTTGTAAACATAAAAAATGCTTAATCTTAACTCAATATATTCATCTCTCAATGCTTCTACTTAGCATGCCTTATCAAAAATTAACCAAATCAACAAATAAGATCAAAACCACAAAAGCATTCACCACTTAACACAAATGTTTATATGTGGAAAACCCAAATAGATAAAAACCACGGTGAGATGGGACTCACAAGGATAGCTATCTGAACTCTTTCAAAGTTTGCCCTGTTAGGAGCCAAAGCCTATTAGAGCTTTATAATAAGTCCTGTTAAGAACTAATTCTAGTTAAGAATCACCTGGTTAAGGGATTTACAAATATGCCTTGTTAGAAGCACAATACCCTGTTAGGAGTAACCTCACTAGAGGATTTAAGAATCCAAGCTAATGGATCACCTTGTTAGAGGATTTAATGAATAACCAAGTTTGTTAGAGGTTACCTAGTTAAGGGATTTTACTTCTACTGTAATTGTTAGAAAACAACAGGTTTTCTTGATCTGTCTAAGTAGTACTACATTTGCTTGATCAGATCCTTCTAAGCTTCAATCTGCCTTCACTCCAAATGCATATCCATTCACTAGTTAGGCAACCACACACTCAATAGGTTTTGTACCAATCTTTCCAACAACCTTTACAAACAACTTCATCGACCTTAAATACAAATCAATTAGGTCAGTAACACAACAAAAATCTAATTCTCATCATTGAGATTACAAACAAGTCGGTTCAATCTTGACTGTTAGAAATCATGACAATCTCTTCACATTCTTCAAGATAATTCCAACTGCTCCATGATCACCACTCCATTGGACTTTGTAACTCATCACATGCTGTGCATTAAATGCAATCATCTTTGCTCCTTCCCTAGACAATAAGAAAACATGCCAAACCAATTTGAATTTATCCTCATACAATGATCACATGTGTCTCCATCATTACCACTCATTAGATAATAAACCAACAAACTTGATCGATTAGATTTTAATAGCTGATAAGGTTTACCGGTTACATTGCGTAGAAAGGTTTGACCCTTTACACCAGTTCAACTCACAAACTTTACATACTGGTTCCAATATCATCTACAACTCTCTTCTTACTGGTTACTAGCCAATATCAAAAACAACAATATCAGCAATAACATGAATACCTTTTACCGGTTCAATTGACATCAATGACAACATATCATTAATGCAATCTCTATGCAAAATGCCAACAACTCCAGCGTTACCTTCTCTTCACTAACTTTCTCTCTCAAGTAATGATATTTAATTGAAACATGTTTAGTCTTTGAATGTTGCTCCAGATTATTTAACATGCTAATAGCACTAGAATTATCACAGTATATAATAGTAGGCTCATCATAAATAACTCTGATATCCTTCAACATTTGCTTCATCCAAACTACCTGAGTGCAATTATTAGCAACAACAATGTACTTAGCTTGAGTAGTAGATAAATACACTAAATCTTGTTTCTTGCTAGCCCATGAAACCAATTTCTTACGCAAAAAGAATGCTCCATTGGTAGTTCTCTTCCGGTCATCAACATCACCAGCCCAATCAGTATCAGTATAGGCACAAAGCATGAAATCATCATTCCTAGGATATCATAATCCATAGTCTACAATTCCCTTCAGGTATCTAAATATCCTCTTCACAACAGTGACATGTCTCTCTTTTGGTTCAGCTTGATATCTAGCAACCATGCACACAACATGTATAATATTCGACCTAGTCTAAGTAAGATACAATAGTCCACCAACCATAGATATGTATAGACTCTGATTAGCTTTAGGAGATTCATTATTCTTGGACAATTTACAACCAGTCACCATAGGAGTTCCAATCAGTTTGGAGTCATCTAATCGAAACTTTTTCAACAATTCCTTCACATACTTAGTTTGAGATATGAATATACCTTTTCCAGTATGTGCAATCTGCAAACCTAAGAAAATTTTTATCTCACCAATCATAGACATCTCAGATTCTTTATGCATATCACTAGCAGACTTCATGCTCAAGCTATTATCACCACCAAAAAATATATCATCAACAAAGACTTCAACAATCAGGATGTTATCATTTTCAATCTTGAAGTATAGATTACTGTTAGCAACACCTTTACTAAATCCTAATTTCAACAAGTATTTATCTAGTCTAGCATACTAGGCTCTAGGAGCTTGTTTCAATTCATAAAGATATTTATTTAACTTACATACCATGTCTCCATCATCCTACAATGAAAATCCACTAGGTTGTTCAATGTATACTTCTTCCTCAAGATCACCTATCAAAAAGAAAGATTTGACATCCATCTGATATACCTTGAAATCTTTGTAAGCAACATAAGCAAGCAATAGTCTAACAACTTCAAGTCTGGCAACCAGAGAAAAAGTCTCCTCATAATCAATCCCTTTTTGCTGTGCATACCCTTTGTAGACCAGTCTTGCTTTATTTCTGACAAATTCATTGACTTTATTCAATTTATTTCTGAATACCCATTTAGTACTAATAACATTTTTATCCTTAGGTCTAGGCACAAGTTCCCAAGTATTATTCTTTTCGATCTAATCTAGTTCTTCTTCTATAGCTCTTATCCAACTCTCATCTTTACAGGATTCAACAACATCTTTAGGTTCAACTTTAGAAACCAAACATACTTCTTCAACAACTAACCTTCTTCTACTCATCACACCTTTATTCTTATCACCAATAATTTGATTTTCAAAATGATTCAATCTTACATACCTCAGAGTCTTTTGAGTAAAATGGTTTTCAGGTTCCTGCACTCCTTCACTAGCAACATCTAGATTCACAAGGATTCACAATCTCTACTAAATTATTCTGCTTACGCTCTTCAGGTTGAATAGGCATTAAAACAATATGTTGACCATCATCATAACCACTTGTTCTGATTTCTTTCCCAATGTTCTCATCCACCTTCACATTTGCACTCTCTATAATGTTTCTTAGTCTCTTATTGTAGCATCGATAGACCTTGCTCTTTGTTGAATATCCCAAGAAAATACCTTCATCACTTCTAGCATCAAACTTTCCTATGTCCTCATCTTTCTTGATATAACATTTGCTACCAAATACTCTAAAATATCTCACAATAGGAACATGACCAAACCAAAGCTCATAAGGGATCTTACCGATATCACCTTTGATGTGAACTCTGTTAAATGTATAAACAATAGTGCTAATAGCTTCTCTCTAGTAAATCTTCAAAACATTTCCTTCAATCAGCATAGTCCTTGCAGCATCCAAAATAGTTTTGTTCTTCCTCTCAACAACTCCATTCTACTGAGGGGTTCTAGGAGCAGACAATTGTCTTATAATCCCATGCTTCTCACAGAATGAATTAAACTCACCAGAATAGAATTCTCCACCTCTATCAGATCTCAGACACTTCACCTTCAATCTAGACTTAGTCTAAACCTTAGCTTTGAATATCTTGAATTTATCAAATGCTTCTGATTCCTCATTCAAAAAGACAACCCACATCATCCTAGAATAATCATCAATTAGCAGCATAAAATATCTATCACTCTGCACACTTCTAACATTTGTAGGTGCACATAGGTCAATATGCACAAGATCTAGTAATCCTTCTAATGTATACTATTTTATTTTGAAAGAAATTCTTGTTTTCTTACCCAACTGACATTCCTTACATACTGGATTAGCAAGCTTAACAATCTTAGATAGATCTCTAACATCATGTGTAGAACATGTCTTAATCATTGAATCAAAATTTACATGACACATTATTCTATGCCACAACCAACTCTCATCAATCTAAGCAATCAAATAGCTTTTCTCACCATCATTCAAATGAAAAATGTTACCATCAGTATTAGTTCAAGATGCAATCTCTATACTAGAGGCATTCAAGATCTTGCATTTACCATCCTTTAATTTTAGATCATAACCCTTATCAACCATCTATCCAATACTTGAAGATTATGTTTCAAACCTTCAACATACAAGACATCATCAGTGTTATGATTACCATAAAAAGAAATAGAACCTCTCCCATAGATCCCACAAGCTTTACCATCTCCAAATATAACTATTCCACCATCATATCTTTCCATGCTCACAAATTTGCTTTTATCACCGGTCATATGATGTGAACAACTACTATCAATTACCCATTCATCTTTCTCTTCAACTTTAAGAGCTACAACTTTCTTCTCAATAGTACAACTAGTGGAATCAACAGGTACAGGTCCATCTTCCTTAATGGAAAGGAATACAACTTCATCTCCTTCAGATTCTTCATTTGTAATACCTTCATCAACAACATAATAATAGTTCTTCTAATTTCTAAACTTCCAGTTAGGCTTGTAAGATTTGTCATACCTCTCATGCTTGTCATATCTATCATTCCTATCATTCTTGTCAAACTTATCATGCCTTTCATACTTAGTCATTCTCTCCAAGCTTCTAGAGGCAAAATGTCCTATCTTATTGCAAGAGAAACATTTCAAAGGCAACTTTCCATCATACTTATCAGCACCTTTAGGCAATCTCTAGGCAATCAAAGCTTCAAGTTCATCTAGCTCCCTTTCTTGCTCTTCCATCTCTCTTCTTTCTCTTTCATATCTAGATATTCTGCACTCATTAGGATCATATTTCTTCTTACTAGATACAGATGTAGATGCTCTAAATGTTGTCTCAGACTTTCCATGTGATTCTCCAAATTCACTCAGCTCAAATGTAGCAAGATTTCTAACCAACATATCTCTTGTCACAATAGTCACACTCTGGATCTCATCAATAGCAGCAACCTTATGCTTATAGGAAGAAGGCAAAGATCTCAACACCTTAGCAACAATTTCATCTTCCTCAAGAGTTCCACTGACATGTCTGATACCTAGGACAAGATCATTCACCTTAACCATAAAAGAGTGTATGTTTTCATCATCTCCCATCTTTAATGTCTCATACTTTCCTTTCAAACTCTACAACTTAGCAACCTTCACTTTTTTATCACCTTCATACAACACCTCAAGCTTCACCAAGATCTCATGTGTGGTCTGAAGTCCCATCACATTATTCATCTTAGAATCAGCCAAGGCACTAAGCAATGCTTCCTTCACTCTAATATTATGTTTTGCTTCCTTAACCTCATTAGGAGTAGAAGATCCATTTTGAGGAACAACATAGATATTCTTTGTAATCTTCCAATAATCTTCACCAAGACATTTCAAGTGCACTTCCATCTGGTCCTTCCATATAGCATAGTTACTTCCATCAAATCTCAGATTGTCCTTATTAAAGTACACCTTGAGCTTCCATCTCAAATCTCTTCAAGTGTTTAAGCTTCTATCAGAGGATCTAACTCTAATACCAATTGTTAGGAGTAATCAAGAAGGAAGACTGAGAGCGGGGGGGGGGGGGGGGGGGATGAATTAGTCTTCACCGGAAGGCCAAAAAAAACATAGATCTAATAAACTACAGCAATAAGATAGATAAGTAAATTAACAACACAACACACAATGGCAAGATTTTGATGTGGAAAACTCGGTTAAGGAAAAAACCACGATGGTACCTACCCACAGTAAGATGATGCTCTGCAATAGTATGTGAAAATATTACAATGGAGAATGCACATGCATTCAGGCACACTGCTTAGAGCTCACTGCTCAAATAATATTTTCTTGGAAGGCTACAACCCTTAGGGAAGTCTCACTGACTTACAATAAGATTCTCACTACAATCCGAAAGAAATGAACTAAAGAAATAACATCTCCAAATGCTTGATTACAGTTCCGGTTAAGAACAAATGTCTGCCCTGCAACACCAATCTCACAACAAATTCAACATTGAAGGATAAATCACTTGTTCACACATAAACCTCTCTCTGATAATGCAAACACAACAATGACACCCAAATTACATGACTATATCACCTATATAAACAATTCATCAACCTTGACAACAAGGTCAGCTAAACCTTCAACCCTCAATTACAAAATTGCATCACACGATACAAAGATCGACCACCAGACCAATATGATTATTTACATAGCATAACATGGTCCTAAATAAAATTCCCAAATGATCAAATCCATCAAAAATCATGCCAAGATCAACTGTAACACGCTACACCACTAGTAATACCGCATAACATGCAAATAATCATCGGTTGGTAGAAACTACCAAAAAATCGCACAACGATCAATGCTGGTCAGCAAGACAAATAGGACATGACTAGGAAACACCAGCAAACACATTAGAAGTATCCAAGACAACTACACAAACACCACTTATCAAATCTTCATCAATCAACATCTGAAAGATCAAGAACACAACCAATTAGCAACTGTCACGAAGAAAGATAACTTGTAGAACACCAAATCACGATCCATCTGAAATGAAGATACATAAGACCATCCCAAACAATATCCCAAAATATCAGTACTAGATCTGATCACACTAGAATATACCAGAGGAAATATCAACCTATGCAAAATAGTGATCAACAAACCAACACTACAAACCGGATCAGAGAATCTTCTCAATCTGCAATCACCGGAGAAAATCATAGGAACATGTTGACATCAATGACAACAACATATCCTAGTAGCAACAATGCATGACAATATCCAAGAATGGTTGTCATTGTTGTCAAACCTAGTTATCTGGATGAATGGTGTTCCAGATATTCTTTTGGTTGTTGCAAAATTATGTTTTATGTTTTAGTTAATGTTTTTAATTTTGGTTGTGTCATCCTTTACTCAGGGTAGTCTGGAATGCTTTTGGTGCCCTATGAAAATGTTGTTAATTGTATTGTAGTTTAGTGGATCATATTATTTTGGTCTAGATATGTGTTGGAAGATGTGTTGAGATTTTAATTTGGGTCTCACCATGGTGTGTGGAGATCTGGATGGAGTATTGTGCATTGGAAGTGGTTATGTGGCTGATTGGTGATTATGTCTACACGTTGCAGTTGGTAATAGCTTTGGAGTATGTGTTAGCTATTTAATATTTTGGACAACTGAGAGGGGGGGGTGAATCAGTTGTCAATTAAAATTTATCTAATTACATAAACAAATTTGACAAATACAAATTTTAGATTACATAACCATGAACAGATGATCACATGAAAAGAGCACACACAAGAGACACCGGATATAATGTAAAAAACCCAAGGAGGGAAAAACCATAGAGAATGTTAGTTCTCAGATTAAAGCACATGTTAGGGTGACACCAATTAAGGTAATTTTTATAAGATGGTTCACTGCCAAAATTTCTCATTGCAGGTGGGCTCACCGCCTAGGTAAAAATGCCATAAAAAGAAGGAGGGCTCATTGCCCAAAGGAAGAAAGAAAGAATCCACCGCAAAGGCACAACTGTCACTTTGTTTCAATGATGGAAGAAACCTTAGGCTCACTGCCACTAGTACCAAACAACATTAGCAAACAACCACATTGATCAACCACTTCACATTACCAAAGATAGATCTTCCTTTTAAAATCAAGTTCATGTTAGCATTATGTTATATGTTTTCATTGATGTCAAATCATGTGGTTTGGATTAGGTTTGGATGTGGTATATTGAGAAACAACATAGAGATGGTATTAAGCATTTGGAGGTTTCCCGAATTTCTTGACTTTTTGGAAGATGTGTTGCTAATATTATCCAATGCTATTCTTGGGTCCGATTTGATTTGAAAGTCAAGATCTTGGTTCAGAAGTCGAGATTGCGCTATGTCAATTGTTTAGTGTATGGATAATGTTTTAGGTCTTAATTTAGTGAGATGCATAGCTTGTTGATGTGTTTGATGAAGACCATCATGATGAGGTCTACTTATCATTCTTTCCCATCAACAGAATGTTTAGTGGAGACCTATTTTAGATCTTTGTCTTGGCTAACATTGAGGATCATGTTTTCCCGGAGATAGTATATATAAAGGTTGATCTGGATGAGTTGGAGTGTGGCTTTGTGTGTTAAAGATAAGTGAGATTGAAAGAATCCATTTGTTGTTGAGTTGTGTTGTGGATTGATATCAAAAGCAGTTATGATAATGCAGACTATGTTTTAGTGGTGGATTCTCTTGTATCTTTCTCTCTTCCGCAGTAAGCCTCTTTCTAGGCACTGAGCCTTTCTAGGCAGTTAGCCCTCCGATAGTGAGCCATGCTTTTTAAAAATCTCCTTAACCAATGTTTATATATTGATAATTAGCATTCTCCATGGTTTTTCCCTTCTTGGGTTTTCCATGTAAATTCTGGTGTCTCTTATGTCTGATATGTTATGTGCACATGCTTTCATGTTTATCTATTTTATTAATTCTGTTAGTTGTTCTAGATTTGTGAATAATGATTAAAGGGTAATTTTTGTTGTCAACTAATTCACCCCCCTCTCATTTGCCTGGATATTCAACAATTTGTATTAGAGATTTGGTTCCTTGATATAGAGCTTAACCACTTGAGGTAGATCCTAATTCTATGGCACACAAATTATCCATTCCTATCTTTGAAGGATCTGATTATAGTTTCTGGAAAGTGAAGATGAGAGGTTAAATCTAGTTTCTTTGGGTTACAACACTTGGAAGGCTATGGAGACTAAGTATGTTCAATCGACGAATGGTCTTACTACTCTAGAAGAAGCTCAAGCCTATGAAGAAAATGAAAAGGCAAGTTATGCTATCTTTAGTGCATTATCAAAAACTGAATTAACAAAAGTCATCCCTTTGAATAGTGCTTATGAGGTTTGGTAGAAGCTAAAAGATATCTATGAAGGAAATGAGAGACTTAGGTTGACAAAGAGGCTAACAACTAAGCAAAGGTATGAAAATCTGAAGATGGAAGAAGGAGAAGACATTGTAAGCTATTTTGAGAAGGTTGACAGTGCTATGAATGAAATCAGAGAACTCGAAGGCACTTTGAATGATGAAGATGTGATTGAAAAAATCTTTCAATGACTTATCGGTGAGTTACAGTGATAAGATCTCACTTGTTGAAGAAACCTATGATCCGAAGAAGTTCACTAGAGAACAAATATTTGGTACTCCGATTGCATTTGAACTAAGAAAGTTTGGAAAGGACAAAGACAAATTAGAGACAACATTCAAAGATTCTGAAGATGGTCTGGATGATGATGAGATCCTGGATGAGATGGAAGCAATTTTTAAGGAAACTAAAGTAAGGCACCAACAAGTACAAATGTATGTTACTCTTTAAATGTTTCAAATGCGGAAAGATTGGTCATATAGCTACTAGATGTCAGGAAAAGGGATCTAGACAAAAATTTAGGGAAAACAAGGGAAAGTTCAATAAGAAAGCTTATTATGTTAAGAATGATGTGGGTATCTTAGATGATGAGTCAGACTATAAAAAAGGTGATTATTTCTTTCTAGTAGAAAAGAATGATCCTAGGTTTGACATTTCTAAAACCGTTGCTACTAAATTTCATGCTAGAAGAGATAAGAATGAATGGTTGATTGATAGCGGATGTTTAAATCATATGACTAGTGATAAGAGTAAGTTCATAAAGCTTAAATAGTATGATGGAGGTTTTGTTAGGTTTGAAGATGATTAGGCAACAAAAGTTGTTGGAATTCGTTCAATTACTTTTGATGGAAAACATAACACTGACAATGTCTACTATGTGAAAGGTTTTCATCATAATCTTTTGAGTGTTGGATAGACATGCAAAAATGGATATAATGTTGTTTTTTGGGATAATGGATGTGAGATCTGGAAGGAGTCCGAAACAATTATTGTAGCTAGAAGGAGGACAAATTGAAATATGTATCAGTCAGAAGGAGCTACAAGACACTATTTTATATCTCAACTTGATGACAAATGGATATGGCACTGTAGGATGTGTCATATCAACTTTGACAACCTGGTATAGATTAGTTTAGGGAGTGTAGTGAGAGATTTACCGAGATTGACTAAACTAGAGAACAACATCTGCAAGGAATGTCAAGTAGGAAAACAAACAAAGAGCACAATCAGAGGAAAAGAGTACTCATCAATCAGATTAATGGATTTGGTTCACACAAATTTATGTGGTCCAACTAGAGCAAGGAGCTTGCAAGGTGAGAGGTATTTCATGTTACTGATTGATGATTATTCTAGAATGACTTGGGTTGCATTTTTAAGAGAGAAGACTGAGGCATTAGAGAAGTTCAAGATATTCAAGTCAAAAGTTGAGAATAAGGTCGATAGAAAAATCAAGTGCTTAAGATCTCACATAGGGGAATAATTTATTTCTAATGAGCTCAATGACTTATGTGAGAAACATGGCATTAGAAGATAGTTATCTACCCCCAGATACCATAGCAGAATGATATAGTGGAAAGAATGAACCGAACTATACAAAAGACAACTAGAACTATGATAAAAGGAGTAGAATTACTGAAAATATATTGGAGAGAAGCAATTCATACAACAACATACACTCTAAAAAGAAATTGTACCGAAGGAAATATAAGAAGACATCTTATGAACTTTGGTATGGTAGAACTCCAACAGTGACATAATTCAAATTATTTGGAAGCAAGTGCTATATCCAGAGAGATGAGGATAATCTTGGAAAGTTCAATGGTAGAGAAAATAAAGGCATATTCTTGGGTTACTCAATAGAAAGCAAGGCATACTAGTGTTACAACAAAAGGTTGAATAAGATTTTTGAAAGTGCAAATGTGAGAGTTGATGAAAGTACTTCAAAAGATTTAGAAATAGTAGCAGGATCTAGAGAAAGGAAAAAGGAAGAAGAAAACAATAGTTAAGAAAAGAAGGATCAAGATGCTCTGGAATCTACATCCAAAACCCTAAGGTATGTCTGGAATCTACATCCAAAACCCCAAGGTATGTTCAGAGGAATCATTCAGAGGATCAGATTATTGTAGATAAGAGAAAAGGTATCATCACGAGAAGCAAAGCGGTTCAAGAACAGGTTTTGTTATGTTTACTATTTGAAACTGAGCCAAAGACAGTAGAAGAAGCTTGTAATGATCATAATTGGATAAAGGCAATGAAAGAGGAAATCGATCAGATTGAGAAAAATTATACATGGGAATTATTCAACAAATTGGAAGACAAGAATGTGATTGGAACTAAATGGGTATTCCAAAATAAGCTGGATGAAGATGGGAAGTTTGTAAGAAACAAGGCAAGGTTGGTTTGCAAAGGCTATACTTAGATTGAAGGCATTGACTTTGATGAAACGTATGCCCTAGTTGCTCAAATGGAGGCAATGAGAATGTCCTTGTCATTTGCAGCATTCAAGGACTTCAAGGTCTATCAAATGGATGAAAAATAAACATTCTTAAATGGATAATTAAAAGAAGAAGTTTACATTGAACAACTAGAAGGTTTTAGGTTGAGAGATGATCCAAACATTGTTTGTAGATTGAAAAAGGCTTGGTATGGACTTAAACAAGCCCCTAGAGATTGGTATGGAAGATTAGACAAGTATCTAATTGATCAAGGATTTCAGAAGGGTTCGGTTGACAACAATCTATATTTCAAGACTAAGTCAGGTAAGATCCTAATTATTGTGCTATATGTTGATGATATAATTGTTAGAGGAAATGAAGATATGTGCAGAAGATTTGCTAGTGAAATGCAGAAAGAATTTGAGATGTCCATGATTGGTGAGTTGAATTTCTTTCTTGGTTTTTCAAGTCAATCATCATGATAAAGTAATTTTCATTTCTCAGTCTAAGTACATCAAAAAGTTGTTAAAGAAGTTTGGGTTGGAGAATTATAAACTAGTGTGTACACCTATGACCACTGGATGTAAGTTAACCAAATATGACAAATCTCCTAAGGCAAATGCAAGTTAGTATAGGTCAATTATTGGAGCACTATTATATTTGACTGCTACCAGATTGGATATCATGTATGCAATATGTTTGGTAGCCAGATTTCAACAAGATCCAAAAGAATCACATGTTGTGGCAGTGAAGAGGATTTACATATATGTAAAAGGCATAGAACAATTTGGTTTGTGGTATCCCAGGAGCTCAGATTTTACCTTAACAACTTATACAAATGCCAACTGGGTTGAAAGTGTTGATGACAAGTGGAGGAGCATTCTTTCTTGTCTCCCGGTTGGTTGCTTGGTCGAGTAAGAAGCAAGAATTTGTGTCTCTATCTACAATAGAATTAGAATACATTGCATCACCTTCATGTTGCACATAAATCTTATGGATGAAGTAGACTTTGAAGGCAATTGGTGTGAAGTTTGATGACCCTATCTCAATCATATTGTACCAATGTAATAAATATTTCAAACAATCTGGTACAACATTCTAGAAAAAAGAATACATCTATCAAGTACCACTTCTTGAGGGAAAAAGTGTTGGACAATAAAGTTAGACTTGAGTATGTACCTACAAAAGAGCAGATTGCAGATATATTCGCTAAGGCGAATTGTGTAAAGATACTTTTGAGTATCTCTGGTAGAAGTTAGGGGTTTTACCCCTTTCTAGTTTGAATTAATGTGGATGGGTCCAGTGAGAAGCTTGCATATTCATTTTTGGACTGATGGTTGGGTGCTTCCTCTTACGGGGAGAAAGAGTGAGTTTCATAAGGGGAGTTTTGCTCGCCTTTGTCATTGTTGTCAAAGGGGGAGAGAGAGTATAATGTTTGTTTATTGTCTTGATGGATCTTATTGATTGATGTTTCCATCAATGAAAAAGGGGGATATTGTTGGAATTATGTTATATGTTGTCAT
This sequence comes from Cryptomeria japonica, assembly GCF_030272615.1. Classification (NCBI taxonomy): domain Eukaryota; kingdom Viridiplantae; phylum Streptophyta; class Pinopsida; order Cupressales; family Cupressaceae; genus Cryptomeria; species Cryptomeria japonica. The sequence continues at coordinate 172,876,007 of NC_081415.1, forward strand.
TGATGTCAAATCCTATGGTCCGAATTAGGTCTGGATGTGGTATGTTGAGAAATAGTGTATGTATGAGATGGTATTGAGTTTTTGGAGGTTTCTCAGACTTTTCAAATGTCCCAACTTTTTGAAAGATGTGTTGTTAATATTATTCAATGCTATTCTTTGGTCCGATTTGATCTGAAAGTAAATATCTTAGTCTGAAAGTCAAGATTGTGCTATGGCAATTGTTTAGCGTATCAATAATATTTTAGGTCTGGCTTTGGCAAGGTGCATAGTGTGTTGATGTGTTCGATGAAGAATGTTGTGATGAGGTCTACTTCTCATTCCTTCCCACCACCATAATGTTTAGTGGAGACCTATTTTAGATCTCTATCTTGGTTGACATTGAGGATCATGTTTTGTTGGAGACAATATATGGACGTTGATTTGGATGAGTTGGAGTGTGGCTTTGTGTGTTGAATAAAAAAAATATTGAAAGAATCCAATTGTTGTGGATTGATACCAAAAGAAGTTCTGACAGTGAAAACTGTATTTCAATGGTGGATTATCTTGTATCTTTCTCTCTTCAGTAGTGAGCCTCCTTCTAGGAAGTGAGCCCTCTGGCAGTGATCCTTTTTGGGCAATGAGCCCTCCTATAGTGAGCATCTTGGCAGTGAGCCATCCTTTGTAAGAATCACCTTAACTGGTGTCACCTTAACCAGTGTTTATATTTTGAGAATTAGCATTCTCTATGGTTTTTCCCTTCTTGGGTTTTCCACGTAAATTCTAGTGTCTCTTGTGTCTAATTTGTTATATGCATATGCTTTCATGTTTATTTGTTTTATTAATTCTACTAGTTGTTTTGAATCTATGATAAAGCTTAAAGGGGAATTTTTGTTGTCAACTGATTGATCCCCCCCCTCTCAGTTGTCCAAATATTCAAAATTTCCTTCTACAAAAATTTCCTCATGTTTTTTCATTACAAGTGATTTTATATATACTGATCTCCAAAATAGATTTTTTCAAGTTGACCAAGGAGATAATAAAACATAATTCAAAAATAGGTCTTTACTAAGCATTCATGTGGTGGAGAGGAATGAAAATTGGACCACACCATAATACAACAACATGTTATCCAAATGCCGCAATCACCAGACCAAAAGATAGAACATCTAGGGTTATCTGGACCAAGTAGGAACACTTCTAGAGCACAAAAACACATTCCAAATCAGAATAACAAAGATACATGCACTACAAGCATAAATCTAGAAACATAACAAAAGAACTAAAGATGCAAAGCAATAAGGAGCTCTACAAACTCTATCAGACAAGCATCATCAACACAACATAGACTTCTAAAAAATACCTTCCATACCCCGAAATCATGAAAGATGAATCTCAAAGAAATATCCAACAATGTGCCAACATATCATGAATATATATACAATAGGTTTGAACATCTAGAGCAACAACCAAACATGGAAAACATAATCAATACGTTGACACCAATAACAACCATACTGAGACATCAATCATCTTCACATTTGCAACAATCTCCCCCTTTGTCATTGATGGAAACATTCATCAACGACAAACAATTTCTCCAATAGCATATTCAAGAACACTTCTCAAAAAATTATCCCCCTTAGAAAGAGAAAGAAGAAAACCTATATACCTCCACACTTCTCTGAACTTCTCAAGCTTCTCAAGCATAAACACAAACTTCCCAAAACTTCTCCCCCTTTGACATCAAGGACAAAGGTAGATAGAAACAAAGCACATAAATGACTCTACTCCCCCTAAGAGGAAGCCCTAAACATTAGCCCAGGTAGAAATATGCATGAATTATCCCAGACTAATGCACTGCCAAATGCATTTAGTTCAAACTAGGAAGGGGAATAACCCCTAACAACTATCAAAGATGCTCAAAAGTATCTTTGCACAATGCCTTTGTAAGGATATTTGCAACTTTTCCTTTGGCAGGTACATATTCAAGTTTTACTTCATTATCCACTACTTTTTCTCTCAATAAATGATACCAAATAAAGATATTGTTTGTTCTAGAATGCAAAACTGAGTTCTTAGAAATATTGATTGCACTTGTATTATCGCACATGATTTAGATAGGTTCATCAAATAATACATGGATATCCTTCAATGTCTATTTCATCCAAAGTACTTGAGTAAAACATGAAGTAGTTTCAATGTACTCAGCTTTTGCAGTTGATAAAGATACAAAATCTTTCTTCTTACTTAGCCATGCCACTAACCGGGAGCCAAGGAAAAATGCTCCACCACTTGTAATTTTTTTTTCATCAAGACTTCTTGCCCAATTTGCATCAGTATAAGATTTTAGAGTAAAGTCTAATCCTTTGGGGTACCATAATCCAAAATCTTTTGTTGCTTTCAAGTATCTAAATATCCTTTTTATTGCAACAACATGTGACTCTTTTGGTTCTTGTTGAAATTTGGTTGCAAGACAAACAACATACATGATATATGGTCTTGTAGCAGTCAAATATAATAATCCTTCAATCATTGATTTGTGCTTTCTTGCATTAGTCTTAGTATATTTATCATCATTAGTCAACTTGCATCTGATAGTCATGGGAATACATACCGGTTTGGAGTTCTCCAATCCAAACTTCTTCAGTAGTTCTTTAACATATTTTGTCTGAGAAATGAAGATTCCTTTACTATTCTAATTTACTTGTAATCCAAGGAAGAAATTTAACTCACCAATCATAGACATTTACAATTCCTTCTGCATTTCACTAGCAAATTCATTGCACATATCATCATTTCCGTAAAATATTATTTCATCCACATAAAAAACAACAATTAAGATCTTACTTGATTCAACTTTTAAGTAGAGATTGTTGTTAGTAGACCCTTTTTGAAATCCTTGATTCAGTAGATACTTATCTAACCTTCCATACCAGGCTCTAGGTTCTTACTTTGAAATCCATACAACACCTTCCTCAATCTGCAAACAACATCCAAATCATCTGATAACTTGAATCCTTCTAGTTGTTCAATGTATACTTCTTTTAATTCTCCATTCAAGAATGTTGACTTCACATCTATTTGATAGACTTTGAAATCCTTATATGTTGTAAAGACAAAAACATCCCAATAGCCTCCATTCTAGCAACAAGAGCATAAGTTTCTTCAAAATCAATTCCTTCAAGCTGAGTGTAACCTTTGCATACCAATCTTGCTTTGTTTCTTACAACCTGATTATCCTCATCTAGTTTATTTCAGAACACCCACTTTATTTCAATAATGTTCTCATCTGCTAGTCTAGGTACCAATTCCCAAGTTTGATTTTTCTCAGTTTGATCCAACTCTTCCTTCATAGCTTTCATCCAATTTTGATCTTTCCCGGCTTCTTCAATTGTCTTAGGTTCAGTCTCAAAAAGTAAACACAAAAGAACTTGTTCTTCAATAGCTTTCTTTCTTGTAATGAATCCTCTATTTTAATCTTATATAATTTGATTCTTAGAATGATTTTTTTTCACATACCTTAGGGTTTTTGGTGTAGTTTTTGGAGCAACTTGAGTTTCTTTCTGCTTCTCTTCATCTTTGTTTTTCTCTTCTCCTTCATCATATTCATACCCTGCTTGAATAACAACTTCTTTTGAAATGTTCTCATGAGCCTTCACATTTGCACTTTCAACAATTTTGTTTAACCTCTTGTTATAAAATATGTAAGACTTTCTCTTTGTAGAATAACCAAGAAATATACCTTCATCTAATTTGCTATCAAACTTTTCAAGGTTTCTTTCATCTCTCCAGATATAGCAAGCGCTTCCAAAATTTTTGAAGTACTTTTATAGATGGGATTCTTCCATACCATAATTCATATGATGTCTTCTTCTTTCTGAATAAAATTCTGTTAAAGGTATACACAACAATGTGTATAGCTTATCTCTAGTAAACTTCCAGTAGGTTTGCTTCCTTGATCATAGTTCTTGTCGCCTCTTGAATAGTCATGTTCATCCTTTCAACTATGCCATTCTATTGAGGTGTCCTAGGAGCTGATAATTGTCTTCTAGTTCCATATTTCTCATAGAAAGTATCAAATTCATCATAAATAAATTCTCCCTCTCTACCAGATCTCAGATACTTAATTCTTCTATCTTCTTCATTCTCAACTCTAGCTTTAAATATCTTGAATTTTTCTCATGCTTCTAACTTTTCTCTTAGAAATGTAACCCAAGTCATTCTAGAAGGATCATCAATTAAGAGCATGAAATACCTCTCACCTTGTAAACTCCTTATTCTGGTCAAACCACATATGTCTATGTGTATCATATCCAATAATCTGGTAGATGATTATTCCTTTCCTCTGAATGTTCCTTTTGTCTACTTTCCCACTTGATATTCTTTGCAAATACTATTATCTAGTTTAGTCAATCTTGGTAAATCTCTCATAACTTTTATCATACTACAATCTTCACCAAATTGTAAAAATTGATATGACACATCCTTTGGTGCCAAAGCCAACTCTCATTGATATATGATAATAAGTAATGTCATGTAGCAGCTTCTAATTGATACATGTTTCCACCAGTCCGTTATCCTATAACAATAATAGTTCTGGATCTCATAGCCACCATCCTGAAAGACAATATTGTAACCATTTTCGCACATCTATGCAACACTCAAAATATTATGATACAATCCTTTTACATAGTAAACATTGTTAGTGTTATGCTTTCCATCAAAGGTAATAGAACCAATTTCAACAATTTGAGCAGTCTGATCATCTCTTGGAAATATAACATAACCACCATCATATTTTTCAAGTTTTTCAAACTTACTTTTGTCACCAGTCATATGATTTGAACATCCACTATCAATTAACCATTCATCTCTATCTCTCCTAAAATGCAATGTTGAAGCAATGATATCAACAATATTAGATTTATTAGATTTAGATCCATGTTTCTCTACCATGAACAAACAACCACCATCCTCATAATCTAACTCATCATTTGAAATATCATCATCATCTCTAACATAGTAGGCCTTCTTATTGAATTTTACTTTGTTATCCATAAACTTCTATTTTGATCCTCTTTCCAGACATCTAGATGCATAATGACCAATCTTTCCACATTTAAAACATTTAAGAGGTAACATAACTTTATACTTGTCGGTGATAACTCAATGATGAATGGATAGTACCAAACTGGTACTGAGAGGGAGGGGGGGGGTGAATCAGTACAAACAAAAACACATTCCTAAAACCAGTTTGTCAGCAAACACTGCGCTTTGACAAACAAACAATAACACTAGTCTTAAACAGAGTACAACCTGCAAAACCCAGAATAACTGAGACAAGCATAAACCGGTTGACACTTATCTTTTCATTCAATCTAATACTTCATTTCTGTTTCACCCTAGTGCATGAATAGGTAATCTATCATAAAAATTATAAATAGCTAGATCAACATGATTTACCTTCAGACACAAATCACTTAAACCATCACATGAACAACACCACACATGACACAAATTTTTCATGTGGAAACCCAACTAGGAAAAACCACGGTGGGGATGAATACCCACAAGCTATTTTTGAACTCTTTAGAAGTCTACTCTGTTAGAAGCCTTGTCCGGTTAAAGACTGATACAATAGGTTCTATTAGGAACCGATCTTATTAGGGATCACCTGGTTAAGGGATGGCTAGAATACTTGGTTAAGGGTTAAACCCTGTTAAAGGTTACCTTGTTAGAGGATTTCAAGAACTCAATAGTTTTGAGTCACCCTGTTAAAGGATTTACAACAAGCCAGTTAAAGCTACCCTGTTAAGGGATTTCCCAACTATTGAAGTGGTTGGAGATCAATAGGCATTACAATGATTTGGTAACAACACTCAATGCCAATGCAGATCTGCTTTAGCTCCTCTTCACCTTCTGCACTTACACTTTGCAGGTATCACTTCTCTCCTCTGGTCTGGCACGAATCATGTATCTCTTCACTTGGATACACACACACAACTTTTGCCAACAGTCTTAGAAAGAATCACAATATCGACCTTATAGGAAATGATAGGTCGGTAGCATAAACCCTAAACCCTAAACTTGTTAGGTTAAGCAATTCAAATGATTCAATCCTGACCGTTGAGCACATTGCATTAATTGCAATAGTCTTGAACTGATCTCAAGACGTTCTCCATTGTTCATTTTCCACCGCTTTCATGGCAGCTGATAACCCATCACACATTTTCACCATTTATAGACTTTGCACATTCCTGAGGTAGATAGGAACAATCTCCTTCATGCAAGATCCTTCACGCGCACAAGGCTGACATAGCAACATGATCTGTTCTTCTTGACAATGCTAACTCATCACATAAAGTCACCGGTTGAGTCACATAGGCTTGAAGCACTTCAATCAGAAACCCTCAAGTTGAGACTACCAACCGGTAGTCATACAAAGCTTCCATGTACCAGTTCTCATATCAACATGTTGGTTCACCTTGAACAAACATACAGCTTCACTTTGGCACATATACTGGTTCACAATGTTATATCGGTTCTCACATATACTAGTTCTTGGTAACATACCAGTTCTCTCTTCTTCAACATATTGACATCAATGACAACATACAATGTCATCATGTCCTCATACCGGTTCATGTCCTCATATCGGTTCATAATGCCAACAATCTCCCCCTTTGGCATTGATGGCAATATACAAAGATCTCTCTGCTTCACATCTTCTCCCCCAATTTCTGTAGATATCTTCTCCACTTCACTTCTTCTCCCCCTTTGACAACAATGCCAAAGTGGAGGCACAAGCTTGCCTGTTCCATTATGCTGCTCCCCCTGAGGAGTAGCATCCTTCAACACATCAATCCTAAAATTTTTTTTGACTATGCAATACCTAACTGATGTGGAGCAAATACCTTTAGTTCACCTCTTGAAGGGGTAACACCCCTAATTCACCTCTTAAGTACATAAATGTAGCCTTTGGGAGAGGCTTGGTGAATATGTTTGCTAATTGCTCCTTACTAGAAACATGTTCCAGTGCAATCTCTTTGTTCTGAATGTTTTCCCTCAAGAAATGATACTTAAGCTCAAAGTGCTTGGTTCTAGAATGTAAAACCGGATTCTTGGAGATGTTAATTGCACTAGTATTGTCACAAAATATACTTACTAGTTCAGATACAGGAACTTTGAAGCCATTTAATATATGCTTCATCCAAATTGTCTGAGTGTAGTTCATGAAAGCTGCAACATACTTTGTTTCCACTGTAGATTGAGAGATACAAGTTTTCTTCTTACTCATCCATGAGACTAGTCTACCACCGAGAAAGAATGCACCGCCAGTTGTGCTCTTCCGATCGTCCACATTACTTGCCCAATCAGCATCTGTGAATACTTTCAAGTTGAAATCCTTTCTATTTGGATACCACAACCCATAATCAATAGTTCCCTTTAGATACCTAAGAATCCACTTGACTGCAACCAAGTGGGATTCTCTTGGACTTTTCTGGAACCTTGCAGTAATGCCAACTACATGTGCAATATCCAGTTTGCTATGCACTACATAATTCAACTTACCAATCATTGATCGGTATTCCTTCTCATTAACCAATGCTGAGTCATCCTCTTTGGATAGTTTACAATCGGTCACCATCAGTATACCAACCATTTTGCTATCTTCCATGCCAAAGGTCTTCAACACCTCTTTGACATACTTGGAATGAGTGATAAAAATTCCATCTTTCATCTATTGAATCTGCAATCTAATGAAGAAGTTAATCTCCCCTATGAGTTACATCTCAAACTCTTTCTTCATCTCATCTAAAAACTCATGACTCATCTTGTCATCTCTACCAAAGATAATGTCATCAACAAATACCTCATAGATCAGGATCTGATCTCCTTCAGATTTCAAGTAGATATTGCTATCTTTGCTTGTTCTCTCAAATCCAATCTTCACAAGATGGGAGTGCAGGCATTCATACCATGCTCTAGCTGCCTTCTTTAGACCATATAAGGCTTTATGTATCCTACACACCATGTCATTGTTTCAAAGAGGGCAAACCCATCTGGTTGCTCTATATACACCTCCTCTTCAAGTACACCATTTAGGAATACAGATTTTGCATCCATTTGCTATACTTTGAATCCTTTAAAAGCTGCATATGCAAGAAGAATATGAACTCCTTCCAATTTGGCTATAGGAGAAAAGGTTTCTCCATAGTCTTCTCCTTCTTCTTGGGCATATCGTCTACACACTAGTCTGGCTTTGTTTCTAATCACTGTGCCATCCTCATTCAGCTTATTTTTGAAAACCCATTTGGTATTGATGACATTTTTATGCGTCTGTCTGGGTACCAAAGACCATGTACCATTTTTCTCTTTCTGGTCAAGTCCCTCTTCCATTGCCTTGATCCAGTCTTCATCTTTATGTGCCTGTTTGAATGATTTAGGCTCAAATTTAGAGATCATACATGAGTTTTCTTTGACCTTTCTTCTTGTAAGGATTCCTGCATGCTTATCTCCTATAATCTACTTAGGATCATGATTCAGCTTGACATACTGAGGAATGGTCTTAACATATTCCTCTTACTTTTCTTCTTCATCCTCTTCTCCATCAGTATTAGCATCTACATCTACCGGTGTAGGAACACTGTTATTGGTACTTGGTTGATTGACAACTGGTTCCCAGAAGGTTACAACTGGTTCATTTACTGCTTGCTCACTGCTAGTTTCCTTAGTTTTCTCAGAGGTTTCATCAACTCTCACTTTGATGCTTTCCATAATTCTCTGACTCCTATTATTGAAATACTTGAGAGCTTTGCTCTTGGTGGAATACCCTAGGAATATTCCCTCATCACATTTCGCATCAAATTTGCTTTGGTGTTCGCTCCTCTTCATGTAACATTTGCTACCAAACACTCTAAAGTAGCTAACCATAAGTGTCTTACTAGTCCAATACTCATAAGGAGTTTTATCCTTACCTTTCTTGATGAGTACCCGATTCATTGTGTAGACTGTAGTGCTCACCGCTTCTCTCCAAAAGGTGTGAGCAACCTTTCCTTGAATCAGCATTGTTCTTGCTGCTTCAACCACTGTCCAGTTATTTCTCTTTGCTAGGTCATTCTGTTGTGGAGTTTGGCGGGCAGACAGTTGCTTCTTGATGCCATGTTCTTCACAGTACTTGTTGAATTCATCAGAAGTGAATTCCCCTCCTTGATCAGTTCTAAGACACTTGATCCTTTTGTTGCTTTCCTTCTCCACTAATGCTTTGAAAGCTTCAAACTTATCTTTCAAGAATGTGACCCACATCATTCTTGAGCAGTATGCACAAGATCAAGTAAATTGTTAGCAGTGAAAGGTTTACCTTTAAAGGTTGAGGAAGACATTTTCCCCAGTTGACACTCTCTGCACAAGGTATTTTTTGGTTTGCCTAGCACCGACAACCCTCTAACTGCCTTGATCTTACTGGCCTTCACAATGTTATCAAAGTTTACATGGAAGAGTCTCCTATGACATATCCAGTTGTCATTGAACTTGGCTATAAGACATGTACTGATATTTGCATTCAGTTGAAATAGGTTACCTTTGGTCTGCATGCCGGTGGCCACCAATTCACCATTCTTTCCTTTGATTCTGCACACTCCATTCTTGAATTCCAAAGTGAGACCACTATCATTCAGCTGGGCAACACTCAGAAGGTTGTGTCTGAGACCATCAACCCAATACACATTATCAGCACTGCTCTTTCCATTCAGAGAGATGGATCCTCTACCTTTGACCATACATGGTGCATCATTACCAAAGCGAACCACACCACCATCATATTTTTCCAAGGATAGAAACTTTCTTTGGTCACCAGTCATATTGTGAGAATAGCCACTATTAATAATCCACTCATTGGAATTATCAAAGTGGGAGACAAGAGCCTTCTTATCTGACACATCTTCCTTGACAACAACAAACACAATATCTTCATTTTCTTCATCTTCTGATTCCTCATCTGTGACACCTTCATCAACTGCCACAAAACAGTTTCTCCAGTTTCCTCCTTTGAATTTCTTGAACCTTTCTGGTTTGTCCTTGTTGTCACCATTAGGACAGTTTACAACAATATGTCCTATCCGATTACAAGAAAAGCATTTCAAAGGGAGCTTACCTCTATATTTACCAGTTCCTTTAGGAAGTTTACTGGCAAGAAGAGCTTCAAATTCCATTAGAAACTCCTCATCATCCATTTCTCTTCTCTGTCTTGGTTCACCACTGGTGCTTTCTTCTTTTCCTTTTTTGGATGGTACAACAAAAGCTTTAAAAGCTAATCCAGTCTTTTGAACACTGCCATCAAAACTATTTAGCTCATAGGCTATCAACTTTGCAATTATGGAGTCCAGGGATACGTTAGTCTTGTCTATTGATCTCAACTCCTGAATAGCAACAACCTTTATTGCATAGATAGGTAATAAGGATCTCAGAACTTTTCTTACCACAGTGGAATCTTCCATTTTACCATCTGCACTCTTGATATCTCTGACAATAGTTTTGATTCTTATTCCATACTGTTCAATGGTCTCACCTTCAACCATCTGCATGTCTTCAAACTTCCCTCTAAGGCTTTCTTCCTTAGCTTGTTTTACATGCTCATCACTGTTAGGCCCAATATGGAAAGCTAACGTACTGAGAGGGGAGGGTTGAATCAGTACTTCAAAACTTTTGTTCAACAATAACTTTATTGTTAAGCATAAACTGAATAGTGCAGTAACATAATATAAAGTTAAAATAAATAGATAACAATCATACATGATTCACTCCATAACACATATTTTAGTTACGCAGAAACTCTTGGTTAGAGAGAAAAACTGTGATGGGGATGGCACCCACAACTTCACTATTACAATAATAAAGGTTGCTCAGTTAGAGCTACATATTTAGCTATTTTTGATAGCTTGCCTTGTTAGGAGTATCAAGATCTGTTAGATCTACCTTGCTAAAGGATTTTACAACACTTAATATAAATGTTGCACCTGGTAAAGGCTTTACAATTTATAGACTTGATTAGAGTCTTTTACCCTGTTAAAGGTTTCTCTTACAACTTCAAAATATTACAATAAAATCATTACAAATATCTGCAACTTTACATCTAGAATGTTATAGCAAATTCTATGTGCTCAGAATAAGATTACCTTGCTTATAGCATACCTCGGTAACCCATATAGTAACTCGGTAAACCCTTCTATTTACTCTGTTCTTTGGCTGTTCTCTGAAATCCTTCTCGGTGACCTTTGAGTCCCTGTAACAGTCATAACAATTAGTGCTTTCACATCTCTTGCTTCATATATTTCTATATCTTCCTTTCTGTCATGCTACATGTATATTTCTAATCTTAATCCATGTTGTATAAATAGATCTCTTATGTTGGTGATCCATTCATTGCTTCGATCTTACAAACATGTTTTATCGAATGAATAACCATGCAAAATATTTCATTGGTTAGATGTCCTCAAAATCATACACAATCTTTAAGTGCAATTTCCAATGTGATAATGGTTAGATGTTCCTTGATCTTGTAACACGTTTCCATATGTATGTCTAGGTTCAATGAATCTGGTAACACGTTTCACTCGGTGTATACCAAATCGGTGTGCCATCTTTGTTGCTCGGTAGACATGGAATGATACTCCATAGACAACTCAGTGCATACTGGGCTCTGTGACTACTTTCTTTTATAACCGACTGGACTGTGCATACTGACTGAATATTTTGGTAGAGATAACTGACTAGAGTATATAGAACAACTTTGAACATAAAACTAATGGCAACTTGATAAGTAGTAACAATCTCCCCTTTTGACATTAGTTGAGATGTTTGACAAAAACTACTTTCAAAGCTATTACTCAATAATCTATATACTTGCAAAATTTGATTATACTGACAGTATATACAATAATATATCCTGATATACTCCCCTTATCGATATACTTTTCAAAACTCTAATTTTGCATGCTCAGTGATCAATGTTGTGTGTGCACTTGTTCTTTGCTTACTGTTCTGTTCACTGCTCGGTTCACTGCTCTTGGGTACTTTGCTTACTCTTCTCGGTATACTCCCCCTGTATACTACACTCCTTTTGTTTGATATTATACTTTGATGCTTTGAATACTATATCACTCCCCCTTTTTGACAAACATCAAAATTTAGTTACCATTCGGTGGTGGCAACTGGTCAAAAATGGATTTGTACTTTGTCTGTGCTTCGGTGAGAGCGATAGAGAGGGCATCCTTTACACTATCCATTAAAGAATTTTGTGCTTGAATATTAGCCAATAATGATATTGAGCCATCTAGAGTGCTTCCCTCTTGTGTAGTAGATAAGTATGTGGCTCGGTTGATCTGTTCTTGGACATATGAAAGATGAGGAAGGAATAATGTCTGAAGTGTCATTATGTCCATCCTGATCTTGTGTTCTTCATTTCTTAGGTCCAATTGTTGAGCCATGAGCTGTTGTAGCTTTGTATAAAAATTTTGAACTGAATTGGGCTCTGTGGTCAACTTATTTGAGAGATTAGTGATCTCTTTCTCAATTGCTTCTGTTTTATTTTTGATGTCTTTAATGAATAAAGAAAATGTATAGAGTTTCTGAAATAAATAAAGAATGTGCTTGAGTTGAGGAGTCAACTCAGCAATAAATTTGACAAGTTTGACTTTTCCAATAGCTATAGCTTTATGTACCTCTTCTATCATTTTTGCAGTGAGCTCCTTATCTTTTAGCTTGCTCAAATATTCAGATGCATCTACTCCAGATGTCTCTATCTTGGTTAGGAGTTCATCCAGTTGAATGTGGATGGTTGCATCTTTGGTTTTTGTAGCTTCAGGTAGCATATCTGTTAAGAGTGCTTTCATGTTCTGAAGTATTTTATTTTTCTTTTGAATGGCCATTTGCTTCTCTTGTTTGGCCTTTACTTTGCATAGTTCACCGAAATCAATGAGTGCTTGCCCCTTTAATTTGGATATATCAACATTGGGAAACACTGTTGGTTTTGACAAATCTATTTTGAAACTATGCTTTTTCATCTTCTTTTCTTTACCTTTCACCGATTTAACTAAGACAAGGGCTTGTGAGGCTTGATGACCCTTGGTAGGTTACTCGATAGAGGCAACACTTTGGTTGATTTCTTTAGCCTCTGTAGTGTCCTTTGGTGTCTCAATACTCGGTGTCTCAGTTGCAACATTTTCAGTGCTAGAAGGTGCCTGAGATGTCTGTTCTTGAGTAGTACATTCTCCTACTATAGACTTGTGACCTTCGGTGCCTTTATCCATATCCTGAGGGGTTTCAGTTGAGATAGGTTGATTGACCGGTGGATAAGGCTGAACTTGTTCCAATACTGATTCACTGGATACAAGTTTTGCATATGCATTGCCTTCTATCATTTCCTATTTCGGTGCCTTTGTATCCATGATATTTTCATCTATTTAAATGGTGTCAGTAGGGTCTTGCTCGGTAACATCAGGATCTTGCTTGGTGACATCAACTATTTCAACTTTAGCTTGCTCACTGATATCCTTGATTTTAAATATTTCTTGCCACTTTTCTTTTGTCTCATTTTCCACTTCAATATACAACCCATTCATCAGTTTCAAGGCTCTTTGTTTGACGAGAAACTTTGAGTTGTAGGTTGTCAAATGTTCTTTTATTTCGACTACCGACATGTATGGAAAGAGATGTACCAGACTTCTTTCTCTAATATGTTTCTCTGAGTCCATTGCATACTTCCACATATTGTCAATATGTAAATATAATTCATTTGGAAGTGACTTAGATAATTCCCATGGAGCCAATTAGAATTTTAGAAGTATGCAGATGACAACTTCTTCAATTTGTCTCTTTTCATCTTCATTTTTGGATTCATATTTAACATATCTGAATCCTCCAAATCCACCATATTCTTTCAAATTAGCACAAAAATTTTCAACACTATGTACATTTTCCTTCTTGCTCTTGACAATCTGAAATTTGCTTGCATCCTTAGATTCGGTGTCACTAGACTCTTTTGCCAAAATGAGTCTTCGAGTAGATTTCTTGTAAGTTTTTGTTACCTTGGGAACAGTAACACTCTTTGTTTTCTTACTCAATGAAGCTGTAGATGCTCTTGTGTTACGTCACTTTGCTGTAGGAGTCGGTGAGGCCTTTGATGTGTCCTGTTTCTTTCTTTTCAACACTTTTCCCTTAGGCAATTCGGTGCTCAATGTTATAGCTACCTCTTGGGCTTCAGATTCCTCTTTGGTAATGGCTATAGTGCCTTTGACAGGTGTGGAGGAAGAATCTTCTCCAAATTTCTCTGATAATGCCTTTATCATCTTTGTTGCCTTTCTTGTAGCTTTGGGTACTACAATGCTCATTTTTACCTTTTTCTTCACTTATTCATAGGTTCCATACCTTAGCTCGGTAGCATGTCTTGGCAATGTAAGAAATGCATCAATTTGCTATTGTGTGATGTCAAAATCAATCTCATAACCCATAGGTGAGAAAGATTGAGTTCTTGGTTCCAAAACATTCACATAACAGTAATCAGTGTCTACTTCAAAACATATGTCATTTTTGTATTTCTCCACTAGCTTGGGTGGAATCCGGTACCTGTTATGCATTTTCTCTTGAAATTTACTGAAGTAATCATCCATAATATCATTAAAATTATCACCTAGCTTCTTAATGAGGTCATTGATCTAATGGGTGATTGGCCAGTGTAGTTCCCAAACAAGTTTACTGACTGATGGAAATAATTTTTCAAAATAGAAAAACATGCATACAAGTAGTGATCCAAACTTTAGTGTATTAGCTGAGTTGTTCTTCTTCAGCTTCCTGATGGTGTTTAGATTCTCAAACAAGTTTTTCAGCAATACCTCACATAGATCAATTTTCATTCCCTTTTTCACAATTTTGTATGCTAGGTCTACTACTGCACAGGGTACACTATTTTCCCTTGCCAATTGGAAGAAACAGTAACCTATTACTCTAATGGCAAATTTTAGTTCTGCATTAGTGACATTATTTAGTTTCAATCCTCTGCAATCTGATTCTACTCCAGTTAAACTGATCAGTTCCTTCTGTGATATCATCTTTTGAGCTCGGGCATGATCATAAATAGGGTAACCGGTGATCAGATGAATGATTTCCTTGGTAATCTTAAATGGTTGCTCTTCTAGCCACATGAAATCATCGTGAACTCTGCTCATAACAAACTTGACCCACTAGGGTTTGAACACACGAGGATAGGTTAGGGCTTCAGTTAATCCCTTGATGTTAATATGCTCATACTTGCTATTCAATTTACCATCGGTGCACAATTCATCATAGGTGTCTTTGTTTTCAACATGACTGAGTTCTTCAACATGACATTTGGTGAAGAATATCACATCCTCAACTAATAACACTCTATCCGGGATGAGTGAAAATACGGTTTTGTCATTCGGTTCAGATGCAACTTTGGGAGTTAAAGAGTATTTTAGTGAGGTCTTTTCTACATTCTTAACAACGATGGGATCTTGGATCTTAGGTGCCATTTGTAGATTTCAGATAAAAACTAACAAAAGGTGTTTAGGGTTTGAGGATTTTCAAACGGTAGACACTTCACACTTAGTAGATAATAATAACTTGATAAGATCGGTAAACTAGCTTAACAATGCGTTGAGATTGATGTAAATACCTTGAATTTTTATTTGTAGAAGGTTTGATAGCCTTAGATTTGCTTTGCTCTGCTCTCTTGAAAACTTGGTAAGTAAAAATGACCGCATAAATGCTTTAAGTACACAATATACCTTATCAGGCTCCATGTGGGTTAGGTCAAAAACATTAAATGCACTTGGTTCCACTAAACTTTCTTTCCTTTTTCCATTTTAACCGAGTAACCAAACTTCCTTCATTTACCAACTTGATAGGTTTCCTGTCTAGTGCTCCAAAAGACTTTGATAGAATTTCAAACTTACTAATACATCTTTAACTATGCAGATTCTGACTTAAGTACATAATAAAATAGGAACTATTAAGATTTAACCTTTAGAGAATTCAGTCCCTTCATACCTTTACCGATTAATTTGGAATAGGTGCACCTAACTCGGTAGGTAAGGTGCTTTCTTTATTTGACACAATTTCCTTCTTTTTCCAAATCATCTATAATTTGTCTTTTATTTCTTCAATGTCTTTTCTATGTTGATCTTTGCAAACACCAAGTGTCCAACTCTGTGACAATGAAAACATGCCATACCAGGATTTCTCCATGATCTTCGGTTGTTCATCCCAAACCTTATAAACTAGTTCGCACTTATATGTCCATATCTTCCACAACATTCACACCATATCCTTGTATTGTAATACCATGGTACTGTAGAATACTATCGGTAAGGATCTGTGTGAGCTCAGTAACCTCTAGCATTTGCTCGGTGTGCAGACCACATATAGTTCTTTTGCTTAAGCCAACACTTCTCGGTACTGTGTCCATATCTATTGCAGTTTTTACAAAACCCTTTGAATTTTTCCTTCTGATAATTCTTAACAGACTTTGTCCTATATTGATTAGATGTGTGACCATATTTATTGCAATTGTAACAATAACCATTGGACTTAGTGACATTCGATTGCTTACCTTTTCTGATTTGACACATGTTGGTAGTGTGACCTTGATTTCCACAGTAGTTGCAAATAGGTTTCTTTCTTTTGATGTTCTTCTTGGTTCCAGCTTGCTTTGACGATTCTCCTCTCTCGGTAGTATGGATTCCCTTCTCAGTATAGTCTTTTCCTTTGTAACCGAGTCCTACATCTTTGTTGGGTCGTGTTGTTGTCAGTTGCTCATCCAATATCTTTGATGCTTCATAACTCTTCTTTAGTGTTTCTTTGGATTTCTTCTCTATTTCAAGTTCATTGGTCAACCTTGATACTTCAAGTTTTAATGCTTGATTCTCATCATCTTTCAGATTTGCTTCATGATGTGCATAACCTAGTTGATCTAATAGGTTTTGTTGAATTCTAGTCATCCTTGTGATTTCATCATCCTTATCAGATACTAAGAATTCAAGTTGTTGTTTCTCTCTTTCTAGATCTCTTACTTTATCCTTGGCTGTCCTCAATGCATCAAGATTTTTAGTCATCTGTGTGCTGAAATGTTCATGTTATCTCTTCATTGCTTTTAGTTGATCAACCAGTGCTTTGCTCTTTTCTTTCAATACTTCAATCATTTCTTCAGTCTCTTCAGATATAATATTCTTAGATGATGTCTCAATTTGTTCCACTGACTCTTGAGAGTCCTACAAATCATCAGATAATCTTCTTCTCACTTTCAGAGATTTTTGTATTTGCCTTTGCATGTCTGCAATCCCTTGATTAGCATGATCTAGCTCTTCTTGCAGATAAACAATCCTCTGAGATTGTTTATAGCCTTCCATTGATAAGATCTTTCTCTTTAGGCAGTTAAACCCTTTTCTAAGATTGAAGCTCTAATACCAATTGTTAGGCCCAATATGGAAAGCTAATGTACTGAGAGGGGAGGGGTGAATCAGTACTTCAAAACTTTTGTTCAACAATAACTTTACTGTTAAGCATAAACCGAATAGTGCAGTAACATAATATAAAGCTAAAACAAATAGATAACAATCATACATGATTCACTCCATAACACATATATTTTGGTTACACAGAAACTCTTGGTTAGAGAGAAAAACTATGGTGGGGATGGCACCCACAACTTCACTACTGCAATAATAAAGGTTGCTTAGTTAGAGCTACATGTTTAGCTATTTCTGATAGCTTACCCTATTAGGAGTATCAAGATCTATTAGATCTACCTTGCTAAAGGATTTTACAACACTTAATATAAATGCTGCACCTGGTTAAAGGCTTTACAATTTATAGACTTGATTAGAGTCTTTTACCTTGTTAAAGGTTTCTCTTACAACTTCAAAATATTACAATAAAATCATTACAAATATCTGCAACTTTATATCTGGAATGTTATAGCAGATTCTATGTGCTCATAATAAGATTACCTTGCTTATAGCATACCTCGGTAACCCATATAGTAACTCAGTAAACCCTTCTGTTTACTATGTTCTTTGACTATTCTCTAAAATCCTTCTCGATGACCTTTGAGTCTCTGTAACAGTCATAACACTTAGTGCTTTCACATGTCTTGCTTCATATATTTCTATATCTTCCTTTCTATCATGCTACATATATATTTCTGATCTTAATCCATGTTGTATAAATAGATCTCTTATGTTGGTGATCCATTCATTGCTTCAATCTTACAAACATGTTTTATCGAATGAATAACCATGTGTAAAGTGGAAAATCGAACCCTAGGTGTTCCCCCCACTCCAAGGAGAAAGGAGGTCACTAGGATTGACAGTTTTCACTTAGGAGAGACTTTACATTCAAAAGAGGGGTTGAAACTCACAAGATCCAATCCCACACAATGCAAGACTAGATTCTAAATGAGTTTCAAGGGTTGAGACAGCAAGGCTACCCTCTTTTGTAAAGAATGTAGATAGAAGGATTGAACTAGGAGGGTATGTGAAAGTAAGAAATATTCCTTTGCAGATAGAAATAGAAACATGGGATGAAGCTGCGGACCTGAAATTAGTAGTAAAATGTCAAGATGATGCTGTCCTGCAAATTTGAGCAAAAGTTGACAGGACGATGGTGTCCGGCGTGCACACGGTCCTCCGAAAAATCCACGAAACGAAGAGGGATTTGTTCGTCTCTGCACAAGGATTCCAGATCTTCAATTACAACCGTGTACCTGCAACCTACACATAGAAAAAAGAGGATGATTGGGGGGTTAGGGATTAGGGGTTTGCCTTTAGGTCAAACCCCGGTTTTGGAATTAACCAAGAAATGAGAATGCTGTAAATGTAAATGTTTGTAATGTAAACAAGTACTGATACCTTGTTGTAAGAATGTTTGTATTCTTACATGCGAAGGTGTAATGATGTTGTATGTTGTATTTTGTATGTGATCTCCTCTTCAATGGTTGAATCCTTGTCTTGAAAGCAACACTTAGCCTTGAATGGAGACTTAGAATGCTCAATTGCTTGAAGGAATGCTTGAATGCTTGAATATTTGAATATCGCTTCCGCTACGTATGTTTCTTTCATCTACCATCTACCTTTTTTGAGAGGGGAAATGTAGTTCATATACTTGTCAATTAGGGTTAGGAGACTGATTTTTCCAACCTTGGGCCGATCTAGAGACATTATTTTCCAAATTGCAAACTTGAAGACCCGATGCCCAAAAAGGAACTGGGCCCAAAATAGGGCCAGGGACCAGGGCGCTGGGCGCCATGGTCGTGAGGGACCACGGTGCTAGGCACCATGGTCCTGAAGGACCAGGGAACTGGGTGCCATGGTCCCACCTCCTGGGACAACAGGGTGCAAGGAGGATCAGGCCAAGGTGCAGAAAAGATGCAGTTTTTGATGTCACAAACAGGTTTCAGGGTCTCCATTTAGGTTCAGTGTTACATCACCATCGTGAAGACCCAAATGCAGTCGAAATTGCAAGTGTCACAATTTTAGGACGTTACATTTAGTCCCCACTTTAGTGGGAGTATAAGCGTACGCCCATACTTTCAGTAAAGTACAAGGAAACAACATTGAAAGACTTTCACCACGTCAAGGAGGCAAGATACACCAAGCCCCTAGTGGACTAAGGATCTTACAACTTCGATTGACAAAGTAAAAGGGAAGATCATGAGGGAGAACCATGACTGTCAGTAGTAAGGTTCCCTCACTATGAGTCACATAAGAAAAATACCAAAAATTTTCAAGGCAAAGCTAAGTTTGTCAAGAAATTTTCAAGTATCCTGAAGAGATATGGACGGGGTGTATGCCCCCCTACGTTAAAGCGATCACACATGCCTCAATGGGGGGTGATTGCTTTAAGGTAGTGATACACATAAGAAATGAGAAGGGAAAGGAGCACGTTATCACAAAGATTTAGCCCCCAAGTGTGAGATAAACCCAAGGATAATAGACACAAAACACAAATCACGAGGTGACTTCACTTTCCTTGGGGTCAGTATGCTGTATGATAATTCATGTATATCATATGTATGTATGCATAATTGTTCTTCATTCCCCAATCAAGGAAGGTCACCTAGAAGAAGGGAACACATGTGTCTTTTGAGTCAACATGAGAGAGACCAAAAGAGATCTCAATGCTTTGCATCGTCCTCAAGTAGACAACACTAAGGACAATAAATAGAAGAATGAGAATAACACATAGAAGAAGTAACAAAAGAAAGAGAGGAGGAGAGAGTCTGCTATGCTAATGAAACTAGTCTAGCACGTCATCCACCCCCCGATCTTGCTGATCAATATTTCGGGAAGGCAGGAAACACGCTAGAAGAGGAACATCCAACACAGTAGATGGAGCTATCACAAGATCCAAACAAGGGCTATGTTCATGTTCCAAGCCACGTTGTTCTTATCTATGAGCTAGGATAAGTGCTTTATAAAATTCGTTAGATAAATGGTTATCAATATCAACAAATTCATATTCACTATCAGAAGCAAGAGAAGTAACATTTTCATCATGAATAACATTTTCATCTATATCATCATCAAGATTTATAAAAATAGGATCTTTAACTCACACAGGATCAAAACCATCATGCATCTTATGTTTAGGAGATTTTGGCTCAATTTTTGGCTGAGGAGAAAATGGAATAATTCTTGCTGAAGGTGTTTTTGGAGATTGCAAAGTTTGAGAAGCAGCTGCACGAGCTCTAAGATGACACTTTTGTCAGCGTTCACGTGCAGAACGATTTCGTCTAGTCTTAGTAGGAAGTTGAGAAGATTGAGAAGGAGGAATTTTCTCATCCTTATCACTTGGGTGTTTAGGTTGTGGTCTCTTAGGTTGGATAATAGGAGAAGAGGAAGGTCTCTTCTCTTTATAAGAGGAAGGAGGAGGAACTGCTCCATATAAAGGAGGAAAATTTGGTTTAGGAAGGAGACCAAGTCCATCATGATGAGGAGGTATAGGTCTACTTTTAGAAAGTTTATTAGAGATAGACATAGTCACATCCATAGGAATGGGTTGGGAATCTTCTTGAGGAAAGACATTAGTTTTATCTTTCAAAGGAAGAACTTCCTTCTCAAGAATGATAGGAATATCAAGTTTGGGTGTTCTAGGTTCACTTAGAGATAGGATCATATCTTTTTTCCACTTTTGATAAGATTTGAAAAGATGATCACTTCGTGGTGGAAGAGATTGGAATTGTTTAGGCCAAAAATAATCAATAGGAATGCCAAAAGTTCTTTCAGCTGGTTTAAAGAGACTATGATTGACAGTAACAACCTCACCATTATGGGGAAATTTCAAACACTTGTGAATAGGAGAAGCAATAGCTTTCATGGAAGATAGCCAAGGATAGCCTAGCTTCACACGAAATTGTTTAGATGATGGAATAATAGCAAAGCTCACATCAAGGGATTTGTTATGGACCTCAATAGGTAATGTAATAGAACCAATTGTAGGAGAAGAAAATACATCAAATAATTTCACAACCACATTTGTTTTGTCATAGATCACTTGATTCAATTGCAAAGTAAAAAGAAATTCTTCAGTAATAACATTAACCATGCAAGAAGGATCAATAAGCACTCCATGGCAAGGTGTATTCTTGACTTTTGCAACTATATATAAAGGACCATCAGGTGCTCTGATAGTTTCACTAGAATCAAATGTGATGGAAGGTTCTTTAGGGATTTTCTGCTGCTCTACAAAGTTAATCACATTCGGAGTCATAGACACAAGACCATCAAGTGAGAAAGAGGAATCATTAGTCTCAATCACATTAGAGGTATGAGAAGGTAATGGATTTGTAAAAATCTTAAGATTTTGGTTAGGAAGAGCTACAGATGTGTTGCCTTTATCATTCACACCAGAAACAGAGATAGTATTATTATCAATCAAATCTTGAATTTTACCCTTTAAAGCAAAACATTTTTCAGTATCATTGACAAAAAGATTTGTTATCAAAATAGGGTGAATTAATCTTTGCAGGATCTATTTGCTTTATAGGAGGGAGAGTAAGCACATTTTGTTCCAATAACTTATTCATAATACTATGAAATGATTCATTCAAAGGAGTAAACTTTCTTTCTTTCTTGAAAAACTTAGAAATAGGAGGCACACCTGATGCTGCATTCACATTGTTGTTGATGATGTTTTCATTGAACTTAACGGACTCTCTGTTCAGTTTAAACTTCCCAAATGGTTGTTGACTACTATCACCCTTATCACTCAGAGCCATAGGATTTGCTTGTTCCATTTGACTCACAGTCAGTTGATAATTGTGAAGAGTTGCACACAACTGTTGGAAAGAGGTAAACTCAGAAAACAAAAGTTTTTCTCTAATATCTTTTTGTAAATTAGAAATAAAGATTCTTTGAATATCATTGTCAGGTACTGGAAAAGAAATTTGAGCACACAAATGCTTATATCTACCAATGAAATCAGTCACTTTTTCTTTAACACCTTGTTTACAATGCATTAAATCAATCAAAGTAACTTTAGGACTTATATTGTTTTGAAATTGTTGAATAAAAGCATTTGCAAGTTGTTGGAAAGAAGTAATAGAATAAGAAGGCAACGAGTAATACCATTGTAGAGCCTAACTCTTAATGTTCTAGAAAACAGTTTTGCAAGCAACCTTTGGTCATGAGCAAAATCAGTACATATTGTTTGAAAGGTCTTAACATGTGTTAGAGGATCACCTTTACCATTATAAAGCTCCAACTGCGGGATTTCAACATGCTAAGGGGGGATAGCTTGAACAATGTCAAGAGAAAGTGGGCTCGCAACATCAAATGTGGGCACACTAAACTTAGATTGATTGATAGAGGCAATTTGTTGCTGTAAAGAAGAGACAGTTTGTGCAAGTTTGTTAATGGTCGCTTCAGTCGAAAAGTTCATATTAGACATGTTAGATTGTGATGGAGGTATTATGTTATTGAAAGAAGGTATTGATTGAGAGTAAGGTGGCGGGACACTATGATGGTTAGTCATAGGAGATGACTGGAAAAAAGGAACACTACAAGGAGGAATGGAATGATTGAATGAATTTCCCCCTTGCGTCATGTTCATTTGTGGAGATGTAATAGGGACACTCATTGAAGGAATGAATGAAGAAGTCGGATTGAATGAAGGAAGAGGGTTAATTGAAGGAAAAGGATTGCCCCCATGACTGGTGATCATAGGTGGAATGCCTTGTATAGAAGTAGTCATTATGTTTGATGTAAAAGTAGGTATACTAGCAATAGAAGTTGTCAAAGGGATAGAATGATTGACTTGAGTAGGAGGTTGTGTATAACCTAAAATTTCAGCACAACTCTTCATAGGCATCACATTCGAATCCACGATGTGTGCAATACTATGCAAAATATCAATTCCATTCTTATCACTTTGAATCATACGTTTTAGACCCTCAATTAATGAAAGAGCTTGACTATCGGGGTATTCTTGAGAAATCCATTGCTGAAAATCATCAAATTGGTTATCCAACTTTGAAAGTTGTTCTACAAAAACCTCATGGAGAGCTTCTTCATCATTAGGAGGATTAGAGGAATTACCCGTGTCCTTGTTAAAAAGGCCATTCAAATTAGGCTCCATCTCCTTGGTAATTAAACCTTGGAAAGACTTAATTCTGAGGCTTCGTCTAACGGGAATAGTGTAAGTAGGGCTTATTGTTGTAAAACTCATGCACTAGAGAGAGAGAAGATTTTGAATCTATTTTCGAATTTAGAGGTAGAAAATTTCAATAAAATCAACCAATCTCCTAGATTTAAGCCGTTAAATGCAATCACGACAATCTCCCGAAATTTCGGAAAAAATGTCAGGGACCGTGGCGAACGGAGTGCACACGATCCTCGCAACTTTTTTCAAAATTTTCAAGGATGAAAGTTATGATGATTTTAAAGCTAATCTGAAAAAATTGAGTGATTTTACGATCTGTAGATAGGCCAAATTAAAGTTGCAATCTCAAAATTGAACCCTACCAAGATTGTTGAAAAATGCAAAATTTGAATTTTGAAAAAGAGAGGGAAACTAAAATTTTGAATTTTATGATTTTAGAGGGAATACTAAGAGCAATGCAAGCTTTGAAATTTAAAAGTTGACTCAATTTCATGCAAAATTCAATTTTGAAAGCGGAAATCAATGTTGGTGCAATCAAACAGTTAATTTCAAAAGTCACAATTTGCAAAAAATTGAATAAAGCACTGAAACTTTGAATGAATGCGAACACACTTTTCAGATTTAGGACAGTAAGAACACAATTTTGACACAAAATTTCAATTTCACCAATTTTTGAATGATTAGAAGCCTTAATCCAAGCAATCACTAAACCAACTTTGACTTTAATTTTGAAAGTGTTAAAATTGATGAAATCAGCCAAGATTTTGGATTTTAGCAGAAAAATATAGTAAGATCCAGCTCCCAAAATTTCAGAAAAAATGTCAGGGATAGTGGCGCTTGGGGTGCACACGGTCCTCGCAACATTTTTCCAAATTTTCAGGGATGAAAGATATTATGATTTTGTTGCGGAATCCAAAGTTACAACCGATTTGGAGGTGTTTTGATCAGTGAGATCATCGGTCAAAGGTTGAATCAAGAGGATTTTAAAAATTAGGGTTTTGACACTTAACCACTTAATTTTTCAGAATTAAGGCACAAATATGAATTGAAAATTTGCAATAGAAGGGTAGATCTGAAACAAGCATTAACAATTAAACATTTTACAAGCTCAATTACTAAAAAGAAAATTTAGGGTTTTTATGCAATTAACCTCTAAAATTTGCAAAAGATCAAACATGAAAATGTAATTAAGGAAGCAAATTTTTCAGATCTAACCATGAATAATCAGAATTAGGATGTTCACGTCGGGTTCACCAAAATGTAAAGCGAAAAATCAAACCCTAGGTGTTCCCCCCACTCCAAGGAGAAAGGAGGTCACTGACGGTTTTCACTTAGGAGAGACTTTACATTCAAAAGAGGGGTTGAAACTCACAAGATCCAATCCCACACAATGCAAGACTGGATTCTAAATGAGTTTCAAGGGTTGAGACAGCAAGGCTACCCTCTTTTGTAAAGAATGTAGATAGAAGGATTGAACTAGGAGGGTGTGTGAAACTAAGAAAGATTCATTTGCAGACAAAAATAGAAACATGGGATGAAGCTGCAGACCTGAAATTAGTAGTAAAATGTCAAGACGATGCTGTCCTGCAAATTTGAGCGAAAGTTGACGGGACGATGGCGCTCGGCGTGCACACGATCCTCCGAAAAATCCGCGAAACGAAGGGGGATCTGTTCGTCTCTGCACAAGGATTCCAGATCTTCAATTACAGCCACGTACCTGCAACCTACACATAGAAAAGAGAGGACGATTGGGGGGGCTAGGGAATAGGGGTTTGCCTTTAGGTCAAACCCCGGTTTTGGAATTAACCAAGAAATGAGAATGCTGTAAATGTAAATGTTTGTAATGTAAACAAGTATTGATACCTTGTTGTAAGAATGTTTGTATTCTTACATGCGAAGGTGTAATGATGTTGTATGTTGTATGTTGTATGTGATTTCCTCTTCAATGGTTGAATCCTTGTCTTGAATGCAACACTTAGCCTTGAATGGAGACTTAGAATGCTCAATTGCTTGAAGGAATGCTTGAATGCTTGAATGTTTGAATATCACTTCCGCTACGTATGTTTCTTTCATCTACCATCTACCTTTTCTGAGAGGGGAAATGTAGTTTATATACTTGTCAATTAGGGTTAGGAGATTGATTTTTCCAACCTTGGGCCGACCTAGAGACATTATTTTCCAAATTGCAAACTTGAAGACCCGATGCCCAAAAAGGAACCGGGCCCAAAATAAGGCCAGGGACCAGGGCGCTGGGCACCATGGTCCTGAGGGACTACGGCGCTAGGTGCCATGGTCTTGAAGGACCAGGGAACTGGGTGCCATGGTCCCACCTCCTGGGACATCAGGGTGCAAGGAGGATCAGGCCAAGGTGCAGAAAAGATGCAGTTTTTGATGTCACAAATAGGTTTCGGGGTCTCCATTCAGGTTCAGTGTTGCATCGCCATCGTGAAGACCCAAATGCAGTCAAAATTGCAAGTGTCACAATTTTAGGACGCTACACCATGTAAAATATTTCATTGGTTAGATGTCCTCAAAATCATACACAATCTTTAAGTGCAATTTCCAATGTGATAATGGTTAGATGTTCCTTGATCTTGTAACACGTTTCCATATGTATGTCTAGGTTCAATGAATCTGGTAACACATTTCACTCAATGTATACCAACTCAGTGTGTCATCTTTGCTGCTCGGTAGACATGGAATGATACTCAGTAGACAGCTCGGTGCATACTGGGCTCTGTGACTACTTTCTTCTATAACCGACTGGACTGTGCATACCGACTAAATATTTTGATAGAGATAACCGACTAGAGTATATAGAATAACTTTGAACATAAAACTAATGGCAACTTGATAAGTAGTAACAATCACCACCATAGATATTTTCAAAAGTATCCCATACTTCTTTGGGATTTACTTTATCTTGGACACCAATAAACTCAATGTCAGATAAACTACTAATTAGGGTTTCCATGACTTGCCCATTCTCCTGCATCTCTCTCTTTTGGTCATTGATGAGAGTACCAGTAGGGGCAACATAAGCATTCTCAACATAGCTCCAGTGTTGAGCACCCATGCTTCTGATGTATATCTTCATTTTGTCTTTCCATATATTGAAATTATCTCTGTTGAAATTTGGACCTTCCCTCTTCATCATTGGACCGGGATCTTTTCCTCAAGCGGTTAAGCTTATAACACAGAGGACTTGGAGGATGCTCTGATACCAATTGATAACTCAATGATGAACAGATAGTACCAAACTGGTACTGAGAGGGGGTGGGTGAATCGGTATAGACAAAAACACATTCCTAAAACTGGTTTGTCAATAGACACTGTGCTTTGACAAACAAACAGTAACACCGGTCTTAAACAAAGTACAACTGACAAAACCCATAATAACTGAGACAAGCATTAACCGGTTGACACTTATCTTTTCATTCAATCTAATACTTCATTTCTATTTCACCCTAGTGTATGAACATGTAATCTATCATAAAAAATATAAATAGCTAGATCAACATGATTTACCTTCAGACATAAATCACTTAAACCATCACATGAATAAGACCACACATGACACATAGATTTTTCACATGGAAACCCAATTGGGAAAAACCACAGTGGGGATGAATACCCACAAGCTATTTTTGAACTCTTTAGAAGTCCGCTCTGTTAGAAGCCTTATCCAGTTAAATACTGATACAATAGGTTCTATTAGGAACCGATCCTATTAGGGATCACCCGGTTAAGGGATGGCTAGAATACCCGGTTAAGGGTTAAACCCCGTTAAAGGTTACCTTGTTAGAGGATTTCAAGAACTCAATAGTTTTGAGTCACCTTGTTAAAGGATTTACAACAAGCTAGTTAAAGCTACCCTGTTAAGGGATTTCCTAACTGTTGAAGTGGTTAGAGATCAACAGGCATTACAATGATCTAGTAATAGCACTTAATGTCAATGTAGATCTGCTTTAGCTCCTCTTCACCTTCTACACTTACACTCTATAGGTATCACTTCTCTCCTCTGGTCTGGCAAGAATCATGTATCTCTTCACTTGGATACACACACACAACTTTTGCCAACAACCTCAAAAAGAAACACAACATCGACCTTATAGGAAACAGATAGGTTAGTGGCATAAACCCTAAACCCTAAACCTGTTAAGTTAAGAAATTCAAATGGTTCAATCCTGACCATTGAGCACATTGCATTAAATGCAACAGTCTTGAACTGATCTCAAGACGTTCTCCATCATTCATTTTCCACCGCTTTCATGGCAGCTGATAAACCATCATGCATTTTCACTGTTTATAGACTTCGCACATTTCTGAGGTAGATAGGAACAATCTCCTTCATGCAAGATCCTTCATGCACACAAGGCTAACGTTGCAACATGATCTAT
The DNA here is from genome assembly GCF_030272615.1 of Cryptomeria japonica. Taxonomy (NCBI): domain Eukaryota; kingdom Viridiplantae; phylum Streptophyta; class Pinopsida; order Cupressales; family Cupressaceae; genus Cryptomeria; species Cryptomeria japonica. Next base: position 172,904,059 of record NC_081415.1, read on the forward strand.
TCTTCGTTACAATGCTAACTCATCACATAAAGTCACCGGTTGAGTCACACAGGCTTGAAGCACTTCAACTGGAAACCCTGAAGTTGAGACTACCAACCGATAGTCATACAAAGCTTCCATGTACCGGTTCTTATATCAATATGGCGGTTCACCTTGAACAAACATACTGCTTCACTTTGGCACATATATCGGTTCACAATGTTATACTGGTTCTCACATATACCGATTCTTGGTAACATACCGGTTCTCTCTTCTTTAGCATATTGACATCAATGACAACATACAATGTCATCATGTCCTCATACCGGTTCATGTCCTCATACCGGTTCACATAATGCCAACAGTCGGTTCCTCTCTTCAGTTTTCTCGCAAATTTTGCTTCCATCTCATCTAGGCTCTCATCATTTGAATCTTCATCTGATGCTTTTGATGCTTTAAAGGCCATTTCTGATTTTTCTTCATCTCTACCAAACTTCCTTATCTCAAATGCAATCAAAGTGCCAAATAATTGTTCTATAGTGAATTTTGTTGGATCATAGGTTTCTTCAATAACTTATATTTTGTCACTGCAACTTGTAGAACACAAGATATCACTAAGAGGGAGGGTGAATCAATGATTATAAACAATTTTAAACAATGTGTGCAACTAGTAGGATAATGAAAGCACTGACAAGCAATCACACACAAGAGTACATCACATAACACCAGATATATGAGAAAAATCCAATGTGGGAAAAACCTCGGTGAGAAATGTTGTTGGAGATCTACTGCTCCAATCTAGCTTCACAGTAAAATAACAGTTTTATAATGTTTAAGGCACCAACCCAAGGAGAGCCAACCCTTAGAAATTTATGGGCACCTACCCAAAGGAGCACCAACCCCTATTCTATTCTGAGCACCAACTCAAGGAGCACCAACCCCTACGCCACACACCTACTCAATGAAATACAATGAGATATAAATCAATGCAATGATAAACACCTGGTTACAAATGAGTTTTGTAACACTTGGAAACTATTCACTCTACCGGTTAAACTTATTTTCTGTTTTACTGCTTCTCTTTTCTACCGGTCTTCTGTTCTTACTTCTTGAATTCTCTATCAACTCAGTTTTAGCCTTGCCGGATCTTCTCTAAAACTCACCTTGCTTTCTTTCACTCTTTGCTGATCTCTTACCAAGTTAGACACTACCAGTTTAATAGACTGTTATACTCAATCACATTTTACTAGTTACCTTAACCCTTGCCTGTTAAACCTTCCTTACCAGTTCTTCTCCAACACTCAGTCGCTTCAATAATTTCTCTCTCACTCAGACTGATCAACTCTTTCCTTGCAGAGATTCTCTATATCATAAATCTCTCATCAATCATACTCTCTCTCAGCACACACTTCAATTTTTGATATGCATATTTATATATATGCCATCCTGCCAAAGCACAAACTCAAACTTCATGCGCTTAGGGTTTTCTTTACTAGCCTCAATCCAAATCAGATCAGATCTCATATATCCTCAATCGACAACCTAAAATAGTACAACACAAAGCTATATCATCTTTTTTATTCTTCCTATGAATATTTATATTTAGCAAACTTGACTCTGTTCACCAGTCTTGATTTTGTCGATCAATAAATGTTTTAGTAGTTTCTTTCTCCAGATCAACTAGACAATCAAATTGTTGACAATTGATACTCATTCTATTCATTTTGTTGTCATTGATGGAAACAAGATCAGATAGAAGGCAACAAGACTTGATGGAAGTCACAAACTGACACTAGGAGGCAGATACCGATAGATACCGACGTTGGAAGCATTCAGGGCTACACTGTCACCGACACTGGCATCAGTACTTCAGGAAGCTGACATCAACGAAGATTTATTTTGTAAATCATTTTGTAATTATTGTTGAGTCTGACATTGAATATATTTTGTAAATGCATTGTAAGACAACATAAGGAATATCATATGTAATAGGTATATAAGTCAGTCTGCTAGGTCAATTTAAAAAAAGAGAAGGAAGATGGTATTATGATGGTATAGAGATAGACATGTAGCAGAACTTTGAGATGCAAAATATATGTATGGAAATCATTTTTGTATGTGAACATTGTATCATTCAATGATCTATAGATAGCTAGGAAAGCACTCTTGGAGGAGAAGAAGTACCGGTAATAGTTCAAGACTATGAACCGATACAGAGCAGAACTAGAACCAGAACTCTATTTGGCATAGCAGATGCATTCTTGAGTTCATTTTCAGTAATTTACTTTGGTAGAAAGCTTGTAGTCAGTGAGGCTCTTTAGTGATGAGCAGTATACCTTCCTACAAGTGCATGCCTCTGTTTATGTAGTATCTTTTCATATGACCAGTGAACTGATATTGTGGGTCACAAATCCCACCATGGTTTTTCCTCATTGAGATTTTCCACGTATAAATTCTATGTTATGGTGTTCATTTATGTGGAAGGTTTATTTTCTTCTTGTTGTATGCTTATTTTTTTACTGGTACATACATGCATGGTTTAGAAAGTTAAATATTGTTGATTCTAGCAGAACACTGATTCACCCCCCCTCTCAGTGTTCTCATATCCCTGCAATTGGTATCATAGCTTGGTACCTTAGAAGAAGTTTAACAGCTTGAGGAAGATCGTGAAATTGAAATCTTTGAACATGGCTATGGAAAAGCAACTTGAGATGGCTCTTGAGGATTATGATGCTGAAAGGATGAAGAACTTGAAATTGCAAGAAGAACTGAATTCTGCAAATGAATTCATTCTTATCCTACAAGAAAGGTTGTCATATGCTCAAGCCAAAAGGAAATAACTTTTGCAACAACTGGATGATGAGGAGAAGAATGCTCTTAAGGAACAATGTCAGAAACTAAGTCAAGCAAATATGCTCATGAAGAATGAAATGCAAGATCTAACCATGAGGTTATCAAAAGATATTGAGGACAGAAAGAAGAAGGAAGATAGTCTTGTTTTATCTTTGAAGAACAAATTTGATGAATGTGGAAGATTGACTCATAAGAATAATCTGTTGAGAATTGATTTGGCACACTCCCAGAACAATGAACAAGAACTTGAAAGGCAAATAACTACTCTAAGAGATGATCTGACTATTGTAAGTGAATATAAAGAAAATTTTAGGATCAGTGTTGCACAATTGGATGACTTGCTGAAAAGACAAAGACAAATTGATGATTCTAGAGGACTTGGATTTGTACAAGGTGAAAGCTCTAGTACTGCTAATGAAGATCAGACAACTGGTATGCAGAACTCATCAGAACAGATGAAACTGGTAAGACAATCTAATGCTTATAAATTCAATGGTAGATGCTTTGTTTGCAATAAATTTGGGCATATGGCTAAACAATGTAGAAACAATGAAAATCAAGACTACAATTATGTTCTCGGTCAATGCACAAACTACAAGAAATATGGTCATAAATTAGAAGAATGTAGAATAAATGTTAAATGTCATGCATGTGGAAAGTTTAGACATTTTTCTAATCATTGTAGGTCAAAAAATAATAATAATACCGGATATGTCAAAGAAATTCAGAAGAACAATGTTACATGTTATGCATGCAACAAAATAGGTCACATTGCTAAGTATTACAGAAGAAAGACTCAACTGGCTAATAATGATAAAGACAATGAGAAAGGAAAGCATAAGGTAGATGAAATACAACAAGATCATACCAAGAGATGGGTTAGAAAATATGAAGAACAAAGTGGAGGTGGATCTATACCGAAAAATCCACTGGTAGAACAGAGTATTCCTTCACCGGCAGGAAATTCCATCGGTAATTGAGGCATAAGCCTTAGGGGTTGGCAAATTCACTACTAAATTTTGCATATTACCCCAGAAAAGATCTAAGGAGATCTGGAAAGAAATCTAGAGAACTGTGTTTATCATCGAAGAAGGTTACCCCGACACTTAACTGTGAAACTGACATCCATAGGGTTGTTGGTGAAGCATTAATGACAAAAAAATAGGGTTTTGTTCACTGATAAAAGAAGCTAAGTGAATTCATTTTAACTCACCAAGCATTCAAGCAATTAGAGCGAAGTAAAGGCGAACTAAGAGCGAGCAAGCATTGAGAGAGGATTTCGAGCAATAATCTGAAACACTCAAATCGTCCACCGGCATTCACTTAGGTATTTTCCGACATGGCATTTGGATCTTCCACTCCTACTTTTATTGCAAATATGACAATCATCAAAGTTAAGGATAGGTTAAGGCTAGTCTTTAAGGAGGTTCCCAAAATTGCAAAGAAGGGAGACTCGGTGAGAGCATTTTCTAGGGTTCCTGAAGGAGTAATGTATGTCGAAGATGTGAGGGCATACATCCACTACACTCTTGAGGATCAGGGTACCAAAGACATAAAAATCATGTATCAAACAATGATACTGGGAGACACCAAAAAGATCAAACTAAAATTTAAGGCAATTGAGGATCTAGTGTTAACTGATATTATGTATTAACTAGAATTCAAGGATGAAGTTATCAGATACATCTTGAGCAGGGTTCATAACGAATTCATTTCATTATATAGACCCCACATGATCACCAACGAAGCTATTCGAGCTGTCACCGACTTACCTAGGGTTGGACAAGAACGTGGTAAGAAAATTTCCAACGTAGAGGTTCAAAAACTCACTGGTTCCATACCGGATAATAGATCAATGAGGATAAGCACAATAACCGACTCAGACATAAAATTTGCAAGCATGATCATAGGATATAAGGTAACTCAATCCAATCGCTTGAATTCTATTGAATGTTCATGCATTCATGCCACATATCAAATGTTGAGAAATAATGTGAAGTATGACTTATGTGAATGGATGAGGAGTGAGTTAATGTTAAATATTAAAAAGATCAAAGGAACCAAGAAAGGCACATTTATATATGGAAACTTAATTGTTTATTTGATGCTTTATTTCTTGAATGAGCTACCTAGTTTAGGAAAGAAGCAATGGGCTCATGACATACGGTAGGTATGCAAATCAAAATGGCTATCATTGGTCTTGGTACCAGTGGAGATGAGAAGCTCTGGGGATACTTCAAGACATTTCAAGAAAACATGAGGCAAAGGGAAAGAATTTCCAAGAACATTGTGGAGAAGTACTTCACTAACATATGTTTCATAGTGAAAACTGATGAAACACTCATGGAAGCAGTTGAACCCAGACAAATCTGGATCACTGAGCTAGGATATGAGGTAGATGATAGTATTTTTGAGTTTTATGCAAAGATTCTATTAGATGCCCCATTGGATGACAAAATAGAGCACTTCAGTACAACAGGAGAAAAGTCTGTTGAAGTGAAAACAAGTTTCAATAGAAAAAGGAGAGAGAGAAAATTGATAAAATGTTTGCATATGTGCATAATGTGATTTACAAGACAAACACTTAGATAGGATCCCAATCTAAATAGGTAGTCAAACTGATAGAGGTTGCTATTGAAGAAGTGAAGAAGCGGCAAGTTCACATTTCCCCAATCACTTCTAACTTTGACCTTGAGGATAACGAGCCTCTAGCTTTCAGAAGGGTGAAAAGGAAGGATGTGGTAAAACAACTGGTAGAGCAACAAAAAGCAGAACCAAGGAGAAGACTTGTTAGAAAGGCAACTCAACCTACTGTACCTCCACCACCGGTAAGGAAGCCTATGCAGAAGAGGAAACTAGTCACACTGGCAACAAAAAGCAAAAAATAGAAGGGTGATGATACCGGAGTTGGTAAGACAATAATGACATGTGCTCAAATTATTGATGAAGTAACAAAAGATGGGATATTAAAGAATATTTCAAAATATTATGAATTTTTTGAAGAGAGTGAGCAAAATGATTTAGAGGAAGCTATTTTATTGTATATAGATATCTATAAGAAGACATTAGTTGAAATTTTGAAAGAGATACCTTTATCTCTATACAATAAACTTGAAGCTAGGAGACTTTATGCTATCAAGAGGGATAAGGAAATCAAGGAAGTTGCACTTTTGGAACAATGCAGCTCTATAAATAATGAAGAGATGAAAAGATGTATAGATACTACCAATAGGACAATTTTTAGTAGTAAAAACTGGCAAATAAGTCTTATGTTGGGTAGAGTAAATGAGGTTGTAACTGAGACAAGTAAGGGGTGGACAAAATTATTTCAGAAAAACCCAAACTTTCTCACATCTCAGGAAGAATTTGCAAAGGCAACATCCCCTACAATTCCTAACAAATCAAAAGGAAAGGGTATTTTAGGCAGTTCTACTCCAATTTTGACACAAACACAAACGGTTGTAACTACCGACACACATCCACAACCGGCATTCATAGCGAGTGTACCAGCACAAACCAATTTTGAGCAAGAGAGTGTAAAGGACACTGGAAACACTATGGATAATAATCCACCAATAGTAACCAACACTGCACCAAGTAGCGAAGCCACCAATGTAAAATTGGTTGAGATGGACAATGTCAAATCAACTGAGTCCATACCGATAGGCAAAACAGATTCACTGACAAGAGTATTGGAAATTAACACTTCTCAGGTTGAGAAGAAATTAGTTTCTGAGTTAAGTCAAATAGAACTAATGATGATGGCCACTCAAAAATTGTTAAAAGAAGGAACTTTAGACAAAGGCTTAATTGATAAATCAGTCTCTGTATTACATAGAATAATGCCTAACTGTCAGATAGAGGATGTTTCAAGCCCTTTTGGTAAGCTCAAAGATTTAACAGAACACATATCAAATAACTATCAATCCTTGAGACAAATTGCAGACCGATAGGCTTTGGACAGTTTCTCTGCTGCAAAGAGAGCAACTTTTGATCAGCTTATAGTAACTGGGAAGAAAAAGATAGAGGACAAAATTATCTCTATTGAGGTTTGTTTGAAACAATGCACCAATATTTATAGTATATTGTAACATAGGAAGTCTAAAAGCCAATGTAAATGACAGATTGAAAGAATTATATGACAAAATGGCTACTATTGCTAATTCTTTTGATGGGCTAACCACACTAACTACATCTATTGATGGACAAATTTTGTCCTTGGAAAACCAAGTTTTTTCTTTTGAGAAAGAAAAAGATAAAATATAGAAGAGAGCAAGAAACTTAAGAGGACTGGTGAGTCCAAGACTTGACTCTCTGGGTGTTCACAAAAGAGAATGCTGATGAATAATGATGAACATCAGATACCCCAACTAGAACTTAGAGGGGGGGGGGTGAATTAGTACAAGCAAAAACTTTCTCAACAACTTATTTGGTTAAAGAAATACCAACTGGTTGTCACCATCAATGAACCTAATGACGACAATACCAGTTAAACACAGTAAGACATCAGACACCATAAATTGAGAAGTCTGCACACTTCAAATAGGATCAATACTTGATATCAACTTCACCCATAAACATCTGCATGTGGTAGACCAGTAACACCATAATCTAATAACTCTACATGCATAATAATTCAACCAAATAATACATACACATCACATGAAAAATTCTTAACACATAACACAGGTTTTTTACGTGGAAACCCAAATTAGAAAAACCACGGTGGGGATGAATACCCACAAGCTTGTTTTTGAACTCTTTTGAAGCTCGCTCTGTTAGGAGCCTAGTCGGGTTAAAGACTTTACAATAAGGTTATGTTAGGAACTGATCCTGTTAGAGATCACTTGGTTAAGGGATGGCTATATACCATGTTAAAGGTTGAAACCTTGTTAAAGGTTACCTCGCTAGAGGATTTGAAGAACTCAATGATCTTGAGTCACCTTGTTAAAGGTTTTACAATAAGCCTATTAAAGCTACCCGGTAAAGGGATTTTCCAACTGTTGAAATGATTAGAAGACAACAGGTAAAACTTCTGATTTGATAACAACACTACATGCCAAGGCAGATCCTTTTCATTTCCTCTACTCTATAATCACACTCTGCAGTTTTCCTCTTACTAGTTTGGCAAGTATCTCATTACTTGGATACACACACAACATTTGCCAACAACTTTTGAATAACAAACATCATCAAACTTATAGACAATAGTTAGGTCGGTAGCATAAACCCTAAACCCTAAGCATCTTAGGTTTACAATACAGGCGGTCCAATCCTGACCATCCAAACACATTGCATAGAGTATTACAATTTCAAATAGATCACAAGGCAATCTGCATCGTTCATTCTTTACTGCACATGGGAATCAATAACTCATCACACTTTCTTCTCATACCACTAAGAAGAATGATCATTCCCGAGGTAGACTTCAAACACAGTCGATCTTCTCATGCAGGATCCTCAAGGAAATCCTTCACGTGCACAAAGCTAACATGACACCTTGATCTCATTCACATCTCTTAGCTAACTCATCACAGAGTATCACCGGTTGCATCGCACAGGCTGGATCGCCAAACCAATAACCCTAGAGCTGAGACTGTCAACCGGTGCTCACACTTAGTGAAACCCTGACACCAGTTCAATGCATCTCCTCATACCAGTTCACTTGAACTTATTGACATTAATGACAACATACATTATCATCATATCAACATGCCAGTTCATCATATGCCAATAATATCCAACAATCTCCCTCTTTGGCATTGATGGCAATACTCAATGTAGTATTGCAACTAAAAACATTATAGACCAGTGTATCTTCAACATTAAATATCTTCTCCCCATACATCAAATATCTTCTCCCCCATACACCAGATATCTTCTCCCCCTTTGAAAACAATGTCAAAGTGGAGGCACAAGCTTCCAAAATCTACTATGTTGCTCCCCCTAAGGAGTAGCATCCTTCAACACATCAATCCTGAAGGATTTGTCACTATAGTACTTGATTGATGTGAAGCACACAACTTTAGTTGACTTCATGAAGGGGCAAAACCCCTAATTCACCTCTCAAATAGGTAAATGTAGTCTTCGGCAAGGGATTAGCGAAAATATCTGCTAGCTACTCCTTACTAGAAACATGTTGTAGTACAACTTCCTTATTCTGAACTTTCTCTCTCAAGAAGTGATATTTAAGATCAATATGCTTAGTTCTAGCATGCAATACCAGATTCTTGGAAATATTTATTGCACTTGTGTTATCACAAAATATATTCACTGGTTCAGATACAGGTACTTTGAAACCTTCCAATACATGCTTCATCCAAATTGCTTGAGTGTAGTTCATAAATGCTACCACATACTTTGCTTCAGCTGTAGATTGGGAAATACAACTCTGCTTCTTACTTTTCCATGATACTAACCTTCCTCTGAGAAAGAATGCTCCACCGGTTGTGCTTTTCCGATCATCCACATTACCTCCCCAATCGACATCGGTATATACCTTGAGATTATAGTCACCATTATATAGATACCACAATCCATAATCAACTATTCCTTTTAGATATCTAAGAATCCTTTTGACAACTACCAAGTGGGATTATCTTGGACATTTCTGAAAATGAGCTACTATGCCCACTACATGAGCAATATCTGGTCTGATGTGCACCACATAGTGTAGCTTACCGAGCATTGACTGGTACTCCTTCTCATTTACCAATGCTGAATCATCTTCCTTAGTCAGTTTACAACTAGTCACCATCGGTGTACCAACCGGTTTGCTTTCCTCCATGCCAAAAATCTTCAATACCTCTTTGACATACTTGGACTGCGTAATAAAGATACCCTCTTTCATTTGTTGAATCTGTAAACCAATAAAGAACTTTATCTCCCTATCAAAGACATCTCAAACTCTTTATTCATTTCACTTGCAAACGCATGACTCATTTTATCATCTCCTCCAAAGATTGTGTTCTCCACAAACACTTCACAGATCAAAATCTGATCACCTTCTGATTTCAAGTAGATGTTGCTATCTTCACTTGTTCTCTAAAATCCAATCTTCACAAGATGAGAGTGTAGTCTTTCATACCATGCCCTAGGTTCCTGTTTCAATCCATACAGGGCTTTGTGTAATATGTACACCATGTCACTATCTTCTGATAAGGCAAACCCTTCTAGTTGCTCTATATACACTTCCTCTTCCAGGATTCCATTCAGAAAAGAAGACTTCACATCCATCTGATAAACCTTATATCCCTTAAATGTTGCAAATGCAAGTAGCATTCAAACACCTTCTAGTCTAGCCATATGAGCAAATATTTCTCCATAGTCTTCTCCCTCGTCCTAAGCGTATCCCTTCCATACAAGCCTAGCCTTGTTTCTTACAACTATGCCTTCTTCATTCAACTTATTCCGTAAGATGCATTTGGTACCTATGACATTTTTATGTTTTGGTTTGGGCACCAAAGACCATGTTGCATTATTTTCTATCTGGTCTAGCTCCTCTTCCATTGCTTTAATCCAGTCTTCATCTGTAAGAGCTTCTCTAGAAGTCTCGGTTTCAAATTCATAAATCATGCAAGAGTTATCCTTCACTTTTCTTCTTGTGAGTATCCTTGCATCTTTATCTCCTATGATTTGCTTTAGATCATGATGTAGATTTACATATCTAGGAGTGACTCTAGCCTGATCTACTAGCTTTTCTTCTTCTTCTTCACTGACTGTAGCTTCTACTGGTATAGGAACAATGAGATCTTTACAAGTTTGTTTCTTAACCGGTTCCCAGAAGGCTATACTTAGTTCATGTTCCACTTCTTTGCTGCATGTTTCCTTAGGTTTCTCAGGGGATTCATCAACCCTGACATTGATACTTTCAACAATTTTTTGAGTTCTATTGTTGTAACACTTGAGAGCTTTGCTCTTAGTGGAATATCCTAGAAATATTCCTTCATCACATTTTGCATCAAATTTGCTCAAATGCTCACCTCTCTTGATATAGCACTTACTACCAAACACTTTAAAGTAACTCACAGTGGGAGTTTTCCTGATCCAATACTCATAAGGAGTTTTATCTTTGCCTTTCTTAATGAGTACTTAGTTCATAGTATAGACTGTAGTGCTCATCGCTTCTCTCCAAAAAGTGTGAGAAACCTTTCCTTAGATCAACATTGTTCTAGCCGCTTTAACTATAGTCCTATTATTTCTTTCTTCTATGCCATTTTGTTGTAGTGTCCTTGGGGAATACAACTACCTCTTGATACCGTTATCTTCATAGTACTTATTGAATTCATCAGAACTGAATTCTCCTCCTTGATCAGTTCTCAGGCATTTTATCTTTTTACCACTTTCTTTCTCTACCAATGCTCTAAAGGCTTTGAACTTTCCAAATGTTTCAAACTTGTCTTTCAAGAATGTGACCCACATCATTCTTGAGAAGTCATCAGTAAGAATCATAAAATACCTATCTCCCTGAATACTTCTAATTTTCATAGGACCACACAAATCAGTATGCACAAGATCAAGTAAATTTTCTACTGAGAAAGAGTTACCTTTAAAAGTTGAGGAAGACATCTTCCCAAGTTGACATTCTCTGCACAAAGAATTCTTAGGTTTGTTCAGCAAAGGTAATCCTCTTACCGCTTTGATCTTACCAACTTTAACAATGTTGTCAAAGTTCATATGACAGAGTCTCCTATGCCATATCCAACTATAACCAAACTTATCCATTAGACACCAACTTATCTTGGCATTCAATTGAAATAGGTTACCTTTGGTCTTCTTACCAATGGCAATAAGTTCACCATTCTTCCCAATTATATTGTAGACTCCACCTTTGAATTCCAGAACTAGTCCTTTGTCATTGAGCTGAGAAACACTCAATAGGTTATTCTTAAGACCTTCTACCCAGTAGACATCATCTGCATTGCTCTTTCCATTCAGTGAGATGGATCCTTTACCATTTATTAAACATGGTGCACCATTGCTAAATCTGACAACACCTCCATCGTATTCCTCCAGAGACAAACTTTCTCCAGTCACCAGTCATGTGGTGAGAACAACCACTATCAATTATCCACTCATTGGAGTTATCAATGTGAGAGACAAGTGCATTCTTGTTAGACACTTCTTCCTTTATTGCTACAAACACTGTGTCTTCATTATCTTCATCTTCTAATTCTTCATCAGTGACACCTTCATCCACAACAACTAGACAATTTCTTTTGTTTCCTGCTTTATACTTTCTAAACCTCTCCAGTTTATCCTTATTGTCATTGTTAGGACAATTAACAACTATATGTCCTATCTTGTTGTAGGAAAAAAATTTCAAAGGAAGTTTACCTCTATATTTTCTAGTTCCCTTTGGAAGTCTTTTAGCAAGAAGAGCTTCAGACTCCATTAGAATCTCTTCATCATCCATATCTCTGCATTGTCTGGATTCATAACTGGTACTAGTTTCTTTTCCTTTTCCGAATGGTACAATAGATGCTTTAAAGGCTGACTCAGTCTTCTGAACATTGCCATCATAGCTATTCAACTCATATGCAATTAACTTTGCAATGATAGAATTTAACGATACCTTGGTTTTATCAATAGACCTTAGTTTTTGGATAGCAGCAACCTTGATTGCATAGATTGGTAGCAATGATCTAAGGACTTTACCAACAACAATGGTATCATTAATAGTTCCACCAGTGCTTTTGATATCACCAACCACAGTCTTAATCCTAATGCCATACTGTTGAATGGTCTCACCTTCCACCATCCTCATATCCTCAAATTTACCTCTAAGGATCTCTTCCTTAGCTTGCTTTACATGCTCATCACCACCATAGATATTTTCCAGTGCATCCCATACATCCTTAGGTGTGTCCTTGTCTTGTACATCAATAAACTCAATATCTGATAGGTTGCTGATAAGGGCTTCCATGAATTGCCCATTTTCCTGGATCTGTCTCTTTTGATCACCAGTCAGAGTGCTAGTGGGAGCCACATAGGCATTCTCAACATAGCTCCAGTGTTGAGCACCCATAATCTTGATGTAAATATTCATTCTATCCTTCTATATCTTAAAGTTATCTCTATTGAACTTAGGACCTTCTCTCTTCATCATTACAGCAGGATCTTTTACCTCAACCGGTTAAGCTTATATCACCGAGGACTTGGAGACACTCTGATACCAATTGATGAATACTGATGAACAACAGATACCCCAATTGGTACTGAGAGGGGGGGTGGGGGTGAATTAGGACAGGCAAAAACTTTCTCAACAACTTATCTGGTTAAAGAAATACCAAATAGTTGTCACCATCACTGAACTTAACCATGACAATACCAATTAAACACAATAAGACATCAGACACTATAAACTGATAAGTCTGCACACTTCAAATACGATCAATACTTGATATCAACTTCACCCATAAACATATGAATGTGGTATACCAGTAATACCATAGTCTAATAACTTTGCATGCATAATCATTCAACCAAATAATACATACACATCACATGAAAAATGCTTAACACATAACACATAGATTTTTCACGTGGAAACCCAAATGGGAAAAACCACAGTGGGGATGAATACTCACAAGCTTGTTTTTGAACTCTTTTGAAGCTCACTCTGTTAGGAGCCTATTCTGGTTAAATACTTTACAATAAGGTTCTATTAGGAACCAATCCTATTAGAGATCACCCAGTTAAGGGATGGCTATATACCCTATTAAAGGTTGAAACCTTGTTAAAGGTTACCTCACTAGAGGATTTGAAGAATTCAATGATCTTGAGTCACCTTGTTAAAGGTTTTACAATAAGCCTGTTAAAGCTACCCGGTAAAGGGATTTTCCAACTATTGAAATGATTAGAAGACAACAGGTAAAACTTCTAATCTGATAACAACACTACATGCCAAGGTAGATCCTTTTCATTTCCTCTACTCTACAATCACACTGCAATTTTCCTTTTACTAGTCTAGCATGTATCTCATCACTCGGATACACACACAATATTTGCCAACAAATTTTCAATAACAAACATCATCGACCTTATAGACAATAGTTAGGTCGGTAGCATAAACCCTAAACCCTAAGCATCTTAGGTTTACAATACAGGCGGTCCAATCTTGACCGTCCAAACACATTGCATAGAGTATTACAATTTCAAATAGATCACAAGGCAATTTGCATCATTCATTCTTTAGCACATATGGGAATCAATAACTCATCATGCTTTCTTCTCATACCACTAAGAAGAATGATCATTCCCAAGGTAGACTTCAAATGCAGTAGATCTTCTCATGCAAGATCCTCAAGGAAATCCTTCACGTGCACAAAGCTGATGTGACACCTCGATCTCATTCACATCTCTTAGCTAACTCATCACAGAGTATCACCGGTTGCATTGCATAGGCTAGATCGCCAAACCAATAACCCTAGAGCATAGACTATCAACCGGTAGTCACACTTAGTGAAACCCTAACACCGGTTCACTACATCTCCTCATACTGGGTCACTTGAACTTACTGACATCAATGAAAACATACATTATCATCATATCAACATGTTGGTTCATCATATGCCAATAATATCCAGCAATCTTTGCCTTTGGCATTGATGGCAATACTCAGTGTAGCATTGCAACTGAAAACATCATAGACCTGTGTATCTTCAACATCAAATATGTTCTCCCCATACATCAGATATCTTCTCCCCCATACATCAGATATCTTCTTCCCCTTTGATAACAATGCCAAAGTGGAGGTGTAAGCATCCACCTGAAATCTCTGTCAGCATCCAACTCACTTGATTGTTTCAGTTCAACTTTGGTCACTAATTGAACATGCTACCATTATACACTAACTAATTAACCTTCATATCGTGCACTTCACTATTCTACCAGTTAGGTCATATTATATCAGACTGCACTTACTGGGTTTGCTTGCTTACTGGTTGGCAGACTTACCGGTTGACATCCCATACTAGTTGACATCAACATGCCAACAATCTCCAATGCTAGTAACAATATCTTAAATATCGACTTGCTTACCGGTTGACATCAATGACAATACAATGCCAACAATCTCCCCCTTTGGCATTGATGGCAACACCCATATTATTGGGTTAATCTCCATAACCCAGGCTTACAATATGCACTATCTCCAACTGTAGTTCTTTTTCTAGCTGTTAACTTTCTCCCCCTGTTAACTTTACCCATTGCTAACTTTCTCCCCCTTTGACAACAATGACAAAGGGCCAGGATAGCTTTTTGAGGTCTCGCCCTTTGTAGGTAATTCATGAACTAGTATACTGTATCTCCAGGTAGGCCAGACTACTTGTACCTTTCACCCGATGGGTCAATTTATGATTTTGATTAAGTACAAATTGAATAGACACTGAAAAACAACCACAGATATGGACTGAGGAGAAAATTCTCCCCAGTGAAGTTACTTTCCCAGTCAGGTTGATTGTGACTTTGGTAGATAGAAAAATTGAATAGACAACTTTCCAAAGTCCCAAACCTGATTGCCTTTTTTATACTAAAAATTCTGCTAGTCTTGTGAAGTGAAGAGTCAATTGACACAGCTAAGAAAATCACAAACAAGTTGGGGATGCGTACTCTCACCCTGAGTACATCATATGGTCCAAGATTAAAAAATATATGGCTATGAAATCCCCCTAGACCATAGATCTCCATACACATTTAAGTGCATAAAGCTGGTGAGAAAATTCCTAACTTGTGTCTTAGATATTCAAATGTATTTTCTAGTAGAGGTTTTGTGAAGATATCAACAACTTGTTCACTTGTAGGAACATATTCTACCTTCACTTCTTGCCTTGCAACCTTCTCTCTGAGAAAGTGGTGTTTGATAGAAATGTGCTTCATCCTTGAGTGCATCACCAGATTCTTTGAAATATTGATTTCTCTTGAAATGTCACACCAGATTGAAATAGGGCCAAATATTTCTATTTGAATGTCCTTGAGAGTCTACTTTCTCCATAACACCTAGGCACAACATGTAGCAGCAGTAGATAAGCAGATTGAATCCCGCTTCTTGATGTGCCATGAAACTAACCGGTTACCTAAAAAGAATGCACTACCATTTGTTCTTTTTTGGTCATTAATATTGCCTGCCTAATCAACATCAGTGTAGGCCTGTAAAGTGAAATTTCCTTGCTTTGGATACCATAAGACATAATTAAGTGTTCCTTGTAGGTACTTGAAGATTCTTCTAACTGCATTCTCATGTGACTGTTTAGGTGTAGCTTGAAATCTTTCCACCATACATAATGCTTGCACTATATCTGGTCTTGAGACAATAAGGTATAATAGACTACCAATCATGGATCTATACAGGGTCTGGTCCACTTTCGGTGACTCACCAACCTTGCTCAACTTGCATCCGGTCACCATGGGGGTACTTACCAGTTTGTTGTCTTCCATTTGAAACTTCTTCAACATATCTCTAACATACTTGGTTTGAGAGATAAATATTCCTTTATCTTGCTGTGAAATTCGTAAACCAAGAAAATATGACAACTCTCTAAGCATTGACATCTCAAAATTTGATTGCATTTGATCAACAAACTCTTTACACAAGGCAGCCTTGTTGCCTCCAAAAATTATATCATCCACATATACAACAACAATAATCAATTGATTTCCATCTTCTTTGATGTACATATTACTATTTGCACTTCCCTTTTTGAAACCTTTCTCCTTAAGATACTTATCCAACCTTGAATACCATGCTCTTGGAGCTTGCTTTAAACCATACAATGCTTTCTTCAACTGGCATACAAAAGTTTCATCATCACACAACACCTTTCAGTTGTTCTATGTAGACTTCTTCTTCCAAATTACCATTCAAGAAAGAAGACTTGACATCCATTTGATATACTTTGTATCCTTTGAAGGTGAAGAATGCTAAGAACATTCTAATAGCCTCAAGTCTTGCAACTGGTGCAAATGTTTCTTCAAAATCAATTCCTTCCACTTGAGAAAAACCTTTGCACACTAACCTTGCTTTATGCTTGACAATCTTACCCTCTTAATTCATCTTGTTCCGGTAGACCCATTTAGTACCTATGACATTCTTATCTGATGGTCAAGGAACTAATTCCCAAGTCTTGTTCTTTTTAATCTGTTACAGCTCTTCTTTCATTGCACTCATTCATTTCTCACTTTTGTTGGCCTCATTGAATGTTTTGGGTTCCATTTCAGTCATGAGGTAGAAATTCACTTGTTCATTGTTCCAGGCAAGTCTTCTTCTTGTTTGTACATTATCACTTTTATTTCCTATAATCTACTCTTCTGAGTGATTTTTCTGCACATATCTATTAGGGGTCTTGTTGGATGCTTCTCCGAGTTCATTTTTTGACTGAACTTCATCTTCATCACATGAATCATCATACCGGTTTACATGTGTTTGTTTGCCTTTATGCAAATCTTCATCAACTCTTACATGCACACTTTCAATGACTTTTATCAATCTTTTATTGTAGCATTTGTAGGCTTTGCTGTGAGTTGAGTAACCTAAGAAGATGCCTTCATCACTCCTAGAATCAAAACCACCTAAACTATCTTCATCTCTCTTGATGGAGCATTTACTTCCAAATACTTTGAAATATTTAATTGATGCCTTTCAATCATACCACAGTTCATAAGGTGTCATTATTCTATTTATTCTCAGCTGAACCGAGTTCAATGTATATACAATAATATGTACTGATTCCTTCCAGTACATATCCAGTATGTTTGCCTCATTAGATATAGTTCTTGCCATCTCCTTGACAGTTCTATTTTTCCTTTCTACAACACCATTTTTTTGTGGTATTCTTGGAGCTGAATACTATCTTCTAATTCCATGCCTCTCACAGTAGTCTACAAACTCATTTGATGTAAACTCACCACCCCGGTCTGATCTCAAACATTTCAACATGCATCCACTTTCTTTCTCAACCATCTTCCAGAATATCTTGAACCTCTCATAAGTTTGTGATTTGTCATGTAGGAAAGTGACCCATGTCATTCTTGAGAAATCATCAATGAACAACATGAAGTATCTCTCATCGGCTAAATCTCTTGTTCTAGTTGGACCACACGGATCTGTATGCTCAAGTTCTAAGGGCCTTTAGGTATTATGTTCTTTGATCTTGAAGGTTACCTTAGTTTGCTTGCGTCTTAGACATTCATCACAAAAAGTACTTTCCAGTTTGATAATTGGTGGTATATGTCTCACATAACCTTTCTTTCTCACCTTAACCAAATTATCAAAGTTTATATGGTCTAATCTTCTATGGCACAACCAGCTCTCATCTACTTGTCCCATCATGCATTGGGACTCAAAGCATACCTTCAAATTGTACACATTTCCATTTGTCCTTTTATCTTCTGCAACAATATGTCTGGTACTATCCTTCCTTATCTAACAACTAGTAGAGTTAAATGTGAATTTGTATCCTTTATCACATATTTGACTCACACTTAGAAAATTATGCTTTAGTCCTTCCACATAGTATACATCATATGATTTTTATTTTCCATCTATGTTCAGAGTACCTTTGCCTTTTATCTTGATGGAAGAGTTGTCTCCAAACCTCACTGAACCTCCATTCCAATCATCAAGCTTGATAAACTTCTTTTTGTCTCTGGACATGTGATTGGAACATCCATTGTCTAGAACCCATAAATTTATTCTTTCTGCATGCAGGTCAGTCTGCACAATCAGACTTGATTCTGCTTTATTCATATCCTTCTCAACCCAAACCAGGTTGGCTTCCTTCTTCTTGTAAATTGCAATTTTTTGCTCTGGTTTTGCTTCTAGTTTCTGGTTTGGTATTGTCTTCTTTTGCTAAAAAGTCCTGAGTTTGCAATGCTTTGAAATGTGGCCAACATTTTGACAATGATAGCATTTCAGATTGACATTTAATGATGAACTTGAAAAACTATTGTAGGATATCGGTTGACTTCTCCTAGATTCATCACTCTTATCACCAAAACCATTACATTGATAACATGTGACATTCATCTTCTGGAGTGCAACAAATGAATTTCTACTTTCAAAACTAGTAGGAGGCTTATGCAACTAACTACAATCAACAATTCTATGACCAAACTTATTACACTGGTAACAATAACCATGGAATTTGGGTACATACCAATCTTGATGCATTGGACTGGAAAACCTTTCTCATCAGATGTTTTCCTCTCATGCTATTGACTTTGGTGAACCCCTCTTTGTTGGCTTGATGATGATTGTAATGGATGACTTCATGTGTTGTCATTGATGGAACATGTATACACAGACATATGTTCACATTGTCATTGTCATCTTAGTTAATACAAACCGATATTACTTCTAAAGTTACTTATATTGCAGCCGGTATTGATGTTTAGTTAAAGATGGTTTCAAAGGGTGTCTAACCGGTATATGTAGACAACCGGTATATGCAGAAATGGCTTGACACCAACTTGGAGATTTAGTGCAAACCATCAAAGAAGCAAATGAAGGACAATTAGTTTACATGTTGATAGTGGCTAACTCCTAACTAGTATTAGTGTTCCAACCGGTATTCATTGATTGTGAGATGAGTTACCCCTAACAGACATATTTGGCAGCAATTTGTGATGAGTTATGTTTGATTGTCCAAATACACTGCACCTAGGAAATTGTGATATGATTTCTAAGCTGAAATGAAATCTAATGTCTATATAATGACATTATGATGAACTATTTTGATATATGATGTGATGTGAGATAGAAGTGTTAAGTTGTTGAAGGCATTGCAGAATATGTTGGTGGTGTAGTTTTGAGCAAGCAAAAGAGGATCTAATCAAGCAAGTTGTGCTACTTCTAGATCACACCACCTGTTGTTTTCTAATCACGACAATAGTCAAATCCCCTAACCGGGTAAGCTCTAACAAGCTTCATTGTACAAATCCTCTAACAAGGTGATCCATTAGTTTGGATTCAGAAATCCTCTACCGAGGTTACTCCTAATAGGGTACTACCTTTAACAGGGTATAGCTCCTAATAGAGCTTTGGGATCTTTAATAGGATTCGCTCCTAGCAGAGCACTTTTGTAGAGCTTAACCGATCAATTACCTATTATTGCAAATAGTTAACTTGTGACTCCCATCTCACTGTGGTTTTTCCCATTTGGGTTTTCCACGTATAAACACTTGTGTTATGGTGGATGTTTTACTTATTGTAGATGCTTTAATATCATTTTGGATTGCATGCATAGTGTTTGGTAAAATTGTTAAGTATCTCAACCGGTCAGTGTTCAAAGTGGTATTGTTTTTGCTGTCACTAATTCACCCCCCCTCTCAGTGTTTTATAAGTCTATCAATTGCTATCAGAGCCTAAATTGCTTAAGGCTTAATCACTTGGAAGGAAACCCTAAAACCACCATGGGGGATATGAGCTACATTGAGATGGCTAGAATGCTTGAAGCTACCAAGGAAGAGCTTGAAACCCTAAGGGTTAGATTTAAAACTTCACAAGTCAAAAGGAGAGAGCCGACTGAACAACTATTGGAGATATCTGATAATAGTTCTTCAGATGAAGCTAACATTGATGCGTTAGCTAAAGAAGTTGAAAAGCTGAATGATGAGAAGCTAAATCTGAGAAGAGAATTAGAAGCCCTAACTATCCACATGAGTCAAGAGCTGGAAGCTAGGAGGGAAACTAAAGACCCTGTCAAAGAAAGAGATCACGAGATTGCTAAGATCAAACAAGAGAATGCAACTTTGCATGAGCATTGGCATGCCTAAAAAGAAGAAAAAGAGGCTTTGCAGCTAGATCTTGAAATGGCATCATCCCTAAGGGAGACTCACAAAACACAATGAAGATCTTACCAGAGAACTCACCGAGGCTAATGGAAAGTTGGAAAAGTTTAATAAGAGTTCTTCTATGCTGGATGAGAAGATCCAATCTTAGAGGATGAAAGGTGATACATATGGACTAGGATTTAATACATCTAAGAAAGGAGAGTCTTTCAGTACAAAGAGAAACATACACAGAGGTAAAATTGCTCCTAAGGTTAATAAGCCTACTAGTAAGAAAGTTTTTAGACTTGTTTGCTTTGTTTGTCATAAATCTGGACATACTGCAAATGTGTATAGAAACAGACCCAATGAGAATACACGTTACAATGCAAATACTAGGTATGTATCTAGGAGATTTGAAGGTCATTTTTTTACATGCAAAATATATGGACATAGATTAGCTGAATGTAGATATGGAGCTAATAATCCAGTACCTCACATGAATCCAAGACCTAATGGTAATAGAAGGAGAATCTATGACAACTAGGGTAACATGAACTGACATAAACCCTATGTCAATCAGTTTAGTCCATTTGAAATGGAAAAGGTAACTAATGTAATTTGCACCATTTGTACCAACTATGGTCATGTGGCTATGAACTATAGAAGGAGAACTAGAAGAGGCAATGCAGGACCTTGGAGATCATCTAGAATGGCCTGCTATCATTATCACAAACTAGGACACATGGCGAAGTTCTATAGAACCAGAAAGAGAAAATCGGTTAATCATGTTGTAGACTAGAAAGGTAAGTAGAAGGTATATATTGAGGAAACTAGAGAAGAGATGAACTGAATCTGGAAAAAAAAGAGTGATGATATGCCTGCAGAAGAACCCAATCCTTCACCCAGTGTGGAGAATGTTGACAAATGCACACTCCAATGAGAAAATTATGGGTGATTGAAGGTATTCTCATTGATGGTAACCTTACAATCATGTGATACCGGCAGGTAGACACAAGTACCGACATCGACAGACTCTACACCAGCATACAGATCACTGGCACCAAAAGGAAGATTATCGGCACCCTGGCCGACAGGAATTTTGTATATATATATATATATTATAATTAATTGTAAAATCTTTTGTAAGCTGACTTGGTAGATTGTAATATGACTCATATATGTACGAGATCATTGTAGATCATTTAGAATGTGAAAGATGGAAACATAATAGCAGACCTAATATGCGAATTATAAGGCAGATATTGGATAAAGGTTTATGTATGTAGTAGAGCTTAAACCGATACTGAATCTAGCATAGTAGATGCTGATCTGAAGCAGTACAAGACATTGGATTTGTATAATCCATTTGTAAGTCAGTGTGACTTCTTTATAATTGAGCAGTGAGCTCTAGGAACTTGGCCTTCTTGCATGTGCAGGCCCCTATTGTAAGAAGTAATATTCTCTTGTTGGCCAGTAAGTGAATATTGTGGGTCACAAATCCCACCGAGGTTTTTCCCACACTAGGTTTCCTCATTAAAATATTGTGTTATGGTGTGTTTCTTATGCTGTGGTTATTATTCTTCTTTGCTGCATTATTTTTGGTTTACTGGTACATAGTTTTGATACACTTTTCATGTTATAAGTTAAGAAAATTATTATACCGGTCAGATACTGATTCACCCCGCCCTCTCAGTATCTTTGGGAATCCTAACAGAGAATCCTGCATTGGTGAATTAAGCCTTTCAATAGGGCTAAGGGGAGCATAGCGGTAAATCTATTTTCAGACCCCTTGAAAGATGCATGGTAAGAAGATTTGAATTTTTGAGTTATTCTATGAGAAATCTTGATATCTTTGTCTATCGGTTTTTTGAAAGTTTGTCAAGCGGTTTTACACCTGTTAACATTAATTGTAACGTTAAGCGGTGTATTAGGGTTTGTAGCCCTAGTGGTCAAGCAATTAATGTAGTAGGTAAAGATGATAAAAGTGAGTTTTACTATGTTATTTTTACCTTAAATGCATTGGAAAGAAAATTCTTGAGCATTTGCAGAGTGAAAAGTGAATTGCTAGCTATTTGTGGATGAATTTGTGCTATGAATTGCATGATGGAAGCTGATATGAAGATCAGAGAAGGTGCAACTGGTGTGCATTTGTGTAATAAACCAAAAATCAAGGTAGTGCAGGAGAATCAAGGTATTTCTTTGTAAATACCTTTCAAATTGAGTTTATCAGAATGACTTTATCATCTAAGCAAGTAAAGAGACTTATGATCACATCAAAACCTATGGAGGTTATGGAATCTGAACAAATAGTGTCTTATAATGCTTTATCTCAAGTTCCTAATGGTGTTATCGTAAAAGGTGATTTATCTAGTTATATTGATTGTAAAATCAAAGATTTAGGATCATTGTCAATATACTCTCAATTGAAATCCTTGTGTGATAAGAGCGGAAAGATCAAACCCAAATATATTAGGGTTTATTGGAAGGGTTTTCACAATGCAACTTATTTTCTTGAGGATTTTGAAGAGGAACTTATCAGAATCATTCTTAGTCAAGTTCATGGTGAAAAATATGTATGTGGAAAGATCACATGCTATCACTAAGGAAGCTATCCATGCTATGACTGGTTTTTGGCAAACCGGTCAAGTTCCCAAGCTGAGGAAAATTTCTAAAGAGACTATAACTACTTTAACTTAGTCTACCTCTGATGGGCACGCCTTCTCTATTAATAACATTAAGGACCCAACGGTTAGATTGACTACCATGGTTATAGGCTACAGGATATTCTATTCTAGTAGAATGATCAATGTGCCATCTACAACAGTGCATACAACCTATAGAATGATTGCTGAGAACATAGATTATGACCTATGTGAGGCCATAAGAAGTCAATTGATGTTAAATCTACAATCAATTAAGAAAGACAGTAGTCAGAAGTTCAAATTTGGTCAGTTATTGATTGGTTTATTCTTTTACTTTTAGAATTTCCTAATGGGAATCAGTGACATTGAATGGTCAAAACACCTACTGGTAAGTGCCTAGATCAAGAACAACATTAAGGCTGTTAAGAACACTTTCTCTACTGCAATGAATAGGTACTTCAATGAATTTCAAAAGAAAATGAGTATGAGGGTAAGGCTACCTGAAGACATGGTGAAAAAATTTGCTAAGGACATCATTTTCACAATCACTACTGAAATTCTATCTCATGGAAGCTATCAAACCCAGAGAGGATGAAATGGAAGACATGAGCTATGAAGTCAATTATGACATTGATCCGTTATGATAATAACCTATTGGTATCTCTAGTGGACAAGAAGAAGAACATACCAGGTACTTTTGAGGAGAAAATTGTCGAAGCTGAAAACAACAGTGCTCAACCCAGTAGTGGTAAAGGAAAGAAGAAGAAGACTGAGCAAGCACCTCCAGTGTCAAAAAGTACAAGAGTGACACAAAGTGTTCAAGTTAAAAAGGAACTGGCAACTAGGGTATATAAAGAAGCATACTACAATGAAGAAGAGAGGACGACAACTGATTCTTCAAGTAGAATTTGATGATATCAACACTGAGGAGGAGCCAAAGAAAGTTAAGGCAATTGGTAAGAAAGCCAAATTAGTTGAAGACACCTCTCAATAGGGTATTCCCATTAAAGCTTTGTCTTATAAACCTATGTCTAATTTTGAAAGAATGGTAAAAACATTAGGGAGGAATAGGTTTGATAATGTTAAAGAGTGTTTTGATTCATTTGATGAAGATCAGAAGGAACACATTGTTCAACAGGTAATCAACCATTTGTGTCAATATAATCGATTACGTCATGATCTTAAGGATGAAATTTCTGATTCTTTATATTCTATTCTTTTGAATAAGTGGGAAGAGGTTGTGGAGAAAGATCAAGAAATTATTGATAATGTATTTATTCAATATTTTCCTAATTTTTCTAAAGATGATATAATCGCATTGATTAATAATTACAAAGAGCAATTTCTTTTTAAGTCAAGAAGATTAAAGTTAATAAGTGGAAAGGTGCAAACTGTTGAAGTTGAGACTCATCAGATAGCAAGGAATATTCAGAGGATGCATAAACAAATAGAGTCTCAATAGACTAATGACCAAGAGACTGTGGAACAACTAGAGATGGATGAGGAAGAAATAGTGCAAGTTGATATTGTCTATCCTATCAATAAAAAAGATGACACTACTTCCCAACCAGTGATCTTTGTTGATGACATACATGATACTATTGATCTATCTGGGAATATTATTGCACCAGATAAGTAGCCACCATTTATTACTAATTCACAAATTAAAGTAGTGGAAATATCGAAAACTCAACCAAGTGTGGATATTCCACCCCCACTGGTAAAAGATCAACAAATGAAAACTCACCTACCACTGGTTTCATAGGATACTCAGGAGGAACTTTTAGAAAAAGTTGAAGAGAAGCCCTCTGAACTAGAAAAGAAACAAGAGAAAGAGAAAACCAAGGAGAAGAAATCTGCTGAACTTGAAAAGGTATTAGTCAAGCAAAAAAATGATGATGATGATGATTCATTAGGCATCAACGGGCCTATAGATGTAGATAATATGAGTGCATCAAAACTTATGGAGATTGCAACTATGATGCAATCCAAGGCTTAAAAGAAGAGACTTAAGGAACAAAGGAAGGAAGAAGAAACTATCCAAACTGTTGTGCAGATTTTGTCTAGTCTTCTACCTAAGACTGCTATAGGGAACTTGTCAACTCCTATTGGCAAGCTTGGCTAGTTGGTTGCTGATGACTCTGACCAACTCAAGTCCCTTGAGGAAGCAACTCAAACTTTTGCTGATAAAAATTACAGGAAGAAAAGAGGCAAACATATAATGAAAGATATTGATACATGGAAGATTGCTTTATCCCTGAAAAAAGATCTTTAGCTATTGAGACAGGAGGAAAATTCTAGCCTATACATCTAATGTTTTATTTTTCTATATATATTTGATTAAGAAGCCAACTGAGACAAAACTTGAACTGGAAAAGATATGTAATGCCTACATACCTTTACAAGATTCAGTCTTACCTTTTGGCAAATCCGTTGATGATTTGCAAAATAGACTAGATATGTGTGACTTTGAACAAGCAAAGAGACTCTGATCCCTGAAGGAGTTAAGGAACTTATTGAGACCTAAAGTGGACATCCTACAACAAGCTTATAAGAATGCAAAAGTGGTATTGGCTACTCCAGATATGAGTACAATTGATGCAATGGAAGAATTTTTTGCACAGGTCATGACCACCACCGAGATCATTGAAACCTTACTGGAAACATGGGAAAATGATTTTTCTCAAATGAAGCTTACTTTTAGTAACATTTTTTTGAGAATTGCAGTGAACACTCCGTAATACAGACTTTTAAGTTTTTGTATATGTAAACTTTTGATGCAAATTTTTCTATATATATATATTACTTTTCAATTTGGCATTGTTGTCAAAGGGGAAGTAGAAATATGTATGTGTGTTGTGAAAATTTTGTATGTATTATTAAGGGGGAGTAGAAATATGTTTGTACAATTTTTGTAAGCACACTTAGTTGTAAAGTTGTAAATTTTCTAAGTGTTGCCATCAATACCAAAGGGGGAGATTGTTGGCTTGATGATGATTGTAATGGATGACTTCATCTGTTGTCATTTATGGAACATGTACACACACACATATGTTCACATTATCATTGTCATCTTAGTTAAGACAAACCAGTATTACTTCTAAAGTTACTTATATTGCAACCGGTATTGATGTTTAGTTAAAGATGGTTTAAAAGAGTGTCTAACCCGTATATATAGACAACTGATATATGCAGAAATGGCTTGACAACAACTTGGAGATTCAATGAAAACCATCAAAGAAACAAATGAAGGATAATCGGTTTACATGTTGATAGTGGCTAACTCCTAACTAGTATCAGTGTTCCAACCAGTATTCATTGATTGTGTGATGAGTTACCCCTAATTGATAGATTTGGCAGCAATTTGTGATAAGTTATCTTTGATTGTCTAGATACACTGCACCTAGGAAATTGTGATATGATTTCTAAGCCAAGATGAAATCTAATGTATATATAATGACATTATGATGAAATATTTTGATATATGATGCGATGCGAGATAGAAGTGTTAAGTTGTTGAAGGCATTGTGTAATATGTTGGTGATGTAGTTTTGAGCAAGTAGAAGAGGATCTAATCAAGCAAGTTGTGCTACTTCTAGATCACACCACCTGTTGTTTTCTAATCACTACAACATTCAAATCCCCTAACTGGGTAAACTCTAACAAGCTTCATTGTACAAATCCTCTAACAAGGTGATCCATTAGTATAGATTCAAAAATCCTCTACCGAGGTTACTCCTAATAGGGTCTACATTTAACAAGGTATAGCTCCTAACAGAGCTTTGGGATCTTTAACAGGATTCACTCCAGCAGAGCACTTTTGTAGACCTTAACTAGTCAGTTTCCTATTACTGCAGATAGTTAACTTGTGAGTCCCATCTCACCATGGTTTTTCCCATTTGGTTTTTCCATGTATAAACACTTGTGTTATGGTGGATGTTTTACTTATTGTGGTTTATTTAATATCTTTTTGGATTCCATGCATACTGTTTAGTAAACTTGTTAAGTATCTCAACCGGTCAGTGTTTAAAGTGGTATTGTTTTTGCTGTCACAGATTCACCCGGTCCTCTCAGTGCTTTATATTTATATCACTCTTTATCAATCTTGAACTTGCCTTTATGGTTTTCATTTTGGTACAGAGAGTAAGCCTTCCGTTTCTGAGTATTATGGTTCACACGCAGATTTCTTGTTGATAATAAAGTTTTGTTTTTATTTACTCTCACTTGAAGAAGTAAACTGTATCTCCTTGCCAAATGTATCTTTTCTATTTAAACTTTGTCCTTCTTTAAAACCTAAACCTCCAGTATCTTTTGAGTGCTTCTGATTACTCAAAATTTTGTCCAAGGCTTCAGTGCTACCCTTATACTTGCTTCTCATCTTCAATTCATCTTTACTCTTTTCAAGCTCCTTTTTGAGCCTTACAATTTCTTCCAAATTATGACACTCCTTCTCCTTCTTTATCAAATCAGAGGATGTAACTTCACATATCCTCTTGGCCTCTTCCAAATGGAGTGTTAAATTAGAAATTATTTTCTTGGACTCATCTAGGGATTGCTTCAAATAGTCTTGTTCTTCAGCAGCAACACACTTAACCTTCTTGAGATCTCTTCTTGTTCTACTCAACTCCTCAAGAGAACTTATAAGCTCACCTTATAGGTCCACTTCATCTTCAATGTCTTCATATTCATTATCTTCACCAACTAGTTCATCTAGTGCCATAAAGAGATTGGTTTCTCTTTCATCCTCACATTAGTTAGTTTTTAAGGCACTTTCTTCATCTGTGGCATCATCTTCAATAGTATACAGGTTGTTCTACTTCTGGTAGCTTCTTCTATCTTTTTGGTAAGCATTCTTCTTTTTATCCTTACTTGAAGTTCTACTGGTGCCTTTTTCTCCTCTCCAACATTTTCACTATAGGGACATTTTGAAGCAAAGTGTCCTATTTTACCACAGTTAAAAAATTTGAGAGGTAATTTTCCTTTGTACTTTTTAGATCCTCTTTTAAGATTCCTTACAAAGTTTGCTACCATTGTGTTTGAGTCTTCACTAGAGTCTCCATGAGTAATTTCTTTCGTACCCTTTTTGATGGAGTTGAAAGAAACCTCTTTCTTTGAAGTTCCTTCACTAGTTGCTCTCATCTCATAAGTGGTTAGGGACCCAAATAACTCATCCATTGAAAAGTTTTTCAGATCCTTGGCTTTTTCTATTATAGAGACCTTTGTGTCATACTTAGATGTGAGTGATCTAAGTACTTTTTTTATAATCACTTCATCATCTATATTTTCTCCAAGTCCTCTATTAGTGTTCACCGTTTCATCAATTCTGTGAAGATAATGAACAATCTTCTCTTTATCTTTAATCTTCAAGCCTTGAAGCTGACCTCTTAGTGTTTACAATTTAGCCTCCTTAACCTTGACATCTCCTTCAAACAATCTCTTCAACTTATCCCAAGTTTCCTTGGTGGATGAGTAGTGCATAACCTTAACAAACTCATTATCAGATAGTCCACTGAGAATAGCATGCTTGGACTTGCCATTGTTTTCATACTCTTTCTTAGCATCTAGATCTGTAGGAGGATTATTTGGGATAGTATACCCATTATGCACAAACATCCAAACATCAAAACCTAGGGAGGATAGATAGGTTTCCATTCTTCTTCTCCAGAAGGCATAGTTGGTATCATCAAACATGGGATCTTTGGAGGAGGATTCATTCCTTTCCATTGTGTTCTTAAACCAAAATCTACCCCAGCTAGAGAAAGCTTTGACAAATAGGAAATCTAATGCTCTGATACCAATTGTAGAACACAAGATATCACTGAGAGGTGGGGATGAATCATTGATTATACATAATTTCAAACAATGTGTGCAACCGCTAGGATAATGAAAGCATTAACAAGAAATCACACATAAGAGCACATTACATAACACCGGATATATGAGGAAACACCAATGTGGGAAAAACCTCAGTGAGAAATGCTACTAGAGATCTACTGCTCTAATCCAGCCTCACAGTGAAATAACAATTTTACAATATTTAGGGAACCAACCCAAGGAGCACCAACCACTATTCTATTCTGAGCACCAAATCAAAGAGCACCAACCCCTACACCGAGCACCTACTCAGTGAAATACAATGAGATATAAATCAATGCAATGAGAAACACCTAGTTACAAATGAGATTTGTAACACCTGGAAACTATTCACTCTACCGGTTAAACTTCTTTTCTATTTTACTACTTCTCTGTTCTATCGGTATTCTGTTCTTACTTTCTAAATCCTCTATCAACTCAGTTTCAGCCTTGCCGGATCTTCTCTGAAACTCACCTTTCTCTCTTTCACTCTTTGCTGATCTCTTACCAGTTCAGACACTGTCAGTTTAATAGACTGTTATATTCTGTAATAGTTTACCGGTTACCTTAACCCTTGCCAATTAAACCTTCCTTACCAGTTCTTCTCCAACACTCAGTCGCTTCACTATTTTCTCTCTCACTCAGACCGATCAACTCTTTGCTCATAGAGATTCACCGTATCATAAATCTCTCATAAAGCATACTCTCGCTCAACACAGACTTCAATTTTTGATCTGCATATTTATATATATGCTTTTCCACCAAAACACAAACTCAAACTTCATGCGCTTAGGGTTTTCTTTACCGACCTCAATCCAAATCAGATCGGATCTCATCTTTCCTAAATCCACAGCCTAAAATAATACAACAAAAATCTTTGTCATCTTTTTTATTATTTTTATGAATGTTTACTATATTTATCAAAGTCGACTCTATTCATCATTCTTGATTTTGTCGATCAATAAATGATTTAGCAGTTTCTTTCTCCAGATCAACTAGATGATCAAATATCTTGCTTCAATCATGATGTCAAAGAATAAAATGTATTCCCTTCGATCTGCTTTGAGCTGCAATCCTCTGCAATTGATTCATGATTTTCTTAGTCGACTTTAATTCAGACTTAAGCGACAACTACCTCACCGACGCACCATTCACCTACCCAATGCATGTTTACCACTTGGAGTCCACCTGACATCTCTATCAGCATCTGACTCACTTGATTGTGTTGGTTCAACTTTTGTCACCAAATGAACATGCTGTTGGTATACACTAAGTGGTTAACCTTCATATTGGACTGCACTTACTAGGTTTTCTTGCTTATCAGTTGGTAGACTTATCGGTTGACATCCCATACTGGTTGACATCAATGACAATACAATGCCAACAATGACAATACAATGCCAACATAACTCCTTGTTAAGGTTATCATGATCTTCTGTTTTAAATCCTTCTCATCCTAAACACTACTAAGATCTCTAATTTCATTCACAACACTGTCAACCTTTTGAAAATAGATCGCAACTCCTTCACCTTCTTCCATTCTCAAATTCTCATAAGTGCCCTTAAAATTTTGCATCTTAGATAGCTTGACTCTTTCATTTCCATAATACATACTTTTTAACCTTTCCCAAACCTCATAAGTAGTGTCTAAAGAAATAACCTTCACCAATTCAGTTTTAGATAAAGCACTAAAGATAGCATACCTTGCTCACTCATTTTATTCATAAGCTTCAATCTCAACCAGTGTAGTAGGCCCATTTTTCAGTGTTGAATACTTAGTCTCCACAACCTTCCAGGTCTTGTAACTCAGAGTTTTTTCATGCTTAAAATCATCATTGCTAAATAGGAAATAAGGAAAATCATGAATTCCTTGACTACTAAAGTAATCCTAAACATAAATCAATAAAAGTAATCATCTTAATAAGAGATTCTAATAAAATAGTTCTAATTAAATCTCCCCATCATTCATGCTGCTTCCATTGTTCTTCTCTTCTTTGTGGTATGGTGGATCTCAGATATCGCACTAGTAACCTGCACGTGGCACACAGATTCAAAGTTCGTGATTGTTGAAAATGGAGAAATGAGGTTGCTTTTATAGATTTTTGAGACAGATTGGGTGAGAAATAGAACTGAAGTGCTGATTGACAGTTGAACTAATTTGATTGATTAGTCAACTCATTTTGATTTATTTGTTAAGTCCTTTGATTGATATGTTAATAGGATAGATTGGAAAGATAACTCAATTGATTGACTAGTCAACTAGATAGATTTTCTAGTTAATTGAATTGATTGAGAGAAGATTGAATAGATTGAGTTGTTAGAAAAAGGTGATTGGGAGTGAAAAGGTGAGATTGGAGAGTTAATTGAGTTCACTGGTTGGTTAGCTGATTTGATTGATCAGTCTTGATTTTCAAGATGTCCTGTAGGACTTTTAATTGAAATTAAATTTCATTCTTATATGGATTTGAATTTTAATTTTTGAATGATGAAATTGAAATGCACATTCTCTTGAAATTTTGTGAAATGCGAATTTGGAAGAAAAAAAGGTTAGTTGAAATTCAAATTTGGATATTTGAAGAATGAATTAATAAATTAAATAATTTAAATAAAATTATTTAATCATTAGAAATGTGATTAATTAAATAATAAATACTATTTAATTAATGAATTAAATAATTAATATTTGAGAAGGGGTTAAATGATGAATTGATGGAGAATTGGAAATTGAATAATTAGCAATGTGAAAAGATGATGATTGAGTCAATTTAGAAGAAGTAAGATTAATTAGATTAATTAAATAATTACTTAATAAATAAGATGAATAATTAGTGTGTGATTAATGAGACATTTTTAGGTGTCTACATTTGCCCCTCTATGATACAATGTCGAGATGATGTTGTTTCAAAGAAAATGAAAAAAATCTGCCCCAATATGCCTCGGTGACACTTAGGGTTTAAATATGCGTCCTCGAAAAAGTGGTCAAAAAATAATGAAATGAAGACCCGTTTCAAGTTTCACATGATTTTGAGTTTGTTTGATCTGCCTACAAGTGCTTTGAAGTTTAGTGGGACCATGACCATCAGAGTGAGAAAAAATCTAATTCTAAGCTATAAATATGAATTTTTATTTTCATTTGCTCATTTTCTTTCTTTGAGTTTATTGAGTTCTGTGTGATATTCGATATTTCTTGCATCTTTTTTAGCATCATGGCTGGTCATAGAGTATGATTGCACCTATTAGATTGAGTGTGTTCATATCAGAGACTTGCCGACACTGGAGGCATGGTACATTTTTCAAATATTTTGCTCAATTTTTCCTGTTTTTGTCCAATTTTCAAAATTTTGTCAAAGCAATTTTTTTTAACTGATTCACATTCGCTATTTGATTTATGCACATTCGATATAAATAGTTTTCATTTTCTTTTAATAGTTCACATTTGTATAACTACTTCACAATCACTGTTAATGATGTACATTCGCTTGAATTGATTCACATGCATGCTTAGTAATTCACATTCTTTGAAAAATGTAAAAAATTTAACATGTATAGATTGTGATTTGTTATGTGAAGATCATATTTGACTTTTTTCTTGTTTTTCGCTTGCAGGAGAATGTCAATGTGCTAATTTGTACACAAACGAGGTCTGATGGTCTTGATCTTCGAGGTGATTTTATTGCTGAGGATGTTGCATTGATCAGGCATGTTGGATTGTCTCATGTGCAGCACTTGCCTAAGGTTATGGTCAACAGGGCCATGATCACAACTTTGGTCGAGCACTGGCATTCTGACACTTGCTCATTCCATCTTCCTACTGGTGAGGCATCTATCACTTTAGAGGATGTCTGGTGTATATTGTGTTAGGATTCTCAAAGATATTGAGAGGGGGGGGGGTGAATCAGTATCTTGCTGGTTAATGGATTTTCTTGACTTATTAAATGAATTGCATCTCAAAACAGTATACCGGTAAACCAAAATTAGTGCAATAAATAAGAAGAATAAACACAACATAGAAAGCACACCATAACACAATATTTTTAACAAGGAAACCCGGTGTGGGAAAAACCTTAGTGGGATTTGTGACCCACAATATTTTCTCACTGGCCAATAAGTGAATATTACTGATACAATATGGGCTTGCACATGTAGGAAGGCCAACTACCTAAAGCTCACTGCTTAAATACAAAAGAGAAGTCTCACTGACTTACAAAAGTGGATTATATAAATCCAATGTCATGTACTGCTTTGGATCAGCATCTTCTATGCCAAGTTTAGTACTGGTTTAAGCTCATACAACTTCCAAAACCTTAT
This sequence comes from Cryptomeria japonica, assembly GCF_030272615.1. Lineage (NCBI taxonomy): Eukaryota > Viridiplantae > Streptophyta > Pinopsida > Cupressales > Cupressaceae > Cryptomeria > Cryptomeria japonica. Next base: position 172,937,463 of record NC_081415.1, read on the forward strand.
TCCAAACTCTGCCTTAATATTCGCATCTTATTTGTGCAATAATCTAACCATATCTGCATCACTTAAATGATTTACAAGAGCTAATACTTATATGAGTCATATTACAACTCACCTTGTTGGCTTACAAAAATATTTTACAATTAAATACAAAATACAATAAATAAAATCTTGTCGGCTAGGGTGTCGGTGAACTATATGCTGATGTAGAGTCTGTCGGTGCCAGTGCCTGTCAGTGCCATAGGATTGTAAGGTTGCCATCAATGACAATACCTTCAATCACCTACAATTTCTCATTGGAGTGTGCATTTGCCAACATATTATATATTCTAATTCATAGTGCTAGGGTTGTATACGGCTACAGATTAGGTATCATAGGATTGTGTGATGTATATGAGTGTTCCGAGTAGGATCTTCAGATGAGGGGCTGATATGAGATACCATGGGATCACATGGATTATGATGACCTGAATATAGATTTGTGTAGTATAGCAGTAGGTCCTCTTATGCTTGACAAGAGATGTCATGGATTTCCAATTGGATGGGGCCAACTGATCCATGATGTGATAATGCACAGATGTGTGTTTGCATGGGGTCTATGTCTACTTACCATGTTGTACTACCAGATGCATGAGATTGTTTATTTGAGACAAAAAAATTATTGGATGTGGCATCACTTTGCTCCAGGTCTGGGCTTGGGAGCGTATTGCTATCTGTCGGCTAGTTATTCATGTGGATCTTCAGGATGATCAACCTTATTCTTATAGAGACACTCTGGGGATCAAACATAGGGTTCAGTGAACACTCTATATCAGAGGCATCAACTCAATATATTACAACACTTTGTATGGAGACCATACTTGGATTTCCCCAACTGGGCCAATGATGCACAACATCTACCCTTATGTCGACAACAAAGATACCTCATTGGTTGGACAATTGATACACAACATATTATTGATATGCATCTCTTAGAACAGGTGCTCTGATAGTTTGGGGAGGTGTAGGGTATTCCAGATGTGACAATTTATTTCGCTCAAGTTATGTGGGAGATTGATGATTGGGGGCTTGTATACAACCTCATATTGTTGTTGCTGAGTTTGATTCTCTTCATCCAGTTCAGTGGGGTTGGGAAATGGGGGTAGCAGATCTAGGGACTACTCCGTAGTATGATAATTGGTGGTCCAGATAGAGGCTTGTGCCATTGATAGATCTGACCATTCCCATCTCATTTCAGTAGATTCAACACTAGAGACCGCAATGAGGAGGGGATGGTGAGAGGAGAGTAGTTGAGGGAGGGAGAAATTGCAACCATTGCTACTATAGGAGGGGAGGAGGGGGAGGATGAGGGGGAGGAGGAGGGAGAGGAGGTAGAAATCAGTGGTGACACTGAGTTGAGCAGTAATGATGATGATTCATCTTCGGGATTATCCAACAACGGGGATGAGGGTGATGAGAGCTCACAAGACACTGACATTCCAGAGCTGGAGGATGCTCCTGCTGCAATAGTAGGTGTTGATGGAGGATAAGGATAGGAGGGGGATGGTGATGATAGGGATCTAGTGGTCCTTAGAGCATAGATTCATAGTTTAGAGGCTGCCCTAGCTAGAGAGAGGCAACAAAGGCAGGATGATCGGGCTGCAGTTCTGTAGGACCAGAAGGCTTGGATAAAGGAGAGAGATCATCTTTGGAGAGAGTGAGAGGATGTCATGTAGAGGGCTTAGTTGGAACATGATTCCTATGATTAGTACAAGTCATAAATAATTGGCATGCTGATGCATGATGATCACCTCATACATTTAACTAAGGAGCATTTGTATTGGCAACAAGAGTATGAGAGAGCTTTTCCCAAGGGTCGGAGAGTATCTAGTTACAATGCTTATATGTTTGGGAGGAGATCTAGTAGATCCAAGAGTAATAGGACTAGTAGTGGAAGAGTGATGGGTCCACCTCGGGCATCCTCAGGACATTCTAGGGTAGGATCCAGCAGACAGGATCCACCTGTTGATAAAGGCAGTGTCGGTTGAGACACTTGTTGATGAGACTTGAGCCTTAGAGAATTTCATGTTATTGTACTTTGACACATTATCATTTTTGAGATATATATGATATGAAGTTTTGGCGGCAACTTATATGCTTTGTGTTATATCTATGATGAATGGTTCTATTATGCTTTTATGATGCTTTCTATATGATTAAGTGATGCATTCTATATGATTTTACTTATGCTTTATGTTGATATAATGATGATGATCATGTGATGTATGTATGCAACTAAATGAAGTATTTAGATTATATTTTTATACTTAATGAATCTAAATGAATGAATACAATGGATTAATGATGCAATTTCAAAATAAATGCAACTTATATTAATAATGTGCCTAAAATGCCAATGTTAGTTTAAAATGAACTACATGATAATGCAACTATAATGAACTAAAATGGTTATGTAACTATACGATAATGCAATGATTGAAAATGAACTACCAAAATGAATGCAACTAATGTGATAATGCAATGAACTTCAAAAAAATGAATACAACTATATGATAATGAATATCTTTGTAAAAACATGTTAGAACTTGTGCATTTTTATTTACCTCAACTCAAAGAAGAAGAAATGTTAGTAAGAATAAAAGATTAGAGAGAGAATTGATGAAAGAATATGTTAGATGAGAGAAAGACTTGTGAGATAGAATCAACATGATGAGACTTGAGAATGACATGAAAAAGATTGATGATACACAAACTTTTGTGCCTTTATTCATAGTGCGATATATATTCATCACTGAGCCTTATTATGTCACAATGAAGCTTTGCACACCACGATATTAGGAACCAAGATGCAAAGATCTCATTGTGGAAACAAACACTTAGCAGACAAGGAGTGAACCCTCCATTTTGGGAATGATGCTAGGAGTCAATGTATGTGTGACATTTAGAAAGTGAATGCACTTATCATTGACACCCATAAAACCTATCCCAGAACTTCATTGGTTCACACCACAAACAACAAACAAAGAAAAGGATCATGCCTATATCATCTCCTCTAGTCACTTTTGGACATCCTTGAGTAGCATAGAAACATGACCTATCACCAATTGATAAAAGATAAAGACTCACTAGGACAAAATTTAGCAACCATACTGATCTATGCCTTTGCTTTGATTGTTTGATGTAATGGTTTCAGAAAGTGTGGGCCCCATTTAAGACTGACCTGTATGATTTTGAGTGTATCCTCTTCTATTTAAGATGAGACAATGATCACTTGATATGGATAGTTGATACGATTGATAAGATAACTTGATCAGTTTGATTGCAGATTGTTGCTTTGATAGTGGTATCCTTTGTTAACTTCATGCGAAGCGTTTGCTGGATATCCGCTAGGGTGTTTGATTCTTGCGAGACATTTTATTGCAAGTCTTTTGATTGATTTTGATTGTTTTTCAATTTTTAGTTCTTTTTCAAAGAGCTTTTTTGATTTTTTTGATTGATTTTTTAAGGATTATATTTGAATGTTTTTGGTAGATTTTTGGATGTTTTCTCAATGTTTTTCATATTTGTTCAGGACATTTTTTGACTATTTTTAGTTTTGTTGTTTTTCAATGTTTTTGGATTTTTGAGAATCATATATGAATGTTTTTGGTATTTCTATGAGGAATTTTACACTTTCAGGGATTTTTCTAGGACTTTATATGATTTTTATGTTTTTTTAAGGACTTTATTTGATTTTGAGGATTTTTTTGAAGACTTTATTTGATTTTTAGGATTTTTTAAGGACTTTATTTGAAATTTAGGAGTTTTTCAAGACTTTATCTAATTTTTAGGAATTTTCTAGCCATGCCCCCAGTATGCAGACCTATTATGATATGATGATCTAAGAATGCATGTGGGGACAAATGAAATTTTCAAATGCAATTATGCTAGATTGAAGATGCAAGATGAGGATGCATTTACTATTGAATAAGGATGATTGTAAGTGCTTATCATTCTATATTATAGTAATTGAAATAAAGGTACAAAATTTTTTAGAGATAGGAGTTCAATCTATTCTCAAAAAGACCTAAGACCATTGAACCTAACACACTATGTAACTAAGATTTATAAATGGGGACGCAAGAAACTTCCCCACCTTTTCTTGAAACTTTGATCTTCTTTTGCCCATGTATATGCAATTGAATTTATTTTTACTCTTACAACCATTAGAGACCCTTAGCATCCTAAGTGTCTAGCTACGTAGTTTATTCTGACTTCAAAAGCATCTTGGATAGAGCCTCATTGCTAGTTAGACATCTATAGTCCCAATGAGGTTATACACTTTAATCTCTCGAATATTGCTCCATTGCCAACAAGCGTTCATAACCCTAATGGAGTTACTTGCATGTTCCCATAGCCAAGCTTTATTGCACTTTTGTGCATGATATTTTAGTTATATATCTTTGCTTCTTTTGCCTTGAAATGGAATTTGGCATAGCTCTTTTTCTTTTCTTTTTATATTCTTTCCTTGGCTTGTAAGTAATGAACCCTACATGGGTATGACAATTACAGTGGTGCTGATGTAGAATTTTTGATTTTTCACTAGCCACATGAGCAACTAGATATCTATAATGACTTAGAGAAAATGATTAATGTGTGAGATATAGAAATTGATAGACTTTGGGTAACAAGGCCCAATAGTGAAATTTATACCCAACCAAAGATAAAGCTCAATCCCAAGGTGATGTTGAAGATAAATGACCTAAAACATTCAAGAACTTCATGTACAAGTATCTAAGAAACAAGACATACTTTTCTTCTTTTAGTGTAGATAGGTGAATAACTAAAACAATTTCCTTGATTTATTGATGCAACTATATGTGAATGCAAAAAATATATACTATGAAGATTATGAATGTGATGTAGCTAGAAAAGAAACTATATGCAATGCAATGCTGACAAAAAATGATATGCAAATGCAGAAAGTAAAGTCTAAATTAACCCAGCCCTTATATGTAATATTTCTTAAGGTGCATACTATTCATAGGATTAGGGAGTGGATCTCCCTCCATTTTTTTTAGTTATAAGCACCGTTTCCAACAACCCTTGTTATCACAAAAGGACCTAACAAGTTAGGCTCAAATTTTCCTGGTCTTTCTTGTTCTAATAGGTTCCTTTGATTCTCTTCAAGGACTATATCCCCTACCTCAAAGCAAAATGGTCTTACTCTTTTTTTATAGATTCATCTTAATCTATTTTGATAACCTTATAAATGGTTCAGAGCACTTTGCCTTTTTTCACCCAATAGTTGTAGCTCTTGCAAACATGCGACTCTATAGTCTTCTTCTAATATGATAATCATTAGGGAGACTCTTAGCGATGGAAATTCTACCTCAATAGACGAAATGGCTTCTAAACCATATACCAAAGATTATGGTGTGGTATCTATAGCTATGTGTACACCTATTTGATATGCCCAAAGTGTGTGATTTAACTAGAGATGCCCGACTTGTCTTGCTTCGTTGACAACTTTCTTTAAATTTTTCAATATCGTTTTGTTTGTTTCTTTTGCTTGATCGTTGCTTTGGGGATAGTAAGGAGTAGAAAAAAAATGATGAATTTGGAGCTAATTGTAAATTTCACTCATTCCTTAGTTTTCTAATGGTCATCCATTATCTATAATGATGCACATGGGGACTTTGTATCTCCAGATGATATAGTTCAAGATGAATTTACCTATTTGTTTTCCTGTGGTGTAAGTCATAGGGATTTCCTTGACCCATTTGGTAAACTATTCAGTAGCTATGAGTATGAACTTGTGTTTGTTAGAGGAGGTAGGGTTGATTTTTTCAACAAGATCCAGTCCCCATTGTGAGAATTGCCATGGTGTTGCAATTGGTTGAAGTTCTTGGGAAGGTGTGTGGATCAAATCTCCATGTATCTAGAATTGTCTACATTTTTGGACATACTTGTAAGCATCCTTCTCTATTTTTGGCCAATAATATCCTGGTCTTAGTAATTTATTTGATAATGCAAGACCAAAAGAGTGAGCACCACAAATCCTATCATGAACTTCTTTTAGAGTTGTTTGTGCTTCCTTAGAGTTTAAACAATGGAGAAAGGTACCATATAAGCTTTTCTTGTACAAAGTATCAACAATGATTGTATGTATTGATTCCTTACATATAAGTCTTTCGTTGATTTTATGAAAGATCAGGAGACATATATTGGTCATGGAGATATTCATATACTTCTCTATACTAGAGAGATTTAGGTCCTACTATCATACATATATACTTAGAAGATGGGATTTTGTATGCCGGTACCATGAGTTGTTCTACTATGAACTCAAAGTTCCATTGTTGGGCATATCCATGAGAGATCCTATTGTAGCCATTGCACCAGCTACTCTATTTTGTACTCTGGGTATTTGTTCAAATGTCACATTGGTGAAGTGCTTCTTGTATTATTCTACCAATTGTTTATAAGGTGTGAGCTTATCATATTTGGTATTATAATCATCATTCACCTAATTGATGATAACCTTGGAGTCACCATAGACTTGTAACTCCACTATCTTCCATTGTATAATAGTACGAAGTCCTATGACTAGGGCTTCATATTCAACTATATTATTGGTTCATGGGAAGCTAATTCTGAATTATTTTGGAATGGAGTCTCCTTGAGGAGTGATGAAGAGGATTCTAGTTCCTTCTCTATGATTGGTGCATGACCCATCAAAATATAATATCCAACTGGTGGATGCTGAGAGTGAAAACACCGACTCATTGGGAAAGTCTACTACCAATGGATGGTTGTCTTGTATAGGTGCTTTTTCAAATTCATTGGCTATAGTCTAACCTTTTATTGCTTTTCTATCAACATACTCTATGTCAAATTCATTCAGGATCATTACCCACTTGGCCAATCTTCTCGTTAATGTTGCTCTATTCAACAAGTACTTGAGAGGATCAAAATGTGCAATCAACTAGACCTTATGACTCAAAATGTAGTGTCTAAGCTTTTGGGATGTGAAGATCACTGTTAAACATGCTCGTTCTATAGGGGTATAGTTGAGTTCATATCCTATGAGTGTTTTACTAATGTAGTAGATAGCTCTTTCTTTACCTTGTTCATCATGTTGTGCTAAAAGGGCACCATAAAAAATAAATTTGTTGTAGATATTTACAAAAACAATGACTTTCTATGTACTAGTGGGACCAAGACTGGTGTTGACAAAATATATTCTTTTAATGCTTTAAATGCCTCCTAACATTGTCTTGTCCACTTGAAAGTTACAGCTTTTTATGCAGGAGCATCCCTGGTTCATAGCAATCTTGCAACAACCTAAAACATTTTCTTTCTGATTTGCTTTCTGTTTGTAGTTTCAACTTTTCTTTCAGTGTGTCTCAGATTTGGCTCATCAGATCCTATGGAGTTGGATTCTACTTGAAGACTTGATCATATTTCTTAGTTCTAGACCACATCGCAATTGAATCATTTCCTAACAAGATATCACTATTGGTTTCCTTGACAGTTTCCTATTACTGATTGATAGTTCTTGTTACCGGTTGCCTAGACCTATTTTTGTGATCTACTGGAACCCCTTCAGAAGCTTGTGGAGCCTTGGGCATTGATTTAGATGTTCCTTGGTGTGTGGCTGACCTTTTCCCGCAATCTATACTTCATCCTTTGGATTTTCTAGATGAATCTCTTAGTAGAGGCCAACCTTGTTAATTTTACACGTTAGGTCTTGTTCTTCAGGTTTTGATCCCTTTTGGGCCAACTGGATCCTTTGGATCATATATATAATTGTAATTGAACATTAGAATGGAGGGAATTGAAGAATAAAGTAGTGAGACTATACATAGAAGATAGATCTTAAGATTCAAGGTCCTATTTGTGACCTATTCTGTATGTTCTACTAGACCTGTGAGCCGGGTATGCTATAATCCGGTTGTTACCGATTGGTTGTAAATAATTTTCATAAAATAAATCAATTTTTTTTGCATTGCCTCCATCATATCTTTGTGTTTCCATTGTGTTACTCTTGCTGACTGGTCCAGATTGATCTCTTTGAGGTCCCTCCTAGCTAGTGACTGCTTCAAGTGGTATCAGAGCAAAGTTTCATTATGGAGGTTGTGTGTCCTAAAATTTTGTTGTAGGGTGGCGGATTGTGGATTTGACCTACAGCTGCAGAGGACTGGCATGAACAATGGTGCAAAGAGGAGCTAAGAATGGTGGAGCACGTGGGAATACAAACCTTGCTATGATGGAGATGTTGTGAGGTATATAATACCGGTTGGAAGTCATGAAGACAACCCATAGAAGATGCCAACATATTGAAGATGTAAGTGAAGGTGAAGGAGAAGAAGCCCAGATAGAACAAGAAAACCCACTGGTGGTTGATCCGGATGAGGAAAGAGTTTTGAGGGTTTTGAGTAGGGAGAATACTAAACCTCATTTTGCCCCACCAGAATATGATGGATAGTTAGATTTAGATGAATTGATGGATTGGATCTTAGATGGAGAAGTATTTCAATTTTGAAAACATTGCAAAAGAGAGGAAGGTGAAATATGCATGTACCCGCTTGAAAGGTCATGCATCTTTTTGGTGGGAGCATTTACAAGTTGATAGACAGAGAAGAGGTAAAGAGATGATTAAGACATGAGATCATATGATTTCTAAGTTGAAGTCAAAGTTTATGCCAACTAATTATCAAGTGAATCTGTTCCAAAAGTTGCAGAATTTGAGATAGAAGGAATCTAGTGTGAAGGAGTACACCGAAGCATTTTACAAGTTGAATATCAGATCTAGACATGTTGATGATGAAGTTGAACAAGTTGCAAGATATTTGAATGGATTGTGGATGTCTATACAAGATGAACTCAGTTTGATTAAATTGGAGATTATTGAAGAGCCTTACCAGTATGCCCTAAAGGTAGAAGAGAAGCTAAACAAAAGACATGAGCAGATAGAGAGGCAGAGGTGGAAGGTTTATCAGAGGAATATTTCAAGGAGGAAGAGGATATATTGGAGGAAGAGGAACCAGTTTTGATTAGAACAAGGACAAGGAAGTGAACAAAGAAGGTAATTCATATCGAAAAAATGATAGAAATTTCTACTGGAGGAGAGAACCGGATGGCTACCAGAATGAGAATTTTGGAAGACAAGATAAGAGAACATTCAGAGGAACCTACTATAAGTGTGGAGGAAAAGGACATTATGCATTCAAATGTAAGAAGACAAAGAACCAAAAGAGCAATAGTGGTGGAAGAAAACCCCACCAGATCAAATAATAAACCAGAAGATGGAGAACTGTCGATAATGAGGAGAGATTTGTGTCATACCAGAGGAGATGACGACCCGTTGCAGAGGAATAATTTATTCAAGACCAAATGTAAGGTATTTGATAAGTGTTGTAAAGTTGTTATTGATAGTGGTAATTCAGATAATCTTGTTTCAGAAGAGATGGTGAATAAGTTGAATTTGGAAAGATTGAAACACCCTAAGCCTTATCAGATAGCATGGATTCAGGATGAACATAATTAATTAGTAAGTGAACATTTTTTGGTGAAATTGGAAATTGGGAATTATCATGATGAAGTCTTGTGTGATATTATGCCTATGGAAATTTGTCATCTTTTGTTGGGTAGACCTTGACAGTTTGATAGACAGGCAATACATGATGGGAGGAAGAATACATACACTATTGTGGCCAATGGGATGAAGAAAACCTCGTTGCCTTTGGAGGAACCTTTTAAGAATGAAGTCTATACGAATGCTAGAATCTATTTGGTAGATGGAAGGAAATTCCTAGATGGACTGAGACATGAGAATGTGTGTTTTACCTTATTCCTAAGAAGACTGAGAATCCAGAGAATCAAGGAGAACAACTGAAAGAGATAAAATATTTGCTAACAGAATAGAAGACATCATTTCAAATAATGTACCTGATGGATTGCCACCTATGAGAAGTATTAGTGATTGCATGGACTTGGTTCCTAGATCTAGTTTGCCTAACAAAGCTACACACCGGTTGACACCAATAGAGAATGAAGAGCTGAATAGACAAGTGTAGGAGCTGTTGAAGAAAGGTTTGATCAAGGAAAGTCTAATCCCTTGTGCAGTACCAATGGTATTAGCACCTAAGAAGAATGGAGAGTGGAGAATGTGTACTGATTCTAGAGAAATAAACAAGATCATAGTGAAATACCAATTTCCTTTGCCTAGGATGGATGACATAATGGACTATTCGAGTGGAGAAAAATACTCTACAAAGATAGATTTGAAGAGTGGATATCATTAGATCAGGATCAGAGAAGGAGATGAGTCGAAGACAACATTTAAGATAAATGAAGGACTATATGAGTGGTTGGTGATGCCTTTTGGATTAACTAATGCACAGAGTACTTTCATGAGGTTGATGAATTAGGTATTGAAGAAATTCATGGGTAAGTTTGTTATTGTATATTTGGATGACATTTTGATTTCCAGTAAGACAAAAGAGGAGCATTTGTTGTAGTTGGGACAAGTTTTACAGAGGTTAAGGGAAAAGAAGTTGGTGATGAATATTAAGAAGTGTACTTTCATGAAGGATGAGTTAGTCTATTTGGGATTTGTGATATCTGAGGATGGTTTGAAGATGGACCCTGAGAAAGTGAAAAAAATTGTTGAATGGCCTACATAGGAAAGCATTGGAGAGGTAAGATCATTTCATGGACTAGCTAGTTTTTACTAGAAGTTTATCAGAAATTTCAGTTCATTTTGTAACCCTATGATCAAGACCATGAGAGGAGATCGGAAGGAATTCAAGTGGACCACTGGAGAAAACAAAAATTTTGAACTATTGAAGCAGAAAGTGACTAAGCAGCCCGTGTTAGCTTTACCAGATTTCAACTGGATTGTGATGCAAGTGGAACAACAATAGGAGCAGTCTTGAGCCAGGAAGGGAGAGCAGTAGCTTATTTTAGTGAGAAATTGAATTATGCTCGGAGGAGATATTTAGTGTATGATCAAGAGTTTTATGCCATAGTTCAAGCCTTGAAGAAATGGAGACATTACTTGTTGCCTAAGGAGTTTGTGTTGTATACAGATCATCAAGCTTTGTAGTATTTGAACAGTCAGAGTAAGTTGAATCAGGTACATATGAGATGGGTAGAATTATTGCAGAGTTACACCTTTGTGTTGAAGCATAGAAGTGGAAAATATAACAAAGTTGTTGATGCATTGAGTAGGAGAAGGAATTTGTTGACAGAGATGAGAGTGATAGTATTAGGATTTGAAGAGTTGAAGACATTGTATGATGAAGACTCGGATTTTGTAGAACCTTGGAAAGCATGTAGAGAACCGGTTGTGGTAGATATAAGCAAGTGGTTGGATTACTTCATTAAGGATGGGATGTTATTTAGAAGAGTTTAGTTGTGCATACCTAAGAGTTCTATGAGGGAGAATCTAATAAAGGAGAAACATAGTGCAGGTTTGGCTAGACATTTTGGTATTGACAAAATAGTAGCATTGGTAAGTGAGCAATACTTTTGGCCCTAGATTCATAAGGATGTTAAGAGATATGTGCAAAGTTATAGAGTTTGTCAAGTTGCAAAGGGTAGTAGTCAGAATGTGGGATTGTATAAACCTTTGACAATACCGGTAAGACCTTGGGAGGATAAAAGCATGGATTTTGTACTTGGATTGCCTAAAACACCGAGAGGGAATGATTCTATATTTGTGGTAGTGGATAGATTCTTGAAGATGGCTCATTTCATACCTTGTAAGAAGACATCAGATGCATTGCATTTAGCAGACCTATTTTTCAAGAAAGTAGTGAGATTGTATGGATTACCTAAGAGCATAGTTTCAGATAGAGACACTAAGTTTGTTGGCTATTTTCAGAGAACACTTTGGAAGAAGATGGAGATAGATTTGAAGTTCAGTTATACTTTTCATCCACAGAATGATGGACAAATAGAAGTAGTTAACTAGAGCTTGGAAAAATTGTTGAGATATTTAATGGGAGATAAAATAGGATGTTGGTATTTGATCGTTGCACAAGAAGAGTTTTCCTACAACAATTTAGTAAATAGGAGTAATGGAAGAACACCTTTTGAGATTGTTACCGGAGTGCATCCTAGAGGTATATAAGAATTGAGAGATATTAGCAGTGAAGACCAGAGAAGTTTAGAAGCAAAAGAATTTGCAGATCACATGGCAGCCTTGCATATTTAGATTAAACAACATTTGGAAGACATGAACAACAAGTATAAGGAGAAGGAAAATGAGAAGAGGAGACATAAGGAATTTGAAGTTGGTGATGAAGTAATGGTATATCTGAGAAAAGAGAGTTTCCTGGTTGGAACTTATAATAAATTGTAGATGAAGAAGTTTGGACCTTGCAGGATTTTGAGGAAGTTCAATTCTGGAAATGTATATGAAGTAGAGTTACCAGATAGTCTGAGTATTTCACCTGTGTTTAACTTTGTAGATCTTCACGAGTATCATGAACCAAAATTTAGTAAGGACAGTATTACAGACTTGGAGAAATAGTTGCCCCAGAAGGAACCAAATCAAATTGAAGAGATTTTGGACAGTAGCATTGGGCATAATACCTGGAGCAGTCAATATAAGGAGTATCTTGTGAAGTGGAAGGACAAACCAATTGAAGATTCATCTTGGATTTCTCAGGAAAAAGTAGACCGTCTTGATTTTCCTCTAACCCTAGCAATGTGAGAGGCTCACTTTTTCAATAACCCTGGATGTCTAATGTAGGAGCATCCCTAGTTCATCACAATCTTCCATCAACCAAAAACATTTTCTTTCTATTTTTATTTTTGTTTACAGTTTCAACTTTTCTTTATCTGTGTTTTGGTTTTGGCTCACTAGATTTTATGGAGTTGGATTCTACTTGAAGACTTGATCATATTTTTTAGTTCCAGACTGCATTGCATTTGGATCATTTTTCGACAAGATATCGCTATCAGTTTCCTTGACAATTTCCATTTATCGATTGACAGTTCTTGTTACCGGTTTCCTAGACCTATTTTGGTGATCTATCGAAACCCCTTAGAAAGCTTACTGAGCCTTGGGAATTGATTCTGATGTTCCTTGCCATGTGGGCAACCTTTTCCCATGATCTAAACTTCATCCTTTGGATTTTCTAGAGGAATCTCTTGGCGGAGGCCGACCTTGTTAATTTTACATGTTAGGTCTTGTTCTTCAGGTTTAAATCCCTTTTGGGCTGACTAGATCCTTTGGATCCTATATATAATTTTAATTATGCATTATAATGGAGGGAATCAAAGAATCATGTAGAGAGACTGTGCATAGAAGATAGATTTTAAGATTCTAGGTCCCAATTGTGACCTATTTTGTATGTTCTACCAGGCTTATGAGCCGGTTATGCTGTAACTCAGTTGTTACCAGTTGGTTGTAAACAATTTTCATGAAATAAATCAATGTTTTCTACATTGCCTCCATCATATATTTTTTTTTCCATTGTATTACTCTCATTGACCTATCTGGATTGATCTCTTAGGTCCCTCCTAGCTGGTGACTAATTCACCTTTCTTAAACAGGTGTTGAAATGGTTGGCACTTATCTGCCAATTGTGCAATGAAGCACCTTATAGACTATAATCTCCCTTGCAAATTTCTTAGTTGTTTGAGTATTGAGGGTGTTGGCATTTCTAGGATTTTTTTCACCTTTGTGGGATCTATCTCAATGCCTCTATTAGATACAATAAACCCCAAGAGTTTACAAGATGTTACACTGAACACACTTTTTGGGTCAAGTCAGACATTGTATTGCTCAAGACTATCAAGGATTTTGGCTAAAACATCAAGATGATCATCCCTCATTTTTTATTTAGCTAGCAAGTCGTCTACAAAATCTTCCATGATGTTATGTATCATGTCATAAAATAGGGTGGTCATTTCTCTCTGATAAGAGGCATCGACGTTCTTGAGACTGAATGACATCACATTCCAGTAGTATGTTCCCCAAGGACAAGTGAAAGTTGTTTTATGTTAGTCCTCTAGTGCAATCCTAATTTGATTATAACCAAAGAAACCATCCATGAGTGATAACATTTAATTTCGCGTTGTCAAATCCACAATCATATCTATATTAAGAAGTGGAAAATCATCCTTGGGACAAACTTTGTTTAGGTCCCTGAAGTAAGTACAGATTCGTATGCCCCTAGTGGGTTTAGTCACTGGTACTAAGTTGGAAATCCATTATGCATAGTCTATGGGACTAATGAAACCCATATCTAACAATTTTATAGCTCTACTTTGACTAACAAGGCTATTTGAGGGTGCATCTTCCTGAATTTCTGCTTGTAAGTTTTCATTCCTATTAGCAATGGTAGATGATGTAAGACCAATTCTAGATCCAACCTTGGCATGTCAGCATACAACCATGCAAAGTTTATTGGTCACTACATGAATAATTGAATGAACTTTTCCTTTTCCATGGGGTTTAAAGATTAGCTAGATGTATTTTATGTACATTCTCAACATTTCCAATGTTGATTCCTTCAGTTTCTTCTACTAGCAATGATGATTATTCTTGATTTATAGGAATATTCTCCAATCTATTTGTAGTTGTTTTTTTATTTCATCCACATCTTCTAGATTAGTAGAGGAGTATGCTTCTCCAAAGGAGATGGTTCTGTCCAGATCTATAGCGAAACCAACTTTATGATCATTATAGGGAAATCCATCCCTAGCACCTAAAAACTTAGCTATAGCCTCATTGTTTTGGAACCGATCCAAATGTGGTTGTTCTTCTTGCCCCCAATCTATCAAGTGAGGATACATAAGAAAAAGGTCTATATCTTCATTAGGAGGATATGTTGTTGATATCATGTAGATCTTGTTGTCAAATACATACTTGACCGACTTTGGATCAAATTGTATGTCCTCATATTCAATGCCATCATCCACATGTGATTGATTGTCATAGGCTCTAAATACTCAATATGTGCTAAAACTTTGGATAGATAAGAATTCATATTCATGGGAACCAATTATCATCTCAATATATATCTCTTTATTTGATTCATCTTCATCAATTTCCTCAATTGGAGAAAGAGGAGTCTCAATAGTGTTGATGACAAATGGGAGAGTTTCATGACTTGTAGAACCTTCTTCTATAATATAAGCCTCATTTAAATCTTATATGAGAGATAGAGGCAATATAAAATTTCCTTCTCTAGCTGGTACTATGCCTATTTTCTTTGGTGAATCAATTGAGGATGATGGTGCGTGAGTATTCAATTCATCTGCTAGTGCAAGTCTTGTTTTCATCACCACATTCACATGGGATGCTGGTGCAAAGGCAATTGTTGACATGTTGTTCTGTCTTGGTGACTCGAGATCCTCCTCCTCATTTGTGATTTGTGCTATTGTTGGCAAATTCTGAATAACTAGAGTATTTGGTCTAGAAGTCCTTCTTCTTGTTAGGCCTATATATGCCAAGCCCCAATTATTTGGATTTTATGATGGAAATATAGGTTCCATAATGCCTTGAGCATGTGCCCCCAATCCTATTATTCTACCATAACCATGTCTTTGTAGCATTTTGAATCCATTGCCATATTGATCTAAAGCGAGTCTGACATATGGATGTTCATCTTCTTCTTTATAGAGACATTTGTTGACATCCTCCTCTAAGGATTCTTCATTTAGCTCTCCCCATCTTATAAAGGAACAAGAGTATGGAAATTGGACTATTTTTTTCCCTTTATCTTTACTTGTGGGATTTGATAAGGCTCTCCCAAAGGATCTAGGAGACAATTGTCTTGTTGATACTGTTCTAGAATATGAATATTTTCCAAACCCTTCATCCCTGATTTGGAGAGGTGGTGTTGTAGGTGTGCGAGATGATGATGCTAGCATGTCTAAAATTTTCAAAGAGTCCATATGCATGGTGAGTGGAGCTACTTGGTTGATTGAGACTTGATTCTCTGTGCTTTCTCTGAGGTAGTTACAATGTTGAAAGGGGTTCAAATTGCCCTATATTGTGATCTCAATGCCATTATAAGGGAACTTAACACATTCATGAAAAGTGGAAGGTACTTTTTGCATTGCATGTATCCATGAGTTCCCTAGTAGCATATTGTATCCCAATTCTTGGTCCAAAACTTGAAAGGTAATATATGTGGTGATAGGTCCTACTTGTACAGATAAGGTCACCACACCCTTGGATGGGTGTTCTTCATCATCATAAGCTTTAATATTTATTCTTTTAGTGATATCAATATGATGGTGTGAGTATCCAAAAGCTTTAATCAAGTTAAGAGTGCATATTTTTGATGAATACTAAGAGGGGGGTGAATTAGTATGCCAAAAATCACTGCACTAAAACACTTACATAGTCTAAAGATAAACCAGTAAAACAGTCTAACAGACAGATCGGTTACCACACATGCAAACCAAAATGCGAATAAAGCATTCACCCACAAAAGCAATACAACCATAACACAAGATATTTGACGTGGAAACCCAACTGGGAAAAACCACGGTGAGATGGAACTCACAAGTCACTATCTACAAAATAGAAACTAGACCGGTTAAGGTTAGACCGGTTAAGGTCTTACAATGTTCTTCACCAGAACAAATCCTGTTAGGAATCTCAATCTCTATTAGGAGATAAGTCCGATTAAAGACTACCTTGTTAGAGGATTTTAGATTCACAAAAGTGAACCACCTTGTTAGAGGATTTTACAAAGGCTTTGAGGCCTACCCAGTTAAGGGCTACAAACTTGTCAAAGATGTGAGTAATCAACAAGTGTTTGATCTATCTAATAGCACAAACTGCTTGGTTAGATCCGGTATTGCTCATAGCTAATGCATTCCAGCATTACTTCGGTCTTCTCTATCTCTCTCTTAGTTACAACTTGATCTTCTCAGATAAGATCCTTCTTTCAACAACTCAACAACCACCTTAAACCCTTGCATGACATTAACCCTTTCAGCAACAACTTAAAACCCTAGACATGATGTCCTTTTAAAGAAATCTGATTTCATGTCAGTCCAATAGGATTACATTACAATTTCCTAGGTTCAATGAATCTAGATATACTCAATAATATGACACAAAAAGCACCGCCAGTGTGTCGGCACCATCAAATAATCGGTGGATTGGTAACTCATCACAAAATGCCGGTTGGTAACTCATCACAGAGCATTACCGGTTCATACAAAATACCAGTTGCTGGTTTGACAAAAATTGAAGATTGGTAAGAATGTGTTGTGCCACTTTGCTCCCTTGTACCGGTTGAGATCTACAAACTGCTTGGGGTCATCATGCCGCTTCAGACGGGGAAACACATTCTACAAAATCACCAATACCCTAAAGAATAGAATACAACATACCAGTTGGAACAAATACCGGTTGAGCCCTAGCTCATACATATAAAGGAGATCTCAATACAAGTGTGTGTCCATCAATGACAATCACAACATAAACAACAAAAATGCCAACAATCTCCCCCTTTGGCATTGATGGCAACACTTAGGAAAATAAAATTTTTACGTCATTAACAAAATTGCTCCCCCTAAGCATATACACTATCCCTTAATCAATACAATGTATAGCAAGTTTGCATACAAAGCATAAACATTGAGATATCAGAGCATATAGCATATATCAAAACATATATCAAAATTTCAAAACCAGATACTTCTCCCCCTTTGCCAACAATGACAAAGTGTCGTTGAATAACCCTGTTTACACACACACACACACACACACACACACACACACACACACATATATATATATATATATATATATATATATATATATATAAGTTTATGACAATAATGAATAATACTTGTCAAAAACTTATTTATAGTCCTGCAAAAATTGTTTCATGGATAGTGACTAGGATTCAAGTAAGGAGGTTACCACTTCTTTCTCTGTTTGCATCTAGGATACCTCTTCCTCCATGGCATCAACTCTGCTAAGTTCCTACATAACTGTCAGGGCATCTAGGTTTAGATAACACTTCTGAAGAATTTGTAGTCATGGAAGTAAAACCAGTTGAAGCTCCTACAAATCCCTAGACCGTGTACTGATCTCTTGCTCCATCTTGGCTGACTAGATCTGGAACCGGTGAACGGTTTGCCCATATGTTGCAAAGGAATCATAAGGTGTCTTAAATGTGCCCAAGTAGGACTATAAGTCCATTTGAAGCTTTTTCTTCTTGGCTATCACATCATTGCAGAATAGATGAGGTTGACATATTTTGCTTAGTAGCAAGTTTCCCTCATCCAAGGCATTCCTTATGTCCTTTTGGTCTTTTAGTAGTTCAGTCCTAAGCTCATTCATCTTTTTCACTAGAGCAACATTAAGAGCCTTTTGGTGCTCTTTCTTGACATTGGCCTCAGCTGCTTCTTCTAGGCTCTGCACCTGATCATCCACTATAGTACATAGTAGTTTGAGTTATGCTAGTGATGATTTAGTGTTAGGAAGATTGGTATTGGGGATCAAATTGGTAAGGGTGTCTACAATAGCTTGAATGATATCTTGCTCCTTTTTCCTTCGTATGATTTCAAGGCACTCTTGGGCAACCTTGATGCTTTGCATCAGCTCCAACTCACTTGTAGACTGGAGATCACTAGGACTCAAGATATCAGCCAGTTTGGCTTGGCTCCCGGTTGCCTTAGGGGTCTCCATTTGTGTGCTCTTCATTGCTTCATCTACCTTGTCTGCGTCTTCCTTCTTCTTTTTCTTAGCTTCCTGCTTCTGTTCTTGTGCCTTGTCTTCCTCAACTTTCTTTTTCCTCTTGTTTCCTTCCTCTTCTCTTCTTCTTTCTCTTCCTCTTCCTTCTTCTTCTTCTCTACTTCTTCCTTCTTCTTTGCTTCCTCTTCCTTCTTCTTCTGTTCTTCCTCTTCCTTCTTTCTCTTTTCTTACTCTTCCTTCTTCTTCTTCTCTTCCTCTTCCTTTGTTCTCTTTTCTTCCTCTTCCTTCTTCTTCTTCTCTTCCTCTTCCTTCTTCTTCTTTTCTTCCTTATCCTCTTCTTCTTTCTTCTTCCTATCATCTTCTTGCTTCTTCTTCTCTTCATCTTTTCATTTCTCCTCTTCCTCTTTTCTCTTCTCTTCCTCTTTCTTCTTTTTCTTATTTTCATCCCTCTTCTTCTTCTCTATCTGTTCCTTAGCCGCTTCCTGTGTGTCCTTAGCCTGCTCACCACCCTGTTTGGCTTGTTGCCCCTATTCTGTTTCCCTAGAAGGTATGTCCTGAGTGACATCTTCTATGTCGAGTGCATCGACGTCAATAGTGTTGATTGGTTCTTCAACCAGGTTACCTTCTTCATCAAAAACTTCATCTAGTTTGGAAATAACCGGTTCTTTTTTTGCTTGGAGGTTGGCCATTCATTCTTTGTGAGATAGAATAGCATGATTCATATGCTAATGAGTGTCTTTTTCCACATCATCAATTCTTCCCTCCAATAGCCAGTGTCTTCTTCTCCTTGTGAAGAAGAGACCTTTATTTTGATCCAGGACATCAAATAATTTTGAATTTGAGAGTTTGGGAAAGTACTATGAAAAGACTTTCTCCCTAATCTCCTATTCTTTTTCAATGGCAATGCGCCATTTATTATCTAATGCTTTAAATAAAGAATCCGGTGTCTGAGATTTAATCTCTAATGGCGACCGATCATTCTTGCACAAATAAATAATGATTTCCTGTAATATTTCTTCCTTCTCCTCATCACTAAAATCATCATAATAATCTACTAAATCATGAAGTAATTTTCTCCTAATATTCTTAATTGTCCTTTGAAAATGTGTCAAAGGTTTGTATGAGGAGATGTCAATATTTACAAGTGCAGATGCTGCCGGTTCATTCTTCTTCATCTTCTTTTTCTGTCTGGCCTTCTTTAGCTTTTCATCAGACTTAGTTTCTTTGGAGTCCAGTTCATTTGTCTTAGTCTTCCTTTTTCTTTTGAAGAGTTTTTCCAGTGTTACCTCCGGTTTCTTCTTTGCCGGTGACCGCTTGGTCACTCTTGGAGTTGCAGTGGTAGCCTGTGTTGATACTGCAAGCACTACCTTGGCTTTCTTTGCTGCCAATTCTTTTCCTTTCTTAACCGATGGTTCTTCAGCTGGTGCAATCCTTTCCAAGTAGGTTCTGATCCTTTTAGCCTTTGGATCAAGAGGCGAGGCAATAAGGGTTGAGGCATACCCTTCCAGCATATCATACATAACTTCATAGCACATTGGCTCCACTTCCTCCATTCTAGGCTTAATAGCCTCCATTAAACATTTGTCCACCTGAATGGTGAAATAGATGTCGTCTTTGTATTTCTTTACTATATCACATGAGATTCTTACCCTTTGACTCATCTTTCTTCTGAACTCATCAAAATATTTGTTTAGTACTTCAGGGTAACTAGTTCCAATGGCTTGTATGCTTTCCTTAATCTACTTGGTTACTGGTTGGTCAGGAGACCACTGGACATCTCCTACTCTAGGAAAGTAGCCTTGGAAATAGAAGAACAACCATATCAACAGTTGTCCAAACTTAAACCTTAGCGCATTGTCCTATTTGATTGCCTTTAGATTCAACAGGAGTTGCCTCTGCATATCGATGCATAGGTCAAATGATGCATCCTTTTTAATCATCCAATAAGCGGCATTTACTGCTACAACAGATACATAATTGATCCTACTGGCTGAAAATGTTTTGTAGCCTATCACCATGTAGGCGTATTTCACCATATCATCCTTGATAGGATTGACTATCATACCCCATGAGTCACTTGTTGAACCGGTGAGCTTGGCCATTTCAGTTTTGCTTACCGTTCTTAGGGCTGGCACTTCCCTTGTGTTGCAAAAACCAGTGACTACATGAATTGCCTGAGGCATAATATCAGGCATCCTCTCTAGGTACATCTTGTCACCATGGACTCTGCTCAAAATGATCTTGATGTGATCCTCCATGAAATCTTCTAGAAAATATAGTGCATTATGGAGTTTCTTCTTCTCTAAGATACTAAACTCCGGTTTGATCTTTTTGGTGCATTATGGAGTTTCTTCTTCTCTAAGATACTAAACTCCGGTTTGATCTTTTTGTCCTTGCTAAAAAATAGACCTAACTAG
Source organism: Cryptomeria japonica (assembly GCF_030272615.1). Taxonomy (NCBI): domain Eukaryota; kingdom Viridiplantae; phylum Streptophyta; class Pinopsida; order Cupressales; family Cupressaceae; genus Cryptomeria; species Cryptomeria japonica. The sequence goes on from NC_081415.1 coordinate 172,958,544, forward strand.
GTGTGAATAGCTAACGACCCTAGGTCTTCTATTTTGCAATCAATATAATAAAAAATTCCCTTTTCAACTATGACTCCAGCCGAAACTTGTGATAAGGCATTATATTTGGACTTCCTCTGAATAAAACTTTTTGACTCAATGGATGTACTCGAACTGGTATGAGATGTGGAAGCCATTGTAGAGTATTTCAAGAACACGAAAAATACCTTTCAAATGTGAATTTAGGGCTTCCTGATTTTTCTTCACTCCACTCTTCATCGGTTGCCAAATCACCGCTTTGAGTTCTCCACTACCGCTTGCAAGCTGGATTTGAATCTCCTTGAAGGTTTATCAATTTCTTGAAATCTTAGCTCAAATTGCCCTTTCTTCACTCTGCACTTGAAAACTTTTCTTCGCTCAAAAATAGATAGTGAGAAATGATTTGAAATAGGCTTTTATACATGTCTCTCACCTATCACCATTAATGCTCCTCTATTAGGGTGTAAACCCTAATTTGCCTTTTTACCATTTCCAGTCCTCTGCGAAGCGATAGGTATCGCATACCAGTTAAGGTCTTTTACCAGTGTCAACTGGGGGTTCGAAAGCATTTTGCCATTTGCTCCCCCTAAGCCTTTTTGGAGCTTAGTTTGTTGGTTCTGATATTTCCACACTAGGTACAGAAACCGGTTCCTCTTCCAACATTGTTGGTTTCTTCCTCCAGGTTTTGTTCATGTCCATTTGAACCTTTTCAACATCAATTTCTTCTTCTTGAGTGACCAGTATATCATCAGATATACTTTTTCTGCTTCTGTAAAATCTTGCAATGTGACTCAGTTTGTTGCAGTGATAGCAAACCAATCCAAGTGCTCTCCAAGGTCCATTGTTCATATTTCCATTCTTCCTTCTGCATGTAGCCACAGTGTGTCCATGTCCATGAAAAATCCAACAATTTTCTCTCCATCCGGTTATCGGTTGATAATCATTGTTGCTTGACTGATAATTGTAGGCATTGAACTGGTTGGGGTTCTAGTTTACAAAAGATTCCAGACTAGCTCCTTGGGTCCTTTGAGGATATCTTCCGGTATTGTTCATGATAGACCTACATTCAGATGCTCTATGCCCAAACTTGTTGCATGCATAACAATGACCATTGAACTTATTGGATCTAGGTACATTGTTGATAAAATATGGAAAATTATTGTAGGCTTTGCTCCTACATACATTGGCAGTGTGTCCTTCTTTAAGACAGTTAAAGCAAACAAATTTGAATTTTTTCTTGCCTTTTCCTTTGAGTGTCGGTTGCTTCTTTGATGCTTTAGCATTTGTTCCTGAGGATTCTCCTTCCTCATGTCCAGAGAAACCAAGACCATTGGTATTCTTTGTCGATCTAGATGACTCAAGCTTTTGCTCTAGCTTGATAGTACTTTTTCCAAACTTAGCAAGTATTTCCTTTGACTCAAAGAGTTCTTTGGAAATAGTAGTATTTGTCTCCATTAGACTTGTATTTTTAGAGATGGCTATGTTCAGTTCACCTTGCATGTCTTTCTTTTCCATTCTGCTCTCATGAAGGCAAGCAGTCAGTGCACTAATCTCTTATTTCAACTTGGAGTTCTCATGATCTCTATCCTTTACCAGATCTTCAGCTTTTCTCTGATTCTCAAGCTCTTGACTAAACTGAATAGTCAGTCCTTCCAACTCCTTTCTCAGATTAGAGTTTGAATCATTCATTATGTTCACTTCTGCAATCATGGCTTCCATGTTAGCTTCATCTTCAGAACTACTTTCAGATAGCTCCATCAGCCTCTCTGCATGTTCTCTCCTTTTTGCTTGAGATGCCTTGTATTTGACCACAAGATCATCATAGGCTTACTCAGACTAAGTGAGTTGTTTAGTAAGTTCCCTCATGGTGTATTCCCCCATATCTCTTTCCAAGTGGTTAAACTTATAGAAAGGTAGGCTCTGATACCAATTGATGAATACTAAGAGGGGGGGGGGGGTGAATTAGTATGCCAAAAATCACCGCACTAAAACACTTACACAGTCTAAAGATAAAACGGTAAAATAGTCTAACAGACAGATCGGTTACCACACATGCAAACCAAAATGTGAATAAAGCATTCACCCACAAAAGTAATACAACCATAACACAAGATATTTGACGTGGAAACCCAACTAGGAAAAACCATGGTGGGATGGAACTCACAAGTCACTATCTACAAAATAGAAACTAGACTGGTTAAGGTCAGACTGATTAAGGTCTTACAATGTTCTTCACCAGAACAGATGCTATTAGGAATCTCAATCTCTGTTAGGAGATAAGTCCAATTAAAGACTACCTTATTAGAGGATTTTCGATTCATAGAAGTGAACCACCTTGTTAGAGGATTTTACAAAGGCTTTGAGGCCTACCCAGTTAAGGGCTACAGACTTGTCAAAGATGTGAGTAATCAACAAGTGTTTGATCTATCTAATAGCACAAACTACTTGGTTAGATCCGGTATTGCTCATAGTTAATGCATTCCAGCATTACTTCAGTCTTCTCTATCTCTCTCTCAGTTACAACTTGATCTTCTCAGATAAGATCATTCTTCCAACAACTCAACAACCACCTTAAACCCTTGCATGACATTAACCCTTTCAGCAACAACTTAAAACCCTAGACATGATGTCCTTTCAAAGGAATCTAATTTCATATCAGTCCAATAGAATTACATTACAATTTCCTAGGTTGAATGAATCTAGACATACTTAGTAACTTGAGACAAAAAGCACCGTCAGTGTGTTGGCACTGTCAAACAATCGGTGGATTGGTAACTCATCACAGAGTATTACCGGTTGATACAAAATACCGGTTGCCAGTTTGACAAAAAATGAAGACTGGTAAGAATGTGTTGTGCCGCTTTTCTCCCTTGTACCGGTTGAGATCTACGAATCACTTGGGGTCATCATGCTGCTTCAGACCGGGAAACACATTATGGAAAATCACCAATAGCCTAAAGACTAGAATACAACATACCGGTTGGAACAAATACCGGTTGAGCCCTAGCTCATACATATAAAGGAGATCTCAATACAAGTGTGTGTCCATCAATGACAATCACAACATAAACAAAAAAAATGCCAACAATGTTGAGTCTAGCTCCACCATCTATTAAGACTCTTCTGACTTTTCTTCTATGAACAAGTACTTCTAGGTGAAGAGGATAATTATGAATGGGTCTATTTGTTGGTACATCTTGCTCTGTGAATGCTACCTTGGAACAACTAGATTTCTAACCATGAATTGAAAGGTGTTTTTTTCTATGTCATGAGCGACAACAGATTCTTGGAGAGCCTTATCAAGGACTACCTTGTGAGCTGGGGAGATATGAAGCAACTCAAGCAATATAATTTGCATTGAGGTCTTTCTTAGTTGATCAACTACACTGTAGTTACTAGTTGATGGAGGTGGATTAGATGGAACACCTTGCAATGTGACTTTGGATCAGGGAGTGATAACAACACAATCTCGGTTTTTTGGATTGACTATAATTGTAGCCACTATTTCATCTCCTGCATTGATTGTATTGATTGCATAATAATATGCTACGTTGGCATAATTTGCAGTGTTGTTCTGTATCCCTAAAATGGAAGCCTTTCCTTTATCATGTTTGACAAAAAGATCCTTGAATATGGTATGATCTATTTTAGTAGATCCCTTGTTAGCATCTACAGTAATTTCACCTTGATTAATGAGATCTTGTATCAATTTTTTCAGCTTATAACAACTTGTAGTCTTATGGCCTTTAGCATGATGGTATTCACAAAAGTCATTATCATTCCACCAAGCGGGTTTAAAAGAACCCGACTCATATGGCCCAACTTTTGGTAGAGTGATGACATTGGTTTGTATCACTTTTTTAAGAGTGGATTCAATTGGTTCTCTAAGGGGTGTATAATTCCTTCTAGGTGCATTGATTCTTGGAGGTCTATGATTACCAGATTGGACTGCATTGGCATTTGTTGATGTTGTATTGCTACCTTGAGATTGATTTCTACTAGGGATAAAAGAATCAAATGGTCCTTGAAATGATACCACTAGTTGAGCTCTATGGACAACACAGGTGTCTACAATCCCATCACTTGTTACATTCTTATTCTTGGACCAAAATTTTGGTTTTTCAATGCTTGAATTATTGGTTGGTCTATTGTCTTTGTGATGTTTCAATATCCCTTGTTCTGCTAGGCTCTTTTCACACTTTATACCCTTTTATGTTATTTCCTTGAATGTATGAAGATATTGCATTTGCAGTGGATATTTAACTTGAGGAATGAGGTTCTCAATGAAGATATCCACTTGTTTGACTTTTGGAATGTGACCGAGACATCTGAAGTATAAGGCTCTCCATCTCTATAAGAATGAAGCAAATGTTTCACCTTCTCTTTGTTTGGCTGCACATAAATCCATTAAAGTAACCAAATTGTGTATATTGTGTGAAAAGTTTGTTATAAAATGCTCTGCCAACTCACCCTATGACGTAGTTATTGGTAGTAAATATGAGAACCACTCTAATGTTGTTCCTCCCAGATGCTTTGGAAATAGATGTATCAAATATGTGTCTTCATGGGCTACTTGAATACATGCTATATTAAATTATTTGATATGATCCAAGGGGTTACCTTTTCCTCTATATATATAGAACTTTGGGGTCTCAAAATGTTGTGGAAAAGGAGGCATATACAAAGTCCTATCAAAAGAATAAGGACAAAATCTTCCATGGTGTAGCTCTTCTTTTCATTTCCTGTTTGCATATGTGTCATTTATCTTTGGAGATTCTACACTTTCTAAGCTAAGATTTCTATTTGGGTCAAAGGTGTACTAGCCATGTAGGTATTTCCCATAAAGAACTGGTGTTTGAGTATACTAGACCTTGCTAGAACATTGACTGAGTATGCAACTGTGTACCTTGATTTCCATTGGATGCTGAGAAGTATGCAAATTGAGTACTGACATTAGGATAGCTTGATCCATACATTCTAGTGGAGCCTTGATTCATATTCTGACCATTGTAGGTATACCCAACTAAAACTGATACTGGGGGGGTTGGGTAGCACTTGTGGTTGTGGTATTCTGAGCCACTGTTGCTATCATTGTTTGTGAAGTAACATTGGGAGTAGTTTGGGATGTAACTCCTGATTGAGAATTATGACTTGACACCATCGTATTTTGAGTTATTGCATCTTGTGTGCTTTGAGATGCACCATGAGTTGAGCTTGAAGATGCTACTTGTGTTTGTGTAATGTTTGGTGTCTGATTCATATTTTGAGTCAAGGTTACTCCTAGTGGTAATATTGTTGAAATGTCAACATTTGGGGGTAACTTGGCCTCATTTTGAATTAAAAGGGAAAGGTATCAATCTTTGTCATTGTTGATAAGCTCATTTAAGACCATGAGAAGTTGTGGATCTTATTGAGCTGCCTCCAATTCTTCTTGTGTCAGATTTTGTTGGATTTCATCTATTGAAGGCAGTTTGTTTATATTGATTGGCAATGTTGCAAGTCATCTAGCTTGCAGTTGTTGGTATATAGATAAATCCATGTTCCACATGGGGTTGAATAATGGGTCATTATTTGGATTCATTTTAGCTCTTTGTGATTTGGTTACTAGCATGAATGACTTCTATGACACCTACAAAATGCAAGACCTTGGGAAAATTATGATGTAATCTAAAAGGATAATGCTAGACTTTGACAATCTATTGGGGAGGAATTTGTTCTTGTATGGTAATCCTTTTGAGTTGTTGTCAAAAAATTTCTTGTTCTCTTTGTTGAACAATTTTTGTGCAGCTTTCCTTTCAATTCAAACTGATTTTTGGATTTCATTCTATAACAAATTCAACTCCTTTGTAATGGGGGACACTAGTTCTCAACTCCCAAGCAAGGTTATCCAAACCATCAATTATTTCTAATTGATCATCATTTGGCCAAAGATTTGGTTATTCAACGAGAATTCACTATCACCTGGTAAACCCATGCAAATGATATGCTTAAGACTTCCTATAGATGACTGACTATGATAGACATGAGTGAAGACTATGCAAGGATTAATTTGAAACTAAAATGATAGATGTGAACTCTAATGCAATCTATTGGAATATGCAAGACTAAACTATATCCTAAGAGGAACGTAAATGGTGGTAATGTAAAGACCATTTTGAATGTAGCTTTTGACACAAATTTAACTTACTTTTAGGCATGAAGTGAGCACTTGTGCAAAGAATTGTGCAATATGAAGACATAAATTATGACTATTCATGGACTATGCAAATGTATGAGACCTAAGATCACAAGAGATAATCATATTTTCTCCATTTTTCTGAAAGTGATAAACTTGTTCAACTTGTTGGGTTATTATGTCTTGGATGTTTTATATACGATCTTCTGAAAAATGAATAGAACACAACAACAAGTAAGAAGACATTTCATTTTTCTACAACTAAACAAAAGAGTGTATGTTTGATAGGATCTTTTCAAATCCCCTCTGTTTCTAGGATCTTTTCAAACCCCAATGTTTTTGATATATTTTTGGCTAGATGAATACAAATTAGTTAAACTCTTCTAATGTCAAAAATTTCATTCATAATATCACAACCTCCTGTCACACTCGAAGGTGCACCCATTTTTTTGCAGTTTGTCATAAGTTGAACCAGAGAGAATTGCTTCTTAATTGGAACATTTTCTTGGGAGATATATGGTGAGTGTCTTGGGGGCGAATTCTTCCCCCACCCTTGCACTATGATATTATAAATATTTGGATAATTGACTCGGTTTGGCCACTACTCTTAAAGTTTTTAATAAAGGCTTTCATTTGGTGCGACAATGATAAACTCCCTCAAGAGGCTTCCCTACCTTTAGAACAAAGGATTTTTGTATCTCAAGGATATTGGGGGAAGGCTATCAATACACACTGTCGTTGGATGTGATTTTCTTCACAATCCACATTTGATTATATAGTGGGTTGGAATACTTGGCATTAGCCATTCCCCACTTAGGCCATTCCCCTCTCACCAGCCTTATGGGCTTCTCGAGAGGACATGCCTACTAAAGTTTGTATCTTAATTACAATAAAGGAAAGAAAGCAAAAGAGTTAGTTTGGCTTTTTGATCACCCAATTAGGGGGAGAGCATATACCTATCACTTTCAAATCACGATAGACAATGTTTGTTCTGTTTATCCCATCATTACAATATTATCTAATTGATACTTGGAGATATTGCTCCAACAATCATGGTGTTCTTTTTAACCTAGATAGTAATAGTGAATGTTCTTTTTAAGCCCAAAAATAGCAATAATAACCCTTTGTACAAAAAAAAATTAATCTAACTCCCTTGGACCTACAACAAACATTAGCACCTATAAAAATCCTTTGAAAAGTTAGTCAAGATTGTGGGCTTACAAGCTTAGAATTTCCTTTGTGTTACAAAATCTGCTTTCTATTTGTAACTAATGCACTAGAAACAGAGCATTATTAAAACCAAAACATTAGCAATATTTCAGAAAATACAAAACAAAAAAACCTTTAAAACATCCAATGAATGTGAATCGATCTCAAATTGAATACAAATTTCTACACTATCGAATGCGGCTTACTGTGTGCTCGAATGTGAATTTTTGTGTTATCGAATGTAGACTTCTGTCAAGGTGAATGCGCATTGGGGACAAAGAGAATGCGGATTGGCAAACAATTTTTTTTAGAAATGATAGAAACTTGCAAAATAGATGATTAGTGCATAATAAAATTACCCATTACTTCAATTTCATCGAATACATTATATTTCTTTAGATACTTATGCACGAGGTTATGGTATTTGGATATAGCAGCTTGATCTTCTAGGTTTTGGATCCTTCTTTTTTCTTTGAGTATTCGATGATGGTACCTTTCTCATCTTCTATCTTTTGACTTTCTTCTTTCTCCCAAGATCTTAAGTGTCACCTTCCTTGCCATGAGATCTGATGCATTTTATACAGAAAATAATAACTTCCAAATTTAAACAAGATTTGTGGGTTAGAAGCGCAAAGTGATCACGAACAAAAATGACAAAATAAACTAAAAATATGATTAATCCCAACAAATGCAAATCAACTTCATATCGAATGCGAATTTCGGCTTGGTTGTATGCAAATTTCTGTATTCTCAAATGCGGTTTGGTGTCAATGCAAATGCATATTGATGTTTTAGCAAATGCATTGTGTTTCTTGTTGATCCGTACAAAACTTGAAAAAAAAAACATAGAAAACCATGCCAAAAGGATTTGTTTGTTCACATCAGGTTCACCATCTTTTTCATGCTTAAAATCATTATTGCTAAATAGGAAATAAGAAAAATCATGAATTCCTTAACTACTAAAGCAATCCTAAACATAAATCAATAAAAGTAATCAACTTAATAAGAGATTTTAATCAAATAGTTCTAATTAAAACTCCCTATCATTCATGTTGCTTCCATTGTTCTTCTCTTCTTTGTGGTATGGTGGCTGTTAGATATCACGCTAGTAACCTACAAGTGGAACAAAGATTCAAAGTTCATGATTGTTGAAAATGAAGAAATGAGGTTGCTTTTATAGATTTTTGAGACAAATTGGGTGAGAAATAGAACTGAAGTGTTGATTGACAGTTGAACTAATTTGATTGATTAGTCAACTAATTTTGATTGATCTGTTAAGTCCTTTGATTGATCTATTAACATGATAGATTGGAAAGATAACTCAATTGATTGATTAGTCAACTAGATAGATTGGCTAGTTAACTAAATTGATTGAGAGAAGACTGAATAGATTGATTTGTTAGAAAAAGGTGATTGGGAGTGAAAAGGAGAGATTGGAGAGTTAACTGAGTTAACTGATTTGATTGATCAGTCTTGGTTTTCAACATGTGTTGTAGGAATTTTAAATTGGAATTCAATTTCATTCTTATTTGGATTTGAATTTTGATTTTCGAATGATGAAACTGAAATGTACATTCTCTTGAAATTTCATGAAATGCGAATTTGGAAGAAAATAAAATTAGTTGAAATTCAAGTTTGGGGATTTGAAGAATGAATTAATAAATTAAATAATTTAAATGAAATTATTTAATTATTACAAATGGGATTAATTAAATAATAAAGATTAATTAATTAATTAATTAAATCATAATTATTGAAATAATTAATATTTGATTATATTTGAGAAGGGGTTAAATGAGGAATTGATGGAGAATTGGAAATTGAATAATTAGCAATGTGAAAGGAGATGATTGAGTCAATTTAGAAGAAATAAGATTAATTAGATTAAATAAATAATTAAAGAATTACTTAATTAATAAGATGAATAATTAGTGTGTGATTAATTAGGCATTTTTTAGGTGTCTACACAAAGAAATCAAATATTCTCACATCTTTACTTTCTAGAAACTATAGTCGCATCTTTTAAAGGCAAGGATAGTCAATTTATGTGCCATCCGATCTCCTCAAGTGGTTAGTCTGACTTTATAGGAACCAAAGCTCTAATACTAATTGTTGAATGTTTTAGACAACTGAGAGGGGAGGTGAATCAGTTGTCAATTAAATTTATCGAATTACAGAAACAAATCTGAAAAATATAAATCTCAGATTGCATAACCATGAATAGATGATCACATGGAAAGAGAACACACAAGAGACACTAGATATGACATAGAAAACCAAAGGAGGAAAAAACCATAGAGAATGTTATTTCTCAAAATAAAACACCTGTTAGGGTGACACTGGTTAAGGTGATTTTTACAAGATGGCTCACTGCTCAGGTAAAACTGATAGAAAAAGAAGGAGGGCTCACTGCCCAAAGAAAGAAAGAAAGAATCGACCACAAAGGCACAATTTCTGCTTTACTGCAATTCTAGAGGAAACCTTAGGATCACTACCATTAGTACCAAATAGCATCAGCAAACAACCACACTGATCAACCACTTCACATTACAAAAGTTAGATCTTCCTTTTACAATCAACTTCCTTCTACAAAATTTTCTTCATGATTTTTCATTACAAGCGATCTTTATATTTACTGATCTCCATAATAGATTTTTCAAGTTGACAAAGAAGACAATAAAACATAATTCAAATATAGGTCTTCACTAAGCATTCTCGCAATGGAGAGGAATGAAAAATGGACCACATCATAATGCAACAACATGTTATCCAAATGCCGCAATCACTAGAACAAAATATAGAACATCTGGGGTTAGCTAGACCAAGTAAGAACACTTTCGGAGCACAAAAACATGTGCCAAATTAGAATAACAAAGATACATGCACTAAAAGCATAAATCTGGAAATGCAAAAAAGGAACTGAAGATGCAGAGAAATGGTGAGCTCTGCAAACTTTGTCAGACAAGCATCATCAACACAACATAGAATTCCAAAAAATACCTTCTAGACCACTAATTCATGAAAGATGAATCTCAAAGCAGTATCCAAAAATGTGCCAACAGATCATGAAAATATCTACAATAGATCTGAACATTCAGAGCAACAACCAAGCATGGAAAACATAATCAATATGTTGACATCAATGGCAACCATACATAAACATCAATCATATTCACATTTGTAATATTAGCATGTGCATATTATTAGATCAATCATGGAAGGATGTATTGCGGTATGTTTTGGTTCCCTCTTTCTCCCAGAGTGGATCGATTTAAGTATTTTAGGCTTGGGTGGCTTATTTTTGTTGGGAAAATGGTGTCTCAACCTTGCATTTACATGAGGTTACTATTTATAGTAAGTTTTCATTTGAGCATGAAATGGTTCAAAATTCTCCCTAGAGCTTCTGGTTGGCTAGATAAGCATTTCGATAAAGTTACATCACAAGATCGTAACTAGTTTTGAAGATATTAAATTTTCCATTTTGGAGGGGTGCAATGAAAGGTTTAAATTTAATTTTGAGGAATTTAGAAGCCCCAAAATGCCTTGAAAAGTGAGCATAAGTGGCATATTTTCTTATGAGGCAATAGAGAACTTCAAAATCTTTCCGATGCTTCAAACGGTTCATCAATAGGACACACGGTTCTCAAGTTATGGCCTCTGAAAGTTTGTACTCCTAAAATAGGAAATATAAAATACATCAAACACATAAATGAGCTGTAAAAGGGAGGGACACATGTTGATGTGTGTTTTAATACATCATAGGGCATCTAGAAGGGAGATAAGGTCAGCTACACCTTATTGGGTGGTTTTAGCCCATGGTTTTGTAATACTGTTTGATGGTTTCTTGTAATGTATCTCCTATATATGAGGTGCATGAGATAGAGGTTGTGTGTAAGAGTCTTATGGTGATTGAGTTACCTCCGAGTCTCTGATTAGTGGCACTCTTACAAAAAGATTTCTCTGCAAGTATATTGTAAACTGTTATTGATTGTTGAATAATATATTGAGTTGCTTTTGGAGTGGGGTTTTTCTCCTGAAAGGGTTTTCCCCACAGAAATCACTGTGTTATGGTATGCATGTTATTGTGTCTATTTTTGTTAAGTTTTTATAACCGCTGTAATGATCTGTAAATTTTTTTGCATTATCCTCCTCTCAAGGTTAGTGTAGGAAGTTATTTCACTACTTAACTTCCTTACAATTTTATTGTAACACTACTTATTCTATTTTGGTCGACCCTTAATTAGGATTTCAATGTTGTATCTCATATTTAAGATGTGCAGATGGATGAATTGTGTGAGAAGTGTATGTAAATGATTTGCAATCAAATTAGTTTTTGGAGATGCGAAAGTCAGTTTGAGAAGAGATTTGAAGGTGAAATATTTTGCAAGACAGTGTGTTGTGATAGTGAAGATTATAAGAGATGTTTGCCATGATGTTGGTCACTTTTTCTAGTTGTTTAAGGATAATTTCATGTTCAAGAGAGTCCTTCTCAATTTCAATTCAGCTATTTCATTTGTTGTTGACTAACAATGAGTCCTTCAGTAGTAGTTTGTATCTTGTCCTAAAAAAGTGTTCTTTAGTTGTGCAAATCCTCTTTGTATCCTACCTAAGGTTGTGTGCCTTAGTAGAACTACAAGTCCTCCAAGTGTTTGTTCTCCTTGGCAATAAACCTAAAATGTTGTAATAATTGTTATTCATATTGTGAGCTAGTAGCATTTAGAAATTATTGAATAAGAAAATTAATTAAGACTATAAAATTGTTGTTCAAATTTTTTAATTCTATACAATTAAACTAATAAAATAAATTGAATGGATGTAAACTTTAAGATATAAATTTTGGTAGAACGATTTTGGTATTTGAGAATTTGACAACTGGAAGTAGAATTTTAGTAAGATAAGAAAAAATGGAATTGATGCTAGATATCAATTATTGTCACCTTTGTAACTTTCTTAAATTTTATATTAAAAATAGCATTTTTAAAAGATTGTTTTCTATTATGTATTTTTTTAACATCTAAACATTATTAAAAAAATAATTCTAATTTTTTTATTAAATTTTTAAATTAAAAATCAGTCTTCCTTATACTAAATCTAGATTGATATTAATCTAATTTTCTTTTATGTGAGTTGATAAAAATACCAATTTTTTTTTTTACATTGGTGATGGCTAAAATAATCAATAAAAGAGCATTTATTTATTTTATTTATTATTATTTTTTAAGTTATAGGTAGGAACACTCACAAATACAACATATAGATTTACGTTGCTTGCACTCTCTACCAAACAAAGTCACTTGGTTTAATGGAAAAGTCCATCTTATAGACATCTAAATGGTGTTGAGTTTAATATATATATATATATATATATATATATATATATATATATATATATATATATATATATATATATATATATATCTGTGTGTTTGTGTGTGAAAATAGATTTTGGGTGCATGAATTATTATTTTTTTAATTAAAAGTTAAGATGGAGGATAAATAGATAATTTAATATTACCATCAAATATGTTTTTGATAATAAAGAAGCCAAAATAGGGGGTTGACCTTGAAATAACAACAAGCCTCAAAAGAGAGCTAAACCAGCACACACACAACTGCCAAACAATAGTCAGCCAATCCCTACCTTAAACATCAAAAACAAAAACCACCTATAGCTATTGGATAACCCAAGATTGAAACCAATCTTGTCCAAATAGCACCTTAAACAATAGATAAACAACATATTGTTCATAGTATAATAACTGAGGAAAGTAGCAAGAGTCTTAAACTTAACAGGGATCCAACTGATCCAAAAAATAAAAATATAACAAAAAGGAAGGGCTTCCACCATTAAACATGTTTTCCAGCTCCCAAGTGTTGTGAAAGAATGAGCCCAGTCCAATCTTCAGCAAGGAACTCAAACAGTTCCTTCGTGGTGTTGCCTTTTAGCCTTCCCTAATCCAATTTCTCCTGGTACAATAGGCACATTGAAGTAGCCAAGGAGTGCATGACCTTTATGGCGAATTTCCCAATTTTTTTGACATGGGACTCCTGATAATCCAGCTTCTTCTTCACACCATTTAGGTCCTCAGAGAGAGAATTACAACCCGCACACTGCACCACCTCCTCCTTCTCCCCACCTTTAGTAGTAGTCTACCCGCCCTCAGACTTGCATCCATCCTCCTTCAAGATATGCAGGGGGGAAGTGTTAGAGTAAGGGGAGGCGGTCTTATTATCATCCTTGTTTTATCTTAGAGTTAGGGGCCTTAGTACCCAGCTTAGAGGAATCTAAGCCTTCCATAGCCTCCATCTCATCCTCAACCTTTTCAATTTTGGCCTTCTCAAAATATTCCTCCTCCTCATTAACATAGTTCTTTCTGATAATAATTTGTTTCATCCGGGGTTTTCCAACAAACCTGTGGGATCTTTGTGGGGTCATACCATCCTCTGTGTCAGACTTGACTAACAATATTTTAAGTTCTTTTTTGGGATTCTTGGAGGTGGGTTTAGCAGCGAAAAGGTTGCCTTTGTTTTTTTCCCCAATTTTGGGGGCAATGAGAGGGGCGTGGTCAGGAGATTGACAAGGTGTAATAGGATTTTTTGA